>NC_092876.1:63877384-64553634 GCF_028372415.1 Notamacropus eugenii
ATGTGTGTAGATGTGACCTAGCACCATATATATATATATACATATATACACACACACACATAAATGTACATATGCTCAATCATATGTGCATGTATCCCTGTCCCCCAGTGGCCAGCACTGTGTGCATACACATATATGTATATATGCAAACACAGACATATTCTTATGTATGCACATACACTGATATGAGCATGTAGATGTGTATATATGTATATATGTGCTTACAGCCTCCCTCCCCAGTGCCTGGGGCACCTAGATGGCTAGGCTTGGAATCAGAAAAATCTGAGCTCAAATCTAGCCTCAGGCACTTACTAGTTGTGTGACTCTGGGCAAATCACTTAATCCATATTTGCCTCAGTTTCTCATCTATAAAATGGGGACACACTGGAGAAGGAGATGGTAAATCACTCTAATATCTTTTCCAAGAAAACCCCATGAAAAATGTCCATTGGGTCATGCAGAGTCAGACACAACTGAATCACCAAACAACAACCCCCAGTGCCTAACATGGTATATACATGCATGCACATACAAATACATACATACACAAATATGTTCTTGTATCCTCAGTGCCTGGCACTGCATGTATATGCATGCACATCATGCACACACGCAAACAAATAACACCCAAACTCTGCTCTTAACAAAACTTACAACCTAATGAGACTGAGATGTAGACACAAATAAATCCATTACAAAGTATGTGACAGGGACAGAGAAATCCACAAGAAGGGCTAGGGGCTATCAGAGAAGGGAGAAAGAGTTGTCTCCCGGAGGTGGAAGCTCAGGGCTGGCCCCTGAAAGAAGAGAAGTCCTTCAGGCATCTGAGGCTGGGGAGGTGGGCAGGGAATCTATTCCAGAGTTAAGCTAAGGCAGGAGAATGAGGGGCAATGGTCAGTATCTTAGCTGGATTAAAACAGAGAAAACCTGGTGGGGCCCACTGTTATGAGATAAGACTGGACAGGCTGGGCAGAAGCAGACTGGGAAAGGCTTCAGGAAAGCAGGCTGTGAGGAGTCACTGAGGAGTGTCGTGTGTGTGTGTGTGTGTGTGTGTGTGTGTGTGTGACAGAGACACATATACAGAGAGATGGAGATAAGACAGTGAGAGACAGGGAGAGAGAGACAGAGAGAAACAGAGTGATACCTGGGCAGCACTGTGGAAGGTGGCCTAAGGAGAGGAGAGCCCAGAGGCCATAACAAGACGCAGAAGAAATTCAATGGATTAATTTCAATTCAATAAAATATCTACTGTATAGGCGAGCGCTGGTCCTGGTCCGGTGGGCATGAAGATGAAGAAGAAGCTATGCTTCCTCTCAAAGTGCTTATAATCTACTTGGGGTGGGGGTGGGGGATGCGCACAGATACAAAATAAACCCAAAGTTATTTTGCTAGAGTGAGGCAGCACCCAAAACTAGAGGTATCAGGAAAGGCAGGGATGGAGGCTGGGCAGTCAAACCTGCAGCGCAGCTGGCAGCTCCAGGCAAAAGGGAGGAGGGAAGGCAGCCCTGGCATTGGGACCTGGCCTAGGTTGGCGGCAAAGGAAATACGGAGGAAGAAGTGGGTGTAAAGAGACAGAGGGGAGGGAAGGGCGGCAGACAGAAACACAGACACATAGAGACAAATCAGGAGACAGGAGAGAGAGATGGAAAGAAAGAGAGAAGGAAGAGAGAGACAGAGAGAGAAGGAGAGGAAAAAGAGGAGGGGAGACAGAGAGAGAAGGAAAAAGGAGAGAGGATGGGAGAGAGAAAAGAGAGAGAAAGAAAGAGAATAGGAGAGAGAAAGATAGGAGGGGAGATAGAGAAAGAAGACAGAGAGACTGACAGACAGACAGAGAGAGACACAGAGATAGAGAGAGACAGTGAGGAGAAGAGTGTTTTCCTACTCAGGCACTCAGCCAAGACAGGAGGAGGAGAAAGAGAAGAGACAGACAGGTTAGATGTTCCCCCTACCCCCAGACCATGGCACTGAGGGGCAGGACAGACCCAGATGAGGTGGTGTGGTGGATAATGTTGGATTTGTAAGTCAGGAATACCAAAATTAAAATCTTCCTCCAGCCCTCACTAGCTGCGTCACCCTGGGCAAGATGCTTCACCTCTGTGAGTCTCAGTTTCCTCCTCTGTCAAATGGGGATAATAACAGCACCTACCTCCTGTTGTAGGACCACAAGAAATAACATATATATAGCTATAAAACTGCTAGCTATTATTATTATTAGGACTATCTCTGCTACTAACTGGTAGTATGGCATAGAGCAAATTACTCCTGGCTCTTAATCTCTTCTGTAAAAACAGGAAGACTAAAGGAAAGCACCTTTCAAGCCATTACCATTTAAGAGTCCATCGCCTGGCAAATATGCACTATCTCTATTTACCTGTATATACTGGGAGCAGCCAAGTGGCACAGTGAATAAAGTCCTAGGCTGAAGTCACGAAGACTAATCTTCCTGAGTTCAAATCTGGCCTCAGACACTTACTAGCTGTGTGACTCTGGGCAAGTCACTTAACCCTGTTTGCCTCAGTTTCCTCATCTGTAAAATGAGAAGGAAATGGCATCTCTGCCAAGAAAACCCAAAATGGGGTCATAAAGAGTCAGATACAACTGAACAAAAGGAATTGTTATACCAGTCCAGGTTGAGTAGAAAGAACACTTTACTTTCTCTATTGTTATTTAATCATTTTTCACTCTCTGTAGGGTGTCCCAAAAGTCTTGGTGTAGTCTTTAACCCTTCCTTAGCTTAAAAAGTGCACCCTATATTTATTCTAGACCTATTTTCTATGCCCCAATATATCTGTGCAATATTATTCCACCTTCCTAACTCCCTCTACTCTCTACCCTCCAGAAAGAGAGCTACTTGAGACCAGGAATTGTTTTAACTTCATATCCCCGGCACCCAGGGTAGTGGCTAGCTCTGTTAGAGACAGTCAGTACACATTTACTAAATGTGTTATATTCATGTTCCCGGCTCAGAAAGACCCTTGATAAATGGTGGTTAAGTTGAACTAAATCAAGATGCTCTCTCCCCTCAAGCTCATCAACACTGAGAAAGTGGAAGTTTAAAAAACTAGTTCTGAGTCCTAGCTTTGGTACGTGAGAGCTGTGTGAGCTTCAGCAAACCAAAATTCTAGTCTGAGTGGCTGTTTCCCCATCTGTGAAATGGAGATAATATTTGCACTTCTTCTCTCACAGGGCTCTTATTAAGGAAAGTACCTTATAAAATCTAATGTTCTTTAGAAATGGGGAAGGGTATTATTAGTAATGGCGATGAACTTTCTCTTTTCCTCATTCATTGAACCATAAAGTTTAGAACTAGAGGAGACCTTAGAAACCTTAGTTTTCTGACACTTGCCCCTATTTTACTGAGGAGCAAACTAAAGCGAGCTGATATGCTCCTAAAATCCTGCCTCCTCCACCAATGACCAAAAAGAAAGCCTCCATCTCCTCCACCATATTCATAGAAGTAGTAACAAAAACTCAAAAGAAAAGGGGTGCCGCCCACTGGGGAAGGAACAAAAAAGTCATGTTAAATGAGTGCCTGGCACAGAGTAGGTGCTTTAATGAGTATTCACAGAATGATTGGCTAATGAATGGAATGGAAAGTTGTGCCTTAAGAAAGGAGGAATGGAAAGAATTAGAGAAACATGGGGGAAGACCCATGGCAATTGACAAAGGGTAAAATGAGCAAGAGGCTGAAATACACAAGGACTGCTGTAAAGACAGGAAACAAGCACCCCCTTCTTCCTTCCCTAGCCAGGGAGCCAGTGGCCCTTCCTGAAGGAGATGGGGCCGATTCTTGAGTCATCAGAATGACCTGCCTTAGCTCCAGAGAAGGGATGAGGAGATTCACCTCTTTCTTTCCTTTGAGAGACCCAGACTACGAGGGTGCTCAGGGCTGTTACAGGGAAAGACTTGCTGAGTAGGGAAGGAGGGAAGGGAAAAATCAAATATATTCAAAAATGTGATATAAAAACAAAAGGCAGAAATAAACCTTATTTTTTTCTTTTTCTTTCTTTCTTTCTTTCTTTCTTTTTTTTTTTTTAGGAAAATAACTGAGGCCCAGAAAGGGGAAGTAATTTGAGCAAGTCCACACAGTAGCGGAGCCAGGACTGAAACTAAGGGGCTTAGATACTGACGATAGTTTTCTGTCAACTAGAACTTCCTCTTTCCAGACCTAACATCCTCTTCTAATGCATGTGAATTGTGTTCTCAGGCCCCTCCCAACTCTGACATTCCATGTTCTAAGAGCCCTCCCACCTCTGACATCCTGTGTTCTAAGGGACCTCCCAGCTTTGACATTCCATGTTCCAAGGCCCTTCCTGTTCCGGTGATCTATCTTGAGTTAGGAGGTCTGGGGTTCATTTCTTACTACTTCTCCTTGTCTTATTTTCCTCAGCTGTAAAATAAAGAGCCTAGGCTCAATGACTTCTAAGGTACCTTCCAGCTCTAGAACTATAATTCCGCATTCAAATCTTGGCTCTTCCACACTCAATACCTGTGCAGCGTTAGTAAACCATTTCACTTCCCTGGGCCTCGGTTTCCACAAAATGAGAACATTGGATGTGCAGATCTTTCAGGCCCCCAGCTCCAAACCTAGGACCCCACAATCTCTGTTATGTTCTAAGGTCCCTTACAGCTTAGATTATTATGAACTGTGCTAGAGCTTCTTCCAGTTCTAAATCCTATGACACCAGGCAAGTGTGGTCTCCATTACAATATGAGCTCTTTAAGAGCTGAGAAGGGTTTTTTTGCCTTTCTTTTTAACCCCAACCTTAGCTCAGTGCCTGGCATACAGTAAAGGCTTAATAAATGCTTATTGTCTTGACTTGACTTCACCAATCCGTAGGTCTGGATAGAGCAACCTATTTCAGAATAACCTGTACCTGTGACCCTCCTACTGCAAATATTGGGGGCTAGACCACAGCCCCACCTCTAAGACAAGCTCACTGAGAGGCTGAAGGATGGAAGCAGCCTAAGAACAAATGTGCCACAGAACCATTATCATAATGACTTATAAAAGCAATCCCATTTGTATTCACAGAAACATCATAATAATGATTAATAAAAGCAATCACACTTCTATAGCCCCTCATCTGATCCTCACAACCACCTTGGGAGGCAGGCAGTGCAGCCATTACTAATGCCAACAGCCTGGCGTGAAACCCGAGGGTTGGATTTGGAGTCAAGAAGACCTGAATTCAAATCTCACTTTGAACATTTTTGAGCTGTGTGACCTTAGGTCCTCAGGCAAATCACAACCTCTCTGTAAAGTGGAGAAAATACTATTTATCTCACAGTAAGACTCCAATAAAGTAACATATGCAAAGTGTTTTCCTCTCCCCTACCCCAGGCGGTCCTGCTGGGAAAACCCAGTTTCTCTTAACCTGTTTTAAGCAACAAAATCGACAGACTATACACATGTTATTTGTATGAAGTGATTCCTGCAAACATGGAGGGATTGCTATATATACACACTCCTCTTTCCATAGCCATCAAATAATATGACTGCTCTTCCTTTCTTTCCTAGGCCAATTTAAGGTCATGCAAAATAATTGATAATGCAATTAATAATTGTGATGTATTTCTACATATGTGTGCACACATGTGCGTGTGTGTAGGCATGTATGTGCATGTATTAACAAAAAAAATGGGGCTCAAATTCAGCCTGAGACCTTACTAATTATGTGGCCCTGGCCATGTCTCATTATTGTTAGTGTGTTCCTCTCATCTTAGCAATGAAAACCTGGAGTCAGGCAGACCAGAGTTCAAATCCATCGGCAGATGCTTAGTAGCTGTGTGACTCAGGTTAAGTCACTTAACCCTGTTTGTCTCAGTATCCTCATCTCTAAAATGGGCAGAATAATAGCACCTCCTTCCTAGGGTTGTAGTGACGCTCCAATGAGATAAGATTTACAGTGTTTTGCAAACCTTAGAATACTTAACTATTAATATTAAACTGAATATCATTCTTATTAACTAGCAGTTACTATTATCCCCATCTTGTAGACAGGATATCCAACATAAGGAGAACTTGGTTCAAGTCAGGTAGAATTTATAGCACAGCGTGGACTGTTTGACTGGTTCCCAGTCCAGGCCTTTTACCATTAACACCAGACTGGCTTTTTTGGGCATTTTTCACACACTACTTCATTTTTCTCCTCCATACCTTTGCCATGGCTGTTCCCTATGCCTGAAATGCCTTCCCTTCTCACTGCTACTTCTTGGAATCCTAATTTCCTTCAAGATGCTGCTTAAGCACCACTTTTTTCATGAGGCCTATTCCAAGAGCCAATAGTGCCTCCTTTCCACTCCCTGATCAAGGGGAAAAAAACATTTCTTTTGCCTATAACTATATACGTGCATGTCGTCTCCCCTTTTAGAATATAAACTTTTAGAGCAGAAGGGTTCCTTGTATTTCTGGTGTCTAGTATCGTGCCTGGAACATAGTGGACACATTTTTAATTATCAGATTGCCAACCAGAGAAGCGCCTCTTTCTGTCAGCAACACAAAATGTATGACTCATATAGAGAGGCTAGACTGGGCACTGGCCTAGGTAGTCAGAGGAACATCTCCCAACACTCCCCCTCCCCTATGAGGGTCTTCAACAGCCTTGACAGGTTAGGTTCACCCTTGGAAGAAGCAACAATTTTTAAAAAATCAACATCAGAAGGGAAAAGGACTTACAGGTACAAAAGTATTTATAGCAGCTCTTTTTGTGGTGGCAAAGAATTGGAAACTGAGGGGATGCCCATCCATTGGGGAATGGCTTAACAAGTTGTGGTTTATGAATGTAGCCGAATATCGTTCCATAAGAAATGATGAGTAGACAGATTTCAGAAATACCTGGACCAGGAAAACATTGTACACAATAATAACACTGTGCTCTCCTGATCTACTATGACTGACTTAGCTCTTCTCAGAAATACAAGGATCTAAGACAATTTCAAAAGATGGAAAATGTTATCCACCTCCAGAGGAAGAACTATGGACTCTGAATGCAGATAGAAGCAGACAATTTTCTCTTTTTTTATTTGTGGCTTTTCCCTTTTGTTCTGTTTCTTCTTTCACAACATGACCATTGTGGAAATATGTTTACGTAATTGTACATGTATAACCTCTATCAGATTACTTGTCATCTTGGGGGGATGGGAGGGAGGAAGACAGAGAAAATTTTTGAAACTCAAAATCTTATAAAATGAATACTGAAAACTATCTTTACATATATATAACTGGAAAAAATAAAATACTACTTATCAAAAATGGATGGATTAGATAGATAGACAGGTATATAGATAGATAAGATAGATAGATAGACAGGTAGATAGATAAGATAGATAGATACTGATCGAATTGGGGAAAAATCAACATCAGGAGAATGCAAACAAATGAGCACCCATCAACAGAGGAAATGGATTACTGTGGTACTGGGACTGTAGGAAAAGACAGTTATGAAGACTGCAGAAAAACTGTATGAACTGATGCAGAACTGATAAACAAAGTACCCAGTGATTGCAGCAAAGCAAATGATGAGTTTGCTGGAAGTCCAGCTCTGAGTAACTGAGAAAACCAGTAACGGGTGTAGACAACAGATAATATCTCATCAGACAGGTGGGGAACTGTCAGGGTGGTAAGTTATATATGTTGATGGATGAAGATGTTGTATTAGTTACTCTATTTTATCTGTTTTTCTTTGTTACAAGGGAGGATTCAATTCCTGATGGATGGAGAGGGAAGAGGGTGTGTAGAGAAAAGACTGTGATAGTGACATCACCTTAAAATTAACAAAAAAACAGGGGCCATTTCCTCCTCCCTCATCCTCTTTTGGAACATGCTCAGTTGACATTCCTGGTTCTAAAGCTTGCCTAAAACCCTTAAGAAATGGTGAGGTGAAAGGGTAGAGTGCTTGAGACTGGCTCTTGATACACTCATTTTTTTCAGTTTTAAAAAATGAAATAAAAGAAGGTATGTTACAGGGACTGACTCTCTGGATAGGAGATAGAAAAAGGATTGCTCTTTGCTCCCCACTGCTAGTGCTAACCAATGAGATCACCCACCACTTATACCATGTGTGTCCTACATATGGACAATTTTTTGTAAGTCAATTCTCCTTTTAGAATGTAAACTCCCCAAAGATGTCTTTATGTTCTTCTTTGTCCCCTCTGTGCTTAATATAGTGTCTAGCACTTTAAGAAATGCTTGTTGACTGACTAATTGAAGGTAACATAAAAACAAAAGCTATCAATAAAAACTGAAAAATAAACATATTGCATTTTTAAAAGAATAATGACTTGTAGGAAAATGGACAGAAGTCAGCATTTGTTTCCTGAAGGGCTCAAGTCCTCCCTCAGGGAAGCTGCCGATCTGTACCTTCAAAGGGAGTTTCCATGAGCCATTCCTCTGAGGTGTAATCACCCGTGCAGACCAAATTATTCTGTTTCCTCCTCTGATCTTTACAAGAGAAGTATGAGGTCATTAGCACAAAAACAGTTATCTTCATTTCAGAGATGGGAAAATTGAGAGGTGAAGGAATTTACCCATGATCAGATAGCTGAGGAGAAAGAGAAAGAGGACAGACTTACATCTGCAATGGAATTTTGGGACTGGAGAGTGCTTTCCATAAACTATCTCTGGGGAACTTGGTAGAAGAAGCAACCAACAGGGCTGGGGTTCAAGCCTTTTCCCTATGTGATGCTGTCTCTGGAAGGCCAGGACACTCTGACTAAAAGCCCACCTGGGAGCCAGGGGAAAGAGAAGGGTGAAGACCCACTACAGCCTCCCCACTCCTTGGTGGCTCAGCCAAAAAGACCAGCCTAGACCAAAAGTCACAGCCTGAGAAGCCGGGGGCTATTTGGCTCTCCTGATTTACAGATGGACATCCGGAGATGGACAAGAACACTGGACACTTACTGGTGGGGTAGCGGTGGGGTGGCCTTGGTGAAATGAGTTGGCCTCTCTGTCAGGCTCAGTTTTCTCATCTCTAAATTGGCTTATAATAACAGCCCCTGCCTTCCTGACTTCAAGTATAGAATTCTAGCTATGACATGCGATGTAGAAACTAGACTACCTTGAAAGGTTAAGTGGATTCTTTCCCAGGAGAGAGTTTGACCAGATAATCTATAATTGAGCACTGATCCTGTCTATCTTTATGATCCTATTCATTTACATATTCATAATAAAATGCACACTCTAGAGGGAAATCCCCATTTCTTGCTGAAAACTCTTGGGAATATGGTGGGGAAAACGATAGAATGCTGGACTCAGGAAGACCTGAGTTCAAATCCTGCCTCAGATACCTAACCCTTCTTAATACTAGTGCCTTCTCTAAGTTAATTACCTCCCTTTTATCCTTCATATGGTTTGTCTGTATATCCTGGTTTGCATGTTGATTCTCCCATTAAATTATAAGCTCCTTGAGGGCAGGGACTGTCTTTTGCCTCTTTTTGTATCTCTGGCATTTAGCAAGTGCGTGGCACTTAATAAATGGATTGATTGATTGATTATCTGTGTGACCCTGGACACCTGACATCAAAGACACAAGGTCTTCCACTGCATCCCAGGCCATCCCTAGTGTTCTTGACTTTTATCCACCCACTAGATTTCAAAGACTCTGGAAGACAGAATGAGGCTGATGACTTTGTACAACTCTGCCTCACTTAAATCCAATTCACAAACAAGTCAAGACAGCACCTTGTGATTTCTTTGATTCTCTTTGAAAATTAAAAATGAACAAAAATGACAATGTGACCCTGGGCAAGTCACTTTCAGAGTATCTGTTTCCTCAGCTGTAACATGGGTATAATAACAGTACTTCCCTGCCAGGGTTGCTGTGAAGATCAAATGAAATAATAATTGTAAAGCACTTGGCAAACGTTGAAGCTCTGCCTAAATGTTTCCTACTCTTAGTATTATTACCACCTTCCTCGTGGGGTGGTTATAAGGATAAAATGAAATAATGTATGCATAGTACTTTGTAAATCTCACTTATTGTTCTTATTTCAAATGAGGAGAGCGAGGCACAGAAAGGTTAGTTCGCTGACCCAAAGTCACACAGCTAGGAGGTAGCAGAGGTGGGGCTGGACTCTAGATCCAGCATTCTTCCCATGCCAGAGGTCAGAGGAGAAGGGTGCTCACTGGTAATTTCCAGGAGTAGGCACAGACCTGCAGGGCTTTGAATGGTGAGCGTGCCCTCAGCAGGACTGGGTGGGGGGCAGGAGATTCTAGGTCTTGAGCTGAAAGAAGTCCCTTTTGACATACAGGGAAGCCCAGGGAGTTGAAATGATTTCCCAAAGTCATGGGGAAGGTGAAAGGCAGAATAAGCATTTATTAAAAGCCTACTGTGTGCCAGGCACTGCAAGTATTATCTTTTTGGGAAAAGAGTATCATGTGTTTACAAAACACAGAGTAAAAGAGGGGGCTGCAGGCATCCTGGAGGAGAAACTCACCTATGTTATGTGATCCTGGCCAGATCATTTCTCTCTGGGTCTCAGTTTCCTCTTCAGCCAAGGAGGATGAACAAGATAATATTTAAGTTCTAAATCTAAAGATCCTGGGTCCTGGCTCCTGCCAAATAACAGTTGGCCTTTTCCTTTATCTCCCCGAACCTCAGCATTCCCATCCAAAAAATAGGGTTAATACAATTCTAAATTCCTAGTCCACAGGGTTGTTGTAAGAAAGGCGTTCTTGTAAACCATAAAGAATTTTATAAAAGGTCTTCTTTTAAAAAAAACCAACATTGTTTTTACATCTTCCAAATTTCACCCAGCTTCCCTTCTTCTCCTCCCTTCCAAACAGTCATCTCTTATAACAAAGCTCTTAAAGGGTTGCTATTATAAAAATCATGGCCTCACCCTTTTTAGGGGATAAATGGGACAAGCCATTTTCCTGCTTTAATTTTTCTAAATTCTGCAGATCATTGAGCAGGTCAGTAAAGAAGAATGAGACAACAGATCGAAAGCCCGGGCAGGACCTCAACATCCTCAGATATCCTAAAAGAACAGAGGAAGACCTCCCAGCCCCACCCTTGGAGGTGGGTAGGGTAGGTCTTATTATTTTCATTTTACCAAAGAAGAAACTCAATCTCAGAGACATTAAAGGACTTTCTGAAGGTCACAGAGGAATCTTCACTTGAGATCACAACTCTTTGAGTGAGTCAGGGTAGGTCTTATTAGCTCCACTTTACAGATAAGGAAACTGAGTCTCAGAGCTTCTGAACATATCTGTTGTCAGACTAGAAAAAATCAGGTTCAAAGGTAAACCTGAAGGGACCTGAGAGGAGGGAGTGCTGGAACAAGGGTCCGAGAGCATCAGAAGAGGCTCTAAGAACAAGAATGCAAGCAGAGGGATAAGCCTTAATGAGGAATGGGACTGTTTGTTTCTCTGGGACTGAAGGCCGAAGGAATGGGGGCAGGGGGAAGGGAAGAGGAAAGGGAGGGAGGTAAGAGGCTGAGGAAGCTCCCATCAGATGGCTTCAATCTTTTCAGTAGGTGGGCTGGGGTTGAAGGTGGGGTTGGTGACAAGAGGAGAGAAGAAAAGATTTGGAACAAATCTCTAGAGAAGAGAAGGAAATAAGGAACCAAGAAAGATAAAGGAAGAAAGAGTTTTGAGCAGAAGCCAAGACCCCGCTGAGGATGAGGTACCATGAATTTGTGGTGGATGAAACCAGTTTGATTTCATGATGTTATGAACTGCTTGGGAACAGGAGCATCAGGGGTTAGGGTGGAGGGGTTACCCAGAGACCAAGATTCCAGGGTCAGGGGCATTGCACAGCTTAGTAGCTAGAGATACATGGGTGTGGACCAACTATTGCTCAAGGAGAAAAATGAAGCCAACATTGGGAGGCTGGACCAGGAAAACTGGGATAATGATAATAATAACAGCTGACATTTAGAGGTTTGCAAGATTTCCCTCTCCCCTTTACAACAGGAATGGGACCTCCTTCGAGGGGAGGAGTGATTTTTGTTTTGTCTGGAATTCTCAGACCCAGCACATAAGAGGTATTTAAGAAATGATGGTTGAATTGGATTGAATATGAACAAAACAAGGAGAAAGGTGGAAGGATTGGAGGTGGCCCCATGGGGAGTGGTATTTAAAAATTCTGGGTCATGGAAATGAGGCAATCCTTAGATGGAAAGAGTTAAAAAGAGGTCAGGTTTCTGTTTCTGAATCTAGGTTCTAATCCTGACTTAGCTACTTGGAAATCTGCATGACCCTAGCTAGGTAAATCAATGAGACACTCAAGGTCTCAATTTTCTCAACTGTAAAATGAAGGGATTGGCTTAAGTGGCCCCTGACATTTCCTCCCAATGCTTAAAACAATATCTGGAATATAGTAGGTACTTAATAAATGCTTATAGATTGAATAGATAATTAAATCTATTATCCTTTGAGTATAGCTGAGGTAGATCAGATTGTTAGAGAGACTGTCAAGATAAATACTGAAGTTCTGACAAAGGGGGTTGGGTGAGAGGGAGGATGATGGGAGGGGAGAACGTCAGCCTGGGAGGAAGCCCTGTGAGCCAGCTGTTAATGTCAAGGAAGGAGATGAGCAAAAGTTTTGGTAGTGATAAATTTGGGTGAGTGAAATCAGTAGGGATGAGGAGAGAGGATGGGCTTTGAAGTCACCAAGATCATGGAAAGATGGCAGTAGGGGGATGATTAAAAGCTTCACTGGGGCAAAGCACACCCCTGCCCCTTCTCCTGGCCTCCAGTCAGGCAGACTGCAACATGGGACTGGCGTCCTCAGGTATTGTCAAAAGAGTGGAGGCAGAGACAATACTCCTTGAAAGGTTGCCAAGTTCCCAAGCCAAAGGGGGGACCAGCTTGGCCTGGTCTGAACCAGGGCATAGATAATGAGGTCCTAACCTGCTGCTGCTGCTGTCCTCGGTAGCCCATGCTAAAGGCTGCCTCCTTCCTCTCCCCTCCCCCCAGCACATAGAAGGAAAGGCCCACACGCATAGGGTAGGCCTTATGCGTGAGTATAAATGGATACTTCTGTCTACAGAGAAGTATTCATAGTTCAGCCTCTCAGGGAGGGGGGTTGGAATGAAGCTTATTTAATATTTTAACAAATGATCTGGCAGAGGGAGCACTCAGTGAAATCCCCGGGGTCCTCTGGCTCTGGTGATGACCTTCAGTTCTCTTGGTCATGAAGAACAAGGATTTCAGACCCTTTCATTTGGGGGTGGGGGTATAGATTCTAATCTAGACATCTGGTCCAACCCAAATGTGAGCAGAGATCTGCTGTATAACTTCCTGGCAATCAATCCACTGGCTGGCTGTTTGAAGGCCTTGGCCATGGCTCACTACCTCCCAAGGCTCACTACCTCCTGAGAAAGGTCATTGTGTGAGGTGGGGCAGAAAAGTAGTCAATGATCATCAGGCAAAGGTAGTGAAATGTATTGAGGATGCTTCACAGCATGGTGGAAAACATGATGGATTTAGATATTCTGAGGTCTGAGGTTGCCTATGTGACCTTTAGCACATCGCTTAATTTCCCTGGATCTCCATTTTCCTCAGTTCTAAAATAATGGGGTTGGATGAGATGACCTATAAGGTACCTTCCAATGATAAATGTATGATTCTATATATCCCAATTTAATTTCCTCTTGTTAGATTCAGTCCAATGTTCTGGCCTAACCTGCTGCCCTTCTCTATCCAAGGGTGGGGAACCTGGGGCTTTGGGGCCACATGTGGCCCTCTAGGTCCTCAAGTTCAGCCCTTTAACTGAATCCAAACTTCACAGAACAAAATTCCTTCATAAAAGGATTTGTTCTGTACAACCTGGACTCAAGTCAAAAGGCTGCACCCTAGGACTTAGAAGGCCACATGTGGCCTGTCCCTCCCTTCCCTCAACACACAGTGGGGAGAGAGGCCCAGGCTTGGGGTAGACCTTTTACATGAATATACATGGATCCTTCTTTTTGCATCCTGTCATTCAGAGAATTAGCTAAGTGCTCCAATTCTGTGTTGCCTGCAAATCTGGATCGCATGTGTGCTCTTCTCCAAGTCATGGATAAATACCTTAAAGTGACAACGGCCGGGCCTAGATCCCTGTGGCACTCTCCTAGAGACTGCCAAGCGGACAATGAAGCGTTTATCCGTGGATGCCTACTCATACTTTTATGAAATGATGCAGAATGAAGTAAGCAGAACCGAAAACAAGATGTGCAAATAAAATGACAAGTGCGTCAATGAAGAGGACAATGAAATAAAAGTAAAACTGAGAAAAGCAGGGATCCTGCCCTCAGGCCACTGACAGCTGGTGAAACATGGATGCAAAGAAAGCACTTGGAGGTTATCGAAGCCCGCTGGAACTGCTGGATTCTCTGCAAGGTACTTTCAACTATTCTCCCCATTCTACCAGTGAGGAAACAGCCTGGTCTTGAGAAATGAAGGGTCATAAGGCTACTAAGTGTAAGAGACAGGATTCAAACTCAGGTCCCCTCTCTGTCCACTAGGTGACATATAAGTCAGTGTGATTCAGGAAGATGACCATGGGCTGGAGTTAATCCCGACAGGCTTCAAGGAAGAGAAGGTCTTCAAGACTCAGTTGGGTTTAGTGAAAAGAGGACTGGGTTTGTAGCCAGAAGACTGGATATCCTGGTTGTGCCACTAAGTATATGGATGACCTTGGGTCAGTCACTGGTCTCGTTTTCTGGTCGGTGAAATGATCTAGAGGGTCACTGAAGTTCCCTACATCTCCGAATCTGCGATCCTAGGAACCGTCCCACAGCTTGGGGCACCCTGGGCTTTCCCATTCTGGATGACCTTACCTGCTCTCGGATGCGCAGGGGCACGGACCGGCCTGGCAGGCCCAGGAGGTGCCCGGGTCAGGTTCGGCCCCTCCACCCAGGACCCCCGGAGAGGGAGGGACCTTTGGGGTGGGACACGCCCCCTCCCAGTCCCAGCGTCTCCCCCTCACCTCCTCCCGGGCCAGCGCCGCCCCCCGGCATCGGGGCATCTTGGCAGCGAAGGCGAGCGCGGCAGGGCCGCCCTGGGAGCTGAGGTCGTCCGCGGTGACCGCCAGGAACTCGGCGACGCTGAGCTGCTCGGGCATGGCTGGGGCTGGGGCTGGGGTCCGGCGCGGGGCGCAGGGGTCGGGCAGCTGCGCCGGCTGGGTCGGACGGAGCGGAGCGGGGCGAGCGCGCTGCGCCGGGCGGCCTCTCGCTGCCCCGCCTGGGCACAGTCCGAGTCCGAGGGCCCGCCCCACCCCCGCCTCGCTCCTCCTGCGGCCGGCCCCTGCCAGCACCCTCCTCCACCCCCGGCCCGGCTAGGTCCGCCCCCCCAAGTCCCCACTGCCCCTGGCCCCCACCTTGCCCCGCCCCCTCTCCCTCCCACTCGCGCCCCAGGTCCCCCATTCCTTCTGCAGCCCCCCTCCGATCCCTCCCCCTCCAGGCCCCCTCCCCATTCTCCCGGGTCTGCCTCATCTCATCCCGCCCCCCCAGACCCTCCCCTGCACTCTGCAAGGCCCTCGGCTCCACCTCCCGGCCGCCCCACTTCGTTCGCCCCGCCCCCAGGTCCAGTCCAGCTCCTTCCCCCTTCTCTCCTTCCCACCTGGGCCCCGACGCCGCGGCTCCGCCCTCCGTCTCGCTGCCTGGGGCTCCCCGCAGTCCTGCGGGCTCAGCCTGTTTTTCCCCCTACCCCCTCCAGCCCCAGCTTCTCTGGGCTCCCGCCCCGCCCCGCTCTTGGCCCCGGGCCCAGGAGCACTGCCCCATCCCCCCTAACCCGGCTGTACTGGCCCGACTTCTCCTTAGACAGCCCTTCCCGGCCCTACCCCCCACAAAACAATCGGGGCCCTCAGGAGCCCTCCTGTCTCTCCTCTCTGAGGCTGCTGCAGCTCACCAAACAGAAACGCTCGGGCAGTGTGGAGTGTCAGTATCCTCATTTTACGGAGGAGGAAACTGAGGCCCAGAGAAGGGACGTGATCTCACGGACTCAGCCCTTAACGAGGGTGAGCAAAGCCAGGAACCCCTATGGTCCTGACTTTCATTACCACCTCGAGTGTGGATCCTCACCTTCCCCACCCAAACAAAAGCCATCCTCCGGCTCCGGAGGGGGACTTCCCCTTTCTCGCTTGAGGCCCCACCGATGCCCCAGTCACCCGACTCCGTAAGAGCTGACTCCTCCCTTTCCCATCTGGTCCGTACACCACAAGTCACCCAACCCACAACCCAATTCCTTCCTCTGTTGGGTCACAAGGCAGATTCAGAACTAGGAGGGACTAGTTTGTCCAAACTCCTTACTCTGCAAAGGAGAATAGAGGCCCAGAAAGCGGAGGTGACTAGTCTAGGGTCAGTCAGTCAATGAGCATTTAGTAAGAACTTACGATGTACTGGGAACTACGGAGGAAGGCAAAACCCAGTCCCAGTTGTCCAGGAGTTCCTATTCTAATAGGGGAGACCACATACTAACAACTGTGGGGACTAGATATTTACAATATAGATTAAAGATACTCTCAGAGCTTGAGGTACTTGCAGTAAGGGGTGGAGGGAAGGGCAGACCTCCTCCTGCAGAAGATGAGATTTGAACCACTTCTGAAGAAAGCCAAGAAACTAGGAGTTAGAGGTAAGGAGCCAGGTCACTCTAGGCATGAGCTACCGCTAGTGTAAAAGCCCGGAATCTGGAGATGGAATCTTTGGAGTCTAGTGCTAAGACATAAGTCAAGATGACTGGTGACGGACCCTGCAAATGGTTTAGAAGAGAGTGGAAAGAGAGAAAATAGAGGTACCTGGTGCAGACCAGCTCTGAAGGACTTTAGTCATGAAGGGGAAGAGAGGTACAGAGTGTTGTTTTGTTTTGTCTGTTTTAAGGATGGGACAGATGCAGCGGAGCTGAGACTCAAAGGCTTTGTATGACCTCAACTCCTCTCCTTGTATTCCCCTTCTCCCCTCCAATATATCTAGAGCATATGGCCAGGTGCACAGGTCTGCCCACATCCCTCCCCTGGTAATTCACTGGCTCTTTATCAGCTGTGGATCAAAGTCCAAAGTCTTTAACCTGACTTTCCTCCCTACCTCCCCACCCCCAGTATTGTATTGATTTTACTTTATATGTGTAGCTTATCTTATCTAATAATATGCAAGCTCCTTGAAGGCAGAGGGGTTTCATTTTTGTCTCCGTGTCCCTAGTGCTTAGGACAGCGTCCAGAGACCGTATTAAACATACATGGTATTTAGTAAATGCTTGTTGACTGACATTGATTCAAGACTGTTACGTACTATTTCTTCCATCCAACCCTAGGCTTTCCTGCCTCTGCCCATATTCCCCCACTTAGGCTGCTAGGAGTCAGGTTTGAGGTGGACAGCCCATATTAAATCTTGCCCAGCCTTTGAAGGCAAACTTAAATCTTGTCCAGCCTTTGGTGGCCCAAATGCCATCTCTTCTAGGCAGCTGCCTTCCTGGCCTCTGAAATTCTAGAGCTCCTGGTGCTTTTCCCAAGGCCTAGAGCCACAGAACATGATGATATACTCCCTGCTTCACCTCTCAAGTATAAGCTCCTTGAGGCCAGAGCCTGTGTCTCATTTTCTGCCTCCTCCTCAGTGTTCAGCACAGGGCTTTGCTCATAGTTGACCAATAGCAAATGTTTGTTCATCATCCTTGTGAAGTCATCGGTCCTCTTTGAGAATAAAGGGTAAATCAATTAATTAAAGGATGATAAGAATTAATAACCATTGTAGGGTTCATAGACACCTCAGAACTGTGTGATCTCGATGCCTTCTAAAATCCATTCCAGTTCTAAATCTATGATCTTATGATATCTGCCTAGCCACCAGTGCAGACGCCTCTAAGAGCTCCCCACCCAGGGACAAAAAAAAAAATCTTGCCATAGTTGACCTGGTTGGTGATTGGACTCATCCATACCCATCCTAGCTGAAAGGTCTCAGGCACATCCAACCATTGACCAACCTTTGCCTTTGATCCTCCCTCTGGACCAGACATTCTACATCTGCCCTTCCGTCTCACCCCTCTGCCTTTTACTTATGGGATGATCGCTTATTTGGCCAAAGGTGAGACATCCTATTGTCCTAGAAATGCCCAAGATTCAGTCTTGGTCGATGCAGACCAAAACTTGGCTTCCATTCCCTGCTTCCTCGTACCCATCCCTATCAATCCCATCTCTCTTGTGTTCCCATCCTAGTCTGACCCTTCTTCTTGTTCCTGTTCCACTGGCAACAAACTGCTCTTCCTATTAGATCTATTCCTCTCAGACTCTACAGTCATGGCTCCCTCTAGAGCAGGGCTTCTTAAACTTTTTCCACTTGATGCTGCGTGGCCTGAGGGCATATATACAGAACCAAGGCTGCAGTGAAACTGTGAGAAACACCCCAGATTCATTATACATTTGATTTTTAATTAATTTTTGGTTGTTGCACATTCAAAAACCTTTTATTGTTGTAAATTTTTTTTTGACCCTATATGGGGTCATGACCCACAGTTTGCATCCTTGACCATCTTCTTCAGCCCTGGAGGACAACACAGTGGTCAAGGAGGAGTACCTCTGATTCCTACTCCTCTCCGCCGCTTCTAAGACCCTCCTCTGCACTCTCACTGAACAGACTCTGCCTTCCTTTGAGGTTCACTCCAACCGGACACATTCCCCATCCGAATTCTGATGTCTGTCCCCATCTTGAGGCCAGTCTTTCTCCCTTCTCAAGGTGTTCAGTTCCTGGCTCACAGTTTTCCTCTATATCCCAATTTCCTCCCCTTAGACTCAGGGACTTAAATTTACAGGCGATGTTCAAATATCCTGCCTTTTAAGTTCATCAGTCTTCCTAGTTCTGATGGCATTCACCTCCACTCTGATTTGGCCACACGCAGGGCTGGTCATATGTCCCTGATCTCATCATCCACAATCTGGCCACCTCCACTATTCCTAACTCTACATAAGGAAAAGCTTCCTGGAGGAATTGGCTTTTGGACTGTCTTAAAGGGAGCCAGGGATTCTGAGTCAGAGGCTGAGGGAGAGCCTCATTACAGGCATAAGGAACAGCTCAGATGTTGTGTTTGAGGAAAAGTAGGAAGTTTAGAAAGACAGGAAGGGATTAGGTTGAGAAAAGCATTAAATGCCAAATAAAGGAAATTGTATTTGATCCTAGAGGTAATAGGGAGCCATGGGGATTTATTGAGTAGGAGAGTTATGTGGGCACATCTATACTTTAGGAAAGTCATTTTGGCAGTTCCCCTCAGAGTGGGGAGGGACTTGAGGCAGAGAGACCAATTAGGAGGTTCCTGCCACAATTCTAGTGAAGACCCCCATTAACTCTGGTCTGGACCTTTCTAATAGCCTGTTGGTGGATCCTCCTGCCTCAGGTCTCTCCCCTCTCCAGTTCATCCTCCATCCAAGCACTAAAGGGATTTTCTTTTTAAAGAATAAATCTGATCATGTCACTCCACCTCCCATTTAATAAACTGCTGTGGCTCCCTAATGTCTTGAGGATCAAATACCAAATGCTCTGCTTCACATTCAAAGCCCTTCCTAATCTAACCCACTCTTACCTTGACTCTTCCACCTGTACATCCTCTTCCATCTAGTGACACTGGCCTCCTGGCTGTTCCACAAACAGGACACTCCATTTCTCTGCTCCCAGAATTTTCTCTGACTGTCCCCCATGCTTAAAACACTTCACCTTCTACAGGAAGCCTTCCCCAACCACTCTTCAATCCAGCGCCTTCCCTTTGTTCATTATTTCATCTGAATCTTCTACATAGCTTGCTTTGTATTACTTATTTGCACGTTGTCTCTCCCATTAGATCGTAAGTTTCTGGATTGTAAGGCCTTTTTGTATCTCCAGTACTTAGTATAGTGCCTGACACATAGTAGGTGCTTAATGAGATTGATTGATTGATGACTGATTGATTGTGGCAGTAGTCCACCTGAGAAATGATGAGGGCCTGAACTTAGTGACTATGAGTAGAGAAGAGATGATATATGAGAGATGTTATGGAGAAAGAGATGATTTGGCATTTCGTGGGTTATATGAGGAGGGTAAAAGGGAGAAATTGAGAATGATCTTTATGTAATGAACCTGAAACTCCTTGGACCATGACTTCCTACTTCCCTTTTCACGGTGTCACTTTCCACCTCTTCCAAACCCTCTGTCCACCCTTATCTCAGTTTGTCCCTCTTGCTTTCCCAGCCCACCCTCCCTACTCCGGCCTTACATTACTCCCCTAGGGATCTTCAACTGTAGACTTAACCAGGTTCAGTCGGTACTTGGCACTCTGTGCTCTGCCCTTGGGGCTAATAATAGCTTCTACCTCCCAGGCTTGTTGTCACCAGCCAATGAGATAATAAGTGTAAAGCATTTTATGAGCTTTAAAGCACTATTTAAATGCTAGCTGTCCCGAGTGGTATTTCTTTGTGTTCTGGTGAGTAAACATACAGCACGATAACCTGTCCGCACAGTGGTGGGTTTTGCACCAACTTGGTCCTAACTTAGATTGGAGGGCAACAGTGAATACTCTGCTTGTCATTGTTTCTTATTGGCCTGGATGAGCAGGAAAGTTATTCTGCTGACAATTTTGAAAATGGGAGGGAGCCTTGGTCAACATTATGAAGCTCTGGCCACCAGAGGGCAGTGATCGCCCCAATCTGGATTCACACAACCTCTGGCCTTGGTCCTGGCTAGATTTGGGGGATGAGGGGAAGAGCCTGAGGACAGCAACCTGGTGTCCTTATCACCCAGGATATATACCTGAGAATGGCAGTTCCAGGATCTCAAGTCAACTCAGCTGTGCCAATGAAAAGAGTCTATTATAGAAACATCCATAGTGGTCATTCAGTCATCTATGGTCAGTGACCAGCGGTAGTCTTTGGTCAAGGTCAATTTTGGACTGTCACAGGGAAACAGGGCCAATCACAACTGGTGATGTCACCTAATTAGTATTTACACTGTACCACTAGCCCTCACCTTAAGCTCTCCAAGCTGATTTCCTTATGGGCTACATAAGGATGTTTGGCCTTAACAATGTCAAAAAGGTCCCATATTTTAAGATCTCATCCAGCTCTAAGATTCTATCTCCTAAAGCCCTTTCTAGATCCAATATTCTCTATTTTAAGGTCTTTTCCAGATCTGCCGTTGTGTCAACATCTGACATCCTGTGTGCCAAAGGCCTTCCCAGCTCTGACACTGTGTTCTAAGGCCCCTCCCAGCTCTGACATTCTGTGTTCTTAGGGCCCTCCCAGCTCTGACATTCTATGATGTACATCAACAAAGCCTGACCATTACTGACTAGGATAAATGGGCTAGTAAATTCTGAGCTATGTTCCTAGTAGGGTGGATGGTATTGTGCAGTTTATCTCCTTTCCTCTTCCCCTCTGGGATCCATGATAGATATTGTCAGGGTGGCTACCTGGAGAGAGGAATGACGTAGCACTGACACAGATGTGAATCTTCCCTCCACCAAAAGCTAATTGGGCTCATATGGGAAAGAGGCGAGCATCCTGTCACCCTCAGTGCTGTGCTGCCACCAATAACTTATCCACTCAGTCCAGAATATAGACTCAGCCTGGAAAGGAGGCTGCCCAGCATTCTCAGGTGACCACATCTCCTCCTATCTGCTCTTCCCTTAGCGCCAGCAAAAAATTGGAAAAAGCCAAAGAAATGAATCACAAATGGTAGAATTTCATTGTGTGTATGGGGAGGGGGCAGTGTGTATGTGTGTATGTGTGTTTGTAAAAGGGTAGAGGTGTGGATATGGTGAAGGAGAGCCAGCCAGCACTGAATTTGGAACCAGAGGACTTTGGTTTGAATCCCAGCTAGGTGACCTTACATTTGTAAATCCCTTTCCCCCTTTCAGTCTGATACAAAATGAAGAGGTCAGTCTGTATGGTGTCTGAGATCTCTCCCAGCTCTCATTATAGGATACTGTCCTCTCCTGAAGGGCTCCTGTCACCCTGAGCCGCCCTTGCTCCACCTTCGGAGCCTAGGAGGGTATTTGTAAGGGCACCTCTTAAGTGACATCAGGAATCCAAAACCACAGAGCCTCGCCACCCTGTTTAATACTGGGCTTGTTGTAAGGATCAAATGAGATATTTGCAGTGTGCTCATCACTGCAGAGCACCACATAGTTGGTGCTATAAGAATACTATCTATTATTATAATTATAATCATATAACATGTTTTATATATAATAATTATATACTATCATTATTATAGAATTCATATAGTGCCTTAAGGTTTACAAAGCACCTTACAAATATTAGCCTCGCAACAACCCTGGAAGGTAGGTTCATTTTACCAATGAGGAAACTGAGGCAAGCTCTCAGTACAAGCAATGCAACACAGGCTTCCCATTTCTCCAGCCTGCTCACCAAAACAGGTCCTATGAAAGGTAGACACCAGATCCAGAATGAAATATTCAGAGGGGAAAAAGGACCCTAAGAGTGGGAACAAGAATCATTCGAATATACATTCAAGGTGGTTTTCCTTCAAGCTGCCTCCTTCCCCCCAAAAAAGATGTCGGACCTTCCTGATTTGTCAACTAAAGGGATTAATGAATCCCACTGACAAGGCTCAGGGCCTGGGGAGGTGGAAGGGAACCTTACAGTGGCTGAA
Source organism: Notamacropus eugenii (assembly GCF_028372415.1). Classification (NCBI taxonomy): domain Eukaryota; kingdom Metazoa; phylum Chordata; class Mammalia; order Diprotodontia; family Macropodidae; genus Notamacropus; species Notamacropus eugenii. The sequence continues at coordinate 63,899,936 of NC_092876.1, forward strand.
TCCAAACTGCTCCAGGTAGAATTGCAGAGACACACCTGCAGACCCAGCCAAGCTAGGGGATGATTTGGCTGGATTATACTCATTTGTTACAAGGGAGGGCTTTTATTATTTGGGAAAATAGTGGGAGGAGCTAGAATGATACCAAAGAGCAAGAACAGTGAATCATTTAAAAATACTCATGTAAGCAGCAGGCCATTCAGAAGAGGAAATGGATACATGGGCAGTGTTGTGACTCATGTTAAATTTGAAACTCTATTTAAAATCTCAGACATAGAAATTCACTGTCTCATTCACCATCAGGGATTTTGAGGTAGAAGCTACCTCCAGGTTTATGTAGCTGCACCTTCATGATTTTACCACTTCCACAGAATGACTCACCCAAGGTCACTCACCCAAGCTTAAGAGGTGGAATTCAAACCCAGGATCTCTGATTCTGCACTTTTCCACTGTATTATTACTAGTAGCCTCCCTAAAAAGTAAGCCTTTTCTTCTGTCTTTTGTACGGGGAAGTATACATGCTTGTGGATGCCTGGCAACTTCATAATAAAGAATTTTTTAAAAATAAATTTTTCTGAAAAAACCTGTCACTGAACACATGCACTGTATAATCTATAGCTTCCTGGCACCTGTATTTTTGGCAAACCAAAGTTTTAATGTTATATTGTTGAAATTGCCACCTGATGCATAGAACTGAACCTGAAAGCCACTTTGGGAGAAAAAAAAAGACTAGATCTTAAGACAGCCAGATGTGTGTGTGATATCCATGTATACACACAGGTGTGTGGATAGAGATCTCTCTACACAAACACACATATTCTGTGCTCTAAGGCTCCTCCCAACACCATCTAGTCATTATATATGGGGGTTAATATTATACACACAAACATTAGAATTTAAGATTGAAAAGGCTGTCTCTTCTGCCACGCATTGTACACTAACATAGCTTATTTATTCTGCTGCTACAAGGGGGGTAAAGAGAGGAAGGGGGGAGAGAGATGGAAAGATGAAGAGAGGTGGGGAAGAGGAGGGAGAGAGAAATGGAGAGAAGGGAAAGAGAAAGAGAGAGAGAGATAGAGAAAGAGAAGGAGGGAGAGAGAGCATGAGTCTAGGCCTATATCTATAGACAGGATATATAGACAGATGGATATGTAAGATAGCTAGCTAGCTAGTTTGCCCCCTTCTGGCAGCAGAAGAGACAGTGCATTAGTATCAGATATATAGCAAAGGACTAGAAGGAACTTTTTGAATTTTAAATTCCAGGAAATGTATTCATGCTACTTGGGGCTTGGCCCAGATAGTACTGTTTGTTTCCCAATAAACCCAGGACCATGCAGAAGGCACCACTGGCAGAAAGTCAGGCGCCCATCACTGGATGGGGAAGATTCCTGCAGCGGTGAAAGACCAAGAGACATGAGATATATGCAAGAAAATTATGAAAAGTGAGTCAACACCTTGCTAAAGGAGACCCCAAAATATGCTGAAGAAAACAACACTTTGAAAAATACTAACCCAAATAGCAAAAGAGGTTCAAAAAGTGGTGAAAGATCAGCTTCACACTGGCCTCCCTTAAAGCTGCTGTGGTCTCAGTGGTCTGAAAGGCCTTAAGGATGAAGACCTTAACCCAGACAAGACTCCTGATGGGACATTTGGGGGCTCCCCAACCTCCCTCCACATGAAGGGTGTTCTAGAGAAATACGCAAACATCCCAAGCCTGCAGGAAGTTTTTACCTTTACTACCAACGACCTTTTACCCATTTTATTAATGGTCAAAGTCTCTGCCACCTGTGGGGCTGGGATAGGGAGGGCCAGACCCTTGGTCCACAGACAGGGGCAGGGCGGGCCCCTCCTGGCACCCTGAAGTTGTGCTCTATAAATGCCTGTTGCCTGATTAGGGATGGTCCCACTATCCATAGCTCCAAGGGCATGTCCCTTAGGAGGACTGGGATGAAAACAGCCCGCATTTACAGCATTTTAAGATTTTCAAAGTGCTTTTTCAAAAATTCACTCATCTGATCCTCACAATTTTCTGAGGTAGGTTATATTATTGGTCTCATTTTACAAGGATGAACAGGAGGGAAGGAATAAGCATTTATATACAGCTTACTATATACTAGGCACTATTAAGTGTTTTACCAATATTTCACTCGATTACATATGAAGAAAACTAAGATTGGAAGTGACCTACACTATTATTATCCCCATTTTACCAATGAGGAAACGGAAGCTTCGAGGTTGTGACTTGGTCGGGGTCACACAGATTGAACCCGTCTTCAAGCCCAGGTGTGAGCACACCCCCAGTTCCATAGGTAACTGCTGCAGATTCTGACCCAGGGTTCTGGAACTCACTTGATTTCTTACCCTCATCCTCTCCCTCCAGAAGATAGGCTAGGACTCTGCTCTGTCCCGAAGGACCTAGAGAATGAATCCAGATTTCTCCTCTTTCCAAAATTCCCATTGGAGACAAGAAAAGTCCACTACAGCCTAGTTCCCCATTTAAAGCCTTCTTTTGACTTTAGATAATGGAAAGCCAATCTACCCCATAGTTCTTTCCTTGAAGATCGTGCTGGTGAGATGCCTCTTCTCCCCCTTGGACCTCTGGAAAAATGGTCTCAGAGTGGCAAAGTTTTCTGCCAATCCCAATCAACCCTCCCTCTTCCCTTCCACCATCCAAAAAGTCAAGAGGGTCTCTGGGTGCTCCTTTGTATCTCAACTGGTTACCCTGGGCTTCCCCCCTGGAGAACCAGAGCCCCTGGGTAATTGCTGGACAGGACATAGAGAATGTTGGCTAGGCTACAATTCCTCAGTGAAGGAGTTCGACTGTGTCCAGGGGCCTGGGAATCCGAGTGACCCCAGCCTTTCCTTCCCCCAGTAAGGGGCTATTTTGTGCCAAGTCAAGTCAGGTGAAACCACAACAGCATCGGCTCTCATCTCCCTCTGAACATGGAACAGGGCACATCTGTTTCTGTATGCTACCAAATGGGGCACACCTGAGCCTGGATCCAAACATCTCCATCTCCAGCTTGTCTGTAAAACTCATCCATCCCCGGCTCTAATGGTACCAAGAAAACACTCAGAAGCAACTATGTTAACTTCACATTGCAAACCAATTTAATGCCACAAATTTCAACTTAAAAAAATAAAAGTGCTTCCCAGCCCAGTGCCAAGAGGGCTTGGGTCCACCCCACCCCTGAAAAAACCACATCTTTGCTAGCAGACCATAGCTACTGGTGGCTCCCAATCCCCCATAGAAGGTGACGGGAAGGGAGAGTTATCTCAGAGCCCTGGGGTACTGAGTCATGGACAGTCACCAAAGGGCACTGAATGTCAGCATTGTCCCACCATCCGGGTAGGGTGACAGGGCCTCAACACTTGGCCCCTGGAACTTAGTTGAGGGATGTTTCTCACAAAGGTGGTTGGTGAGGGGAGTGGAGGGGAGGTGGAGTGGACTGGGGTCTCCTACTGGGTAGTACCACCTCCTTCCCTCTACAGGTAGTGCTATTATGTCAGAAAGGATCAGATCAAAGAATGGGAGAAGGAAGCTAGGGGGGAGGGTGATATGAGGGGAAGGCAAGAGATGACTCTTAAGTATCCCAGCAAACTGGGACCTTCAGACTAGGTGGGCATCCCACCCACATCTCCTACCACTCCCAAGTGCCTTTTGGGAGGGAATACCAGTTACCTTCCCATCAATCACATCGCAGGACACATACATCAGGGGCCTGTACAATTAGTGGCAAGAGAGAGAAGGCAGGTCTCCTTGGAGCCTGTGACTGGATGGAGCTGTAGAGCTGACATCTTTCCATGGCATGGAACAATTCCCATCAGGCCCTGGAAATAAGGCAGGCCCTATCTATCAAGGGAACCAAGATCCCTTCAGCTGCCTTGTCTGAGGTCCTAGTCTGCCTAGAATGGGGAGGGGAAGGAGCTGGGTGGCCGGTCACTGGCCTAGCTGGTCTGGTCAATGCTCTGCCAAAGCTCCTCCCATAGACAGATAAATGGACACACAGACACACAGACATGCACACACAGAGACACGCACACACAGAGACATGCACACACGCACACACACACACAGCCCTCCCCACTAGGGCCAAGGAAGGTATGAGAGCTACAGGAACATCAGACAGATCTCTAGGTCTTGGTTGAGGTGTGGCAAGGGTATGGAGGTGGGGGACTGGCCGCATTGGGGATAGTATATCTTCCTTTAAAAGAAAACAAAAAACAGGATAACATGTTTTTCCCAGCTGCCCCAACCCCAGGGAATCTGGGCAAAACACTGAAGCCATTCAAACCTGAAAATCCCAAATAAATACAATAATGACTAAGTGCGTGGGCTCCAAAGCCCCGAGGCACACCAAAGCACCACTAACTTGGGTCTAAACCCTTCTGAGGATTGGATTCCCATCAGGAAGGAGCCTCGCCCCTGGCCTTGGGAGCCAGGAAGAGAAGGGTTACCTGGGAAATGATCAGGGATAGGGCAGTCCTCACCCTGGGTCAGCCTCCAATAGGGCAGGCAGGACATGCAGGGAGGGCAACCTGCCACTCCCTTCCCACCCCAGCCAACCCTGAACTCCATCCCACGAACAGCTGCCACCCCAGCTTTGCTGCTACTGGAGTCTGACTCCTTGAGGAAGGGAAGTAAACCAGAGGGTCCTGGGGAGCAAGGGAGGACCTAAGGGGAAGGACACTTCCCTGCCCCCAACCTCCAATCTCCCCAGGCCCATAACAGCTGCTCTGAGTGCCCAGTGCTGATGAAGAGAGCTGAGAGTGCTAGTTCCTCAGCAGATCTCCCAGGTCATAGGATTCGAAGAGGTCGCTGACGCCCTCCCCACCATCCAGACCCCACAGGTAGTCCTCCTCATCCAAAGGTGGGGAGAAGTTGACCAGAGGTGAGCCACTGAGGGATGAGGATAGGAGCTGGTCCTCGGTCTGTAGCAGGAGTGGGTGGGGCAGGTCCAGGAGGCCTTCATTCACCTCCAGCAGGGCCTGGGATGGCTGGGACTTCGGAGCCACAGCTAAGGAGAGAGATCAAGTCATCACACTCCCATGGCATCCCTCCAGGAAGGACACCCCCTCAAACAGGCTGGCTGCTAACATCCTCGAATGCCAGGTCTAGAAGGGACCTCACAAGGTGAGGTTCCAAGGTTCTAGACCAAGAAGGGACCCTGGGGAGTAATTAGTTTAGCCCCTTCATTTTACAAATGAAGAAACTGAGGCCCAGAGAGGTGGTGTGACCTGCTCCAAATCTCACAGACAGTTAAAACTCAGAATAATTACAAAGGCAAAAATCTTCCCATATCAGTGACCTCTGATATCACTGGGTCCAAATCTCATCAGGGGGTGAGCTCCCTGTCACTGGAAGCCTCCAAGCCACTGGCTATGGGAGGTTCTTGTCCATGTACACTCAGATGGCCTCAGCAGTCCCGTCTAGCTCTGAGATTAGGTGATCTACTTCCAGAACCTCTTAATTTTACAGATGGGCAAGATCATCAAAGATCATTTATTAAGTTAAGGCCTGGAAAGGATAGAGTCACATTCCTAGGGAAGGGTTAATAAGCATTTTCAGCAGGCACTATGCAAAGCGCTTTACAAATATGATCTCACTTGATTCTCACAACTCTATTACAACTCCCATTTTATACCTGACAAAACTGAGGAAGACAAGTGACTGCCCCAAGGTCACACAGCACTAGTAAGTATCTGAGGTCCTCTCTGAACCCCAGGTCTCTGCTCTGAGCACTATGGCGCCACCTCCTGGCTGATGTTACACTTGCCTAATATCACACAGCAGAAAGAGCTCCAGACTTGAGGGGAGGGCTGGGAAAGGAGGGGTCCAAAGTTCTCTCTACTGTGCTTTACACTCTATATATAGATAAAGGAAGAGAATTTTGGGAAAGGACCATTCCACCCCCCAAAACAACGACTACCCCCTCTCACTATGATCCTCTGTCCCAAGGATGACTAACATTCTATTTTTAGGAGAAAAACTGAGGTTTCTCATCAGGCTCCCCCTTCACTACTAGAAGATTAAACAAATCCTCCTTAAGCTAATAAAGGCTTAAGGTTTTACATTTCTAAGAGGAGATTCTGCAAGACATAAAAAGGTTTTACCTTCCAAAGGCAGGACTTTCTAATGCTAGAGTGTGGGGTGATGGAGCAGGCATTCTAGAAGGAAGGATTTGGGGAGGCTTTCTGGTGCTCCCCCTCCCTCCATCAGCTCTGGAAAGGCTATGAGCAGGCCTGGTGCTCACCGAAGCCGGCCCCAAACCTCTCGGTGCTATTCCTGGGCTTGGGTTGCCTCCCCTTTCTGCCCAAACTCAGAGGGGTCACCCCACCCCAACATGGAGCTCAGTAGGTAAAGGCTCCACCCCACCCCTGGCTAAGGTTCAGGAGGAAGAGCGGGGTGGGGCCCAGGCCTAGGCCAAAGAGATGAGAACTGGGCTGGAGGCCAGGGGAATTAAGCAGGGAAATGGGGCCATGCCTGCCAGATGTTCCCAGGGGACTCTCAGTCTTCAAAGGGATGAAAGGAATCAGACTGAGAGACTTGGAGACCCAGCGTCCATTTGTATGGAACTTCTGAGAACCTTGGTCTCCTCATCTGTAAAATGAGGATAGGAATTCTGACCCCAGTAGGTTTCAAGAGCTAATGAGATATAATGGGTATGAAAACCCACCAAGAGTCATCAAGTCTGACTCAAGTACTGATCTTATCATCATCCCAGTATCAAGGCCTGGAGGGGCTGTGACTTTATTTCATAGTCTTATTATTAGGAGGGGGGTGAATATCTGTGGGGAGAAAGGGGTCTGCAGATGGATCAAAGACACAGCCCCCACCCTCCTCTCCGGGGCAGGGATGGGAAATCTATCCACCTGTCTAGACCTCAGCACCAAAAGCGCCTGGGAGGAGGAAGCTGGAAAAATCAAAGGTTTTCAAGGTCATATTCAAACCCCACCTCATTTAGGAAGTTTTTCCTGATCCCCTGGCCCTTCTGCCTGGACACTGCTCAAGATCCTGCTCCATGAAAGGGTACATAGGATAGAAGCAGGTAAGTGGCGTCATAGTAAAGAGAGATGGACCAGGACATGGGATAGACCTGAGTTCGAATTTGGACACAGATACTTCCTGGCTTTCTGGGTGACCCTGCACAACACACCTGGCCATTTTCAGCCTCTGTTTCCTCATCTTTGAAATGGGTAGATTAATAGCACCTCTCTCCCAGGACTGTTGTGAGGATCAAATGGGAGAATACACACAAAGCGCTTTGTAAACTTTAACATGTTAGACAAATTCCAGTTATTACAAATGCCATGCACACAGTGCTCATTCAGTGAAACAGGCAGTACAAGTCATCTTTACAAGTACAGGACAGGCAGATGGGGTACAAGGACCAGTGGGCTAGGGTCCAAGAACCCGCTGTCACCAAGGAGGGGCAGGATCTGGGGAAAACCACTCACTCAACCTCTGGAACATGAGGAGGGAGAGTGGGAGACTGATATCCTGTGTTCTAAGGCTCCTCCCAGCTCTGACATTCTGTGTTCTAAGGGCCCTCCCAGCTCTGACATTCTGTGTTCTAAGGGCCCTCCCAGCTCTGACATTCTGTGTTCTAAGGCTCCTCCCAGCTCTGACATTCTGTGTTCTAAGGACCCTCTGTGTTCAAGACTTCCCACCCAATCTATGATTCAGTGACTGCTATCAGACTAAGTTTCTCCACATCCCCTCCTGGGGCTCTAAATGTCCTACAGAAAGTATGTGACCAATGAATCCTCTCTGATGATCCTTATCACAGCAAAATCAAAGTCTGGGCTAAAGGAACTTTTTGGGGAGCTTTCAAGGGGCTAGAGTTCCAGGGTGGCGTGACAGACTCGTGTGCTCCTCTACTCCCAGAGCAAGAGGAAAGAGACCATGATCCTGGCCCAGCACCTACCTGGCGGTGCGATGAGATCCAGGCTGCAAGGGCTGCTGGGCAGGCCGGTGAAGGGGCCTGGGCCAGAATGGGGAGTCTCCCGGGAGGGGCTGCTTCCCTCATGGTTCTCCTCTGGGCACAGGTACACTTCAATGGGTCCATTAGTGCTCTTTAGATAAATTTGCAGATTCTCCTGGGAAATGAGAGTGGGGGGGAAGGGGAGAGAGAGAGAGAGAGAGAGGTCTTCAGGGCAGGTTTGTTGTTGTATAGGAAGCCAGAGAGGCTTTGTCTGAGCTTTGTCTGCCCCTCAGCGACCCCTCCCCAAAGACACACACACACACACTCACACACACACAGCACACATAGTAGGCACTACGCACATAGTAGGCCCATACACAGTAGGCAGGCAGGCACACACACACACACACACACGGCACACATAGTAGGTACTACGCACATAGTAGGCCCATACACAGTAGGCAGGCACACACACACGGCACACATAGTAGGTACTACGCACATAGTAGGCCCATACACAGTAGGTAGGCGCACACACACACACACACCACACACACACACACACACAGTAGACACATTTAGTAGCACAGTAAAAACACCAGGCTGGAAGTTTGTCATTAACTGGCTGTGGAGATGCTGGACAAGTCATTCGTTTACAATAGCTCACATTTCTGTGGGACTGTAAGGCTAGCAATGTGTCCTAGAGACAAGATCTCATTTGATTCTCACAATGACAGGTGGGGTAGGGGCTGTCATTCCCATTTTACAGATGAGGAAATTGAGACAGAGAGAGGTTAAGCAATGGCTGGGGGGGGTCACAGCTAGAAAGTGTATGATGTAGAAGCTGAATCCAGGTTGTACTTATTCCAAGTCTCTCACTCTTATTTGTCTTACCATGTTACATTAGAAAATTTTTAAAGACTCATCTAAGTCCAAACATTCTGGGTTCCAAGTTTCCTCCCAGCTCTGACATCCTATGTTCTAAAGTCCTTTCCAACTGACATTTATGTTCCAAAATTCCATCTTCATGTCCCATTCACCACTATCATTCTAGTTTCTCAGGTCTGACATTCCTACGATGCTATCAGGCTCCATGAAACACTGCCTGAGAGTTCCTTGGCCTGCTAGTTACCACAGTGCATATGGGTACAAGGAGCCTAGATGGTCCCTTGGATGACTGATCCCTTGAGGGGGTAAAGCTTCTTAAATCCTAGATTTCCAGTAGAACAGTACAATTACCCCTCACCTCCCTCAGGTCTGGGACTTCCAGACGAGTCTCAGGAGGGGCCTTCACAGCAATCACCGTCTGGTCTTTGAAATTTCCTATAGCCCGGATGTCCTGGTAGGTTACATAGGCCAACGTGGAAACCAGGTTAAGGGAAATGGGAATCTTGTCAGCTCCAAGCTCCTTAGTCTGGTTTTCAAGGCCCCTTCCCTACTACTCCTTCACCACAACTCAGTGCCATATATACTTTCCCACCTCTACACCTTTGCTCACAACATTCTTCTGCCTAGGTTGCCTTCTCTACAAGTATCTACTGAAATTCTAGAAGCTTCCAGGACCTTCCCCTTGGGTAAGATCAATCACATTCCTAGTAGGAGTCCTCCTTTCCCTGCCCCACCCCCACATCCCAGGCCCCCTCCTCAAAAGGATATCTCTGGTTGTTCTCATCCTCCGTCAGGTTCTTCAGATCCAAGGTGCAATTCTGAATCAGCTGGTCCAAGATCCGTTCGGTGTTGCTCAGCTCCTTCAATTCTTGTCCCAGGGTCTGCTGCTTCCCAGGCCCAGCTGGGTCTTCAAACATTCCCCTGCCTCTGGGAATAGAGAAGCCCCATACCTTCACTCAACTCCTAGGCAGGCCTGGCCCCAGCCTCAGTGGGCCTTGAAATAGGTGGGTGGGGGAAACAACTGGACTGCTTAATATTTGAATGAAACGAGTGCAAAAAATCACTTCGTTGCCTCACTCGATCAACAAGCATTGAGCACCTAGTAGGTGCCAGGTAGTGTGGAATACAAAAAAATGAAGCATGCCTGCCCTCAATGAGCTTATGTTCCATGGTAGGGATGTCTCAGGGAGGCTCAGCAGGGAGCCAGGGTAGTCTATTGTGATCACCCACAATACTCCAGGGAGCACACTGATAGTCTTCTCCCCCAGCTTAGTAAGAGGCTGGGATTCCAAGGTTCATCCCTCAGCATCCAGGTCTCTCAGCTCCCTCAGCTCCCAGGGGTCTGGGGTCCCTGCCTTCAGACCAGACCCCCCCTCCAACCTGAGCCAGGACAGGCCAGTCTTCCTCTTCCTCCTCCCTGGGGAGGGGTGGTCCCAGGCCTCCCTGCCACTTACACCCATTGGATGTTATTCTTAGCCTTCTTCCGTATAAGCTGGATGCCCTCCAGCACGTTGGTGATGTCGTAGATGCGCCGTTTCTGTACTTCCAGCACCTCGGCCGCCCAGTTCAGGTCCAGGACCCCATCCTCTGACTCACTCAGCAGGTAAATGAACTTCTTGGTGAGCAGCCCCAGGGATGTGTCATATCTTGTTTTCTCACCTGGGGACTTGGGGGCTGATGAAGAGGGAGGAAAGAAAGCAAAGACCTGGCTTAGGGAATCCTAGTTCTCATTTCTTTATTTTATTAAATCCTTACCCAGCCACTTCCTAGCTGGGTGACCCTGGGTAAGTCCCTTAACCCCTGCCTGCCTCAGTTTCCTTATCTGTAAGATGGGGAGAATAACAGCACCGACCTCCCAGGGTGGTTGTAAGGATCAAAGGAGGTAACCAGTTCGAAGTGTTTAGCCCAGCAGTTGGCACATAGTAGCTGCTTTAAAAATGCTCGCTCTGTTCTTGATTTGTTAAATCCTCGATGCCTCCAAATATATTCACTCCCTCTGCCAAAATCTATTGCTTGTGATTAAGACTAAGGAAAAAAGTCAGTAAAACTAACAACAGACGCGATGCTTCATCCTCACTGTCCTCCATCTCTCCAGCGAAAGAGGCGCTAGCTGGATTATATTTGTTTTTCCTTCTTTTCATTTGCATCTGTTGGAATCATTTTATACATTGCTTTCCTGGCTCCACTGACATCTTACTTCTTTCCCATCCCCCTTAATTCCAGCCCCTCCTCTCTCTTGTCCAACCAGAGTTGTCCCTCCATTAGACGGGATGCTTCCCAAAGATGGGGTCTCAGGGGTGGGGAAACTGTGGCCTCCCTTGTGGCCCTCTAGGCCCTCAAGTGAGGCCTCTGGTCTGAATCCAAGTTTGGATTCAGTCAAAGGGCTTTACTTAAGGACCTAGAGCGCCACATGTGACCTGGAGGGAGGCAGCAGGTTCCCCAGCCCTGACTTATCCCTAGGGCTTAGCATGGTGCCTGGTATATAGTAGATGCTTAACAGGTACTGAATGACTAATTTCACTTCCAGTCAATCAACAAGCATTGATTAAGCACCTATGATGTCACTCTGTATCAACTGAAATAAATCTTATTCTAGCTCCCATTTTTACAGGTTTTAAGTTTTACAAAATGCTTGCCTTGCAATGACTCTGAGGGGTAAATAGTCTATCGCCCCTAATTTATAGAGGAAGAAATATGGGAGGGTTCTACAAATTGACTTTGAAAGTAAAGGATGGGGGGAGGGAGGTCACAATTAGACAGCAGTTGTTCTGAAAAAGATCAGTTGCAGTGAAACACAAGTTTAGCTATGATTCAGCAGCTAGTGCTGCATTTGCTAGATGTCTAGTTTCCAGGAATATGAAAGTGATACTATCTGTCATTATATTCAGACTCTGTCAGAGCTCTTCTGGATAATATCAAGTCAACAAGAATTTATTAAGTATCTACTATGTGCCAGGCACTTTGCTAAGGACTGGGGATATTTATTGTTCTCGGTCAGTCCTGTCTGACCTTTTTTATGACCCCATTTGGAGTTTTCTTGACAAAAATGCTGGATTGGTTTGCCATTTCCTTCTCCAGCTCATTTGACAGATGAGGAAACGGAGGCAACCAGGGTGAAATGACTTGCCCAGGGCTATACAGCTAGTGTCTGAGGTTAGATTTGAACTCAAGAAGATGAGTCGTCCTGACTCCAGGGCTGGTACTCTACATTGTGGTGTCACCTAACTGCTCAAGGACTGGGGATATGAAGAAAACAATAAAATAGTCCCTGGTCCTCCAGGAACTTAGACACTAAGAGGGGTGACAACAGACAACCAGGCAGCCACTGAGCCTGAAGTCAGGAAGACCCAGGTGGAGGCCAGCCTCACATACTTACTAGCTGTCAAGTCACTCTAACCCCCTCTGCCTCAGTTTCCTCATCCATAAAATGGGGATAATAATAGTACGTTCTTCCTCCCAGGGTTGTTGTGAGGATCAAATGAGATACTTATAAAGGTGAGTGGTAGTTATTATTAATCATGAACAAACAGGATATATATATACACACACACACACACATATACATATATATATATTTACACACACATAGGATAAAACAGAGATAATAACCAAGGGAAAACATGAGCCCTGAGGCACATCAGGAAAAAGCATCACATAGAACACTGGTTTTAGGGAGGACCTGAAGGAAGGGCATTCCAGGCATGGGGCATAGCCAGGGGAAATGCCCAGCATCTGGAGATGGGAGTGTCTTAAGAGACAGCAATGATGCCAGTATTATAAGAAAGAAAAATATGAGGAAGGGAATAAGATGGAAAGACTGGAAAGGTTAGAAGGGGTCGGGTTATAAAGGGCTTTCAAAGCCACAGAGAAGACGGGGGCAATGGGGAGCTGGCCAAGTTTATGACATAGGAGAGGGGTGGCATGGCCAGCCCTGTGTATTAGGAAGGTGACTGGCATCTGAGTGGAGCAGGGGCCTAGAGTGATTGGAGAGATTGGAGGCAGGGAGGCAGACCAACCAGAGGCTCTGGCCGTTGTCCGGGTCTGGGCACCACTGTTTAGGCACCAATAAGCTGGAAGGTATCCAGGAAGTCACCCAGGATGGTGAGGAACTGTCAGTCCATGTCACCTGAGGGAGAACAGCAGACGGGACCCAGCGTGTTGGGAGAAGAGGACATTTAGTCAATGTTAGGAAAGACTTCCCAACAAGCAGAGGGGAATGGGATGCCTTGGGAGATGGTGGCATCTTCAAGCACAGGCTGGATGACCACTCATATAATATGTTACACAAAAAATCTGTATAGGGAGAGGGTCTAGGCTAGGCTGGGCGGTCCCTTCTAGTGGTAAAAATTTTGTGACTGAGTTTTAAAACCTCCTTTAAATAGTATTTATTATTAATAACATTAATTATAATATTTTAGTATTAATAAACTCCTTGGAATATATTCAGGTTATCCAAATTATTAATATTAATTGTGTAAACAATGAACATTAGTTATTAATAAAATTCATTATTATTTCTTGTTAGCTCTTCTTTAAATATAGTTTTATTATATTATCTAGTAACAGTAAATATATACATGATAATTATTAATAAAATTCATTATTAATGGCATTTTTATTAAACCCTTAACTATATATATTATGTTCATCATCAATGTTAATCATATAAAGTATAGAAATGATGAATGTTAATCATTAATAAAAATCAGTTTTGATGAATTATTAATTTATTAAGCCTCCTTTAAATATATTTAAAACCTCCTTTTTAAAATAAAACAGAAAAGAATTTGAATACTGCCCTCACTTACTAGATGTGTGATCCTGGGCAAGTCAGCAGACCTCTCTCAGTCTCAGTGTTTGCACTGTAAAAAGGGGACAGTCATCGCACCTACCTCTCAGGGCTGTTGTGAAGATCTAAATAAGTTAAAACATGGAAAGCGCTTTGTAGACCTAATACACATTACTGCTCTTTTTCTCCAAAGTCCTTTCCAGACCTCAGAGAAAAGTTCCTTGGAAAGGTAGTTGATAGTTGAACAAAAGGTTATTTGTAGGGGAATGGATTAAGGATGATACCTTGAAGACAGGGTAACTCAGGTCCAATATCTGATAGCTTAAGGCAGTCTAATATCTTAAAGACAGAGTTAACGTAGGCACTGTAAAACTTAAGAATAATTCCAGTCCATTCATATCCTTGCCTGGTGGGACTTAAGGTATCATCACTGAAGGCCCCCTTGTTTAGCCTCTAGAGTGAGGGGAGTGGTGCAGGAGGACTCTACCGCTCAATTCTGGAATGGTAACCCAGCCTGTATTTTAAGACAACTTATCCAAGTTAAAGATTCCTATCAATGTAAACTATTTTGGAATAAAGAATCATTTTTGAGGGCACAAGGAACTACAGCAGTTGGAAACACCTCTTTCCAAGCTAAAAGTGAATTTAATGTTAAAATGGGTAAAATTGATCCTGGCAGATCAGAGACTAAACCCCAGAGTAATGCAGTTGTATTCATCGGGTTTCTTTTTTGCAGTCAGGTTCTTTGTATGCCTGGGGTCTTGCCCTTTTTTGGACAGATTACTGGAGATTGAATTAAAGACACCTCTCCCCAGTCATAAAGGCTGGGCTTTTGACTGGACACCACCACTCTTTCCACAATACCACCCAAAATCTCAGGGAAGATCCTGTTATGATGAGCTGCCCTACATTAGGGTCAGGGAAGCCACTTGATGGCTGGTCAGTCCATTCTGGGGGACTCAGAATTATGGGATGTGGGAGTGTGTGGAATGAATGAGAAGAATAATAGATCATGGGACATTTTTAAAGAAACACAATCAGACAGGAGTTCAGAGTTAGCTACTTATGTTTCAACACACTAAGAACTGGTGACTTCATCAGTGTGGGCAATAATAATTCCCAGATATATAGTCCTTTGTAAAACACTTTCCTCATCAGTACCCTGTGAGGAAGATAGCACAGGTGTTGAGGTACTCCTTTTTCTGATGGAGAAACTGAGACTGAGAAGCTAAGTGACTTGTCTGCTACGCTTCTGGAGCTAGGAAGATTTAGAACCCAGGTCTTTCTGAGCCCACAGGCATCATTCTAACCCACATCAAGCTGAATAACCAAGGTATCTTTCTTCACCTTAGCTGATGCTCTTTGAGACTTGCAGTGACCAAAGAAAATAATGTCTCGGCATCCAACGTGGTATAATTAGCCCTTCCCTCACTTAGTACACAGAGGACAGATGTCATAGGTCTCAGAACAATCTATCATTGGGCCTAAATCAGAAGCTAAGGGCACCATACAACATCTAAAGCAATGAGTTCTAAGATATCTCCCAGCTCTGTATTCTAAGATCCCTTTTAACCCTGACATCCTGTGTTCTAAGGGCCCTCCCAGCTCTGACATCTTGGTTTTAAGGCCCTCCCACTTCTGACATCCTGGGTTCTAAGGGTCCTCCCAGCTCTGAAATCCTGTGTTCTAAGGGCCCTCCCACTTCTGACATCCTGGGTTCTAAGGGTCCTCCCAGCTCTGAAATCCTGTGTTCTAAGGGCCCTTCCAGCTCTGACATCCAGGGTTCTAAGGGCCCTCCCAGCTCTGACATCCTGTGTTCTAAGGCCCTTCCAGCTCTGACATTCTGTTCTAAGGGTCCTCCCAGCTCTGATATGCTGGGTTTTCAGGCCCTTCCTAGTTCTAACATTCTATATTCTAAGGACCCTCCCAGCTCTGTGTTCTAAGATCCCTTTTAACCCTGACATCCTGTGTTCTATGCTTTCAACCCCTGAGAGTAAGGACTCCTGGTTTTTACATCTGTGAGGCACAGAGCAGAGATTTAGAAAAGCCACACTCATCTGCACATTTTGTTTTCATGGTGAGGGCCCCCTGGGCCATCCCTTTTCTGTTGAGCTCCTGAGCACTCACTCTTAGGACTTGGGAGGCCGTCTCCTCCGCTGCATTTCCCCTTGGGCGTCCGGAATTCAGAGAGTCCCTGCCGCCCCATCCCCTCCAGATCCAACTTCCTCTTGGCCTTGAAACCCTAAAAACCAAAAGAGGGAAATCAATAGAATATAGAAACAGAAACCCCGCCCCCCCAGTCCCCACACCCTCTTCCCTGATGCCAGGGCACTGAAGTTATATCAATGCCTCAGTTTCCCTATTTGTGCTGTGTCTAGTAGGGAACCTCCAGGGGCTCCACAGGGTAAGCCTTGACTAGACAGACCTAAATCCCCAGAGGGGGCCCTTCCTTCTTCCAAGTTCTGACCTGTTACGGAACTGGCTAAGGACTCCTGGCTTTCCCTAAGGAGCCCCTAAGTGTGTCCCCTGCTCCAGGGCTCAAGTGCCAGGGGTGGGGACAGAGTGGAAAAGGCTTTCATAACCACAGAACCAAGAACATGAGCTTAAAACCAATCAAGTCAATTGCTGGACTGAACCTTAGAAATTATCTCTTCATTTACAAAATAAGAATCAAACTCAGAGCAGGTGAGTGACTGGTCCAAAGTTACACAGCAGGGTATTGGGGCTGAGACCAGAGGATTCCCCCACAGCCCAATATTATGGACCTGAAGCACTCCTCTCCCCCTCCCCCCCCCCCCCACTGCCTTTTGAACAATCTGTTTACTGTGTAGTCAACTACAATTTCCTTAAGGTCAGATATAGGGTTGTTATGTATCTCTGCACCCTCTACTAGGGCTGGGGGGGAGGGGGAGGGAAAGGGGTGGAGCACGGGGCCTCTAATTGTTTGTGAGATGTTCAAGCCAGCACCCCTGGGCTCACTGCCTATCTGCAGGAGCCAGTAGGGGAGGGCTGGGCGGGGCTGGAGAGCAGCCTCCCAGCTGGTCCTTATCGGGGTAAAGCTTCCCCCCAACCCCTCCCCTTTAGCAGGGCTTCCTGGCTCCATGCCACCTGCTCAGAGAACAAGCTGAGTACCCACAGGGCACCAGGAGCCCAGGGCCAGAACTTCCAGAGGGGTGTGGGCTGCCTTGGCATCCCAGAGCCCAAAGGGATCTTCGAGTGTCCATCCATCCATCCATCCATCCATCCATCACCCAGCCGAGCCCAGCCTTCAGGGCCAGTAGCCAAGGAATCCCCTACCCCAGCCCAGTTTCCTTTCTCCACCCATCCTCCCCAGGCTTGGGAAACACCTGCTGGGGAAATCAGACCAGGGCCACATCTGCTCTGCGGGGGCCCAGCCTTGGGGCCCCAAAACCACAGCCAATCACTGGGGAGGGAGTATCCTTCTCCTGGAAGGGTGGGGCACCTGGGCTTTAGGGCAAGGATAAATATTAAGTAATAAACAACAACAAGGCAGAACGCACAGGAAGGTGGGGATTCAGTACTGGCTATGCCCTTGCCTTGGGTGACCTTCTACAAGTCATTTCAATCTCTACCTGCCTCCCCCCAAGACTCTTAAGTTATAGAAGAACAGTCTCTCCATGAAATCACAGGTCTAAATTTGAACAAACCTATCCCATATTCCATTTATATGTCACTAAGAGGACTTGCCTTGTAACAGCCCAACAAGGGAAGGCAAGTGATTATTATGTCCATTTTACAGATGAGAAAACTGAGGCCTAGAGGGCGGAAGTGACTAGAACACAACAGAGCACGGCCTCCAACTTCTGTCTCTAAGCCCACCTTTCCCTCTAATGCTAAAAAGGTCTCTAATTCCTTTCCACCCACTCATCTCTGGTACTCTGGGTCTGCCAAAAGGCTCTCAGTTCCAAGATGAGTAAGGAAGGGCAAATTGAATTTTATAAAAAAGGAAATTAAGGAAGGAGGGAAGGCAGAGAAGGTGCCTGGGGCACAGGAGAGGGGTGGGGAGGAAAAGGTGAGGGGGGGAAGAGGGGAAGAGAGAGAGAGAGAGAGAGAGAGAGAGAGAGAGAGAGAGAGAGAGAGAGAGAGAGAGAGAGAGAGAAGAAAGTCCATGGATAAGAAGAGGAAGCAAGAATGGGGCCAGGGAGGACAAAGGCCAGCCCCTGCTGAGGGCCGGGCTGGGGGGGGGGGGGGGAGCGCTGAGAGTCAGGAGACCTGGATCTTATCCCCTGTTCGTTCTAGCACTAAGTAAGAGGGGCAGAGTCTTTGACCAATTTCTCTGGGCCTCAATTTTCTCCTCTTCAAAATGGGGCAGTGGAAAGTTAGCTAATTTCACAGAAGAACAACCAGACATTTCAGTGTCTGGGATGAAGACTGGACATTTTTTGGGTCATAGACCCCTAAGGCAGGCTGGTGAAACCTATGAACCTCTTCTATGAATGATGTTTTTAAACAAATTAATAAAAATCCATGGGACTAAAAGGGAAACAAAATCTATTAAAATGCAGTCATTAAAATACATGTTAAAAAATAAAAAATTTCACAGACACCACCCTCTTTAAAAAGTCTATCTATGGACCCCAGGTTAAAACAAATCCCAGATTTATCACATCTTTTAAAAGTCCTTCCCAGCTCTGACTCTCTGGGTTCTAAGGGCCCTCCCAGCTCTGACATTCTGGGTTCTAAAGGCACTCCCAGCTCTGACATTCTGGGTTCTAAGAACCTCTGACTTTCTGTGTTCTAAGCCCTTTCATTCCTGACATTCTGATTCTAAGGACTCTGTACCACAAACTCATCCAACAGGAGCAAAGGGAGCCTGGAGCAAGGATTCTCCACTGCTTCAGAGGGGAGTGGTCAGCTCTACGGCCCTAGACCCAGAAGAGCTTGCCAATGGCACACAGGAGGCAAAGGCAGTAAGAGGAGGAGGAAATGGTCTCCATTTCTACCTTACCAGCCTCTGAACACCCAACTCTCAACTCTAGGAGCCCCAGGTGAGTTAGAAGAAACCAGTCAGGAGCAGAAAAGGACAAATCCCTTCTATACCACCCTTAAGTACCCATCCCTGCACTCACCCATCCCTCTCCCCTCCCACCCCCTACTACCCATGTGGCACCATCCCCCTCCCTGGCAGTCGTTCCCCCTACCCCCTCCCGTTCCCAGTAAAGCCCAGCTGGCCAAGCCCAGCCCTCTGCAGCTGCAGCAGTTCCAGGGATGTAGCCTGTAGAGGCCCCAAAGGGCTTTCACATCCCCAACAGATAAAAGAGGACGGTCATTTGCATTACAGAAGAGTTTCTGATTCACAAAAAGGTTCAGAGACAGTTAAAGCAGAGCCTCCAGACCTAAGAAGCCAGAAGCCCCCAACTCTGGCCTAGTTAGATCGACCAACTGGACCTAAGGGTATGACCTTTTACACACTTTTAAACCACTACACTGTGTCACCAGAGGTCTAATTCAAACCCCATTTTACAGATGGAGGAAACCAGAGCCCATTGAGGTTAAGTGGCTAGCTCCAAGTCCCTGCAGGTGGCAAGGAGGGGAGTTGGGTTTTGGCCTCAGGTGCCGGTCTCCCAATCCTGTGCCTGTTTCTAATAAATTTTATCAAGTAGAATTTCTCTTGGGCCTTAGGGTGTTCAGCTGGCCCCCAAGGCCTTTTCCAGTCCAAGCGTCCCTAGCTCCACTGGCTCCCACCAGTTTCCATATTCTATGACCCTACTATTCCTTATCAATTTAAAACATCAATTACACATATTCATGGTTCAGATAATTTCATTAAATGTCTATTAGCATCTTAGTGTAAAGGAGCTGACCCGACCCTTAGGGAATGACTGCTAGTCCACAGAAAAAAATCTATTCTAGGATAGGGAACCTTTAGTCTCATGGCCCTCTAGGTCCTCAAGTGCGACCCTGACTGAATCCCTATTTCATAGAGCAAATTCCCTTAATAAAAAGGTTTGTTCTATAAAACTTGGACTCGGTCAAAAGGCCGAACCCAGGGTCTACATGTGGCTTAGAGGCTGCTGGTTCCTCACCCCTGACCTATCCAGGGGACTCAGGCCTGGGTGGAAGAGGGGGACAACATAAAGGCTCCAGGTGCCAGAAGAAGAAGGGGTATTTGAAGGGGTATTGAAGAAAGAACCTGGGGTGTCACAGAAAGAGACTCAGCTTTGGAAGTCAGGATTATCTGAATCCTGGCAGCCCCACTAAGTAACTGCAGAATTCGAGATGAGTCAGTGCAACACTCTGGGCTTCTTTGGTCCCATCTGTAAAATGGGTAGCCTTTAAACAACCCACTTCTCAGAGCTGTCAATTAGACTATCAGAGATGGGGCATGTGCAACTGTTGGTAGCTCTCTATGTGAGCTATCAGAAAGGTGGTATTATTATAGAGGATAAGAGAGCTGGCCTCCGGGAAAGTAAGACCTGGGTTTTAGTCCAGACACATACACTAAGTGGCTGTGGGACCCAAGACAAATCCTTAAGGCCCTTAGTGCCTTAGGCAACTCTCTCAGACTACCTAGGGAAGAAGGTGCCAGGTTGTTTCGGCAGATACAATTTCCCTCCAGGGTGAAACCCCAGATCCCGTACCTATCCCTATTAAAATGTAAGGTCCCTGAGGACAGGGTCTATTTTCTCACTTTGTCCTAGTATCCTAAGAGGGCTTCGCCAGGGCCTGTGGATTTGAATTACCACGGTGGAAATCCTCCTTTGGAGGAAGCCTCCTCAAGGCTTGGAGGTGACCTTGGGTTCGTCCTTGCAAAGCTGGAGAGAAAGCCCTGCCCAGCTCTGAGCAGAGACCAGGGTTCTGCCTCTAAAGGAGATGGCTGGTTTTTTTTAAAGGAAGTGTAAGATGATAGACTATTTCACCAGAATCAGCCCTGCCCAAAGGATTTCTTTAAACCGAAGAGTCCACTGGCAAAAAATTCAGCTCAGAGGACACTGTAAAATCAGGGCACACCCGATGGTTTGGCCTGGAAAACCTCCAGGTCACACCCTTTGAAAAGGAGGAAGCAGGGGTGAGGAGTCTCCCCCAAGGGATCTGGGAGTGGGACAAGACCCGGGATTCCACTCTGGAAACACTCTGCAGGTTGCTCGCCCCTGACCTATCCAGGGCACTCAGGCCTGGGTGGAAGGGGTGGGGGGCAGCATAAAGGCTCCAGGTGCCAGGAGGAGACTGGAAGGGGTATTGAAACAACGTGGGGGCCGGCTTCCTCCATATGGTAGGGCTGGATGTCCCCAATTTGCCCTCCAGCCCGGGACCGCCCCTCCCACTCCCCACCCGAGTGGGGTAACGGTGCGCCCACTCTCCCGGCTCCAGCATCCCTGGGGTGGGGCCCAGACATCTCTAAAGGCCGAGGAAAGGAACCAGGCACATGAAGCGACCCCAGTGGACACACCATTCCTAGAAGGGGGGAGTCTGGGGCGGAGATGCTTCGGGGAGCGCAGTGCACGAGGTCCGAGGATCCCAGCACCTGTGACTGGGGCCAGGCCTCCGTCTCCCTCGGGAACTCAGTTTCCCTATGGGGACGAGGGCACGTGCCCTGAGAGCTAAGACCTGACCCGCACCACGGGGCCGGGCGCCCCTCCGGGCTTGGGGAGCGGCGGGTCAGTTGGCCCCTATTCCCACGAGCCTCCCCAGGTGCCCCTTCTCCACGCACGACATAAAACTAAAGGAAGCCTGGAGCTCGGACCGGCCCAGAGTCCGGCGCGTTCCCCGCGGCAGGAGGAGAACCCGGGGATAAAGAGAAGGCAGAAGGGAAAGAAGGAGGAGGGGTCCCGGGGCATTACCGGCAGCCGGCCGGCGGAGGCGCGGCCCGCGCGGATCTCGGGCCCCTGCGGGGTGGTGTCCAGGCAGCTGCCCGGGGCGGCGGGGGCGACGACGGCCACCGTCGGGGGGTACAGCGGCGTGAAGTGGCTGGCCAGGCCCGGGCCCGCCTGCGGGCTGCGCACGTCGGGCGTCCACACCGGGCTCACCACCGGCAGGGCCTTCTTGGTCTGCTGCGGCTGGACAGGCTTGGGCGGTGCGGCCGGGCCGGAGCCCCCCGGAGCGGGGGAGACCCCCTTGGGGATCCTCAACATCGGGCCTGCGGCGATGATCCGGAGCCTTCGGGGACGAGGGAGGGGAGCCCAAGGCGGGGGCTAGGATGCGATGGGCATGGCCGGCCCGGGTCCGAGCCGGTCAGGCAGCCGCAAGCCCCGGGAGGGCGGGGAGGGTGGGAGGGGCCGCGCCTCCTCCTCCAGGCAGCCCCGCGGGTGAAGCCTGGCTCAGCTCCAGGACCCGAAGGGGCCGGGGCCTCTGTCGGGGGCCCGGGGGCGGCGGGGCTCACTCCGCCCGGATAGGCCCGGATCGGTCCCCGACCGCGCCGCACTTGCCCCAGTCCTCCCTCCTTTCTCTCTCGGTCCGGGACTCCTTTTTTTCCTCCCTTTTTTTTTTTTAGCGCCAAACTGCGTGCCGCGAAATTCAGATCTCCCGCGGAAAATAGCGCCCTCGGATTGGTCGAGACGACACGCACAGGCTCCGCCCTCCGGAAAGGATGCTTTCTGCCAGCAGTCAATTGCCTCAGTGGGTTCCTCCCTTAAAGGGGCCGCACCTGTAGTCTCCTAGTGAGCGAGAGTCGGTGCTTCATTCAGGACAGGATCTGCCGGTCCTGGGAACGTGCAGACCAATAGTTTGGGGATGTTTGGTTTTCACGGAAATGACGGAGGCAGCTAGAGTGAGGCAGGACGGAGCCCGGGCATGGCGTGGGAGGGGGAGGGCATCTTTGCCCGCCTCACCCGGGCTCATCGGGGCAACAGTTTCCCATTTTTCAGTGTTTGTAACGCAGGGGCAGTGCGCTTTAAAAGTAGTAGGAGTGTTATTATCCGCATTCCACATTTTTTTTTGCTTTTGTGCCCTCAGCGCCTGGCACGGGTCAGAGCCTAGCGTACGTCATTCATAAGAGCTGAATTTGGTTTTGCACAAGCAGGTTGCAAAGGACCCTAGGCTGTTACTAGGCAGAAGAGGGGGACCCTTCTTCCAAAGCAGCCAATCAGCGGCCTCCAGGGCACGAATGCCCTCTAGAGGTGACCATTAGGGCGTGCCGAAGTCCCCGGACAGTAGGCATCGATTCCCAGGCAAGTCAGTCCGTCCCCAAGCATTAATGAAGCTCCTACAGGAGGGGCGCAAGATGATATTCGGAAGCCAGAGTCATCAAAACTGGCGATCAGTTAAAGAAAGAGAAAAGCAGATCCGTGAAACAGATCAGGAAAGCAAAAATCAGAAATCATGAAGCTGAATACACTAGACATTAAATATGAATTCATTGAGGCAGACTTCGCACGATGCCTGCTCTGTGCCAGGGAGTTTGCAAATATCATTTCATCGGATCCTCTCCACTGCTCTGGGATGTGGGTGCTGTTATACGCTAATAGGAAATTTCAGACCCCCTGACTCCAGAGGCACCGTGTTCCTTACATCATATTCTACAATAAACTCAATTTAATATTGATCCAGAATATCAAAGATTACACCATCAAAATTAAAAGAGAACCAAACCGGGTGCCTTTCAGAGGTAGGAAATTCCAGTTACACAAAATGGGAAAGCTCCGCATGATCACGGTAGCCGGGGAAGGGAAACTTGACAGGGAAAAAGCCTTTGCAACAAAGATCCCTTATCCAAAATATAGAGAGAGAATTGGCATCAACATATAATAAATAAGATTTGAAAGCTGTTTTCCAGGAGATAATGTAGTCCAAGAATATGAACAAACAACTGTAAGCTATTAACAGACTTATGGAAGACTGCTCCACTAATACTAAAGGAAATACAAATCTAAAGAATCGGAGGTTTCACCACCCACCCAGATAGCAAAGATAACAGAAACTGGAAATCATGTTGTAGGGGCTTCGGATAGACAGGCACATCAATGCAGCTGTGAACTGGAAAGTCATTTCGAATGATTTTAAAAAGTGACTAAAATGAAATGATATTGAGCAAAGTTGGCCCCAACAGAAGGCGCCCATCTCCCTTCTTTGACAGGGGAGGATAATGTCAGATAATGGGTCACTTTATGAGGACTGGCACATACACAGGGTATCAGCTTGCTGTGCTGATGCAAATTCCCTGTGTGGAAGAGGCTGCGGCACCTGCTTCTGGGAGAGTCCTGATAATGCGGAATGAAGTACCATAGAGAGATTTGAGTAAGGAGAGACCATCTGTAGCCACCTTTTCCCCTGGCTACAGAGCTAGAACTGGGCAACTAGTGACTAGAGCCTTGATCATTCTCATTGGCTGCTCGGTATGACCAGCTCTCTGCTCTTGGTTGAGCTCTTTCACTGACAGCATGCTGTGAAACAAAATGGTGTAGGGGCTGACCAAGGAGTCCCTCGGTCTCTGGGGCTTTGTGACAATGGACCTCAGCCCTTTGTCCGACTCAATTTTATTCTTTTGATCTAGGTAAAGGAGATTAATCTGGAGGCTCCAACTTTGTGAGTTTTGAAAGGACAGGAGAGCAAACCTCCAGAAGTCTGGAAGCTGGAGAAACTACTCTGGGATTTGTAGTCAGTTTATCTTCATTGACTTACCTCTGGAGCCAGGAATGACCATTCAGACCTAACCCAGTGGAATTCATGATAAGGGCTCATCTGGAATTCATACTCTTTGACAGAACTTGGTGGGATCAATGCTATGTAAAAACTACCAAATCTGGTGGTGGGGTAAATAGAGCATCAGCCTTGGAGTCAGGAGGACCTGAGTTCAAATGTGACCTCAGACACTTATTAGCTGTGTGACCTTGGGCAAATCACTTAACCCCATTGCCTCTTCTCCCGCATCGAAAAAAAAACCTACCAAATTTAAGCCTGCTCTCTCGTAGAAGGGAGAAAGTACCCCCAGTGTGTTGGCAGAAAATAATTGTACTTTTGCCACTATTTTATTTTGAAGGTAAATATCTCTTTGTAAAAGCTAATTGATGTTACATGGTTAAATGAAATAGTGTTAGTCACTGTCAGGGAAGATCTAGGAGGACTCACTTTGGTTTGTTTGTTTTTTGGTGGGAGGTAATGGGGCAAGTGACTTGCCCAGGGTCACACAGTTAGTAAGTGTCTGAGGCCAGATTTAAACTCAGGTCCTCCCAATTCCAGCTGATGTTCTATCCACTACACCACCTAGCTTCCCAGAGGCCCTACTTTGGGTGAGTAAATCCAGAGCATAATCTATATAATTAGTTTTGATGAACTGTCTTTTGTTATTGTTGTTATGAGATGGGTCTGTAAGAGAGGTTGGAGGAGGGATGTATTGGAAAACGTAAATATCAAAAAAATTTATTTGTAAAATTTATAAAAAATGCTACACTCTTTGACCCAACAATTCAACTGCTAGGTTTAGACTCAAAGAAGGTCTGAAGCAAAATAAATCTGGTGTGCATCAAAGCATATAAGCAAGACTGCTGCATGCGTACGTGTGTGTGTGAACAAAATAAGTGCCCATCAGCGGAGTAGTGGCTAAACAAATTGTGATACATGAAGAATTTGGAGAAGCAAAGAAGACTTAAATGAACAGAGTCCGCAGAAACAAGAAAGCAATGCACACAATGATTACAATGTGAACGCAATTAACAATTTAAAAAAAGAACACTTATAGCATTGCCCAAACTTAACCCAGCTGAAGAGTTGATAAAGTATGCCCTGCTTCCTTCAGTTCAGATGAGTCATAGTGGAAGCCTATACTGCTAAGGTCTTTCTTGTGTTGAAAAAAATTAAATATTTGTTTTAGAAAAGTGATCTCTGTTAAGGATCGATGACCAGATGAGGATTTGGGAGCGTGGTTGATCATGGAGAGGTCAGAAGCAGAACTAAACCATTTCAAGAGTGTGCTCACTTTACCATCATTCTCTTCCTCAGATTATGCAAAACTATAACTGGAAACTACCTTTGTCTTTTTGTAGCTGCAAATCTCTGCCATCTTTTTTTTTTTTCACAGCAACTATAAATGTGAGTTGGATTTTTTTTGTTTTTAGTCCCAGAGTCCTTAAATAGCAGGGGAAATTCTATTGGCCAACTCTTTCTCCAATCAATTGCTTGTATATTAGAAGTAGACAGACCTATGAGGATTATTACTTGAATGTGCAGATATATCTTGCCTAGGTCTGGTCCAAGCAATAATGTGAAAGCTTAGGGTAAGGTTCCTTCAGTTGCTGAGGTGGCCCTTCTGCTTACCAAGGTCAACCCTTCTATATGCACCCTTGATCACACCCCCTCCCAACTTTTCCAACAAATTGACCCCCACTATCCTTCCCACTCTCTCTCTCTCTCACACACATCTTCATATTCCCCCCCCCCATCTACTGACTCCTTCACTGCTGCCAATAAACATGTCCATGTCTCCCCCATTCCTTTATCCTACCATCCCCTCTAGCTATCATCCTGTATCTTTCTTATCCTTCATGGCCAAATTCCTCTTGAAAGCCATCTACATTCAGTACCCATCCTTCCTCTCTTCAGACTCTTTTCTAAGTTCTCTGCCATCTGCCTTCTGATCTCTTCACTCAGCTGAAACTGTTCTCTCCAAAGGTACCAGTGATCTCTTAATTGCCTGTTCCAACCATCCTTTCTCAATTTTCATACTTTTTTTTTACTTTTAAAATCTTTAAAAAAATTTTCTTTGTTTTGTTTTGTTTTTTGTTTTGCTTTTTTGGTCTATGTTTTCTTTTCTTTTTTTTTTTAAAATTTTAATACTTCTTGACCTCTCTGCAGCCTCTGACTCTATCACCTTTTTCTCCTAAATACTCTCTCCTCTATGGGTTTTCTAAGCCCTGCTCTCTCGTGATTCTCCTCCTTCCTGTCTGATCCCTCCTCAGTTTCTCTTTGCTGGACTTCATCCAGGTCACATCTACAAGCTTCAAGAGTCCCTGAAGGATCCATCCTAGGCCCTCTTCTCTCTTCTATTTATATGATCTTATTTGGTGATGTCATCAGCTCCCCTAGATTTGATGATCATCTGCCTGCATATGATTCTCAGATCTATAAATCAAGTCAAGTCAACAACAAGCATTTATTAAGCGTCTACTGTGTGCCAGACACTGGAGATATAAAGAAAGCAAAAAAACCAAGAAGTCACAGTCTAATGCTGGAGACAACATGCCAACAACTATGTACAGACTACACAAAGGTAAATCATCACCGGAGGGAAGACACTTGTTATTCGTCCTTTCTTTTTGTAGAGGACCAATAAAATCATGAAATAATGTCTTAGCTCATGGGTGTATTAGATTTAAGTGAGGCAGAGTTGCACAAAGTCATCAGCCTCACTCCCTCTGAGTCATCCAAGTCCAGCGGCAGAACAAAAATAAGGATGCTGGTGATGGCCCAGATGCAGGGAATGATCTTGGTGTCTTTGATGTCTGACCAAGCCCTGAGGCTCCACAGCGACTGCCTCAGTCACCTTTGTGACCCATAGAACAAATGGTTCTCATGTGCCCATTCTGCTGGGAAATCTTCACATGCTTGAGGTGGGCATCCCCCTGACTCACCAATGTGTTTGAGGCCTGTCAGTTAATCTCAACGTGGTTTACACCATCGGCTGATAGTTTTACTAGGATACATCTGCTGCTTGTGCTACAGCGTCTTGGAGGTACAAGTGAGAGTGGGGAGAATCAGGTGGACACCAAAGGTGGATGAGCAGCACCCAAAGTGCTAGTCTTCCCTGAACATCCCGTACACCTGGGATTAAGGAGGATGGGGAAAGACTTCTTGCAAAAAAGTGAGATTTTAGTTGGGATCTGAAGGAAGCCAGGTAAACCAAGAGGCTCAGAGGAGGAGGGAGAGCATTCCAGGTATGGAGGGCAACAGGTGAAAATGCATGGAAATGGGAGAGGGAATGCCATGTGAGGGCAACAACAGGGTGGCCATTGTCACTGGATTCCAGAACATACAGAGGAGAGTAAGGTGTAAGATGACTGGAAAGGTAGAAAGGGGCGGGGTTATGAAGGGCTTTAAAAGGCTTAGGATTTTATATTTGATCCAAGAGGTAATAGGGAATCACAGGAGTTTATTGAATGAAGGAGTGACATGGTCAGTCTTGTACTTGAGGAAGGTCAGTTTGACAGCTGAGTGGAGGATAGACTGGAATGGGGAGGGTTTGGAGACAGGAAAACCAAGGAGCAGGTTATTGCAATATGTGTTCATCCTTCATTGCCAAAGAAGACCATGCCATCAGAGAAATAATGACATGACTTGCACTTGACTTTGTTTTGAGTGAGTGAGGGCTGTGCAAGTCACCAGCCTCACTTCTCCTCCACAGCCATCTGAATCCAGTGACCAGATAGTCATCAGGATGACTGGAGATGACCCAGGATGAGGCAATTGGGGTTAAGTGACTTGCCCAAGGTCACACAGCTAGTGAGTATCAAGTATCTGAGGTGAGATTTGAACTCAGGTCCTCCTGACTCCTGCACTGATGCTCTATCCACTCACCACCTACCTGCCCCTAGGTTATTGCGATAGGTGATGAGAGACTGTACGAGATGCAATTGGAGGAGAGAACGGGGAGGTTTATACAAGAGATGTTAGGAAGGAAAAATCAACAGATCTTGGCAAGCGATTGGATATGAAGGGTGGTTGAGAGTGAAGAGTGAAGGATGACACCTAGGTTTTGAGCCTGGGAATCAGGAAGATGGTTATTACCCTGGACAGTAATAGGGATGTTTGGAAGCGGGGATGATGATTCAGGGAGGGTTGTGCTGTATGATGATGAAGAGTTCCCTGAGTGCACATATGAAAGAGGCAACCTGCCCCTTCTTCTCTCTCTTCTATCCAGCTTGGAAACTCAGTTGGTTCTGGAGGGGTATCCTGATTGGTCAAGGGCTGTTAGCATGTGACTGCCTTGATTTCTTTTGTGAATGACCTTTAGTGAATGAGTATCTTAATATGAAAATGTTTAGATCTCTACCTCATGATCTTTGAAAGGTCCAAATGTTAAGAGAGACCTTTGACTCAATGTCTGAAGCATTGATGGGAGTAACAGGGACTGAAGGCAGGTGTGGAAGTGCCTGTTACAGGTGAGGAAAGACAATCACCTGAGGATGGAGGCAACTTCAAGGAGCCCGAACCCTTCCATAGTGAAGGGCATGGCGCCTCAGAGCCCACCTGGGATGAGTGCCTGGTATGGATCTGTATCTAAGGAGAACTCAACTGAGGACTCTACAAAGGAAGAAGAGGATTCTCAGTACTAGGAGTTTACCAAATATATTCTCTACATCTATGTTTCAGGGCAGTTACAGCACCTGGTCTGAAGTCAGGAAGACTTGAGTTCAAACGTGGCCTCAAACACTTATTGGTTGTGTGACCCTGGTGAAGTCACTTCATTCTGTTTCCTCATCTGCAAAATGATTGGAGAAGAAAATGACAAACCACTCCAGCAACTTTGCCAAGAGAACCTCAAATGGGATCACAGAGTCAGACATGACTGGGAAAAAAAAAGACTAAACCACACATGTATGTCTCACTACGATTGTACTTTGTTTCAGTCTACTGGGTGAGGAGAGAGTGTGGCCCAGTTTCTAGAGAAATGTTTTAGATCAATTGTTCTTACTATAATTCCTTTCTTTCCTTTCAAATTAAATTAATTAATTTGGTTTTTTTACATTTATTTATTCAAAAAATTCTGAGTTCCAAATTCTCTCCCTCTCTCTTGCCCCTCCCTTCCACACTGGAGGGCACTTGCTACAATTTCCCAGTAAATCTTGTTTCTAAAAGCTAATAGAGTCTGGCTAACTTATGTGAATAGAGAACAGAGGGTGGGGCAAGTGACAGTCCTAAGAATGAAGGGCAGCTAGGTGGTACGCTGGATAGAATGCCTCCCTCACCCGGAGTCAAGAAGACTCATCTCTATGAGTTCAAATTGGGCTGTGTGACCCTGGGCAAGTCACTTCACCCTCTTTGCCTCAATTTCTTCATCTGTAAAATAGGCTGGAGAAGTAAATGGCAAACCACTCCAGTACCCTTGCCAAGAAAACCCCAAATGGGGTCACAAAGAGTCAGACGTGACTGAAACGACACAAGTACAAGAACAAGAAACCTTTCCCTTCTTTCTTTGCCTTCCTCTCCATATTCCTTTGAGTGTATCCAGGTAAGTTACATGATTTTCCCTTAAATGGACCGAATAGAAATCTATTACTTTCAGAATTACTTATCTGTTTTTTTTTTCCTTGCAAGTACCCTTTAAGTCCTACAATGTATTCCCAAAATAGGAAAAGGAAAAAATAATTAATGAGAGTCAAGAGATCTAGATTCAGATTATAGATCGTCCACCGTCTTGCTGGGGAACTCGAATAAATCACTTGAATTCTCTGGTCCTCAGTTTACTTATCTGTAACAAGAGAGGGACTGAAGTTCTTTGGTATTTCTTTAAGGTCTGTTTAATATTCTAAGGTTTCTCCCAGTGCAAACATCATCATCAAAAAGTCCTAAAGGTGTTCAGTAAATATTACTGATAGTACTTATTGTCCATATTATACATGTCTGAACTTATACTATCAATAATTATCATCCATATCAAAAATTCCTAAAAGTGCTCAGTAAATTTTATTGATAGTATAAGTTCAGAAATGTGTAATATGGACAATAAGTCCTACAGGTGGTCAGGAAAACAACAGAATATTCAGCATCATAAAATCTGAGCACTAAAAAGGACCTTAGAACATAAGCTAATAGAATTGAAAAGCCATTAGGAGACTATTGAGCAGACCACCCTCATTTTATAGAGGAAACAGCCCCAGAAAGAGGAAGAAATGACCTCCCCAAAATCCCACTGTGAGTCAGAGGCAAAGCCAGGACTCTAGAACCCAGGTCTTTGGACTCCCAGACTAGAAAGTTTCCATTCATTATTTTCCAGCCTCAACCTTATTTCAGGCAGCATAGTCTATATACCAGCTCAACAGAGCTTTTAAATCTTTACTCACCTGATTAAGCAGTTTGAATAAAGTCCTTTAGACCAGAGGTGTCAAACTTAAAAGTGGATCTCCCTGTGGCCATTAACACTCCCAAGCACTGCCAGAACCAGATTAAATGTAGTTGGGAATATTTTACAAAATAAATAAAAATACAATAGGACACAGATAACAGTAATTTGTGGTTTTCTAAGTCAATAAATAGCCCAAAGGGGTTCTTGCAAACAACTTACATCCACCCCCTTCCTCCTAGTTTTTATTTGCATTTGACAAGACTGCTTTAGGCAAACCTTTTACACCTCCCTAATTAACTCACTCTCCCACTCTCCCCCTCTTCCCTTTTCCCTCTTAGCTTCTCCCTCCTCCCTGCTCCCACCCTCTAAACTGAGAACCCAGCTTCATGTTTTACTGAAGAAAATTGAGGTCATTGGTTGAGACCTGCCAGCCCGAAACATCACCGTCCTCATTCAGCCTGAAGGTACTTAATAACTATTAGTGAGTCCCCCTCCTCATCTCCCATAACTCCCATAACTCTTTTACCATCATTTCCTTCACCCCTTCGAACATGAAGGAAGAAATGATCCTTCTCTTTGCAAAGACCAAGCTTCCTCCAGCAGATCTGCCCCTCTATCATCTCTACTCTCTCTCTCTTGAACCTCTCCTTGCTTCCCTACTGCCTACAAACATGCCATTGTCTCCTCCAGTCTAGCTGAGGCAGTCTGGAGTCAGGAAGGCCTCAGCTTAAATGCTGCCTTAGACACTTGTGTGACCAGCGCTAGGCAAGATTGGACTGCGTGAAGCTCAAACGAGGTATTTGGAAAGTGTTTATCAGTGTCTCATACAGAATAGGCATTAGAGAAATCCTGAATTATTCCTTTCTCTTCTCCATTCATCTGGTATCTCTATTACCCTTTGTGGCTAAAATTCTTGGGAAAGTCATAATGGATGCCTCTCTTACTCCCTTGTTAACTCTTTATAGTCTGGCTTCTGACCCCATCATTCTATGGAAACCGTTGTCTTCAAAGTTACCAATGATCTCTTAGTGGACAAATCCATTGGCCCTTTCTCCATCCTCATCCTCCTTTACCTTTCTATAGTCTTTGGTGTCATGGATCACTCCTTCTTGATCCTCTCCTCTTTCTAGGTTTTGGGTACCCCACTATCTCCTGGATCTCCTCCTACCTATCTGACCGTTTCTTCTCAGTCTTCCTTGCCAGATCCTCACCCACGTCATACCAACTAACCATGGGTATCCCATAAGATGATGATTCTCACATGTGCCCATCCTGCCCCGACATCTCTGCTGATCTCCAGCTGCCTATCAGGCATCTTAAACTGGATGCCCCATAAACATGTTTAACTCAACACATCTAAAATAACATTCATTCTCTTTGCCCCCAAACCGTTCCCAGTTTCCAAACTTCCCCATTACTATTACCACCATCCTCCCAGACACCCAGGCTCACAACCTAAGTGTCATCCTTTATTCTTTACCATCTCACCCCACCCTCCCATCCAATCTGTTGCCAAGGCCTATGGATCATTCCTTTGCAACATCTGTCTAATATACTCCTTTCCCTCCTCTGATACTGCCCCCACCCTGGGGCAGGCCCTCAGTACCTCAGGCCTGGACTATTACAATAGCCTGGTATTTGGGTTGGGGGGGGGTCTGTCTGCCACAAACCACTTTCCACTCCAAGCCATCTTCCATTCAGCTGCCAAAGTACTTTTTCCTAAAGTGCAGTTCTGACTATGTCATTCCTACTCAGTAAACTCCAGTGTCTTCTTATCATTTCCAGGATCAAATATGGGAATCTCTTTTTGGTGTTCAAAGTCCTTCATTACCTAGGCATACACACACACACACACACACACACACACACACACACACACACACACATACACACACCCCTTTCCAGTCTTCTTACATCTTAATCCCTTCCAGTGACTCTGCCATGACCTTCCTTCAGTGCCACAAACAAGACACCCCATCTCCCAACTCTAGGGATTTCCCCTGGCTCTTCCCCCATGCCTGCAACTCTCTCTCTCCTTCCCTCCACTTCCTAGATTCCCTGGCTTCCTTCAAGTCTCAGCCAAAATACTTTCTAGGAGAAGTCTTTCCCAATTCCTCTGAGCTCTAGAACTGTTAATCATTTCCAATTTCCATTGTATATAGCCAGTTGTTGGTACATAGTTGTCTGCCTGTTGTCTCATCCCTTAGTTATGAGTACCTGGAGAGCAGGGACTGTCTCTTGCATCTTTTTGTACCCCTAAGATGTACCACTAAGCACAGTGGCCCTGGTACACAGCAGGTGCTTAATAAATGCTTATTGACTGACATTATTTACTCTGGGTTATTGACTATGACTTTTATCAGGGAATTGCATTATTGGAAGGACCTTAAGATCATTTAGTCCTATCCTTTTATTTTTCAAGGAGAAAAATAAGGGCCAGCAAGGAAAGTGAATGGTTGGAGTTAGATAAAGAAATAAAGCATTTATTACTTAATATGTGCCAAGCCACAAGCTACAATAAGCATAGGTCCTGCCTTCAAGGAGCTTCTATTTTGTGTTGACCACACAAATAGGTGGCCAACTGGGGACTTGGCTGCCAAGTCCACTGGTCTCTCCCCTATATCCCATAACCAATTTGATTCTTCTATGCATTTTCCTGAATAGCAGGTGTTTTATTTTATTATATTGTATTAATTTTGGAGGCAGTTGAGGTTAAGTGACTTGCCCAGTTAGTAAATGTCTGAGGCTGGAACAGGTGTCATAAAATCCATATATTTAATTTCTCTCTCCATTTGCCCCCAAATTCTCATCTTTTTTTCTTTCCCCCATCCCCTAAGCTATAAAACACAAATACAGTCAGTTAAAATAAAGACCAAGCTTTTTAAATGCTAAATTTAAGCCTGGTGCTCTGTACCAATCAATTTAAGAGGCGATGCTATCCATCTCTAGGATCTTGGAGCTCTTAAGAGCAAAGAACAGGCCATGGGCTGCCATGATGAGAGATGATGGAGGCTCTGGACACCTTCCAAGCTCCTCCAGGTTCTCTCAGGGTTACCCAAAGTTTCTTATGATCTTAAGCCTTTATTATGTTCTTAATTCTCTTTCGTCATTGATGTTCTTTTCAAAGCACAGGGAAGCATGAATCAGGAGCCCTGGGCTCTAGTCTCAGTTCAAATACTCACTTTGAGGTCTTGGGCAAGTAAGTTCTGCCTTCCTTTTCTGGGCCTCCATTTGCTCAGTTAAATCAAGAAGTTAGACCAAATAAATGATCATTAAGATTCTTTCAAGCTCTAATAATCCAGATTCTATGGTTCATTCAGTAATGCAATAAGTATTTATTAAGGATCCACTGTGTTCAGTGCTAGAAATTTAAAAAACAACTAATCTTTAACATATTTTGGGGGGGGTTGTGCAACAATGAAAGAGATAAATAAATACTCGATGATTTAAGACCTGGAAGGATACCAACAACCATGGAAATCGGCAAAGGCTATCTTTCTTTTTGCGGGGGGGACAGCAAGGCAATTGGGGTTAAGTGACTTACCCATGGTCATTCAACTAGTACTCCAGTCCTTCTGACTCCAGGGCTGGTACTTTATTCATTGTGCCACCTAGCTGAAACTACTTTCTGTAGGAGCCTTGATACAACAGAATTTGGTGGTGGTTGAAGTGGCAGAATGTGTTCCTCTACGGGAGGGGAAGGGGACGGGGACAATCTGTGCAGATGGGAGACAGAATCCTGAATTCTAAGAACAGCTACTAGGCCAATTTGGCCTGAACACAGAGAATACAAAGGGGATAGCTCACATAGTAAGTAATAAACAGAAGGGGAGGAGACTGAATGGTCTTTAAATGCCAGTTTGTATTTTATGCTGAAGGCAATAGGGAACCACTGACAATTCTTGAGCAGAGGAGTTGAGTGACCCAATAGGACCTGTGTTTTAAGATGATTATTTGGGGAATTGTAAGGAGGATGGCTTAGAGAGAGGAGATTGAGTGCTGAGGCATTTTTCAGTAGTCCTAGAGAAGGGATGATGTTTTAACATTCTTTGTTTCCTCACTCACCCACTCTTCACTCACACACAGTAACCTTTACAACCTTAACATTTTGCTGTCCCATGATAGTCTCTTTTGTCTGCCTTGGAACAAAGTGCTGTGTTTGATCCATCCAGCATTGGCTGAGAGTTGTAGTACATAGCTTCATCACCAGAGGGCAGGCACAGGCCGAGACCTAGGACAATCTCCCAACTATGGACCTTGAATTCAATCTGTGCATTCTTGGGAGCATCGGTGAGTGCTGCCTAGAAAATAGAAGAAATGATCCATATGCTCACAGAACTCACAGCCAAGCTGGGATGAGCAGACTCACATTTAATTAGGAGTGTGGAAAGGGGGGATGCTGGTGAATTTGCAGTCAGTGGAACAAGTGCTGCTTACTATCTTACTATGTGTGTGACACACCCAATAAGTATTGTATTGTAAAGTACAGTATTGTAAAGACGGAAGAACTCTGATCTACTCTCTGACCAACCACAATTCCAGAGGAGTCAAGAAACTTACTACGGCCTGTCTAGATAGAAAGAGGATGTGTGTGTGTTCATTGCCAAAGAAGACCATGCCATCAGAGAAATAATGACATGACTTGCACTTGACTTTGTTTTGAGTGAGGGAGGGCTGTGCAGGTCACCAGCCTCACTTCTCCTCCAGAGCCATCTGAATCCAGTGAGCAGATATTCATCAGGATGACTGGAGATGACCCAGGATGAGGCAATTGGGGTTAAGTGACTTGCCCAAAATCACACAGCTAGTGAGTGTCAAGTGTCTGAGGTGAGATTTGAATTCAGGTCCTCCTGACTCCTGCACTGGTGCTCTATCCACTGCACTACCTAGCTCTCTAGACTCAGAGAGAAGACTGAGAATTTTTTTTTGGACGTCACTACTATAGGGATTCATTTTGCTTGACTATATGATTCTAGTGGGTTTGTTTTTTCGTTTTCTTAAGGAGTAGGTAAAGTGGGAGAGAGATAATATAGACTTAAAAATAGAATAAAATTGAATTGAAAAATAAATTCCACTATCAACCACACGGTGCTTTATTCAGTGAAGGGACAGAATATGACAACAAGGAGTTTCACGCTATCTCTTCCTCTTCAGGTACTTCTAGTGGCCCCATGTGTCTGGGGGACTTCAGAAGGGTCTATTTCCTGGGACCAACATGGGGAGGAGGATACTGTTGGCTATGGAATAATGATACAGGAGTGTGGTGTAGTGATATAGCGTAAAGAGCTCCTGGCTTTGATTCAGAAGACACAGGGTGCTTGTCCTGGCTCCACCACTGTGACTTGTGAGAGGTGACCAGGGTTTTGTTCCTTGTGTTTCCTTCCCAGAGTAATCGTCATCCCTCTGCTTCACCTCCAGGTCGTCCCCAATTTGGTGACACTGTACAAAACAACTAGGCCTGGGGCCACCTCTCTCTCAGAGCCTCTTTTGACCCCCTCCTTCCACCATAGCCTTTGGAGTCATGGGCTGGACTTTACAGCCATAAAATCATAAGATTAAAGCCAAGGGGGCCTCACATCTAGTCTAACCCACGTCACTGTGCACACAAGGAAACCGAGGTTCAGACAGCTCAGAGAGGCTTGAGTTCATCCAGGTAGCAGGTGAGAGAGCTAGAAACTGACCTCAGATTCTCTGACTAGGAATCCAGCAGGCTTTTCCTACACTACCTGCCTCACGTCTGCACCTGGGGTCAATCTCTTCTCTACATCACTCCTAGGGCCCTAGTCCCACCTTTGCCCTGAACCCAAGAATGCCTAGTTATGGCTCTGCTACGTGCTAAATAAGCAAATCCACAATTTGGCTTCAAGCTATCTATCCATAGTTCATACTTTTGTATCATGCTGGTCTTCCAGTCAAGCTGCACTTCTAATTCCTCAGTTTCATCATAATCTGTCTTTCCTATGCCCCTTACCTTATGCCTTGTGCATATCCCCTCCTGAGCCCCACCTTTCCCATTCACACTCTCTTCTTTCCCTCAAGGTTCTCCTCAGATGCCACCTTGATGAAGCCTTATGTTGCCTTATTTTTTCCTCCCATCTGAAAGCAATCATTCCCTTAGTTTTCCCCTAACATCTTTGGTTTGTGTTTGCTCCTGTTACATCTGACCTTGTAAAAATTCTCAATGGAAGTTGGCCTCATTAGATCTTAAGATACCTGAGAGCAGAGGCTGTCATTTGGGTGAGGGTAGGATTTTGGGACATTTATTTTCCTGTCTCTAATGGTTTTGCCCACTGTGGGTGCTTTGTAAATATGTGCATGGCAGAGAAGAGTCTATGGTATGTCCAGGAGAACCAGCCCCTCTGGTGTGAGGGCTTACTGAGCCCTTTTCAGGACTGCTCATCCACCTTTGGTGTCCACCTGGCACCTAACTCTCACTTGTGGCTCCAAGTTGTAGCATGCTCAACGGCCACATCCTGGCAAAACTGTCTCAAGCACACCGGCTAAATCAGACTGAGGGTAACCAACAGGCCTCAAACCTGTCAGTGAATTAGGGGGATATCTACCCCAAATGTGTGAAGACTTTCCCCAGCAGAATGGACAGATGAGAACAATTCCAACAGTCACAAAGGTGGCTGAAGCAGGCATTGTAGAGCCTTAGAACCAGGTCAGACTTTGGATATACCCAGGTCATCCACTATATCCTGGTGATGACTAGTGATCCTGAATTTTGTCTTGCCACTGGACTTTGATGACTCAGGAAAAGAGAGTGAGGCTAATGACTGTGCATCTCTGCCTCCTTTTAATACAATTCACCCACTAGTCAACACATCATCCTGTGATGTCACTGGTCCTCTTTGAAAACAAAGAACAAATATCACCATGCATGGCAGAGAAGTATAGGAAGACTTCTATGAACTGAAGCAAAGTGAAATCAGCAGAACCAGTAAAACAACATAAACAAGGACCACCACAATGTAAGCGAAAAGAATAGTCAGAAAACAATGGTAACCAAATGTTAAGAGTTTATAAAGACCAAGCTGGACCCAAGGAAGAAAAATAAAAACTACCCCTCTACACACGTTTACTTGCAGAGGGACTGTGGGTATGAACATTTCATATAACTTCAAACTTTTCATGAATTGGCTAGTTTTACTGGTTTGTTTTCCTTGGTTTAATTCTTTGTTATAAAGGATAGAGGTG
Source organism: Notamacropus eugenii (assembly GCF_028372415.1). Classification (NCBI taxonomy): domain Eukaryota; kingdom Metazoa; phylum Chordata; class Mammalia; order Diprotodontia; family Macropodidae; genus Notamacropus; species Notamacropus eugenii. The sequence continues at coordinate 63,937,689 of NC_092876.1, forward strand.
GGAAGGAAAAACACTGGGTTTAGGACAGGTGATAAAAAACAAAGATATTAATAAAATTATTTTTTAAAAAAGTACATCAAAATAAAAACATTTGTTTTGTGAAATTATGCTGTGAAATATAATACTGTGAAATTATAATGGCCAAATATAATTATATGGCCAAGTCTGATCTCAAAGAAGAAACAGGAGAATGAACTTCCTTCTCTTCTTTTCAGAGATGGAGGCTTAGGAGAGGGGAACACTCCTATAGTGTCAAATTTGTGTCATCATTGGTTAGTTTTGCTAGACTGTTTTTCCCCCTATATTTTTATTTTTCCTAAGAATGGATGGTTTTCTAGAAAGGGGAAAGAGTCCTTTGGGAAATGTATGTAATGTAAATGCAAAAGAAATGAATAAAAAAGGAAAAGAAATCTGTGCACCAACGAATGAATCATCTCGCTCCTCTGAGGCAAATTTCCTTCATCTGTAAAATGGGGTGGGGGTTGTAATGATCTCTGTCTGTATCACTGGATTGCGGTGAGGGAAAAAATGCAATAATGGATGTAAAAGTGCTTTGTAAATTCTAACGCCACATTAATGTCAATTTTTATTATATACCAAGATGGGAAGATGGATCCACACTTGATTTACAACTCTACTTGGTTTCAACTGTAGGGAACAAAATGTCCCCAAGCTGGGCATCCTGATCCTCCCACTTTTTCTGCCTCTTGTGTGTTATGTTTTCCCATTAGATTCTAAACATCTTGAGGACAGGGACTGTTTCTTTTTGTAAATTTTACCTTCAGCACTTGGCATAGTCCCTGACAGGTTCCTAATAAATGTTGATTCGATTGGATTGGATTGGATTGGATATACTAGGAATCACTGAGGCTTCCTAGAAAAGGTGAATTTGCATTAAAGGTCAATCTTTTTTTCCCCTATAGTGTCAGGAAGAATGTGGAATTCTCCTAATTCAGATGTGGTCTTGGAAAGGTGACAGAAGTCTTAAGTCTTGTTACTGGACCTTTATCAGCACCTAGGGGCTGCTAGGTGGCATAGTAGATGGAGTGCTAGGCCTAAAGTCAGGAAAACTCATCTTCCTAAGTTCAAATGTGGCCTCAGACATTAGATGTGTGACCCTGGAATAGTCACTTTACTTCATTTACTTCAGTTTCTTCATCTGTAAAACCTAGATAAGAATACCTGTAGTATTTCCTTCAAAGGGTTGTTGTAAGGACAATAACAACGTTTAATAATAATATACTAAAATAGATTAAATATATTAATATTAAATGATAATGTATAAAATAGTCCTTACTATGCACCAAGCACTATACTAAGTACTTAATAATTATCATCTCATTTGATCCTCAAAACAACCATGGGAGGTCAGTATTATCTCCATTTTACAGATGAGGAAGCTGAGGCAAACAAAGGTTAAGTGACTTGACCAGGGCCACATAGCTAGTGAGGGGGTGGAACCAAATGAGAAATGAGGTCTTCCTGACTCCAGACCAGCCATCTAGCCCTGCTCCTAATAAGACAACATACAGAAGGTTCCTGGTAGACTTTAAATTACTGTGTGAGTACAAACTCATAATAAAAATAATAGATCATAATTTTTAATAGTATTTTCATTGATTTTTTTTAACCTGTGATTTCACCATTGTAGGGAATTTCCAGAAAGGAAACTCCCTCTACCAGTGTAGGTCAGTGAGCATCTAGTTGTCAAGGAGCTCTGATAATCTTAGAATTGCCTTGGGGATACAGAGGTTGTGACTTGTCCAGGGTCACACAGCTAGCATGTGTCATGGAGAAGAAGGGGCCCTTTATTCAACCAAGCAACAATATTTGACAGTATATAAAACATTCCATAACTCCTAGTACCCCACCTTTGCAAAGAAAGGAGGTAAGCTAGTTGATACAGTAGATAGAATACTCTGGTGTGATCAGAAAGACCAGAGTTCAAATTCAGCCCCAGACACTTACTAGCTGTGTGACCCTGGCCAAGTCACTTCAATACCATTTGCCTCAGTTTCCTCATCTGTAAAATGGAGATCAAAATAGTATCCACCTCAAAGGGTTGTTGTAAAGATTAAATGAGATACTCACACAGTGTTGAGCCTGGTGTCTAGCTTATAGTAAACACTATATAAATGCTAGCGATTATTGTGGCTCTCGTTATTCTCCACCCCTCTCTGGACCCAGGCTTGGTCATCATAACTACAGGGCATATAATTTTGTACTTTCCGTTCACATTGTAGACATTGTGTGTTTTTCTGGTTCTGCTCACTGTGCTTGATATCAGCTTGTATAAATCTTCTCTAAATTCTTCGCTTCACTGTTCCTTATGGTCCAGTCACATTTCATCATATCCATGAACCTCAACTTATTTGACTGTTTCCCAATTGATGGAATGGGTCATAATCATGTAGCAATTTAAGGTTTGCAAAGTTTTCCCACTGGATCCCCCCCAAGATGACCCTGGGAAGTAAATACTATTATTCCTATTTTACAGATGGAAGAAATCATAACTCAGAAAAATGAAGAGATTCTCCTGGAGTCATACAAGCACTGAATTGATTGCACAGGATCTCCCAGGTTCTAAAACAAGACCCTTTCTGCCATACCATATTGCCCCTAAAATCTCCACTAGATTATCCCTTCCAGTTTAAAAGCTTATGAACCTGTAATTTGGAGATCTCCTGGGCCTTAGGGACCTAGCCCTGGCCACCAAAGAGGACGGACTTCAGAAGGGTTCTTCCTCCATTCCCATCCTCATGTTTTTAGTACTGGGCTCTCTCTGGTCCTTCCCCACACATTGACTCAATATTCTTGAGAGAACAAAGACTCCTTAGGGACTTGGGATCATCATCCTTGGGACCAACTTCCTGCTTCAATGTAGACAGGAACCTCCCTCCCCCATGCCCTCAGTTTTGCCAGCTTTGCTGCTGCCCATGCTGAGGCCTGTGATTACAAGGAATTCCTCCTTGGCTCGAAGGATTCGCAGCTGCACTGGGGAGGACACTGCAAGGGCCAGGAATTGGCTTGCCTAGGTTAACCCTGCCCCAGATTCATACACCCAGCCTGCTCCACAGCTGGCTCTTTGATCTGCAGCACCTCCAATGGACCCTAGCCTGTCCCTCTCTGCTTCAGGTCCAGTTCTGAAATCTTAGGGTCCCCAAATTACATCAAGCACCTTCCTCCTAGGGATCATATGATGAATAGGGGACCAGAGGAACTGAGAAATCCCACTGTGGCCAGCCTTTCTAAAGCAGAAGTGGAAGGAGCTAGGAGGAACTACAGATAGCTGGCATTTACAAAGCTCTCTAAAGTTTGACAAAGTAAAAGTCTTCTAAGCCAGGAAATCAAGAATATTTCCAGCTTCAGGGTACCTTAGAACACTGGCTATCGGGACTGAAAAGGATGTTAGTACATAGTATGCCAGTACTGAAAAGGGATCTTAGAACACAAGATGTCAGAGCTGGGAGGTGCCTTAGAACAGAGAATGGCAGGGCTAGGAGGGGGCCTTAGGACACAGAAGGCTGGTTCCAGTCCTTAAGTTTGGAAAGGATCTCAGAATATAGACTTTTAGAATAGTGAGAAACCTCAGAATTAAGAATCTTAAAGGTAGAAAGGAATAAATACGTATCAAGCACTGTGCTAAGTCCTTTCCAAATATCTCATTTGAGCCCCACAGCTTTCTCAGGTGGGTGCTATTATCATCCCCATTTTACATAGCAAGGACTGAAGCAGAGGCTGGGTCTTGCCCGGGGTCACACAACTAGTCAGTGTCTGAGAAGACCACATTTGAATTCGAATCTTGTTGACTTCAGGTCCAGGGCTCTACCCAGCAGTGAAACAAGAGGGGACCTTAGAACACAGAGTGTCAGGACCTAAAATAGAGTTCTAAGGGACCAGAGAAGGCAGAATGTTGTTGTTCAGTTGTGTCCAACTCTTCGTAACCCCAATTGGGGTTTTCTTGGCAGAGATACTGAAGTGGTTTTTGCCATTTTCTTCTCTAGCTCATTTGGCAGATGAGAAAACTGAGGTAAATAGGGTGAAGTGACTTGCCCAGAGTTTCCCAGCTATTAAGTTTCTGAGGGCAGATTTGAACTCATGAACATGAGTCTTTCTGACTCTAGACCAGTACTCTCTTTATGCATTGCACCACCTAGCTACCCCCAACATAGAACACTCTAGCATAAAACATCAGAGATGGTTGGGGGTGGGGTGGGGTTAGAAATCATAGTCCAATCTCATTTTACAGAGAAGGAAACTGAGGCCCAGGCCTGCTTAGGGTCATACAGTAAAATCTTCTGGCACCCAGTTCAGTGCCTTTCCAAGCCGGTCACAGCTGTCTAAGCCCCATTCCCGCCCCACCTCCTCCCCACTCCCACCTCCCAGCTTGGCGGGCCCCTGGCCAGCTGTGGGCAGCTGCCTCTTTTGCCCTGTTTGGGGGTGGGGGGAAGGGCTTGTGCTCACAGCCAGGGGCTGGCAAATCTGGGAAGGAAGCTGGGGCTGTCTGCAGAGGGTAGGCGGGTGCTGGGAAGCTCCGGGACCAGGCTGTGAAGGGGAGGGGGAGGCGGAGGGAAGGACGCCTGAGCTCAGACATCGGGGCGCCAGCAAACACCTGTGAGCAGCTCCCAGGCCAGCCGTGCCCAGCACAGACACACACAGTGTGTGCGGGAGGGAGGGGGCTGGGGCTGGGAGGTCTGAGCCGGGCCAAGCCTCCCCCACCCTGTGGAGTGTGTGTGTGTGTGTGTGTGTGTGTGTGTGTGTGTGTCTCTGTGTGTGCCTGTGTGTGTGTGCGTGTGTGTGTGTATGGGGGGGCAGGTCTAATCGCTTCAGGCTTGGACAGTGAGGCAGCTCCAGGCAACTGACAGATCGTCATTATTATTATTAATTATAACAACTCACAGTTCTCTAAGCTTTAAAAGTCCTTTCCTCATAAAGAGCCTTGTGAGGTCTGACAGGCAGATAGAATAGTGTTTGGGGAGTCAGAGAGACTCCAAATTGCACTTAGAACCCTACTCTGATCCTTATTAGTCTTGTGACCCCAGGCAAGTCACTCAGCCTTTAGGAGCTTCCTGTTTCCTCACCTATAAAATGAAAAAAGTTGGTCCCAACCCTACCACCCTTTCCAGTTGGAATCTCTGATCTTCAGTTTTCATAAAAATATTATTCTCCCCATTTTACAGATGAGCAAACTGAGCCTCCGAGAGATTAACCAAACAGCCCTGGGTTACATGGCTAGCAGGCTTTTACTACGATGCTAAAAATGAGAGAAAGGATTTACCTTCTCCCAACAACTATCTAGTAATGATTTGACTTGACAGACAGCCTGGTAGGTGGAGGGAGATGAGCGCTGTGGGGCCAGGAGAACATTGGAAAAACCCTTAAAAGAAGCAGACGGGGTAGCCAAGAAAACAGCTGGTCTCCTGTGTGTGCTCAGCTGAAGGCGGCAATACAAAAAGTGCCCTGGGTTTAGCATCAGCCTAGTAGTTTTACTATTTGCTATCTCTATGATCTTGGACAAGTCTGAGCCTCAGTTTCCCCTTCTGAGGGTCTGTCAAGATGGTTCATCTAAGGTGCCTTCCAGCTCCAAACCTATGATCACACTAAAGACTGACTAGAGGAGGTGGGGGATGGTAGAAATAGTTTGAAAGATGCAGAGAAATTTCAAAGGGATCCATGAACTTGGATTGGGAAAAAAAATATCGCATCTTGATTTTCACTAACTTCTAACCTTAATATTTGATTCAATTGTGATTTGGTTTTTGATTTCCTTAGAAAATGTCTTTATAGATATATTTTATTTTGTCCCTTTCTTTACTTCTAAAATTATTATTTTAAAATAACTTATGAGACATGCTATTCTCACTCATGGGGTTTTTTGTCCTTTGTTATAAATAGAATTTCTTTTGACTTTTGCTCTAACAAGCTGATGATCTGATAGCACACAGGGAGGCAATTTAGAAAGGATTTCTACATCTGTAAGCAGGCATTTCCTATCTTTAAATATAGGTTGTGTGTGTGTGTGTGTGTATGTGTGTGTGTGTGTAGTGTAGCTTGGTCCTTACCATGTGTATGTGACTTGTTTTTGAGAACAGGTTCCTGGGTTTCACTAAATTATTTAAAGGGTCCATGTCACACAAAAAAGAGAACCCCTGGTCTTAATCTTTCATTTTTTAGAAGAGGAAACTGAGTCTTCAGAAAGAAGAGATTTGTCCAATATTCATCACATGGTCTGGCCTGGAACTCAGGTTTCCAGTAGTCTGTTATTTCCTTCCCCTCTCACCAGCTCTGGACCCCAGAAGTGGCACCTCATTAGCCATACCTGCCCATTTGGCCGATCTCCCCCAGGGCCTGTCAACGGAGCCAGGGATTCTTCCATGAATCAGTTATTCCATTACGGTTAAGCACTACTGCTACCTTCTCCCCAGGTCTTCTATTGACATGCAGATTCTCCTAGCATGAATAAATCGGGCAATCTCTAACACCTTCCAAAGTAAATTTATCTGAGGCTTGACCTTTGCCCTTAGTAGGAGAAGGAAAAGAAGGAAAAAGGGGGGGGAAGAAATTTCACCAACTTCCCATTTTGGCCAGCCCCTTCCCCCCTTCCCAGTTCCTTCTGACTGTCCCATGTCAGGTTACTATACCAGAAACTGTTCTGAATTTAGAACCTTGAAGACCTATATTTGGGTATAACTTTGAACAAATCCCTTCATTTCCCAATCTGTGAAATTTATAGGTTTAGATGGACCTTCTCCACCTAAATTCTATATGTTCTCCTCCTCCTCTCCCCTTCTTCCTGCATGGTAGACCATTAATTCGTTCATTACTACAGGCAGGATCTTGTAAAGAAAGATAGTCCTTGGTCTTGGAGATTTACGTTCTACTGGGGGATTCTTTGTTCAGTCGTGTCCAATTTTTTGTGACCCCATGTGGGATTTTCTTGGTAGAGATACTGGAGTGGTTTGCCATTTCCTTCTCCAGTTCATTTTACAGAGGAGGAAACTAAGGCAAACTGGGTGAAGTGACTTGCTCAGGGTCACCCAGTTAGTAAGTATCTGAGGCCAGATCTGAACAGAGGAAAATGAGTCTTCCTGACTCCAGGCCCAAGTAGCTGACCACTGGGAGACTGATTCTAAGGTTAAATAAATTAAGGTGCTCCTCATTAGATTGTAAAGTCCTTCAAGACAGGGACTGTCTTTTGCCTCCTCTTATATCTCCGGAGCTCAGCACAGTGCCTGGCATCAAGTTAGGGCTTAATCAGTGTGGACTGATTGTTTGGATGAGATAACCTGAGGTAAGAGAAAGCACTAACAATTTGGTTTTTCAGGAAAGGCTTGGTGGAGTGGGGAAAGAAGGCAGCCACTAAATGGAGCCTTGAAGAAAGTCGGGGAGCAGGAATTGATCAAAAAATGTGTTCCAGATACACAACACAGACCGTGCCAAAGGCAGAGAGGTGGAGTAGGACACTCTGGGACCAACAAGGAGGTCAGTGTGGCTGGAACATAGTGCATGAAGGGGAACAGTGTCCATGTACCCTGGAAAAGTCGATAGGCAGCTTCTGGCGGTCAGTGCCAGGGTAAGTAATTTGTATCCTAATGAACATAAATACTTGCTTTTTGAGTATGCCTGAAAAAGGCCTGGGAGTTTGAGTAGGAGACAAATTAAATATGAGTCAACTGTGAATGTGATAGGACACATTTGGTGATGTGACCTTGGGCTACATAAAGGCACACAGATAGTCCCTGCCCTGGACAGACTGAGTCTATGTATTGTACTCAGTTCTGTGCCAAAGGACCTTGATAAACTGGAGAGTGTCCAGAAGAGGGCTACCAGGATGGGGGAGGGTCTCAAGTTCATACCATATGAGGAGCAACTGAAAGAACTGGGTGTCATTAACTTGAAGAAGAAAAATGGGGTGAGGTGGGAGGCTATAAAGAGACAAAGACAGCCAGGTGGAAGAGGCAGGAAACCGACTGCATCTGGGCTCAGAGGACAGAACCAGAAGTAATGGAAGGAAGTTACAAAGAGGCAAAAATAGAGACTAGATAATCTTTAAGGGCCCTTCTACCTCTAGGACCTTTTAATCTGAGTTCTATCAGTGTCAGGAAAATCTTTCTAAGCAGTGAACTCATTCCATAAAAGGATTTGGCTGCCCTAAGAAATAGAACACTTCCCTTTTTACCTTTGTAGCATATGGAATATGCCCTCTTCTGTCCACTGATACTGCCACTGTCTTGGTGCAGCATCTCCCCTCACCTGGACTGTTGCAATAACTTGCTGGTGGGGCTGTCTACTGCAAGTCCCTCCTACCTCTAGTCCTTCTTCCACTCAACCATTAAAGACTTTTCTTAAAGCTCAGGTCTGAGCATGTCACCTTCTACTCAAGTGATCCCAGTAGTTCCCTATCACCTCCAGTATCAAATATTAAATCTTTTCTTTAACATTTGAAATCCTTTATAACCTAGAGCCCTCTCCCCTCAGCTTTTCTGGTTCTCTTCCAGGAGTGGGGAACCTTCAACCTCAAGGCCACATGTGGTCTTCTAGGTCCTTGGGGGCAGGCTTTTGACTGAGTCCAAGTTTTACAGAACAAATCCTTTTATTAAGGGGATTTGTTCTGTGAACTTTTACACACACACGTAATAAGTATAAAATACCTTATATACCTCCTGATACTCTCTGGTCAGGTGACACTGGCCTCTTTGCTAGTTCCACAAAACAAACTGTATGTTGTTTCTCACCTCTGACTTACCCTGACTTACCCTGCTGCCTAGAATGCTGTCTCTCCTCATCTCTACTTTCAGACTTCCTGGTCTCCTTCAAGTCCCAGTTAAAATTTTACCTTCTAGAGGAAGCCTTTTTTATTTTTAAAATTTCTCTTAATCCTAATGCCTTCCTTTGGGTGATTATTTCCTGTTTATGTTGTCTATAGCTTGTTTGGAAATAGTTGTTTGCATGTTGTGAGCTTCTTGTAGTCTTTACTGCTTGTCAGTCCTGTCCCACTCTTTGTGACTCCATTTGGGCTTTTCTTGGCAAAGATACTGGAGTGGTTTGCCATTTCCTTTTCTAGCTCATTTTACAGGTGGGGAAACTGAGGCAAACAGTGACATGACTTGCCCAAGATCACACTGCTAGTAAGGGTTTGAGGCCACCTTTGAACTTAGGAAGATGAGTCTTCCTGACTCCAGGCTGGGCACTCTATCCACTGCACCTCCTAGCTGCCCCTCTTTGAGGGGAGGGATTGTCTTTGACCTCTTTCTACATCCTCAGCACTTAGCATAGTGCCTAGCACTGGCCCTTAATAAATATTTTTTGACTGGTTGAGATCTTCACAAAGGCAGGATGACCACTTGTCAGTGTTTCAGTGATGATTATTTTTCAGGTATAGGTTAGACCAGATTGCCACTGAATTGCCTACAAGTTCATTCATTCATTCATTCATTCATTCATTCATTCATCAAGGCTATATCAAGTTCCTCATTGGTGCGAGTGGAGAAGGAAGTGGTAAACCAGTCTCTGCCAAGAAAACTCCAAATGGGTTCACCCAGATGAGCCCGAGACAACTAACCAACAAAGTAGGTGTCAGACTCTGTGCTGAGGACAGAAAGACAAGACCCAAAACAGTCCCTACTTTTAGGAGCTGATATTCTACTGGAAGTGTGTGTGTGTGTGTGTGTGTGTGTGTGTGTGTGTGTGTGTGTGTGTGTGACCATGTACCCAAGTAAGTAAACCCATACAAAACATATGGGAAGTAATTGGGGGGGGGGGGGTCTTAACAATTAAAGCATTGAGAAGGACATAACCAGTGGCTCCTGAACTGAGCCTTGAAAGAAGCCAGGGATACCAAGTGGAAGAGGTGGGTGACATGGGAGTGTCTTGCTGTCTGTACAGTCAGGAAGACACTAGTTAGAAAATTATGAGGTAACAGGAGCAGCGGGCAGGACAATTTGACTAGAGTGGGCATTGTATGACATGGGGTGAGGTATGAGAAGGCCAGAGAGGCATCCAGGAGCCAGATTTCCAAGGGAGGCCTGGAATGCCAAACAAGGCAGTTTGTATTATATCTATCCAGGGGCCCCTGGAGTTTGTTGAGCAGGGGGTGGGAATGGATCAGAGTTGTGCTACAGGAATATCACTTTATGATAAATGGTCAAAGGATATGAACAGGCAGTTTTTGGATGAAGAAATAAACCTATATAGAGTCATATAAAAATGTTCAAAATCGTTATTGACTAGAGAAATGCAAATTAAAACGACTTTGTTTTAATTATCTCATACCTATCAGAGTGGCAAAAATGATGGAAGGGACAAATGGCAAATGTTGGAGGAGATATGGAAAAATTGGGACACTGAATACACTGTTGGTGGAACTGTCAACCATTTTGGAGCGCAATCTGGAATTATAGCCAAAGATTTATAAAACTGTATGTACCCTTTGACGCAGCAATAACATTATAAGGTCTATTTCTCAAGGTGATCGAAGGCCAAAAAAGGAAAAGAACCTATATGTTCTGAAATACATATAGCAGTTCTTTTTGTGATAGCAAAGAACTGGAAACTGAGGGGATGTCCATCAACGGGGGAATGACTGAACAAGTTGTGGATATGAATGTAATGGAATACATAAGAAATCCATAAGAAATGGTGAGCAGGTGGATTTTAGAAAAACCTGGACTTACATGAACTGATGCTGAGTGAAGTGAGCAGAACCAGGAAAATAGTATAAATAGTAACAATTTTTTGAAGAATAACTGTGAACACCTAAGCTATTCAGAGTATTATAAATATTCAAATCAACTACAAAAGGACCTATGAAGATGCTATCCACCTCCAGAAAAAAGAACTGAAAAATAGAAGTACGCATAGTATGGTTTTACATACATATGTATATATTTATATGTGCATATGGATTGACAAAACTTGACAACTAATTAAATTAGGGATAAGTTAGAGAAAGTAAAGAGTAAAGAGTCCAGGAAAAGTGAGGTTGTAGATTGGGGGAACTGGAAAAAATTACTCTGAAATTCTGAGTCTGAATGAATGAATGACTGACTGTGGGGTACATTTAACTAAATTCAACATTTATTAAGTCCCTGTTATGGACGCTGTGCTTTACACTAGGGATAAATACGGAGATAAAAAGACATTCTCAGCCCTTGAGAAGCCTGTAAAGTGAGTGATCCCAAATCTGTGTGATAAAAGGTGGGATGTGATGGGGCAAAGTGAACTAGGAGAATTTGAGGACAAGATCGTTTTCTTCTGGGGGAGGGGAAGGGGAGATCCTGGAAAGCTTCATGGAGGAGGAAGAGGAATGAGATGGTCAGAATGGGAAAAGACCCTTTGAACCTAGCTGCCTCATTCACCTCTACTTATCACAGCAATCCTCATCAGGACTAAAAGGGGAGAATGCGAATGATTTGATGTCTGTTTGTTATTAAATATCGTAGTAATTCATGCCAGGAGCCAAACACAGATGATGTCATATTATAAACACAAATCTGGGGCCCCCCTGGAGGCCCCACCTGGAGAGTATCCTCCACCCCTAGGCCCGGAGCCAGAAGAAGTCAGGGGGCTATCCTCCCCACATACATACACACACACACACACCTCTAGCAAGCATCACCCAGCAAAACACCCAGGTCCGCTAGAGATGGGATGGATAGTCTCAGCCCTGCTCAGTTTTGTCTTAGGCCTTTCTCCTTTCCCCTAGAACCTCACCCAATCCCCACCTAGCTCTGTGTTCCTTGGGAAGAGGGAAGATCTCCAAGGTGGTGGTGGTGGTAGTGGTGAGAGTTTGTTCTCTCCCTCAGTATAGCAGCATTGAGGCAAATCTGTGAAGTCCTGAAGCTTGTAACTGGCAGTGCCACACATGGACATGCAGCAATCATAGGAAGCCCTCTGATATGTTGGAATGGCCTCCACCCCCTTCTCTGGGCTCCTGATCAGGGGCTAGAGAGATGCAGGACATAGCCAGGACAAGACCCAGAGCACTGGTTTTGGAATCCAAAGACCTTGGTTTTGGACCTTTCAGAGCTGAGTGACCTTGGGCAAAAGACTTCACTCCCCCTGTAACATGAAGGTGTTGGACTCCATGGTCTCCACTGGCCTCTTCTCTAAGGCCTGTTAACTTCAGTCAATGTATCACCCCTCTGTAAACACCCTCCCCTCCCCCATGGCCTTCTGAAAACACTCCCAAGACCACAACTTTTGTGATCCTGGGATGAGGTCTGGGAGATTCTCTCCAGTGTTCAGCACCATGCCCAGAACACAGTAACTGTTTATTTTTATTTTTAGAGGGAGTTGGGGTTGAAGATCACACAGTTAATAAATGTCTGAGGCTGGATTTGAACTCAAGTCCTCCTGATTCCAGGAATGGTGCTGTATCCACTGGGCCACTTAGCTGCCTGCTTCTTAATAACTACTTATTGATTGTTTGACTGATTGATGGGGCCCTCCTCAAGTCACACCTCCAAAGCTGGCTAACAAAGACCTTTGATTTAGGGGTCCAAGGGTTCCCCACTTAGCCTGTGCTTTGGTACAGGACCCAAATTACCCCCAAAAGGGAAGAGTGGGGCTGAGCAGATGAGTAGGCCAGTTTCTCTTGGGAAGTAGGATAGTGCAATGGGTAGAGAATATGACATGGAAGTCAGGAAAACGAGTTCAAAACTTGTCTCATACACACCAGCTGTGTGACCCCCAAGCCATTTTCTTAATTTCTCTGTGCCTGAGTTTCATAGCCTCTACCTCTCAGGGTTGTTGTATAGATCAAATGAGGGAACATATAGAAAGAAAAACTTCTAACCCCTTAGAAACATGAACTACCGCCATTATTATTCATTTTCCCTCAGCCCCTGAGCTCCAGGGACCTCTGTGGGGAAGGCCTGGGTGGGAGGTGCTTGCTGTCTACCTCAGAAGGAAAAGCAGGCTGTAGAGTCCCACCATAAAGGCAATACCGTCCAGCATCTGGAAGAGATTTGGCAAGAGAAAAGATGGGCAGGGAGAGTGGGGGAGATGATGTGAGAGAAAGGTTGGTGAGGACAGATTTGGAGGCAAGTATTGGGAGTTGGAGAGAAGCTCATTAGGGTAACTCTTCAGGAGCCTTACATGGAGAGGGGAGAGAAGGAAGAGTCCTCTTGGTCCGGGAACCAGTTTGATGCAACGTTTGTGACCAACAGGCCGACTCATGATACCTGTGAGGAGGGAGGAGGGGGATAAGGGTAGGGACAGCAACTAGATGGGGAGGATGCTGACCTAGGAGTTACAAAAACTTGAGTTCAGATCCTACCACATATACTTTCTAGGCCCTGTAATCCTGGCAAATGTTTTAACATTCCTCAACTCCAGTACAGCTATAAAATAAGGATTGTAAATGCACCTGCCTGATAGGGTAGTGGTGAGGCTCAATTGAATTTTTATATAAATACATACACATGTGTATATAGATAGATAGATAGATAGCACTTTGCAAACCTTAAAGTGAAGTACACACATATATGTATACATGTGTTTATAGATATCACTTTAAGGTAACTGGGGCAAATGATGGTTAAATTACTTGTTCAGGGTCACACAGCTAGTGTTGTATCTGAGGTGGAATTTGAACTCAGATTTTCCTGACTCTTCCTGACTAATAATAGCTAGTGTATACATGTACAAGCACGCACATATGCAATATTATGCACATATACCAAGCCCACATATGCTATATTTATACTATACTACACATATAAAAAAATATACACATATAAATGATTTTATATATATATCACTGTAAGGTTTACAGAGTGCTGTGTGTGTTTGCGTGTGCGTGTGTGTGTGTGTGTGTGTATTCGTCCTTCGTTGCCAAAGAAGACCATGCCATCAGAGAAGTAATGACATGACTTGCACTTGACTTTGTTTTGAGGGAGGGAGGGCTGTGCAGGTCACCAGCCTCACTTGTCCTCCAGAGCCATCTGAATCCAGTGACCAGAGATTCATCAGGATGACTGGAGATGACTCGGGGTGAGGCAGTTAGAGTTAAGTGACTTGCCCAAGGTCACACAGCCAGTGAGTATCAAGTGTCTGAGGTGAGATTTGAACTCAGGGCCTCCTGACTCCTGCACTGATGCTTTATCCACTGCACTGCCTAGCTGCAAAGTGCTATACATCTAGTAACTAAGAATAGCACCCACTTTCCAGGGTTGTGGTGAGCATCAAATGAGGTAGCAATTGTAAAGCACTTAGGACAGTGGCTGGCACATAGCAGGTGGTATAAATGTTAGCTATTACTATTTGGAGACATTTGCACTCTGAATATTCTTGTGGACTATTTGTGCCTGACCTGTGGTAGAGCCTTCTGAGCTTAGGATGGTCTGATGAGCCACAGTCAGACATACTGTACCTTGACTCCAACATAGTGATGTCATTTTGGTCCTCTTGGAGAGTGAAGAACAACCAACCAAACAGGTATTATCATTATTACTATATGCAACATATAAACCAAGTAAATAGAAGACAATTTGGGGGGAGACATTAGTAGCTGTGAGAATCAGAAAGGGGCTCCTGTAGGAAGTAGCAGCTAAACTGTGCTCTGAAGGAAGCCAGAGATTCTAAGAGGGGAAGAAGCTTTCCAGGAGTGAATGGGGACCAGTCAGTGAGGTTTGGATGAGAAGGATGATAGCGGAGATGGGGAGAGAGAGAGGAGGAAAGGGAGGAAGGGGAGCATTTACATAGCACTCTGAGGTTTCCAGAATGCTTTAGAAATATTTCTTAATCACATATAATAAATAATAAATTATCCTTACTGAATGCTCATTGAACGCTGAAGGTTTGGCAATGGGTATTAAATCAGTGAGTCCTGGGTTCTAGTTCCAGCTTTGTCATGTCCTTTTTGGGTTAGGGCCTTTATCGTTTTGGTCTTTCACTGCCTCCCCTGTTAAATGGGGGAGAATGTGATTTGCCATTTCTTCTTTACAAGGATGCTGGCCCAACTGTTTAAAGAGGAGACACCCTGAACCACTAGAGGCCCCTATTTCTAAGCTTCTTTTAGGAAGCTGACACTGCCCACACTGGTATCTTATTTGCATTTACTATATACTTTTTACCTAATAGGATTTTGGAGCTGGAATAGATCTTAGAACATGGAATGTCAGAGCTGGGAGAGACCTTGAAATGATGTTGAAATGTAGCATGGCCCATCACAAAGACTGCTAGATTTGGAGTCAGAGGACTGGTTTCCAACTTGACTGTTCACTACCTGAGTGATTTTGGGCACTAATTCTGTCTGGGCCTCAGGTCCTCATTTATACAATGAAAAGGGCTGGATTGAATGGGGTCTCTAAAGTCCCTTCTATCTCTAAACCCCTCATCCTTAATACAGAATGTTAGAACTGGGAGGGATCTTAACATCCTCTCATCTTACAAGAAAATGATGGTTTCTTGTAACTTTTCAGGCCAGTCTTATTCACTCTTCCACCCCTCCCTGCCCCAAAGCGTACACATAGATAGCCCCTCCATATACAGTTAATGAATGTCATCCCAGTTTCCTGCTGAGAGTTGTTTAATTCCCCTGGTTCAGGTGGAATAAAGGATCAGCAGGGATTAATATACAGCCTTTCAGATTGAGAACAGAAGCATACCCTTTCTAGAACCCAGAATGAGGGACTTGTTAACAAGCTAAACTACATCTAAGCTTGGCTCCATCCAAGTCCCTAAGGAAAATCTTTACTCATCCATAAAATGGGTTCTAATGGTGATAGAATGGGAAGTAACTGGTCTAGAAGACAGGCAGTTTCAGGCTCCTCTCCTCATCCCTAACAACCCTGCCCATCTCCAAAGACAAACAATATGACCTAACCAGGCCAACAAATTACTCTTAAGGAGGAAACCCAGAAGTGAAAAAGGATAGAGAACACATTGGGACATTTGGCTTTAGATTAGAGGTCTCTTTGACCTTAGACAAATGACTTCCCTGTTCTCCTGGGTAAAAATTCAGAGGTCAGGCAGGCTTATCTCAAAAAACTCTGCTAATTCTTATCATTTTGTGCTTCTTGGTCCGATAACTTCAGGGAAAGGCAATTGGGGTTTAAAAGGCCTTGGACTAACATCCCACTCCACCCCTGGGCTGGCCAAGGCCAGATTTCTTAACTGAGTAGATTTGGTCCTAATTCCATCAAACGACAGGGGGGAGGGAGCTTCCCTGGGACTCATTCATTTACCTTTCCTACCCAAAGAGACAGAGGGCCACTCAGACCCTTTTACAAAGAGATGTTTTTGAAGATAGTTTTATGGGATGGAGGAGATGTTAGAGAACACAGGCATATACTACAAAGTTTAAAAAAATCCTTTATTATGCAAAAAAGTTTTAACTTTTATAAAAAGTTTATAAAGTACAATGCATGATTACAGAAAGTCACCTTCCTGCACAAAGGTAGATATGCTATACATACTCTATTATAGAGTTCATAATCACAGTGAGGTCTTGAGGAGGGGGCAGGAACAAGCAGGTCTCTTTCCTGAAGGGTCTCCCCCCTCCGGGGACACCACAATCTAAGGTCTCCAGCTGCCTCAACAAAATTGGTTGGGGTGGGGAAGAGAAATAATAAAATGTCCCCTCAAAAAAATAAAAATAAAAATCTGGCTAACAAACCAATCCTTTTAAACTTGGGGAAAAGCGATATGCAAATTGCTTTCCTCTTTCTTCTACAGAAGTCCCACAGTTTTGTTCTCCTAGATTCCGGGAAGAGGGGGTTCAGCTGAGAGTTCCTTTTCAGCCTTAAACCAGGAGAAGGTGGAGACAGTGGTAAAAACAGATGCCGGAGCCAGTATGTATGGACCCGGCCATTCCTGGGGCTCTGGTCAAAGCCTGATCCTCGGGGTCCCAGCGGGATCACAACACCTGCATACAGAACTGGAAGGGGGAAGGGGGAGGGAGACATACAGGGACGGGTCAGTTTCCTCCCAGATCACAGGCAGGGGCAGGTCTGCAGACTGGTCGGCGCCAGGGAGGAAACTTTGTTCCCTCCAGCTGATAAGAAATCTGTGCCTAGAGTCCCGTCCCCCTAGCCGTTTCTCTCTCCCTCCCCGGTCCCCCCCTTTCCCCCCCCCCCCTCCCGCCTCTCTCCCCACTCTCCATTGGCTGGTTGTAAATCGCAGGCTAGCAGAAGAAGCCGGACCCTGGGATTTGGCTCTGGGGAGGTGAGAATTGGAGTGTGGGGCAATTGGAAACCGGGTAATTTTGGCCACTTCTGCACCTCAGCCTTCGTAACGATGTTCCCTGGGAGTTCAGAGTAGAGGTGCTACCCAAACCCGAAACCAGGTTTCAGGAAAAAAGAGGGGATGCTCACCTAGGGGTGACGGGGGTCAGTGGCAAAGACTCCTCTCATCTTTTGAGTAGAGTTCAGACGTCAGTTCGGCTGTCTGGATAGGAGAGAGGGTAGAGATGAGCTTAGCCTCTGCTAGCCCGGTGAGCGGGGTCAGTCTCTCTGCTCCTGCTCAACTCCACCCCAAGAAAGTCAGCTCCTGCCCGGCTTGTGCTCTGAGGTCCAGAGGTTGGTCCTCTCCCCCTTCACATCTCGACTAACTCAAATTCATGTCCTCGCGCCCAACTTTGGGTCTCCACACGCACGCACATGCAGGCGGGCACATCCCATTTTGAGTTTCGGCCCCTCACTCCACCCTGATTCACAGCCCAACCTAATTCATTCCCTACTCTGGGTCTCAGTTGCTACCCCCTCGCCCCGACATGCCACTCTTAAGTTCCCACTCCGCCTCCCGATCACAGACCACCCAAACTCATCCCCCACCCTCCCTACTGCCGGTCTTGGCCCCTTCTGGTCCTTGGCGGGTGGGGTAGGGGAGCCAAGTCTCAGACACCGCCCGTCCCACATCCCTCTCCGGGTTTCAGTCCTCATCCTTTCTTTCCTTCACACACCCTCCACTCGGATTCTCAGCCCTCAGGCTTCTCTCAAGCGCATCGGCCGCCACCCCTTCCCGTCGGTGCCGTCCCCAATGCGCACCCACCTGGATGCCGAGATGGGGCCCGTCGGGGGCCCCCGGGGCGGGCTCGGCCAGCACCACCTGCAGGTCCAGGATGTAGTCAATGACACGCTGCAGGATCTCCACCTGGCTGAGCTCCGTGCCCCGCGGGACGCCCGGCACCAGCTCCCGCAGGCGCGAATAGCAGTCATTCATATCATATAGCAGGCTCAACGGCTCTTCGGCTGCGGGACTCTTTCCACGGCCACGCGCGATGGCGAGGCTGCGCTCCGACAGGCAACACACGGCTTCGTAGCAGCCTCGGGCTGGGCTCAGAGCCTTCATGTTTCTGGTGTGACAGGCGAGCAAAGGAAAGAACTATCTGAGAAGAAAACCTAGACAGCGACTAGCACAAGACAAATCCACGCTGCGCGCCAGCCTGCAACCTTTCGGTCTTATAGTGGGTCCCCGGACTTGGACCACGCCCACTTTCAAGCCACACCCCGTGCCCGCCCGCCATACGCTCTTATTAGGGAATCCTTCGCTTTGCCCTGCCCATTTATGCAAATAACACTCCGCCCTAGGCCCCGGCTCTGCCTCTGCGGACGGTCTTGGGGAGAAAAGTTGGATGGAGCGTTTACAAGCTGTTTAATTGCAAAACAGGTTTGCTCGGCTTGGCCTGACACCGAATGGGGTGTCGTCGCGGATTCCGAGAATGAGGGGGGCGGGCCCCTGGGTCTTTAAAAACTCAATTACAATAATTTACATGGAAAATGCCCCTTTCTCTAGGTTGCTTCCCAGGCCACTGGAGAAACTGCTGGGACCGGAGTCTTGAGTCTGGTTCCCCCCCTCCCAGCCCCCACCCTCAACCTTGGTTCGGACGGAGACCCGTCGGAGGTCATAAATCCCCAAACAGCAAGGAGGAAACTTTAAAAAAAAAGGAAGGCAAAAGATTTTCAAGGGAATCTTGTAAGGAATTAGTGCCGCCTTGTTCCTCAATTTGTTGTTCATCTGACCTCCAGACTTTCTGGCGTCAGGAATTATCTTGTGACCAGAGGGAAAAAAATGAATGGCGGTGAGCTGAGGTTACAATGGAGAAAACAGACTTAATTTGGCCGCTGAGAAGGGAGGGACGTGCAGTGGGGAGCGCTTAGAAGAAAGGGGTGCTTTTTTGTGGCAGGCAAAAAAAAAAAACCAAAACGAGATGGGGACTTGGGAACTCCCACAAGGAAAGGAGAGCTCCAGGAGGTGGGAAACGAAGTTTGGGTGGAGTAGACATAGTAACGAGACTTCAGAAGTCATCTAGTCCAGTTCTCTCTTTTTTTCCCCTTAATAGATAAGGAAATTGAGGCCCAAAAATGAAGCGACCGCTTCGGGGTCCAATAGGTAGTAAAGTGACCGAATCGAATCTGAATCCAAGTTCTTTGACCATAAACCTAACGATTTTCTCACTGTGCCTTTGGCTGGACTCAAGAGACTTGGGCTCTAAGTCCTTCCTTTTCCTCGCTTAGACAAAGTCACTTTCTCTCTCTTGGTCTCAGTTTCTCCATTTGCGAAATTCAGTTCTATAACAGAAGAAATTTCAATTTAACAGATAGTTACTAAGTGTCTACAATGTACAGAAGCATGGGAGAGGTGATGTGCTTTGCACATCTCCTCCTCACCCCACCCCCCCCCACCCCCCACCCCCCACCCCCGTCCCAACTCCCTACCCCTACCGGTTTGGACCTGTGATTACATCCATTTAGAGGGAACATCACTTGTGGAGAGTCCCTCCTCCGTGTAGAATGACTACATCTTTACTACTTACTTAGTCTTAGAGGGTTTCACAGGGATAGGGAGAAGCTAAATGATTTATCTAGGGTCACACAGCGTAGTATCAGGCAAGATGAGAGGGAACACAGGTCTTTCTTGACTGAAGGCCAGTCCAGTTATCTCTAGACTAAGCTACCTCTGTATAACAGAGGGGCTTAATAAATGCTTCTTCAACTGAATACAAAGTTACAGTTTCATTGAGAGAATAAGGCACACAATGATAGCTGTAATACACAACGTTACAATATAAAAACATTGTCCAGGTACAAACACAATAGTGAAACAAGGACAGAGAAGGGACAGTTAACTGTATGTGTGACCAAGGAGATTTGGGATGTTGGAGGTAACATTTGAGTTGGACTCTGAAAGATGGGTAGGAATACAACAGGAGATTATTACTTTGTATAACTTTTGTATTTATGTACCTGTATACATGTCATTCCCACCTCCCTAAAAAAAAAAAAAAAAGCTCCATGAGGAGTAAGGCTGTTGTGGGGTTTTTGTCTTTTAAAATTCCCATGACACATAGTAGGTGCTTAATATATATTTATTGAATTAGAGAGAATAGAATGAAATTAAATGAGGGCATTCTAGGCATAGAGAACATTATCCCTTGGGGAGATTAGACTTGGTAGCCTCAGTTTTCCCATCTGTAAAATGAAGGAGTGTAAAATGGCCTGTGAGATCTCTTCCAGTTCAAGAGCTAGGATCCCAGGATTCCAAGTGGCAGAAGGAGTTAGCTCTGAGAGCCAGATCAGATTCTGATTTCTTGTGAGCATTAACCCTCAAAATGGATCCAGTCCCATGATACAAACCTCTTTAAAAATCTGGTGATAGATTTCTCTTGTCAATCCCTGTTTTCCTCCCATGCCCCCAGAGATAAATAACGCAAAAAGTTATCAGCCATTAGATTTCCTTACCCTTTATTATTTTTGCCCATTAATATCTTTGGGGGAACTCAGAAGATCAGAATTAAACTCCATTTGGTGACAAAACCATTACATTTAATTAACTGTTGTACCAACCCCCTTGAAAGATTTGTTAAGGTTCTATTAATTCTGTCTAGCCCTGATTAGGTTTCATCGTAAAATCATCGGATCTAGATTTCATTCTCAATCAATTTTTGTCCCTTTCAACTCTAACACGTGCTAAGTTCTAAAGTTCTTTCCATCTCTGACTTTCTCTGTTCTACTTCATGTTCTAAAGTCTGAAGACTAGAGAGGACCGCGTCTTTCTAAGGTGAAGGGACCTCTATTTTAAGATGAACTTTTAAAGATCAATATTTTTCTTAGTTAAAACCATAATCACCTTTTTATAATGATGATGATACGTGTTATTTCCTCCATCTCCTCCCCAACTTGGTGCCTACTACATCTTAGGGTTTAAAAAATGTTTAATGAAATGGATGGTGAGGATGATGAAGATCACAATTCCATCTCACATCTGTTTACCACTTTATACTTTCCCAAAGCCTCTTTCTGCACTTGGTATCATCAGGGCTCAACTTGAATTCAGTTCAAAATCCTTTTAGCTTCTGTTCTTACAGTAAGGAGTACAAAGATGAGAACCCACCCTTCAGCTAAAGGTGCTTACAACAGATGAGACAAATACCAGCATATGGTGGAATGGGACTCAGGTTGGTGTCAGAAGAGGCATGGGTTGGAGAAGAGAGAAAGACCACTTCAGGCCAGAGAGGTGTCAGAGGAATCTTTGAGAGTGCAAGCCACCATGTACTAGGTAGCCTCAAAGGGACTGTAGGACAAAGAACAACTCTAACTGGAAGGGACATAAAATAGCTAGTGTTAGAACTGCAGAATATTAGAGCTTAACGGTACATTCATTCCAAGGCCTTTGCTTTACAGATGAAGATACTTGAGGCCCAGAAAATGGGAAGTGAGCTGCCCAAGGTCTCAGCCAGTTAAAGGGAAAGCCTCAGCTTGAGCCCAGGTCCCCTGATTCCCAGTCCTTCTGGTGCCCAGAATAGAGGCAGGTTAAGTGAAGGCTGGGGAATTGAAGCTGGGGCCTAAATAGAGGTTTTCACAAACAGCTGAAGGAGGCAAATGCCTTCTTCGGCTTCTTTTGCTGCAGGCCCACAGCATCCGACCCCCTTCTCTGAACTTTCTGTTCCCAGTTCTGCTCCTTTTACCAGGCTTTTTCCCTCTTGCATTTTTTATTTTTATGAAAGGATGTCATTAAGGCCTTTGTCTGCGCTGTTTTTGTTTCAGAACTTTTCTCACAATCCTATTTTTTGTTGAGGAATCCGCTCCTTTGCCCAGCTGTGTGTCCCCGTCCCACAGCTGTGTTGATCTAACTCTCAGCTCCAGACAGCCTGGCGCCAGCCTGGGACGTCATGCATTCACACAGGGATGCGTGTCCGAGGCAACCTTTCCTCGGGCGCAGGCACCGGCTTGGAAATGCCGCCCCCCACCAATGAGGGCTCCGCAGCCCAGGCAGGGGGCGGGGCCTGGGAGGCCGCGGAAACGGGGGACTGCCTTGTAAATTGCAGATGCTGAGAACTTGATAACATTTCTTCCAAGTGGCTGTTTTTTCTCTTTCTTTCTTTTCTTTCTCTCTTTTCTTTCGTCCTTCCTTTCAATTCTTCTTTTCTTTCTCTCTTTTTCTTTCTTCCCTTTCTGCCTTTCTTTCCTTCTTTCTTTATTGCTTTCTCCTTCCCCCTTTTCTTTGTCTTTCTCACTTTCTTCCTTTCTTTTTTCTTTCTTCCTTTCTTTTCTTTCTGTCTTTTTTCTTCTTTCTCTATTCCTTTCTCCTTCTCTCTTTTCTTTGTCTTTCTCTTTCTCACTTTCTTTTTCCTTTTCTCCCTTTCTCTTTTTTCTTTCTCACTTTCTCATACTTTCTTTTTCTCTCACTTTTTCTCCCTCTGTCTTTCTCACTTTCTCCAAAATTAAAAAAAAATACAACACAGAATTCAATTATTGTTGGGTTCTTTATCTCATAGCATTGTAAGTAATCATTTTGGATGCCTTTCCGGGAAAGGAATTGACTTTGCCAAAATTTAAAATCACTTTTATGAATACTGACTGATTCACTGACTCACTGGCTATGGGAGGGGTTAAGGGACAAAACCATGAAGTAAAATGGCTTAAGTGACCTCTGCTTACCATTCCTCACCTCCACCCCCACTCCCTCATCGTGCTGCTTAGTAGGCTGGAAAAGGCACTGGGTGGAAGAAAGAGGAGCAGATAAATAAATTAATAAGAATAATAAAAAAGAGAGAGTTCAGAATTGTACTTATAAATTTATTGTTTCTATGTGGCCTTTCCTCTTTACGCCTCAGTCTCCCCAGCTATAAAATGAGAGTGTTGGATTTAGATGATCTTTGAGGTCCCTTTCAGCTCTAAATCTCAAGTGAAATCTTTTGCTTAAATAGATAATAGGTTCTGAGTCGAAGTAGAGATGGTCATGTGAATGCAGAGTGTCAGAAAGGGAATCAATCAATCAACGACTATTTATTCAACAGCTACTATGTGCCAGAAGCTGATCTAGGCATTGGGAGATAGAGATGAAAGAAAAATAGTTCCTACCCTGAAAGAGTTTATATCTTATTGGGGGAGACAACAAATGACCCTGTGAACCGCAGCGTGAAAATATGATTTTGGCAAAGATACTGGAATGATTTGCCATTTCCTTCTCCAGTGGATTAAGGCAAATGGAGGTTAAGTGACTTGTCCAGGGTCACACAGTAATTGTCTGAGGTTAGATTTGAACTCAGATCTTTCCAACCCAGGTCCCTACTGAGTCTCCAAATATATAAATACAAGGTAAGTTTTGAATAGAAAGCATTAGTAGCTGGGGACAGAAAGAAAGGCCTTGTATAAGGTGACCCTTGAGCTGAGCTTTGAAGGGATCTTGGAGGCCATGGAATTCAGTGGGTACCTGAACAAAATTCCCCTCTTGAAAACTTCTAGTCTTGAGGCAACAGTAGAGAGAGCTCTGGGTCAGGAGTTAGAAAGACCTGAGTTCAGATCCAGCCTCAGACTCTAGCTGCGTGATCCTGGGCAAGTTGCTTAACTCCTCTCGGCCTCAGTTTCCTCAACTATAAAATGGGGATCCTATCAGCCTCTATCTCCCAGAGTTGTTTCAAGAATCACATGAGGTAATCATTGTAAAGTGTCTGGCACATAGTAGGTGCTATGCTAGCTAGTGAGAGAAAATTTCCTACTCCCCAAGGCAGCTCAAGCTACTTTTAGATCACTTTAATCATAAGCAGTTTTTCTCCACATAAGATCTAAATCTGCTTCTCTGCAATTTCTACTCATTATTCCTAGAGTTCTGATGTCATAATAACAATAATAATTTGCACACATAATGCTTTATGGTTTGCAAAGCACTTTATATACATGACCTCACTTGATCCTTCCAACGGTTCTGTGAGGCAGGTACTATTATTAACTCTCTTTTGGAGATGAGGAAATTGAGATTAAGTGATTATCCAGGGTCATACAACTAGTAAATACTGGGAGTGGGGGTGGGGTGGGAATATGGTGGATAGAACATCTGGTCTGCAGTCAGGAAGACTGAGTTCAAATCCTCCTTCAGATACTTAGCAGCTGTGTGACCCTGAGCAAGTTATCTAGCATCTGTCTGTCTCAGTTTCCTCAACTATAAAATGGGGATCATGAAAATCAAATGAGACAGCATTTGTAAAATGATTAGCACATATCCTGCCACATAGTAAATGCTTAATAAAATGCTTATTCCCCTCCCTCATCTTGACTCCAACTCAAATGTTCTTGCATGTGATGGGAGAATGTTGATGATTTTGAATGTGGATCCTCAGTCCATGTGGGAGGTATGATTTCTGTTTGGTGCACAGAGACAGACAGACAGAGAGCGTAGACTTTGAATGGAGGAGGATCTACCCCCAGAGCCACAGGCTTGTGGGAAGGAGCAGATGCTCCAACAGACACATTGATTCCCGACACCTATACCAAAGTGACTGCTAAGAGTGGGTGAGACAAAATGTAGCAGATCATGTTTATGTATGTGTACATGTTTGTGTATCATGTTCTGATTTGTTATACGATTTCTTTCATTTATTTTAGTCTGACTACATAGCATGACTATAGTGAAAATATACTCAATAGGAAAGTATATGTAGAACCTATACAGAATTGTATGCAGTCGTGGGGAGGGAGGGGGGTAGTGGGGGGTTGGTGGTGGGGGATAAAATCTCAATTGTATGGCAGTGATTGTTAAACATTAAAAAATAAAAAAATAAATAAATAAAATAAAATAATTTTAAAAAAATCCAAAAAAAAAAAAAAAGAGTGGGTGAGAGACTTGGTTGAGCTGAGATGTCATCTTCCTCCCAAGCCACAGAGCCTCTAATTCTTGTATATTCTCTTTCCTAAACTATTCTATACAACTTCCCCAGTCACTTTTTTTGCTGCTTGTTTTGAAAAATATGTTTGCTCAGCATCTGTGATTGTCTTTTGTATAATAAGTGTTTTGTGGGAAGCGAGATAAAATGACAGGGATTAAGCTAACTGTTACCCTTCTGGACTGGGGCAAAAGTACTCTAGGGGAATGACCAGGGCAAATGGTTTTCATCCTGAACTCCGAAAGAATATCATACCCCCTAGGCTGAAAGGAGTGATACGTTTTATATATATATATACACATGTAAATTATATATGTATTTGTATATACACACATATACACATGTACATGCATACATATACACACATATATGTGTGTATATATTTATATATGTGTATATATATGTATTTTGTGTATATATGTATATTTTTGGCCTATATATCTCTTGAAGATAAAGGAGCTTTAAAGGATGGTCACTCAATCATGGTGAACCTCTTATTCTCCCCAAAGATGGAAATAATCATCCAATAAAAATACTCTTAGATTTCAGACAAACAGATTTCAGACTAACAAAATGAGCACATTTTTTCTGTGTTGACTATCCATACCAGAAAATTCAAGAATGCCTACTGAATATTATCCAGACTATGGTAGCCAGTGCTTGGGCAGGTACAGTTGTTTTGCGGTTTACTTCAATATAGTAATCCTTATCCATTGAACATACAGCACAAAGTAGTGAAAAGAGTGTTGTATTTGTGGTTGGAGGATCTGAATTTAAATCCTGACTTTCACACTTACCACATATGTGACCTTAGGCAAGTTGGTAACCTCTCTGGGCCTCAGTTTCCTAAATTGTAAAATGAGAGGGTTGGACTAGATGGGGGTAGGGAAGCTGTGGCCTTGAGGCCACACATGGACCTCTAGGTCCTCAAGTGTAGTCCTTTGACTGAATCCAAACTTGACAGAACAAATCCCCTTAATAAAAGGATTTGTTCTGTAAAACTTGGACTCAGTCAATGGACCACACTTAGGGACCTAGAGGGCTACATGTGACCTGGAGATCACAAGTTCCCTACCCCTGGATTAGATAAGGTACAGTCAGCTCTAAATCTAGGATTCATCTGATGAGCCACCCCTAGGGTCCAATTAGGCAGATAATTTTAGAATCATGGTCAGAACTAGAGTGAACCTGAAGAAAACAGACTGTTAGAAATGAAATAGTTTAGATATCACAGGGTAATTTAAAGCATTTCTATTGACACCTTTTGTTTTCATGTCGCATTTTTTCTCCTGTATCCCTCTTCCTTTCTCCTCCTAGAGAGCCATCCCTTACAGAAAAGGGTTGTTAAAAGAAAAGGAAAAAAAAAAGTACAGCAAAAACAATCAACAATTGGAAAAATTGTGACGTTATATTCAACGTTTTACACTCATGAATGCCCCCACCTCTACACAGGAGTGGGGGAGGGAAGTGTCTTTCTTATATCTCTTTTTTGGGATCCAAACTTATCATTTTGTGATATTCACTTTCAATTGTTTTGTGGTTATTCCATTTATTTTCATTGTAGCCATTGTGTATATTGTTTTCCTATCCCTGCTTCCTTCACTCTGCATCAGTTCATGTACGTCTTTGCATATTTCTCTTTCGTCATCATATTCATTGTTTCTTACATCGTCATATCTAGTCCATTAAGTTCATGTTCCACGATTTGTTTATTCATTCCCCAATCTATGGGTGCTTTCTTTGTTTCCAGTTCTCTGCAACTCCAAAAAGTGCTTCTATGAATTTTTTGGTGCAGATGGAGATTTTCTTCATGTCATTGACCTCATTGGGCCTTATGCCTAGCACTGGAATCCCTAAATCAAAGGGTCTGATTATCTTAGCCCCTATAGCTGCATAACTCCAAAGAGTATTCTAGAACAGTTGTACCAATTCACAGCTCTACCCACAAAGCTTTGGTGTCAGTTGAATAGCACTCATGAGGCATCTGCTCAAGCCAGGTATTGTGCTAAACTTTCTCCAAATCCTCCCACGTGAATTATTCCCATATTATGTCATTTTTATTATTGGCCATTCTGAGACAAAAAATCCTCAGGGGTTGTTTTGATTTGAATTTTTCTTGTTAGTGATTTGGAGCATTCTTTCATATGTTATTAATAGTTTGAAATTCTTTAGAAAACTGTTTGCAGAATATAGACTATATCAGGGGTGAGGAACCTGTGTCCTCGAGGTTACATGTAGCCCTTTAGTTCCTCAAGTGTGACCCTTTGATTGAATCCAAACTTCACAGAGCAAATCCCCTTAATAAAAGGATTTGTTCTGTAAATCTTGGCTACAGGTTCCCCATCCCTGGATGATAAAATGGGCCTTAGAACATAAAATGTTAAAACAAAATGCTAGGTTTGGGTGGGACCTTAGAATGAACAGACCTTAGAACCTAGAACGTCTAAAGCTAGAAAGGACCTTAGAAAATGAACCCTGAGAAACTATTTGGTCAGACCCTAAGGATGACACCATTAGCCCCAAACCCCAAAATGGACTAGGGTAAGTGATCTGCCCAATCTACTGGGCAAAGGAAAGGACAGGAGCAACTGGTCAGGAGAGAACAGGGTTTGGGGGGAGAAGAGCCACATCTTGCACAGTCCTGTGCTGTGAATATAGAAATGAAGTACTCTCAGAAAAATGTTTGTCCCTCTTGGGAAATAGCGCTAAATGCATAGCACTTCAACAGAAACACATAGTAGGCTTAAAATATTACTTCTTCTTTGCAGTCTGAAAAGGCAGACCTAGATTCTATTTCTATTTGACTACTTATCAGGACATTCCTCTCTAATCTTCAGCTCTATTTTATGTAAAATGAGAACTTTGGACTCCATAAACTCTCCCATCTTTTCTAACTCCAATGATCTATGTTCTAAAGCCCCTCTCAGTTCTTAGGGCCTTCCCAGTTTCGATATTCTGGACTCTAACGTACTCTAAAGCCCTTCCAGTTCTGATATTCTGAGTTTTAAAGGGCCCTCCCAGCTCTGACATCCTGGGTTCTGAGGGCCCTCTCACCTCTGAATAAGTCCTGTGTTCTAAGGTTCCTTTTAGCTTTAATACTTTGTTCTTAGTTATTTAGAGCCCCTCCCAGCTGTGACAACCTATGTTTCAGGATCCCAACAGACACTTATATAGTGTTTTAAAGTTTTTGATGTGATTTACATATACTGTATCAAAAATGGCCCCAGATCACAACATGAGGTTTCAAAATTCTACAAGCTAGAACAGTGTAGAAGCTATTATAGGAGGGTTGGAGATTTCGTGTTGAGGCTATTTGGGGATCAAGGGAATAGAAGGATTTGTCTAACCCAGTCATGGTGGGAGACCTCTGTCCACCTGGGGCCAGGAGGCTTGTTTTAATTGGGAGTAGGCGGAGACATGTTGAATTGATAGTACACGGTAGTTGTCTTTAAGTATTTGAAGGCCTTCCATGTCAAAGAAGGACATTCTTTGCTTGGCCCAGAGTCAAGTCAATAAGCGTTTCATATAAGTGCCTTGGATGTGCCAGGCCCTATGCTAGGTGCTGGGGATACAAAACAAGGGCGAAAACCCCAGAGGGCAGTGGAAGCTGTACAAAGAAAGGGTTAGGCTTCATGGAAGGGAACAGGAGCTGTCCAAAAGTAGGATGAGCTAGTGCTTGCTCCTTCACTGGAAAGTTTCAGACCAAGGCTGGATATCTCTAGATTTGGAGCTGGGCAGGATCATGGATGTCATTGAGCCTGAAACTGAGACTCAGAGATTAGACTTGTCCAGAATCCCCATACTAATAGAATGCCATCTTTCTGACTCTAGTTCCTATGTGTTGGGTCCACTGAGCAACACTGCCTCTCCCATTGTCTACGTGCAGGATGAGATTTGGGTTTAGGCATAGCTTTGGTTATATGGCTTGCATTTCAGTT
The DNA here is from genome assembly GCF_028372415.1 of Notamacropus eugenii. NCBI lineage: Eukaryota > Metazoa > Chordata > Mammalia > Diprotodontia > Macropodidae > Notamacropus > Notamacropus eugenii. Next base: position 63,966,732 of record NC_092876.1, read on the forward strand.
ATTCCTGTGATTTAGTCAGTCAACTAGCATTCATTAAGTTAACCTATGTGCCAGCCACTGGGCAAAAACATAGCCCCTCTTCTCAAGAAGCCCAAAGTCTAATGGGGGAGATGACATGCAAACAACTGTGTGCAGACAAGCTATAGACAGGATAAGTAGATGATCAACAGAGGAAAGGCCCTAGCATGGAGGGAAATGGAGAAAAGCTTCCTGTAGAAGGTGGGACTTTAGGGGAGACTTGAAGGAAATCAGAGAAGTCAGGGGATGAAGAGGAGGAAGGATGGAGAGAATTCCAGGCATGGAGACCATCAGCCCATGAAAACCCTCAATTGAGAGATAGAATTTCCTATTTGAGGAAACACATAGTAGGCTTAAAATATTACTTCTTCTTTGCAGTATGAAAAGGCAGACCTAGATTCTATTTCTATTTGACTACTTATCAGCAAAGAAGTCAATGTTACTGGTTCATAGAGTATGTAGGGGAGAGGCAGGCATAGGAAGACTGGAAAGCGAGGAGGGGGCTAGATTATAATAATGCCAAAGGGAGGATTTTATATTTGATCTGGGAGGTGATAGGGAGCCTCTGGTGTTTATTGAATAGGGTGACATGGTCAGACCTAAGTTTTAGCAAGATCACTGTAATGGAGGCTGGAGGGATTTATGGCAGATAGACCAATTAGCAGGCTATTGTAAAAATCCAGGTATGAAATGAGGGCCTGCCTGTATCAGGGTGGTAGTTATATCAGAAGAGATTCTGAAAATTGAGCAAGCAGACAGTTTCATGGCTGGCATCACAAATATTCCCAAAATATTTTGGGGAAAGGTGAGGATTGCAGATGAGCCATCTGGATGGTATAGAGTACTGTCCTTGAACATCTTTGGAGTGTCGTCATCTAATCTCCTTCTCACTGAACATCCATTGAAAGAAAATTGAGTTTTGGAGAATTAACCTATGGAGAGAAGGCCAAGAAAGACAGAAATCTCTCCCAATTAATTGAAATCCATTAGACAGGATGCAATGGGACTAAAGGTGAGCTTTGGGGGTTTTCATGTCTGTGAAACTTTTTCTCTGGAGAGCTTTTTGGTTAAAAAAAAAATCAGTTCCCAAGTAGAGAAAGTCAGGGGAAAGGGGAATTTCCCCTTGGAATTCAGTGAAGATTTTCCCCCTAAACTTACAACTTCTGTGGCCCCAATGTTCCTTCTGCCCCTGGTCTGTGTTAGGGAAATTTGTAAAGCTCCAGAGTTTCCCACCCAATCTTTAGTGATTTCCCTCTCCCTCCTTCCTACATCTTCTTTCCTGGTGCTCTCTCTTTATCTCTTACCTTCCTTCTCTCCTTCTTTCCTTTTCTCCCTCTTTCCTTCACCCTGATATAATATAAAAGTTGGAGGACGTGGGGTTAAATCCTGCCTCTGATTGTGTGACCTTGGACAAGTCCCTTAATCTCTTGGGGATGTCAGATAGCCCATCGGTAAAATGGCAGGGTTGGCTTACAAGGCTTCTGATGTTTTCAGCCCTAGAGATGTGCTCCTATGATCCTCTTTTCCATCTCTCCCGTTTCCTTATGCTCCTTACACACTCTTCTTTTCTCTAGTCATTTTAGGTAGGTGAATTTAATCTTAAGAATTATTTTTGGTTCCATCTTGAAGTCACAGAATCACAAAGTATTGGAACTGGAAATAACTTTAGAATCTAGAATATCAGAACTGAAAGAGGCCTCAGAATGTTGGGTGTCATGCCATCTTGGGGTAGGTGGAGGAGAGGAGGAGAAAATTTGGAACTCAAAATCATATGGAAGTGAATGTTGAAAACTCAAAATAAATAATTAATATATTTTTAAAAAATTTGGGTGTCAGAGCCAGGGACGGGGAATGCTACTTCAGCATATTGAATGTCAAAGTTGGGAAGGATCTTAGAACCTAGGATGTCACAGCTCCAGATGCTCAAGAAACTTCTGTGGCTCCCTCTTGCCTCTAGGCTAAAATACAAAATCCTGTGTTTGGCATTTAAAGCCCTTCTGGTACCTATTTTATATGATTCTTCCTCTTGTACTCTAGAAGCCAGCCAAGCTGGTTGTCTTACCCTTCCTCATTCATGACCTTCCATCTACCGTCTCCATGCCTTTGTATGAGCCGTTATAAGGATCAAAAAATGTTATTTGTTAAGAGACTTACAAATCTTAAGAGACTATATAAATGTTAGCTATTATTATTATTAGGGGCAACTAGGTAGCTCAGTGGATAGAGTGCCAGTCCTAAAGTTAGGAAGACCTGAGTTCAAATCCAGCTTCAGACACTTATTAGCTGTGTGACCCTGGACAAGTCACTTAACCCTGTTTGTCTCAGTTTCTTCATCTGTCAAATGAGCTGGAGAAGGACATGGCAAATCACTCTGGTATCTCTGCCAAGAAAACCCCCAATGCAGTCATGGAGAGTTAGATGGGACTGAACAACAATAACAACTTTATTATTATTATTTCAGCATCTGGGACATGCTTGTTGATTGATCAATTGCCTCCCCCTCAGGGATCTCAGGAAAGAATCTATGGAAGTAAAAGACTGAAGTTCTCCTGCCGTCAACCTTCTCTGAGGCCTACGTTGGTAAGGTAAGCAGCAGCTACTCTAATCTAATGGAGTATCAGGTAAGATCCCCAGACAGGAGGTTGGGAGAACTGGGACTCTCTCATTCTAATCCAATCGATCCAACAAGGATTTATTAGGCGTTTTGCCACTAACCTGTTGAAAGTCATTTTTCCTCTCTGGGCCTCAGTTTCCTGATCTGTAAAAATGGAGCAAAAATAAATACTTATCCTGTCTCTGGCCTAAAGCTTTTGTGAGAAGCTCATGGAATAAAGGATGTGAAATAAAGGCCATTTACAGTGTAATCATAATGACCAAGCTTGGTCTGGAAGAAGAAAAACTGGAAGTCAAAAGTCATCCCTCCTTTGCAGAGGAAAAGGAATGTGAATGTGGAAAAATACATATAAATGTCAGTCTTGATTGACATATTGGTTCATTTTGCTGAACTACTGCCCTCTCCAATGTTACCCGTGATCTCAGCTGCAAAATTTCATAACCTTTTCCTAATCCTTATCCTTTGATCCTGTCCATCACTGTCTCCTCCTGAATACTCTTTTCTTTCTAGGCGCTCATTCTTAAATCTGTAAGGGCAAAAGTTCTTTTCCACATGGCTCCTCCCTACCTTTCCTGTCTTCTTGCCTTTCTCTGTTCCACCTACTTTGAGATCCAGTAACTGGCTTCTGTTCTGTTCTTCATAGAATATTCCATCTCCTCACCTGCTCCAGGAGTTGTCAGTGATTGTCCTGCATCCCACTTTATCTCTGCCTCCTGGCTTTCCTGGTTTCCTTCAGGACTCATCTAAAATCCCATTCCTCTATAAGAAGCCTTTTTGGATCTCTCAGTATTGATCTCTTCCCTCTAAAATTATCTCTGAGTTATTTTTTTTTCTGTATCTTATTTGGATGTATTTGCTTACATCTTGTCTCCCTGATGAGACTGTGGGAGCATGGACCAGTTGCCTTTCTTTGTAATCCCAGAACTTAGCAAAACACAGTGCAGAGGAGATGTTAAATAAAAGCTTAGTAACTGACCTTTTTTGTAACTTTTTGTTGACTTGTTGACTTGACTTTTCCAGGCTTGACCCACTAGACTATGAATGTCTCCCAGGGCTTTGTCCTGGACCCTCTTCTCTTCTCTCTCTATATTATTTCTCTCAATGGTCCATTTCTCATGGATTCAATTATTGCATATATGCAGAAGATTCATATATATACATATATATGATATATATATCTGTAGCCATAGTCTCTCTCCTAAGCTCATCTCACCTTATCAACTGCCTCTTAGATATCTTGAACTGAATGTCCCACAGGTATCTCAAACTCAGTATGTACACCACACAACTCATCATCTTTCCCTTTAAACCCTTCCTTCTTCCCAGCACTGTAGAGAATCCCAACATTCTCCCAGTCACCCAGGCTAATATCCTATGTGTCACCCTCAACTTCTCCTCACCTCATGTATTCAGTCTTGCCAAATCTAGTCATTTCTACCTTCATAGCACAATACCTTGAGCACAGTAAGTGCTTAATAAATGCTGGCTGTTGACTGACAGCATCTCCTGTATACAGCTTCTTCTTTTGACTCATAGCTGCCATCTTGGTGTGAGTCCTCACCACCTCACTCCTGAATTATTGCAAAAATCTTCTGGTTGGTCTCTCTCAAAGTCACTGTTCATGTTGATCTGTCCTCCACTCAGCTGCCAAAGTGATTTTTCTAAAGGAAAAATCTAACCATTTCATCCCACATTCCCAAATGGAAAACTCCAGTGACTCCCTGTTACTGACAGATTGAACATTTGGCTTTTAAAACCCTTCACAGTCTAGACCAGGGGTGGGGAACCTGTGGCTTTGAAGCTACCTGTGGCCTTCTAGGTCCTCAATGTGGCCTTTTGACTCAGTCATTCTTTTATCAAGGAGATTTGTTCTGTGGAGTTTGGATTCAGTCAAAAGGCTGCACTTGAGGACTAGAGGGCCACATATGACCTCGAGGTCACAGGTTCCCCACCCCCCGGTCTAGAACTTTTCTGTTTTTCCAGTCTTCTTACATTTTATTCCCCGCCATGTATTCTGTGACCCAACAACACTTGTCTTCTTGGGGTTTCTCGCTTCCAACACCAGGCCATTTCCCATCCCTGGAATCCTCTTCCTCCCCTACAACTCCAAGCTTTCCTGGCCTCCCTCAAGACGCAACTCAAACCCTACTTTTTGCTATAGGACTTTCTTGCCCTACCTTTTGCCTTCTCTTTGAAATTAAGTCCAAAGTATCCTGTCTATGTCTCGCATGTAAGTATTTATTTACATGGTGTCTCCTCCGTTAGACTATGAACCCCTTGAGGGCAGGGACGATGTTTTTCTCTTTCTTTTCATCTTCAGTGCTTAATAAATATTTGCTGACTGACTGACCATTTTAAACTTCCAAATAAGAAGTGACTCTCTGGGTAGGGAAGGAATATATACATATAAATATAGATAGATGTAGGTGTAGATCTAGATGAATGAGTGAGTGAGTGAATGAATGAATAATAAAGCATTTATTAGGTGTTTGTTATATGCCCTGAAAATAAAAAGCCAAAACCAAGACAGTCTCTGACCTTAAGAAGGTCATTCTAATAGGGAGAGACAACACATATGGGACAATGGTGGTCAGAATGGGGTATTCTGGCATGGAAAATGAGTGGGTCACAGGGGAGTAAGCGGACACATCTTTTCCAGTGGGAATGGAAGAATTCATTTGCTTATGGTTCCAGAACTGGAAAGGGGGATGGAGTGGGGTCAGGAAGGACACAAGCCATGGCAGGCTAGAAGGCCCCGGGTGTAAAGTGAAGCATGCCTGGGCTGGCTAAATATAGTAGGCTATGTGAGACACTCACCAATCAAATAGTATGGTTTCATTGAGGGAGTTCTCAAGCTGAACTGGTTAAATCTCCTAGGGCATGGTCTGTGGTCTAGAAGGGTTGGCAGAAGGCCTACCTGGCAGGTCATTGGGATGTAAAGGGGATGAAAATAAAGTTTAGCAATAAAATTTTCAAGTCTATTTATGTACATTTTAAGACCAGAGGATTTAGTATTAGAAGGGGCCCCTAGAGATCATTTGGTCATTTTAACTCTTTGAGCCTCAATTTCCCCATCTGTAAAATGTTCAAAATAATACTTGTATTCCACCATATCTCAGTGAGTTGCTATGAGACAAATGCTTTGGAAACCTTCAAGTAATGATGAGCCGGAGCCAGGGGAAGGAAGAAAAGGCCTTCTGAGACAATGCTTGGCGTCTCCTTGGGCTTGGACTGGATTCTGCCTTGGCTCCAGACTCCCAGGGTCCGTCGGGTGGGGGAGGGCTCAGGGAAAGTGAGCCTGCCAGAGAATATAATTTACCAGCCAAACAGGAAACAGCTAGGGCTAGCCAAGAGTGCCCCCCTGCCAGAGCTCTGGGGGCACAGGGCCAGCAGAGGTGTGCAAGAAGCAGAGGTTGATGGGGAGATGAGAAAAGCCAGGGCCCAGACAGGGGCCTGGTCTGCAAGCTGTTGGCACTCCTCTGCTGAGCTCTGTCCCCAGGGCAGTTCACCCTCCTGGAACCCACAATGATGGAATATTATTAAGGATCCTGAAACAGTTCTGGGTCACATCTTTGACCTCTGGAATGTTCATCTGGCTTCTGCTGGAGCTAGAGACTAAGTAGTAGACTAGTAGACTAAGATCTACATTTAGAGCCAGGAAAGGGGTCTTAGAGACCATCTAGTTCAAGTGGTTTAACCAGGCACAAGCAGAGCAAAAGGCAGAGTTGGGGCTGGAACCCCATTCCAGGCATTTTCTCTGGCTGTTCCTCCATACTTGGACCGATCTCCCACCACCCTTTCTATTGACCTCCCTGACTTCCTTTAAGTTCCAACTAAAATCCCATCTCTTACTGGAAGCCTTTCCCAACCCCTCTTCGTTCCAGAGCCTTCCCCGTTATTTATTACCTATCTGTCCTGAACACAACTTATTTTGTATATATTTGTTTGCATGTTGTCTCCCCCATCAGATTGTAAGGTCCTTGAGAGCAGGGACCGTCTTTTGCCTCTGCAGCACAGTTCCTGGCGCATAGTAGGCACTTAATAAATGTTCATCCATTGATTGACTCCAGAGACAAGACTCTTTCCACTGCACTGTGTTTGCCTGGTTCTCCCTCTGGCCTCAAAGGAAGTAAAATGGACAACTGTATTTTAAGCCCAAAGTGTAGTCAAATCCTTAGTGTTTTCCACAAGGAGTAGATCTGGAGCAGCATCATTCCCATTTTACAGAGGTTCAGAATGGTCCCAGGATCAAGAATTAGAGGTGAAAGGAACCTTAGAGGCCATTGAAGCCCAAGTGCCTTATTTTACAGATGAAGAAACTGAGGCCTTACAGAAGTGAGGCAATCTGCCCCTAATTACAGAGGGAATAAGAAACAGGCTGAACTCAGGTCCTCTAACTCCAAGCACTGCTTTCTCAACAGCACTGTATCTGGGAAAATGATTTTCTTTCGGTTGCCCAGCTGATAAGTAGGTTTATTAATCGGATCAAGTCAAATTTGCTATTCCTCTGACAAGACAGCCCATGTCTTGCCTCTGGGCCTTTGCCCAGACTGTGCTCCCAGGTTATCTCTCTCCCCTCTTCTAGCTCCTTTCAAGGCTTAGTTCAGGTGCTCCTGGAGACCCTTGCTCAATTCCACCCCCACCTCCCAGTTTTTAGGGCTTTCTTTCCCACCCTGTGCAGGGAACTCCCAGTATGGAAACCCTCTCTTGTCCGTTGTAATCTTAAATAGTGGCCTGGAGGCACAAAGAGGGTAAACTGCCCTTTTTTGTTCCATTTCTATGCAATGATCAATCACCTATTCTGGACCAGCACTGTGCTAGGCACTTAGATTCAAAGTGTTCTTTGTCTTCAAGTTGCTTTCATCATATGTAGGGGAGAAGCAGGGAGGGGCGTGGAATCCCACAGCTAGAGTAGGTTTGTCAGACACAAATGTTCAACCAAAGTCTTTCTGATCCCAAAATTGGCCCTCTATCTTTTAAGCAAGATGAAATCGCAGCTCAGGGATTCTCTTCCCTCCCTTAAACATGAGAGGGAAGGGATTGACATGACACATAGTCAGGATTCCCCCACTCCTCCACCAGAAAAAAGGTCTGGTTTGTGTAGAAATTACGTGCTGGGGCTTTGAGGAACTAAGCATTTCCTTAGTGCCTACTATGTGCCATGCACATAAGTGCTGAGAATACAAAGAAAGGCAAAAGACAGTTCTCTCCAAGGCTAAGGTTGTGTGTGTATGGGAATATGGGGACAGGGATAGGAGATACCATGCAAACAACTACGTACAAGTGAGCTAGATATAGGATGAATTGGAGACACTCCACTGAAGGAAGGCACCAGTACTGGGGGCATCAAGAAAGGTTTTTCTCTCTTTTGGGGTGGGGGGTTGGCAATTGAGGTTAAGTGACTTGCCCACCATCACACAGCCAGTCAGTGTTTGAGGCTGGATTTGAACTCAGGTGCTCCTGACTTCAGGGCTGGTGGTCTATTCATGGTGCCTGCCCTAAAGACTTGTCTTAGAAGCTGAGGTTTTAGCTGGGACTTGAATCCAGCAACTTCTGCCATCTGTTGGCTGAGAGCCCTTGGGAAAGTCACCTAATCTTTCAATGGCCCAGGCAACTTTCTAAGATTCTAAGTTACGGGACAATGGCTGATCTTGGCCAGCAGAGTTAGTTTCCCCATGCTAGAGATATCACAGGTCTAGCCAAAAAAGAAATCCTGAGTACTATCAGAATTGCATGATTTTTCACCATATGCCTGTAGATAGCTTGGGTGCTTTCCTGTATACCACGTGGCTGTGCCAGTGAGATGATATTTATGGGGGCATCATGGAATGGGGAGCTAGTATATTGTTATTATTGTTAATTATTAATTACGATTGCTGCTGCTGGTAAAGGGGAAAGAATCCTGGACCTTGAGTCAGAGATTCTAGGATTAAGTCCCCACTTTGCCACTTACTTAGAGGTAAAGGGTAAAGGTAATTTTATTTCCTTGGTCCTCAGTTTCCCCACCTCTTAAAACAAGGATAGTACTTGCAGGCTTCTTCTTGGAGTCTTTGTAAGGAAATTACTTTGTAACCCTTAAAGGGCCCTTCTCTATGACCCGGCCCTTCAAGAATGGGTGGACAAAACTTCTTCCGGCGGTGCAAGCAAATCCCATGATGTTTGAGTAGATGGTCTTCACAAATTGTTGTGACAAAAAAAAAAAAAAGTCACCTGGTGGTTAACCCTTTGGCAGAGGCAGTATGGTTTCGGAGATTGTAAGGCTGGGTTGGGAGTCAGGAGACCTGATTCTAATGTCTCCAATAAATACTAAGTGTGGGATGATGGGCATCACATCCTCTGTGATCTGCAGCTTTCTCATCTATAAAATGGGATCATACATCTGAGTTCAAATCCTGTTCCTGATGCTTACTACCTGTATGACCCTTCATTTACTGTAAAATGAGGCGCCTTAACTCTGCTGATTATTTCCAGTTAATCCTGCAAGTAGCTTAGTCGCACAATGCTTCTGGCATGTCATCACCCCATTTGGACTGTGAGCTCCCTGGGGACTGGAGCTGTCTTTTGCCTTTCTTTATTTTCCTGGCCCTTAGCACAGTACCTGGTGCACAGTAGGTGTTTAATAAATGTTTACTGACTGACTGAACAGGGGTGCCTGAGAGCCCCCCAGTTTTTATAAGACCCCATGACCTGTAGATCACAGGATAGTAGAATCATAGATTTAGTCGGGAATTCAGAAATCATCTAACACACACCCCCCTTCCCATTTTACAGATGATTAGACTAAGGACCAGAGTGGATGTACCTTGTCTAAGGTCACACAGACACTCAGTGGGAGAGCTGAGATTTGAATCCAGGTTCACAGACTCCAAAGTCACTGATCTTGGGCAGACATTTTCTGAGTCAGCATCCACTCCAGGAGCCATACAATAATAGAATATCAGAGCTGGCAGGGCCTTTAGAACCCAGGATATCAGGGCTGGGAGGGCATTAGAACCCAGGATGTCAGAGCTGGGAGGGTCCTTGGAACAGAGGGTGTCAGTTAGACACTACTATGCTCCATCCATTCATTTTACAGATTAAAAATTACCATCCGCACAAACGAAGGTCCAGAGAGGGGGCCGTGGCTGGCCCAGGGTCGCGCACAGCTAAGGATAGATTCGAACCCGGGTCCTCTGCCCCCTCAGTCCAGTCCCTGCCGGGCGATCCGCGCTCGCCCCCACCCCCAGCTGCCGTGGGGGTATCTGCAGTGGGCCGAGGGGTCCCCGATGACCGCTGCGCCGGCCGGCGGGGCCCCGGAGCCAGGTGCGCCGGGCCGGGCGGCGGGAGACAATGCTAGCGGCCCGGGAGGGGGGGGGGGGGAGGAGAGTTTCGGGGCGGCGACAGGCGGGCTGCCTTTTTCTTGGTCCCCTCCCCACTCCCCGGCCGCCCTTGCAGCTGCAGGACACACAATCGGCCGCCCGACCACAGCCGCCGTGCATAATGAGCCGTGGGGAGGGGGGCGCCTTTCACAGGGCTCCGCTCCCCCCGCCCGCCAGCCCTTGGAAGCCCCTGCCCAACAAAAGCCGCTTTCTTTGGTAACAACAGATTAAAGACGGGGATGGGGGGGTGTTGGTGGTGGAAAAGAGCTTCTGCAGGCATTTACTGAGGGGGGAGGGAGGCCGCAGAGGGGAGGGAAGAGGGAGGGAGATCTGGAGTAGTTTGGGGACTCTTTGATTGTGAGTGTGTGGGAAAACCAAAGGAATGTAGTTAGTCAAACCACCCTGGCAGCCAGGCGCCGGGAGGGAGCGGGGGGCGGGGGGGGGGGGGGGCGTAGAAGGAGAGAGAGAGAGAGAGAGGCTGGCCGTGCGGGCAGAGGGGATCCCGGCTGCCCTTCGGCCTCCGGTCCGGTCCGCCTCAGCCTGCTCACAGTGCTTGGTCTGGGGGTCCCCACTGCCTCTGCTCTCAATTTGCTCATCAGGTTTTTAGCTCAACTCTCTTAAGTTCCAGGCATTCTTTATCCTGAAGCCCTCCTGGGTTCTGACATCTGTGTTCTAACTTCCAGTTCTGACAGTCTTTGTTCTAAGGATCAACATTCTGTGTTCTAAGGGCCCTCCCAGCTCTGCCATTCTAGGTTCTAAGAGCCTTCCCAGCTTTGACATCCTTTGTTCTAAGGGCTCTCCCAGCTCTGGCATTCTAGGTTCTAAGAACCTTCCCAGCTCTGACATCCATTGTTCTAAAGTCGCTCTCAGCCCTGACACTGTATTCTAAGAACCAGCTCAGTTCTGACATTCTGCTTTCTTACATTTTGTGTTTGGAAAGACTTTCCAGTTCTGAAGTGCTATTGTTATCCCCATTTTACAGTATTTATTCTGTAACTCAGAAAAGAGTGAGGTGAAGTGATTTACCCAGGGTCACATGTCAAGTAACAATCAGGCTAAGATTTGAACTGAGATGCTGTAGCTTGTTAACCCCTTTAGGGAGAGGAAACCTGGCTTTGGAAAGTCAGGCTAAGTAGACCCATCTATTCTCTGTTGCTGCCTCAACATGGGAGTGAGGCAGGGGAAATCCACAGGAGAGGCCAGAAATAGAGTGGGGGGGGGGGGGTCTTTGGAAGGCCAGGCTGGGCTCTGAAGGAGAGGGAGTGGGAACTCCTGGTGTCCTCCAAGGATGGAGACTTTATTTTCAGCTCAGGCTAATTTTGTCCCCACTAGGGATTCCTGGCTGGAGACCAGATGTGATGGTGGAGTCTGCTCTCTTGTGGGAAATAGGGCCCCTCTATCATCCCCTACACTTTTTCCCTGAGTGCAGCTATAATGTGGGGAAGAGAAGGGACTGGAGCAATGGAGAGGGGGGAGAGAAGAGGGTTGGCATAACCTGAGAACTGGAGAATCAGGGTAACTTTGGGGAGCTGGGAGCTGTTTGGGGGACAAGGATGGGCTTTACAGGCCAGTGAAGGCCCCTTTGCCAGGTCCCTGTATAAATGGGTGAGAAGCCACAAGATTGCCTAGCAGCTGAGAAACTAACCTCAAACCCATGCCAACAACCTGGCCATACACACAGAATTATCAGTTGTTAGAGATAGGATTCATTCCTCATCTTCTTGATGAGGAAACTGAAGCGAATGAGCGTTGACTGTAAAAAAAGTCACATAGTTAATACAAAAGTCTAGACTGTAACCTAAGTTTGTTACCTCCCAGCCACGACTCATTCACTACCCCAGGCTGGGTCTAGTCACTTACAAGGTTAGTGAAGAATGGGGCAGCTAGGTGGTGCAGTGGATAGAACGCTGGCCCTGAAGTCAGGAAGAACTGAGTTCAAATTTGGCTCTCAGACACTTACTAGCTGTGTGACCCTGGGCAAGTCACTTAACCCCATTGCCTCAAAAAAAAAAAAAAAGATTAGTAATGAATCCTGGGTTCTCTAAACCCCTCGATGCCTCTGTTTTTGTGTTTTTCCCTGGAGTTTCCCAATAAAAATTGTTTTAAAAATTTCCACCTTTTCATTGCCATTCCTTACTGTGTAACCTTAGGCAGGTCACCTCCCTTCTCTGGATCTGTTTCCTTATTTGTAAAATGAGGCGAATGAAACAAATATCCTCCATTTTTTTCCTGATAGCTCTAACATTATTATAATATTCTAGGTTCTAAAGTCCTTTCCAAATTTTATGTTCTAATAGTTTATGTTCCAAGGTCCTTTTCAATTGTAACTTGTATCGGTAACAACTTGTGTTCTAATCTATTTTCTAAGGTCTCTTTCAGCTTTGACTGTGAAAGGTCTATGCTCTGGGGTGCTTTTCAAAGTTAACTTTCTGTGGTCTATTTTTTTTTATTCTGATTATGCTTATTTTATATCTGAAGACTTTAGGTTCATTGGCTTGATCAAGGCCACACTGGTAGTAAGTATAAGATTTGAACACAACTCCTCCAACTCCAAAGTCACTATCTTTTTGACTGGTCTTTTCTAACTTTAAAGTTCCATGTTTTAAAATCTTTTCCAGCTTTAGTAGCCTGCGTCCTGAGATCTCTTCTAGCTCTGACAGCTTGTATTCTACACTTCCCACCAAAGCCCCCAGAGCCAGGCCTGTCTGCATCCCCACCAAGATTTGAACATCATGCCCCAAATTGAATAGATCTGTTCAACTTTCTCATTTTTGTGACTCTCTCCAATACATGATGCCCCCATTTCTGACAAACAAAGACAAAACAAAACAAAAAACATTACACTCCAGTTACTGCCCACCAACTACTGCCCACCTTGCTTGACCCTATTCCTGGCTCTCTTTCCAATTCTAACACTCTATGAGTCTGTGACTCATACTAAATAAAAACAAATGTCCTATAGCAAAATAAAAATCATCCAATAGAACAAACCATCCCGGATTTAATTTTCATTCTGGTTTCCATTTTTTAAAAAATTCTTCCAGGAAAACCAAAATCCCCCCAACCACTACTCAAAACACATATAGCTATTAAAAGAAAGTAAAGGTTTCACAACTAAATTCCAAGCAAATAAAACACAACAGTACATGCACCAAGGTAAGCAGTTGAACAGGATATAAAACAGGGAGCTGGTGTTGGGAGATGAGTCACAGGATCTTCCAAGACTTTCTATTTCAGGCCATCATCCACCCAGTGGAACTTGTGGCTCTGAAGGGGGAAAATTGTTAACAGAGCTGCAGTTACCAACTTGGTGGCCCAGCCAAGTATGCTGCTAGGTCTGCTGGTCTCCCATAGTGGTTGGAACTAAGGACCAGAGGAGGGCCTGCAGCAAGAAGAGCCAATATTGACAAGTTGAATATTGGTTCAGGAGAAGGTGAGTTCTCTGAAGGCAGGGACTGTCTCTTTTATTGGTCATATTGTATTGGGGATTCCTTTTGATGATAGATGACCACTAACGTGCCTTTATACTCTTAAATTCTGTAACTACAACCTCTGAGACTTTGGGTAAGTCACAGCCTTTCTCTATAAAATAAAGGGTCTGCATTATGGCCCCTTCCACTGGGATCTGAAGAAGATCTGAGGAGTCTCTAACAAAGGTTGATTGTAGGCATATGTTCTTGGCCATTCCTGTGTAAGGATACCTTTGTGGATCCATGTTCTTGACCTTCTGGGTTCCCCTTCCTCTGGTGCTGATTGAAAACCATCCAAGTGCTTGATTTGGCAGCACATAGGCTCAAATTTGAAGAGTACAGAGACTGGCATTGCTAATCCATCTTTTGTTTTCATCAATTCAGATAGAGCCTCCTTCAGATATGAGGCTCCCAAGTATCATAAGGAAAATTCAGAAACTATAATCTGATTTCCATTCAGAAACATTATTTTTAAATTAATTAATTAAGTTTTAGTTTTCACCATTCACTTTAAAAGATTTTGAGTTCTAAATTTCCTCCCTCTCTCCCTTCCTCCTCCCCAGGACAGCATGTAATCTGATATAGGCTCCACATGTACATTCATATTAAACATCTTTCCATATTCGTCATGTTGTGAAAGAAGAATCAGAACAAAAGGGAAAAAAACAAGAAAGAAAAAAAGAGAGAAAATAATATGCTTGGATCTGCATTCAGATTCCATAATTCTTTCTTTGGATTTGGGTAGTATTTTCTATCGTGAGTCTTTTGGGATTGTCTTCAATGGTTGCGTTGCTGAGAAGAGCTAAGTCTAACAGTCAGTCATTGCACAATGTTGGCATTACTGTGTACAGTGTTCTCCTGGTTCTGCTCACTTCGCTCAGTATCAGTTCATGGAAGCCTTTCCATGTTTTTCTGAAACCATCTGTCACCATTTCTTATGGAACAATAATATTCCATTAAATTCATATACCACAACTAGCCTTTCCCCAATTGATGGGCATCCTCTCAATTTCCAATTCTTTGCCACCGCAAAAAGAGGTGCTATAAACATTTTTGTACATGTGGGTACTTTCAGAAGTATTCTTAATGTATAGGGATGAGAAACTGTTATTTTATATTTTTTACATTAAAGGACTAGTTGAAAAAAATTTAAAGGAAACCCATCCAGCCTTCTCTTTTAACGTGTTCTCTCTCTCTCTGTGTGTGTCTCTCTGTGTCTCTCTCTCTTCCTCTCCTTTCTCTCTTGTTCTCTCTTTCTTTCTTTCTACTCCTCCTCCTCCTCCTCCTCCTTCTTCTTCTTCTCCTTCTTCTTCTTCTTCTTCTTCTTCTTCTTCTTCTTTTCTTTCAGCAACCCTATGAAACAGATGTGGACATAAAGATAGGTCAGTCTTTCAACCAGTCAAAAAGTATTTATTAAATGCCTGTTCTGTGCCAGACACTGTGCTAAGTGCCTGGGGATACAAAGAAAAGCAAAAGACAGTCCCTGCCCTGGAGGATCTCACAGTCTAATGGGCATCAACATGTAAACAGCTACTTACATACAAGATACAGACATGGTAAATTGGAGAAAATTACCATCTGGAAGGTCCTCAAGTTACGGGGGATTAGAAAAGGCTTTTTGTACAAGGTGAGATTTTTAACTGAGACGTGAAGGAAGCCAGGGAAGCCAGGAGGCAGAGATAGAGTAAATTGTCTGTGGAGTACAGTGTCACTAGATTGAGCACGTGTAGTTGGATAAGGTGTAACAAGCCTAGAAAGGCCGGAGGGAGTAGGGTTATGAAAAGGCTTAAAAAGCCAGGTAGATTTCATTTGTTGGGAATGTATTATGATATATTTATTTTGTATTTATCCTATGTTTGTTCATCTGTAAAATAAAGACATTGGATTAAATTACATAGGAAGTCCCTTCTAGCTCTAAAATGATCTATAATTCTAAGTCACAGATCAGGCTGTTGGCATGGGTTTGAGGCCAGTCTTCTAGCTGTACACAGTGCCTGGCACATAGTAGGCACTTAATAAAGGCTTGTTGATTGTTTTGTTAAATAGATAATGTATTGAGAGTTGAATTTATTATATATTGAGTATTATGTGAAGTGCTGGAAATACAAGTACAAACAAAAAAGGCAGTCCTTACCCTTAAGGAGCTTATGTTCTGATGGGGGAAAATAACACCTAAAATGGATCTGGGAAGGATAGGGGTAGTGGTACCCATATAGGGGTGATATGGCAGGAAAGGAGAAGGAGAAGGAGAATCCAGGTGTGAATGAGATGAAGCATGGCCAAGGGCCTTCCTCAAATGATGGTCCTGAGGAGGAAGTCACCAAGCATGAGAGGAGGGTCTCAGGGGGTTCTCTTGGGTGGCAATGTGTAAGGAGAAGAAGGGAAATTTTAAGAAGAGAGTCCAGAAATGAGTAAAGTTAAGTATGGTTAGGGTCCTTTAAAAAATAGTGGTAAAATTAATGAAAACATAAATGAATGAATAAATCTGACTCCCATATACCTGGCCAATCCAAGTATGTATGATCTGTACACATGATATGGCAAGGGGATGAAAAAATCTGGAGGGTGAGAAGTAAAGACATGAGTAAAGATGGTGGCCTAAGAAATTCGCAGATGGTGGTCTGAGTTGGAGACTCACCAATCAGAGGAAAGGACTCTAGGGTGCAGGTATCTGTAGAGTGAAAAGGCTACTGGCAAGAAGATAAGTGGAAAAGACAAGTCAGTTGTGTTATTTATTATCTATAAGACCATGGGCAAGTTATTTCACATCTCCAGCTTTCAGGCTCCTCACCTCCCAAATGAGGGAGTTGGAGGGGCCAGTCTCCAAGTTCCTGTCCAATTCTAAATGTATGCTCTTGAGTGAACTGTAGCTCACCTCTATTGAGGAATTTTGGATGATCTTAACCTAGGCATAGGAGACACCTTGTTGGAGAAGAGAGCCTACACTTCACTGAGGTAAATACTTAAATACATGATAAATGTCTGTCATTCATAACTGAGAGAATGAGTACATGGATTCTGTCAGTAATAACTGAGAAAAAGTGAGAATTTTTATTTCCTCATCTGGGTCCATATTCTCCTTCCATAGAAACACAAGCTTCTTGAAGGCAGGGACTGCTTTTGCCCTTGTAAACTCAGCACCTTGGACAGTGCCTGGTACTTCATAGCTTTATTACTATCTGTTGATTTGAATCTGTCAATGAACCATGCACTGTCCTGTGTTATCTCCTGTTTTTATTTAACTTTCTGTGTATATTTGTCTTGTCTTCTCAACTAGAGTGGTTGCTCTTAGTTCCTTCTCTGGAGATTGGATTAGATGGGTTCTAAGATCACTCCCTGCTCTTAAAGACCTTCCTCATGTCTGCTTTGTTCTACTTGTCATAGGCTTCCGGAGGACTGTGTCTTCTTTTATCTTTCTATCTATCACTGCTGAGCATAGGACCTTCCCGATATAAAATTAACACTTGATAATTGAACTAAGCTGAATCAATAGATTCTAGGATTTAGAACTGAAAACAGTCTTAGGCATTGGCTGTTCCCAGGGATGTGCTGATAAATGTTTAATAATTGGCTCTCTGGGGGAAAAAAGTAATCAATATATACTTTTAAATTTAATCTCCGTTATTGATAGACTTTTTTTTAAAGTCTAGACAATCAACAAAACAATAAGTGGAACTCTGATTTGTAGCTTATTTTCCCAGGTATAAATGTTCACACTGAAAATTTAGAAACCAGCACCCTTGAAGTTGTACAAATTATACCCCCTAAACATAAGAAAACCGAGTTGAGATAGGGGAAGTGACTTGACTTAATGCCATACAGTAGGATCATAGGATCATGGATTGAGACCTGGAATGGACCTTAGAGACCATCTAATTCAACCCCCTCATTTTTATCCTTTAAAAATTTCTGAACTTAAGCACCTCTCCACAGAGAGAGAGAGAGAGAGAGAGAGAGAGAGAGAGAGAGAGAGAGAGAGAGAGAGAGAATATATACTCAGAACACAAAAAGTAGGTTGTGTAAGAAATCATGGATTTCCACTTCTCACCATTTGCCCTTTTTTTTCTTAAAAAGTATTGTATATCATATACTCCATAGCTTACTTTCAAAACTGTCCTGCTTGTCTGTGCTTCTTTCGGATTTTCCTTCTGTTCTCTTCCATGTACTTTTTGAAATACTACAGTAGCCCTCCTTTTTTTTTAATACTACCAATAATACCTCCCCCCTCTTACCTACTCCCACCCCAATTAAAAATGGAGAAAGAAAAACCCTTGTAAAAACCTAGTTAAACGAAACAAATCTGCCCAGTGTTCAGGTCTAAAAATGTATGTTTCTTTCTGCACTCTGTGTCCATTGTGTTAGGGGATGGGTGATACGTTTCATCAAGGGTCCTCTGGAGGCTTTTAGCCCTTCATTTTACAGAGAAGGAAACTGAGGCACAGAGAGATTAGGTAATTTGCCTGTAGTCAGCCAGTGATGGGGCTGAGACCTGAACTGAGCTCCTCTGACTCCAGTGCCACAATCTAAACTCAGGTCTTGACTCCCTCTCTGAATCAGACCAACTTGGGTCCAGTCCCTTCATTTTACAGATGAGGAAACTGAGGGTCAGAGAGAAGAAAGGACACACAAGAAGTCCCCACAATTCACTTGCAGAGATGAAATGGTAAGCAGAAGGCTGGCACTATAATAGCCCACTAGACACATACACTATGACATACATTTTCCCAAAAGGCTTCTTTCAGTGCTGTTGTGGAATGGAGAGAGAAGGCACAGCAGCAGCAGCAGCAGGGAAATCCAGCAAGCAGAGAACGAGCTGCAGATCCAGCCAGCTGTGGCCTGATTTTCCCAGAGTCGGACCCAAGACCTCCCCAGCAGCTGCTTCCTGGAGCTGTGATCTCACCAGCTCATCCTGGAGTCTGTGGGTACCAGAGGCTGACGCTGCCTCACGGCTGGCCCTGTTTCCTGTGCCCAGAGCCTGCCCTTGCCTCCTTTCTCATGACCCGGTGGAGAGGCAGCTGTATCTCGGAAGTTTGAGATGCAATCCAACCTACAATTCAGAGAGATGGATGAAGCAGGCCTCCCATCCTTCAGTAGTTCCTTACAAGATGTTTCCTGTGTAACCTTGAGTAAATCCCTTCCCCTCTCTGAGCCTCAGTTTTCTCATCTGTAAAATGAGGGGGTTGCAGCAAATTGGCAAAGATGACAAAAGATGGAAATAGTGTTGGAGGAGCTGTGGGAAGAGAAGCACCCTAATGTACTGCACTGTAATGGAATGTCATGGTGGAGCAGTGAATTGGGCCAACTGTTCTGGAAAAAATTTGGAATTATATAAGAAAAGTGACTAAATTGTTCACGTTCATCAAGGGAATTCAAGGGAGGTCAATGATAAAAAGAAAGCCCCCAGATACAGCATAGCAATCTTTTTTTTTGGAGGCAGAGGCCTAGAAACAAGGAAGCTGCCCATTGACCAGGGAATGGCGGAATCATTTGTCGCACATGGATGGAACTGGAATATTATCATTGTGTTAGGAATTTGGAGAACAATGGGAGGACATATAAGCCGATGCTAGAATGAGTGAATGAAAGGAAAGGCAGCTTATTAAGTCACATAACAGGTACAGGAGAATAATTTAACATGTACAATAACGTTGATGAAACATTGCCAAAATGGAGCTTAACATGGTGGGACTATAATGACCACCAACTCTAGAAAAGAGGTGAGAAAGCCCTTACCTCTTTCAGTAGAGGTTGAGAAGTCATGGATGCAGAATGTGGCATACAATGTCAGACTAAGTGTCTGTGTCCATTGAATTTGCTTAACTGTTTTTCTTGGTTACAAGAGAGGGCTTAAATCTGGCCCTTTTCTCATTTTCTCGATTTCTATGCCATCTTATTCTGAACCTTCCAGGCTGGAAACTGCAGAATCATCTTTACTGCCCCTATCAGTTACTAAATTCTAACAATTTTATCTCTACGATAATTTTCTCCCTATACTTAACAAGTCATTATCCTAATCTAAACCCTGGGCTTCTGAAATAGCCTTCTAGCTGGTCTCCTGGTCACCATTTTTTTCTTCTGTGGGGGTTGGGGGTCTGCCTAAAGGAGGGGGAAGTGGACTGGAGTTCTTAGAAGACTGAGAGGCTGAAGAATTGATTGGTCAGGAAGAGGGGCAAGTATGGTGCATGAAGTTTGGTAAGATTAGGGAAATTTAGGTGATGAAGGGTTTGGAAGTTGAGTGAGATTAGGGAGACAGGGTTTGGTGTGGGAAGTGTTGTGGGATAGCGTAGATAAGGAAGGGGCCAAGGATAAATTGTTGGGTGAATTGTGGAATGTTTGGTGATCTGGGAATGGCAGAACTAGGGATATGGGGTAAAGTAAAGGCCAGGAATGCTGAGGGCCTGAGGAGATGGGGACCTGAAGGACTGGAGGGGTAGAGTCTTTGAGGGAGACAGAGAGATCTGAGGGGCTAGGAAGTGGTGTAGGATGGAAACAATGGAGTGATGAACTGAAAAGTGGGTTAGGATGAGGAAAATGGGCAGCTATGGGTAAAGGAGAGGGGGGGTGATGAGGATACTTATGGTCTATAATCTGGGGGGGAACAAGGGATGTAGACTTGGGCTGAGAGTCTCTGAAGTGAGGTGAGGCCGGACACATGGGGTGGAAAAAGAGATTTTTAAAGGGAAAATGGACTGATGAAAAGCTGAGAAGTGGGACTAGAGAGATTTGCATAGGCAGGGGAAAGTGAGGTAGAACTAGGGGTGTGGGTGGCATGAGAGACTGGGAAGTGAATTTGGGGAGAGGAGATGAGAGGGCTGAGGGTCTGGGGCAAATAGAAAGTTTGTGCTGAGGTCTGGGGAGACTTGGGGGATTTGTCAGTGCTTGTGTGGAGAGCTATTTGAATGTTGGGCTGAACTAAGCTACTGACACACTTTAAAAAAATGCGCCCTTTTGTGGGGTGGGGTGAGAGAAAGTTTAAAATAGGTGACCTTTGCAAACAGATGTGTGAGGAAGGAAGGGCCTGTTGACATCACAGCTGGGCTGCTCTTTATCTCCGCCCTAAGCCTGGAGGCCAGAGGCCAGAGGAACAGGCCTGGGGCCCCTACAGCTGGCCCATGACTGACTCAGGCCTTCCCTGACCTGCCATGGGCTTGGCCTGTGAGGATGGACAGAGAGACCTTTGGCTCAGGGTCGTGGGCCTGGCCTTTGTCCTTCTCTCCACCCCTCATGTGCTAGAGTGGAAAGAGTCAGGAGGATCTAGGCTCAAATCTCACCTCTTACCTCAGACTGACTGGATGCAGTGGGCAGGTCACTTTACTCATGTGAAACTCAGTTTTCTCATCTATAAAAAAGGGCGATAGTTGTACCGAATTCACAGGCTATTGTGAGATTAAATAGAAAAGTGTGAGTGAAAGGCTTTGCAAACCTGAGAGCGTTAGATCATTAACATAAGTGTCAATGATTGTCAGACAGCTCTGTGGCACAGTGGATAGAGTGCCAGGCCTGGAGTCAGGAAGACCTGAGTTCAAATCTGGCCTTAAATACTTCCTAGCAGTGTGACCCTGGGCAAGTCACTTTGCCCTGTTTGCATCAGTTTTCTCATGTGTAAAATGATGTGGAGGAGGAAATGGCAAATCACTCCAGTAATCTCTGCCAAGAAAGCCCCAGATGGGATCACAAAGAGGTGGACACAACTGAATAACGACAACAATTAGGCCTATAGCATATACTCATTGCAGACGGTGTCACATTTACATTCTTTGGCTGTCATTCAAGGCCCTCCACAGACTATCCTACTTCCCCAGAACACTCCACCAAGAGTCTTTCCCTCTAGTTAGACCAGTCTTCTCACTGTCTCAGGCCCGTTCCTTTGTCCGAAGTTTCACTCAAACGCCCCCATATGTGGTCAGCTGTTCCCCTTGACCTCTCTCTAACAGAATCTCCTCATCCTTTAAGGCCTGGTTCAATGAAGCCTCTTCCAGACCACTTGAACCCACCCTGATTCCCTACAGCCTCTGCAATCCACCCCTACACCATTTAGGGTTTCATCATGAGAAGTCTCATAATGTTACCTAGTACATGTGTGTTAATGTGTTACTAGCTCCCTGATGAGACTGAGAAAGTGAGGACCAGCATGGGGACTGATCTTTCCCTGATATTTCTCCCCAGATTCATGAAATCCTATCATCTTTGATGTCAGTGGTGAAAAGGATCTTAAATGCTAGGTGCCAGAAGACACATTGGAAAATAGTATGTCTGAGGCCAAAGAACCTTAGAATACAGAATGTGAGATCTGGGAAGGCCCTTAGAACACAGGATGTCAGAGCTGGGAGGGCCCTTAGAACACAGGATGTCAGAGCTGGGAGGGCCCTTAGAACACAGGATGTCAGAGCTGGGAGGAGCCTTAAAACAGAATGGCAGAGCTGGAAGGGATAAAAAAAGAGCATGTCCAAGTGGGGAGGCATATAATGCCAGAACATATAATGCTGTAATAATTTGGAAGGTATATAGCACATATAAAAATATTTAATTAATAAATTAATAATAATAATAATAAATAATAATTAATAAAAAATATTTAGCACCTATTAAAGCTAGAAGCAATCTTAGAAACAGTCTGGTCCAGGGGTGGGGAAACTGTGTGGCCCTTAGTTTGGATTCAGTCAGAGGGCTGCCCTGGAGGACCTAGTGGGCCACATGTGGCCTTCAGGCCCCAGGTTCCCCACACTTTTCTAACTCCTGCGTTATATACAGTGGAGAAAACTGAAGTTCAGAGAAAAGAAACTGACCCAAGGTCACTTTGCACTTTAATTAGCAGAAAGTTAATGAAAGAACTGGGCCCAGATCTCAGATCTCCTGACAGGCAGTTTAGTAATTTTCATTAAGCCCACTATGGGATATCTGGTGTTCAGTGTGTAGGCGTCATACCTGGAAAGGGAGGGACCTGGAAAGGGAGGAGGTGCTGCAGGCAGGCCCAAAGGGTCCCTGTGCCTAATCTGGGGTGGGGGCTTTGGGGAGAGATGGGAGCGTTGGGAGGGGGTGGCATTGTGTTTCCCACAGTCCAGGTGAGCCATCTTTCCCCAGGAGCAGTTCCCACAAGCCCAGTACTTCAGATAAAACGCGTGAGTAGCTTTAAAGTGTGCCCTCCCCTCCTGGATGAGGGCTGCAGCCCAGGCCTGCAGGTGCTGGCTTCTCAGGCTCAGGGCCTCGTGCATCTATTTCCAGCTCTGAAGCCTGAGGTCAGGCGCAGGTGTGGGATGGTGACTCACGGCAGAGGCAGAAAGAGACGGTTCTGGCCCAGTTCGGCGGTGGTGGGGTGAGGGGCAGAGAGGCAGCTGAGAAAAAGAGAAAGGCCTCTCAGGGCCCTGCACTGCCTTTCTCAACTTCCCTTCGGAGTCCACATCCCTAGACCTCTTTTCTGAAAGAAGTGAAGGAGAGAAGGGAGAGAGGGAATTGTGGAATAACTAGGCTCATCTTCAAAGGGATTTTGGGCCAGCTGTTCTCCATCTCCCCCAGGACATAGCTCTAGGGAATTGGATGACTGGAGTTTACAGCCATCTCCAGCCCTGACCTCCATCCCCTCCTGAAAACTGTCTCCTATCTTTGCCAGAGCCTGCTGGCTTTTCCAGGAAGCTAGAAGGAAGCTACTGCCTCCTAGGGCACCAATGACGAGATGCCAAGGAGCACAGTGTCTCACACTGAGATCACCTATCTCATATACCCAGGGGCCTTTTGCTCACTTCTCACCCTCCCAGCCCTCCCTGTGGTATCTGAGATGCTTTGGATGGTGCAGTACCAAGGGTAATGGAGTCAGGAGATTCAAATACATGCTTTGCCCACTTCCTAGCTGTGTGACCTCAGATGTGGCTGAGGCCCTTCACCTTCTTTTTTGGGAGGGTGTGGGGGAGGCAGTTGGGGTTAAGTGACTTGCCCAGGGTCACATAGCTAGTAATCCTCTGAGGCTGGATTTGAACTCAAGTCCTCTCAATTCCAGGGCTGCTGCTCTATCCACTGTATCACCTAGCTTCCCCTTTACCTTCTCATCCACAAAATGGACATTATACTGCTCAAGTTACCTAGCTCAACATAGTTGTGGGGAAAGTGCTTTGTAAATATTGAAATAGAATGTAAATGTGTTATTTAATAATCACATTAATGAGAGACCATGCAGCCTAGTAAGTAGAGAGCCAGCTTTGGAGTTAAGTCTTGTTTCTGACTTTGTAACTCATATGTTCTAAGACTGTATGGAGCATGCCCGAAGTCTTCTTACAATTATAAACTAACAATGCTCAGCAATGTAATAGCTTGTAATAGCTTCAAACCACATCAAGACTTTTGGGACACCTTATATGTTACAGAATGGAGCTCCATTGAGAGGGTACCCAAGAGTTGCCTGGATCAGTAAAGTCTCAGATCCAAACCAAAACATGTACATTATTTGATATTGACCATGCCCTCCTCCTGGGCAGTCTTCTTGTTTCTTACCTTCCAGAGAAATCTCACTTTTCTGATTCTTCTCCTATGTCTCCAACCTCTCCTCCTTTCCTTATTCCCCATTCTTCATTTTCATGGTCTACAAACTTTTTGAATTGTTTACCCATATAAATAAAAAAAACCCAGTTTTTAGAATATATGAGTTATATGTATAGATTCACTTATTTACAAATTAGATAGGGTACCTCTACCCTATCAACCCTAACAACTTTTGTTTTTGAAGAGGATCAGTGACATGGATGATGTCTTGACTCATGCGTGAATTGGATTTAAGTGAGGCAGAGCTACACCAAGTTATCAGCCTCACTCTCTCTTCCAGAGTCATTGATGTCCAGTGACAAGACAAAAGCCAGGATGACTGGCGATGGCCCAGGATGCAGTGCATGACCTTGGTGTCTTCAATGTCTAACCAAGTTCTAAGGGCTCCACAGAGCCTGCTTCAGCTGCCTTTATGGCAGTTGGAACTAATTGTTCTCATCCACCCATTCCATTGTGGGGAGGAGGGAAGTCTTCACATGCTTAGGGTAGACACCCCCCTTAACTCACCAACAGGTTGCCTTTAACCTGGGTTAGCCTGTGATGGTTTACTAGGATGTGGTCCCTGGATAATCTACAACTCTTTGGAGCCACAGGTGAGAGGTGGGTGAAGGTGGACCTCTAAAGTGGATGAGCAGCCCTCACACTAGAGGTGCTGGTCCTTCCTGAATACCTCAGAAATCCTTAAATGTTACATACTCAATAGAAAGCTGGCCTCCGAGGCAGTAAGCCCTGGGTTCCAATCCTCTCCTTTGAAGTTTACTGACTGGGTGATCCTGGACAAATCCTGTAATCTCTCTGGGCCTCAGGATCAAGCTATAGAGATGGCTCTGACCTGCATCAGTAGAAGGAGTTTCCTCCTCAGAAACTATCTCAAAACAATGAAATTCCAGGTCCAATGACAAGTCTGTCCTCTACCCTGTACTATCAGAGGAGTACTGGAAACCAGCTTTTGAGCTGAGTGTTAAATTTTTGTTGTGAGCATTTACGCCTTAGAAATGACGATGTTACAGAACAGGGTTGTTTATTGTTTGTTTGTGTCATTTAGATTTATTGTATCATTCGTTTCTTGTCTAGATTTAACTTAATCAGGGAGAAAATGTTAATGATATTGACTAAACTTGAAAGCATGACAAGAATACCTTTTTTTTTTTTGAGAGTGCTGGTGGTGGTTAATCATTCACTTGTGTTATTCTGATATAATGCAGAATTTACAAAAATTTCATTTTAAAAAGAATAAGATAAAGATGAGCTAATATTTGATCTGAAAGGTCAACAGGGAGCCACTGAAGGAGGGAGAGAGAGAGAGAGAGAGAGAGAAAGAGAGAGAGAGAGAGAGAGGGGGGGGTGGGGGGGAGAGTCAGACCTGCACTTAGGAAGGTGGTTTTGGCAGCTGTGTAGAGGAGAGTGATTAGATAGAAGAGAAACCAATTAGGAGATGGTTGTAAGAACTCAGGCCAGAGGTCATGGGGGTCTCATGGACGTGACTATGGAAGTAGAGAGAAGTGGACACGTCCAATAGATGTAGAAGTAGAAGTGATAACATTTGGAAACTGATTGGTTGTGGGTGAGGGCTGAGGACGAGTCAAAGGTATCAATACCAGGTGGTGAGAAACTGGGTGCCTGGAAGGATGGCTGTATCAGTGGTAGTGCCTGGAAGATGGGTGGATTTAGGGAGGAAAGCATCATGTGATGAGATCTTCCGTCGATATCACAGTCCCTCCACGCCTGCTCAGCTTGTATGACTCACCGTCCCAGCCCAAATGAAAAGCAGGGGAGGTTGTCATTACTCACCCATCGCTGCCCCTGAGCAAAGAGCCCATCATCCTCTGAGGGACATCTGCCACAGCCACAAAGTGACAGGGGTGGGGGAGGGTAAAGAGAGGGACTGTAATTGTCCAATGGCATCTGCACAGCTGCTCAGGATATCAGTTAGGTTAGGATAGAGGGGCCCTGAGGGGCCAGGAATAGAGAGGTTAGAAGTCTGCACAACAGAAACTGGGCAGGGGCAGGAGAACTTCGTACATCTAATGTCAGAATGGAAGGGGACCTTAGAAGATGGAATGTTAGAGCTTAGAACCTATACTGGCAGAACTGAAATGGACTTTGGAGACCATGGAACCCAATTCCTTCATGGCATAGATGAGGAAACTGAGACCCAAAGAAAGCAGGTCCCACTGCAAGCAGAGTTGGGGCTAGAACTCAGATCTAACTGCCAGTGTAGACAGTAGATTCTGCAGTCAGGGTGAAATGCCCTCAATCAGAGCCCCACAACTCTCATGGTTTCCAGTTCTTTTGAACTTTTCTGTCTTTAAGGGTGGGTGTCCTCCAAGATTCTCAGTCCTCTCTTCTTCTTTCTCCTCCTCTTTCTCCCTTTCTCTTTCTCTCTCTTCTCCCTTTTCTCTCCTTTGTCTCTGTCTTTCTCTGTTCTTTCTCTCTGTCTCTCACTTTTCTCTCTCTTCTCTCTGTTGTCTCTCTTCTGTCTGTCTGTCTGTCTCTCTCTCTCTTCATTTTTCTCTCCTCACCCTTAGGTATCTCATCTAGTCCCAAGGCTTCATTTATCACTCCTATGCACATGACTGACAGATCTATATATCTGGCTTCTTTCCTGTGCTCCAGGCCCATGGTTTCCAAACTGTCACATGAACTTTTGCTAATGCCTCAATCTCAACGTGTCCAAAACTTAACTCATCAGAAATGTTGGTTTAATTGAAACCAAATTCCCTAAAGAAGCTGCCCTTCAGTTCAGAGATACATGGGAAGATTTCCACAAAGTGATGCAGAGCTAAGAGACTGGAATCAAGAGAACAGTATGTGCCATGGTTACAGTAACCTAAATAAGATAACCCTGAATTTCTGCTCAATTCCAGTTAATTTCAATGACCAATCATGGTCTCAAAGAAATGAGGAGAAAACACATCTTCCTCCTCTCTGTCTACAGTAGAGATGGGAGGTTAAGGCTGTGGGTGTGGAACATAGTACATATCATCAATTTTGGTCACTTTACTGGTTATTTTTTTTCTCAAATTTTGTTGCCAACAGGATTCAATTGGAGGTTATATACTGAGAAATTATTCTGATTTTTTTAAAAAAACTAAATATAATCTGGTTTTAAAATAAGTAATTTTAATATCTTTTGTGTTTATATGATCTACTTTTACTAATGGATAAGACCTATCATCCCTTGGAATGCAGACCCGAATACCAATATATCAAGGAAGTCTGACATTTATTCAGGGTACCACATCCATTGTCCTCCCACTCTGCGAGGAAGCTGGGGGAGGTGCTGTCTCATTCCCCTCTTTGGGGGCCAAACTTGGTCATTATAATTGCATAGCACTCCCTTTTGGTTATCTTGTTTTCCTTTTGGTTCTGCTCCCAATATTTTAGGAAAGATAATGATACACTGAAAATTATTCAGAAGAAGTCTTTCTCCCTCCCTTTTATTTCTTTCTCCCACTTTTTTTCTAGACTGAGTTGTCCTAACTTGCCAAGGCTGGAAATGCAGTAGCCACTCTCTGTCTTTTACCTATTTTTACATCCCCTGAGCTTAGCACAGCGCCCAGCACAAAGTAGATGATTAATAACCTGGGTGGATTTGCCCCTCCTTGGGTATGGGGGGTGGCCTCCTGCTCCAGGAAGCTCACGATACTGACGCCAGTCTTAGTGTGGACACCCAATCAATTTCATTTTTCTTATAGCTCAGAACTCCTGAGCTCAAGAGATCCATCAGCCCCAGCCTCCTCAACAATAGGGACCAACCACAATGTCCTGCCAAGAGCAAGGGTTCTCATTAATCTTTTTGTGTGTCTTGGACTCCTTTGGCAGGAAGCCTATAGACCCCTTCTCAGCATGTTTTTAAATGTATAAAATAAAATCCATAGAATTACAAAGGAAATTGAGTATTCTTTAAAAATTCACAGACACCTCTGCAATCTATCAATAGATCTTTTAGGGGTCCATGGACCCCAGGATAAGAACTTTGGTCCAAAGTAAGATGATCACAGAAGTGAAGAGACTGAAGACTAGGATGTTTAGGTAGAGAGAACAGGGCTCTTTTATTGTTTTCCTCAATTACATGTAGAGAAACATTTTTAACATTTGTTTTTTTAAAATTTTGAGTTGCAAATTTTCTTCCTCTCCCCACCCTCCCTGAGAAGGTAAGCAATTTGATATAGATTATACATGTGCCACCGTGTAAAACATTTCCCTATGTAAAACATTTCCTTGTCAGCCATGTTGCAAAAGAAAATGCAGACCAAAGAAGAAATAAATAAATTACAAGAATAATAAAATTTTAAAAAGTAGTCTTCCATCTGCATTCAGTCACTATCACTTCTTTCTCTGGGGATTGGTAGCATTTTTTCATCACAAGTTCTTTAAAATTGTCTTGGATCATTGTATTGCTGAGAACAGCTAAGCCATTCGCAGTTGACCATTGTACAATATTACCATTATTGCACACGGTGTTCTCCTGGTTCTGCTCACTTCATTTTGCATTAGTTCATGTAAGTCTCCAGTTTTTCCAAAAGCATTCTGTTTGTCATTTCTTACAACACAATAATAATTCATCACTATACCACAACTTGTGTAGCCATTTCCCAGTTGATGGCCATCTTCTCAATTTCCAATTCTTTGCCACTACAAAAAGAATTGTTATAAGTATTTTTGTACCTAGAGGTCCTTTTCTTTTTTTCTTTTTAGAAGATAGACTTGGTTTCATAGCCTTTTGGGCATAGTTCCAAAGTGCTCTCCAGAATGGTTGGATCAGTTCAAAACTCTACCAACAGTGCATTAGTGTCCTGATTTTTTCACATTCCCTTCAACATTTGTCATTTTCCTTTTCTGTCATATTAATCAATAGGTGTGAGGTGGTACCTCAGAGTTGTCTTAATTTGCATTTCTCTAATTAATAGTGATTTAGAACATTTTTTCATGTGACTATAGTTTGATTTTCTTCTTCTGAAAACTACCTGCTCACATCCTTTAGCCATTTATCAATTTGGAATGAATTATTTTTTATAAATTTGGCTCAGTTCTCTCTATATTTGAGAAATGAGGCCTTTATCAGAGAAATTTGCTGTAAAAAAAAAAAATTTCCCCATTTCCTGCTTCCCTTCTAATCTTGGCTGCATTGGTTTTGTTTGTGCAAAACCCTTTTTAATTTGATGTAATCAAAATAAAGCTCTCTATCTCTTATGTGGTCATAAATTCTTCAACAGGGCTCTTTCTAACACGCTATTCTGTGCAAGAGAGATTAGATTATTTCTGCTTGGCCTTGTAGAGCAGAACTAGGAGAACTGGGTGGAGAAAGTTGCTAGAAAGCCAGTTTTTTGCTTGCTATAAAGGAGGAAATTTACCAGTGGAGCCGGGTCCTCAAGAAGAAGCTGGACAACCATTTGTCAGGAAGATTTTAGAATGTTTTATTCTTGTGCATGTTGATATGGAACCAGCTGACCTCTGAGGTCCCTTAAATCTCAGGCATCTGGTGAATGTGTGCTGGTAAGAAAGATTCCTAGGAGATATCAATCCAACTGAGGCTCTTGGATTCTTTGTTTCCTTCATTCTCTTCCAAACAAATGGTTTAAAATAAATGATTTCTAAGGTCCCTTCTAGCCTAGCCCATTGGGTATTCCCCAGATTTAACGTTCTGTTTCCCTTTGCCATGCACAAACTGTTCCTTCTGCCTTTTTTTTTACTCTCTCTCTCTTAGAATCCTTAACTTCTTCCAGGGTTTTTCTCTCTTTCTCTCTCAAGTGACTTCCCCAGGGTCACACAGCTAGTAAGGATCTGAGGTCATATTTGAACTCAGGTCCTTTTGACTG
Source organism: Notamacropus eugenii (assembly GCF_028372415.1). NCBI lineage: Eukaryota > Metazoa > Chordata > Mammalia > Diprotodontia > Macropodidae > Notamacropus > Notamacropus eugenii. Next base: position 63,996,544 of record NC_092876.1, read on the forward strand.
CAGGGCTGATTCTACACCACTTAACTGCCTCTTCAGGGTTTCTTTTGATCTCCTCAAAGAATCCTTCTAATTGCCAGCATTCTCTCCTTCTTCAAATTATCTTGCCTTTATGCATCTGTGTAAATAGGTATACTCTTGGTTGAATATAAGCTCTGTGAAGGCAGCGATTGGTTTTCCTCTGGTCTTTGTATCCCTAGTTTCCCTTATGGTACCTTGCACATAGTAGGTGCTTAATAAATGCTTATTAAATTGAATTCCATGGTTCGATGATTTTGTAGAGGTCCTTGGATGTAGAATTTGAAAACCTGGATTCAAGTCTCACAGCCATTGATATGGTGCTTGGTGACCCAAGACAAATCACTTCAACTCTCTGGACCTCAGTTTCCTCATCTGTAAAATGTGTGTATGTGTGGGAATCAGATGGCCTCTGGAGTTTTTCTCGCTGTAAATCTACCATGCAGGTCATTTCTAATTTTAGTTTCCTCACCAGAAAACAAAAAGAGGTTGGATGGGAAACGCTGTGCAGGTCCCTTTCCACTTCAACAGTGTAGAGAGGCCTATTGGCTACACTAGTCTGGCCTTTGATTCATCTGGGCTCCTTAACTACTTCAGTCCTGGTTTTCAGTCCTGGTTTTTCTCTCCAGTGCCTGACTCTTCCCTTCCCCCTACACACCTGGGTACAACTCGTCTTTCATCCATTGTCAGTGTTTCCGGCCCATCAATCTCCAGGCGGCTGGAGGGGCCGTTATGATTTACATATATAAACAGGCATTTACATTGAACACGAGAGGGTGGGGGTGGGGAGCTGGAGAGGATGCAGATGCTTTGGGGAGGGATTGGGGATTATAATACTAGGAGCTTGCATTCCTAGAGCAAAACCAAAGGGTCTTCTTACTGTCTTTATGTCCCATTTTTCAGATGAGGAAATTAAGGCTCACTCACTTAACGCCGCAGAACTAGTAAGTACTCAAATCAGTTCTTCTGACTCCTAGGATTTGAAGTTAGAGACAACCTCCTCATTTTGTAGATGAGGAAACTGAGGTCCAAAGGAGTGAAGAACTTCCCAAGTGTTGAACTGGTAGTAAGAAGCCATCAGGATTTGGACCCACATTTTCTGGTTCTAGATCTGATGGTTTTACCAACCCCCCAAGCTATCTTTCTAGTCAGTCAGTCGGTGAACATCTATTACACACCTACTAAGTATTCACTACAAAAAAAAAAGGCCCAGGAAAAAAGAGGACCAATTGAGAAAACTGGGAATGTTTTAGCCTGCAGAAGAGAAGACTTAGTGGGACAAGATCACCAGCCCTTCGATATGAGAACATAGAATAAGGAGATTAGAGGTTAGACTTCTTAGAACTAGGACTAATGGGTGAAAATGTTAAGGATGTAGATTTCAGCTCAAAATAAGGAAAAGCTTCCTAATGGTGGAAGATATCCAACAATGGAACAGCCAGACACCCAAGGTTTTAAGTTCCTCATCATTGCGTTTAAGGAGAGGTTGATGGCCACTTGTTAGTAATATCATATCCACTGGACTCAATGACTACTAACCATCTTCTAAGGCTAGAATTCTAGGATTCTAAGGTAATTCCAAAGATGTTTTAAAATCGGGAATGAATGAGCAAAGCCTTATCTGCTTACTGTATACCAAGCACCAGACAGTTCCTGCTCTCAAGGAGGGAAATATAATAATGAAGCCAACACATATGAAAGTCAGTTAATAAGCATTTATTAAGTTCCTACTATATGCCAGGCACTGTGTTAAGCTCTATAAATAAAAAATGAGGTAAAAGATAATTTCTGCTCTCAAGGAACTCAGTCTAATGGGAGAGACAATAAGCAAATGATTGTATTTAAAAAATTATATACAGGATAAATAGGAAATGATTATCAGAGAGAAGGCACTGGAATTAAGAGGGGCAGGTGAAGGTTTCTTGTAGGAGATGGGATTTTATCTAGGCCTTGAAGGCAGTCAGGGATACCTGAGGCAGAAAGGAGGTGGGAGAGCATTCCAGATATGGGGGACAGAGAAAATTCTGAAGCTAAGAGACAGAGGGTCTTGTTTAAGGAATAGCCAGGAGGGACCTCATTATATGAGGTTTTTACTTGGGGAATCAAGGAAGACTACATGGGGAAGGTAATGCTTTAGTTGTGTTTTAAAATATGGATAGGAATTCAAATGGTGAAGAAGACGAGGGAGGGAATTTTAGGCATGAGCCATGTCACAAAGGCTGAAGAGCAAGGGGCAAGTTCAGAGATAAAGGAACCATCGTGTTTAGATTGTATTATCGAGTGTAATCCTGGGAATATTATAAGAAACTGAAAGATTGCAAGGGTAGCATGACAGAGTGAAGAGTTTGAACTTCATCTTGTAATAATAAATCACATTTCTGTAATGCTTCAAGGTTGGCGAAGCACTTCTCAGTCTTATCCAGGAAGATATAGAGGAGTAGAGAGATTATGACTTGCCCAGGATCCAAGGACTAGAAGGGGAAGGTGAGGGAATAAGCATTTATGTTGCATCTACTGCATGCGAGGTGCTGTGCTGAACACTTTATAAACGTTGTCTTATTTGATCATCACAACAACCCTGGGAAGTAAGTGCTGTTATTATCCCTATTTTACAGTTGAGGAAACTGAGGCAATAGGTTAAGTAACTTGCTCAGATACACAGCTAGTAAGTGTCTGAGGCTGGATTTGAACTCAGACCTTCTAGACATCAGGACCGCTGTTCTATGCACTGTGCCACCTAGCTGCTCCTATCAGTCTAGTTACTCAGTCACATAAGAAAATGAAGTTAGTTTGGCATGGTTTGTTCCTGATAAAGCCATCTTTGTGATTACTGGTTTTCTTTCGTACTATTCATAAACCATCCTTTGAATAATGCATTTTAGATTTTTGCCAGGAAGTAAAGTCAATTTCATTGTCCTATAGCGTGTAGTCTGCAAATTCTGACCTCTTTCCTTTTTTTGAAAATTGGACAATATGTTCCCTTCTTTAGTCTTGTGGCACCTCTCCCAAATTCCACCATCTTTTAAAGATGAGCTGCTGACAGTAGCTTGGCAATTCAGTACTTTTAATTCCTTGGGATGTAGCTATTCTGGGTCTAATGACCTGAACCCATTAAGAACCACTGGGTGCTTACGTTACCAATTAGCTCACCTGAGATAGCTAGATGGTGCAGTGGGCCTAGAATCAGGAAGACCTGAGTTTGAATCCAATTTCAAACACTTCTTGGCTGTGTGGCCCTGGGCAAGTCACTTAACCCTGCTTGCTTGCCTCAGTTTCCTCATCTATAAAATGAGCTGGAGAAGGGAATGACTAACTGCTCCAGTACCTTTGCCAAGAAAACCCCAAATGGTATCAAGAAGAATCTGACATGACCAAATATGACTGAACAACAATAACTATAGCGCCCAACTCAGAGGATTGTTGTATCTCTTGAGACAGTAATTGCAAAATGCTTAGTGCAGTGCCTGGCGCATAGTAGGAGCTTGTTTCCTTCCTCACTCACCAGTTAGCCATTCATCCCTCCCACTCTATTCCCCTTGACTGAGAAAAAAGAAGCAAGATAAGAGTTTTGTCTTCTCCCCATTGTCCATTATCATCATTATATCTACCCAGAATGGTGGTCTCCTATCTTCTTTGATCTGCTTCTAGCTCTCAATATCAATATCTCCATTTGGCTGAGTGTGGCGATGCATGTCTGGGATCCCTGCTCCTGGGGAGGCAGAGGCTGGGGGAATCACTTGAGATCTGGAGTATACTACACTGATCTAAGTCTGAATCCAATATGGCAAGGGGTGTGGAGAAGGGGACCAGCCTGTCTAAAAAAAAGTCAGACCAGCACAGAGCAGGTCAAAGTTCCCACAATGATCAGTAATTTTACCTTTACTTACTTTATTAAATACTTACTAAGTGCAGGGCACTGTGCCAAGAGCTAGGAACATAAATGCAAAGACAAAAGACAGTCTTTGCTGTTGAGGATCTTACATTTTAATGGGGGGAAGATGGCACATGAAAGGCAGCTGAGAAGGGAAGGAGGAGAAGGAGGAGATACCTTCTAAGGGTCTAGAAAGTCAGAAGTACTTCTAGAAGGAGAGTGAAAGTTGGTTGACCTGAACTCCTGCCTAATATGGAGATCCTGGGAGGAACTTACCAATGGGAGAAGGATGTCAGTATGGCAGAGGGATGTTCCAGGGTGAAGAAGCTGCAGGAGAAGATGAATTTCCCAGAACAAGAGGGCTGCTGAAGTGTGGTGCCAAAGACCAGAAGACCAGAAGCAGAGCCTGAAGAGGGATGACATCAGCATTGAGATATGGTCTGTGAATAGTGGCTGCACTTGATGGAGCAGTGGATAGATTGCTGGGCCCCAGTTCAAATCCAGCCTCAGATACTTACTAGTGGTGTGACCCTGGGCAAGTCACTTAACCTCAGTTTCCTCATGTGAATAATAATAGCACCTACCTCCCCGGGTTACTGTGAGGTTCAAAGGAAATAATAATCATAAAGCACTTAGCACAGTACCTGTCACACAGTAGGTGCTATATAAATGTTAGCTATCATATATATTATATATGTATTTTCTAAAGTGCTACATAAATGTTAGCTATTATTGTTCTAACCTGGGAGACTTTGTTAAAAAAGAAATCCTCCTTTACTATCCTTAGTCTTTCTAGTCAACCTCAGGTCACTTTGAACTTTAGTGCTCCTGATATTATTTCTGCAGAACTATACCACTCTTTCATATTCATCCTTAGTCACCCATCCTTGTTTCTGTCTTTTATATATAGCTTGCTATAACCTGAGTTGGTTGAAGAGTTCCCTGTGCATCCACATTGATTCCTCTATACAACTTCCCCTTTCCTTTCTTAACTGGAATTCTTTCTCTTTGCCTCACTAGGACAGTGCCCTGCATATACTTTAATATTTTGATGGATCTGTGATCTCACTACTGTGGGTACTCCCTCTATGCATGCAGGTAGCAGTCCTTGCAGTGCAAATTTCTTCCATGTCCTTCCTTAAATCTATTACAATTTACTACATATGTATGTGTGTATATATATATATATATACACACATACATGTATATAGTATGCATATGTATACATACATGCATGTATATATGGGTGTATGTACATACAGCAACAGTTACTGTTGCTGTTTCCCTCCCAGACTAATGTCTTTCTTTTCTTTGCCTCATTAAAGGGACCATGACCTGATTACTTCTTAAACAGGCCTTTTCAATGAATGGGTGTTTCCTTACCCTAAGTACCTGCAGAAACCTTGGCCCAAGGTCTCCCAGTGCATCCTGGGTCACCTCTAGTCATCCTGATGACAAAGTCAAGTGCAAGTCATGTCATCATTTTTCTGATGGCATGGTTTTCTTCAGCAATGAAGGATGAACACAAGGTACATACACACACACACACACATATATACACATATACACACATACGTAGTTACATCCACAGAGGGTACGCTTTGGGTTGTCCATCCAACTTACATCTCCTATTCTGGACTTAAGACTTCCTTCATATTGTTTTTTACCCCACATGGATATTTGGACCAAATTCTTCTGAGCTGTCATGGATCTCATTCAGAACCTCCGTTTGGGGGTTTGACCCAAGGAGCACAGTGTCAGTTACAAACAGTCCCTCACTACCTCATGTGAATCCTCTTTTTCAGTCCCTGCACTGTGTCTCCTCCATGACAATAGTAAACACCTCTGTGGACCATGTATTGCCCTGCTGTGTTGTCTTGCTTGCTTGACACAAGAGAAGGTCCTCTTTGGTGACAACTTTGTTACAGTTTTCAAGGAGTCTGCGATGATCTTGGCATATGCAGCACTTTGCCAGAGGAGAGCATTTGAGGCAGCATTTGGCTCTAATAGAAGAGCTGTTGGCTATTTTTTAAATAGCCAAAAAACACAATGGTGTCTTGTACTCTCTACATTTCCCAGGCAATTGCACACTTGCAAAGATCGAGTTTGCAGTAAAAGATCATTTGTGAAAACCTGCCTGATTGCTTCTTCAAAGGTACCCTTGATGATTATTTTCATCAAATTTTTGCAGATATTAGAAAATAGGCTTATATGTCAGTAGTTAGGGATGTTCTCTTAGTTTTGCTTGTTTTGCCTAATTGTAAGGTCCAACACTTTTTTCGCTATGCCTTTGGAATCCTCTCCTTTTTTCAGTCACCTTGAGAATCAATGTTCTCAAGATTATGTCAGGCTCCCAACCCTTGGTGTCATCCTTGACAACCCATTCTCTCTCTCACTCCCTATATCTAATCAGTTGCCAAGCCCTTTTGTTTTTTCCTTCAAAACATCTTGTGTATACCTCTGACAATGCCACCACTGGAGTTCAGGACCTCATCACCTCCAGCCTGGACTATTACAATAGCCTCTTGGTTGGTTTTCCTGCCTCAAGTCTCTCCCCATTCTAGTCCACCCTCCACTCACCAGTCATATTAATCTTCCTAAAGCATAGGTCTGAAAGTATCACCTTTCCTCCCCATTCAAACTTCAATGACTCCCTATCACTTCTATGATCAAATACAAAATCTTCTGTTTGGTATTCAAAGTCCTTTCTAACTTGGCCCCCTCAGATCCTCCTAGTTATTCTTTTACACCTCACTCCCCCACTATGCACTCTGTCTCTATACTGGATTCCTTCCTGTTCCTCTCACAAGATTACCGGCTCCTAGCTCCATGAATTTTCACTTGCCCTATGCCTGAAACTCTCTCCCTTCTCACCTCTGTCTCCTGGATTCTCTGGCTTTCTTCAAGTTTCAGCTAAAGTCCTATTTTCAGCTAGAAGTCTTTCCCAGATCTTCTTAATCTTGGTGCTTTTCCCTCTGTTCATTATTTTCTATTTATCCTATCTATAGCTATTTGCATGTTGTTTCACCCCTTAGGCTGTGAGCTACTTGAGTTATACATGTATAATAATATTAAACATATTTCTACATTAGTCATGTTGCAAAGAAGAATTAGAACCAAAAGGAAAAGAACACTAAAAGGAAGAAACAAAAACAGGGACTATAACTTGTGTTGTTAGAACTAAGTTCTTAAAACTTAGTGCTTAGGTCATAGTAGGTGCTTAATAAATGCCTGGCTGACTGACTGACTGACTGATCTCCAGCACAGACTTCTCTTTATATTTGGTCTTCCTTAGCAACTTTTCCCATTTTTGTGTTCTTTAGGGGCATTTCCACTTCCTCCTGCCACACATGTGGGTCTGTGATAGTAGAGTCCAAATGTAGTGGCACTACCAATCTTGATGGTAGGAAGAGTTTATTATAAAATCTTTACTGAACTTCTTATCTGTTTGTTATTTTCCTTCCTAAGTTTCATCCATAAATGCCTTTGGGATGACTTTGCTTAGTTGGGTCCCTTACCACGCTTGTTTTAAACTCATTTTTCTTTACACTGTTTTTTGATCTTTTATGTGGTGATAATCCTCATACACTTTGCATGTGGTACATAATTAACATTTGATAAATTTCATTGGTGAGAACTTCCTGTTCTTTTTGGACTGATTTCTTTTATGGAATTTAAAAAATTTTAATTTCATTTTTTTCATTGCACAAATATTTCTTTTGTCTCCCTTCCACTCTCTCACTCATCGAAAGAAAAAAGCAAAAGCAAATCCTCATAACAGATAGTTACATAGTCAAACAAAACAGATTCCCATATTGGTCATGTCCAAAAAATATGTCTTCTATCCCCAGAGTAGATCACCTCTCAGTCAGAAGGTGGGTAGTATACTTTATCATCGGTTCTCTGGAATCACGTCTAGTCATTTGCATTGATCACAATTCCTAAGTCTTCTAACGTTGTTCGCCTTTTTCCAGGTCTGCTTGCTTCATTCTGCATCAATTATCACAAATCTTCCCAGGTTTTTCTGAAACCATCTCTTTCACCACTTCTTATGGTATGATAGTATTCCATCACATTCATATATCATAATTTGTTCAGTTGTTTTCTCAGTGGATGAGCATCTCCTTAGTTTCCAGTTCTTTGACACTACAATAAGAACTACTATAAATATTTTTGTGCATCTGGGTCCTTTTCTTCTTTCTTTGATTTCTTTTGGGAATACTTGAAGTATAGTTGGGTCAAAGGGTATGTATAGTTTTGTGAATCTGGGGTCATCACAGAATTTTAGTTCATGGGATCCTATTTATCCTTCTCCCAAACTCTTTATAATCCACTCTTCCAAAAACTGAAGATGACTTTACTTTTCTTTTCTTTCACAGTTTCTAAGATAAAGCCAAAAATTAGCATTATTTCTACTTCAGTAACCCATTCCTCCTTTTTGGTCAAAATGAGATCCATAACATCAGTTTCCCTTCTTGCTCCCTCTGCATTTGAAGAACACAATTTTCATTAGGAATTTATTCGCTGCTCTGCTTTTGGCAGAGAAAGCACTCCAGCAGATGTCCAAATAATGAAGTCCTCTCCCCACACCCCTGTCACTACTACATAAAGCCTTCTGCATGCCAGTTTGGAGAGGTGTTTCCTGAACTCCTCATCTATTTCCTTCTCTGTCCAGGTGGTCTATAGTATACTACTGCAACAATATTACTTCTGTTTTTCCCTCTGTTGACCCTCACTCAAATGCTTTCCACCATGCTTCCCCTCTCTAATTTTTGGATTTCCTCTCAAGAATTTATCTTTTTGATATAGAAGGTCACTGAATCTCTGCTTTTACCTGCTATTTACCTCTGCTATTCTATTTTCTGTTGAATGAAGCAAATGCTTCTGAGCTTTTATTCTAATTATGCATGTCATCCCACCAAACCTCCCTGGGAGCTTTGCAGTCAGATTTACTTCATTGTGTTAGGATTATCCTATTTTTTCCCCATATTTTGTGCCTTTTTAAAAAATGTAGGGATGTGTGTGTTGTGCTATATTGTTTTTTCCACCTAAGTTATGTATGTCCATGTATCTGTGGCTCACAGGGAGGAAAGAAAGGACATCTCTGGGCGTCTCCTTTCCCCCACCCTTCTCCAAGGGAGACTTTGATTCCTGCCAAGAAGGGAAGGAGAAGGTTGAGTCCAGAGGTTAGCCACTTGGCTCTTCTCATAGAAAGGGGTTTTTAGGCTAGAATTATATCTATCTGCTCCCTTAAATATTGTTAGTCTAAAGGAAACAATATTCTTGTTCATGCTGTATCAAGGGATCACTATCCTTTAATGGGGAAGGACTGTCCCAAGCTCCATATCCAGTGTTTGACTACTTTCCCACAGATGTCAGTTTCACAGTGAACACATATAGCAAATATCAAATAAACCCATTTATCCAAACATATAACAAACATAAATCAGAGAAAGTATGCATTTGAGAATATATATCAGATAGTACACAAAAAGAGATGAGCTTTCCCATTCGGAGTGAAATAATTCAACTCAACTGAGAGATCACTGGAGGGGAAATTCAACAAAGTATCCAGTGCAATCAGCCTGGAATAAGGAAGCGCATGATTGAAGGGCTGTTTCCTCTACATATTGGTTTCTTCCCAGAGTCTTTCTCCCTTTCTAGGGACCTAAAGAGAGGATGGAATAGCACATTTTTTTCTTCAAAGCTGGAAGCTAGAAGAAGATCAGGAACTCTTTTCTCTTAAGCTTTCACCAGTTCTGCCCTTCATATAAAGGCAGAGCATTGAACAGTCAAGTCTCCACCAACGAAGAAAGAATCTCATACTGATGGGTCTTGAGGCCATCAGTAACTTTTTCTGGGGAGGTGGGGTGGCTTAATTTCCTTCTTGGATATTTTCCTCTATGAATTAGTCTGTACAGATAATTCTTATTTTTTGTATTCTCTATGATATCTAGCTTGGCAGATATATGTGGTCAGCTTTCTCTCCTTATTGTTCTCCTCCCTTTTCAGTTAAAAGCCTTGTTGACTAAAATTGCAAGTCTCCAGGCAAATATATTTTTTTACCAGTGCTTGTTGGGTACACTCCATCTGTGACCAAAAGCCTATTATTTCCATATTTTAAACCCTAGTAGAGAAGTCTAAATTCTCTTTTCAGATACTATCTTCTTATTCTACTTTTAATTCCTCAAAAATACCTTTCTTTTTTGAAAGTCCTACTTTTAACTGAGAGTAGTGATAACACTATCCGTGTCCTTAAAAGTCTTCCTTCTTGTCCAGACTTTTTACTCCCTGGCAATGACTTTCTTCGGTAAAACTAGGTAGCAAAATGGATTGAGTGCTCAACCTGGATTCAGGAAGACCTGATTTTGAATCTGGCCTCTGACACTTACTAGTTGTGTGACCCTGGGCAAGTCACTTGTTTACCTCTGTTTCCTCATCTATAAAATAAGGTGGAGAAGGAAATGGCAAACCACTCTCAGAATCTTTGCCAATAAAACCCCCAAATGGGGTCACAGAGAGTCAGACACAACTAAAATAACTCAACAATAACAACAGTAATCAAGAGTGTATCCTGTGCCACCACAAAGTATAGATCATGAGTCCCCATAAGTGGGGTCACCATTAAAAATCTACAATAGACTAAATTAACTCTTCGCAAAGGTATTTAGCAAGAGTAGTAGTTACAAAAACACTCCCATCACAAACCAGGGGCATACTCTCCCACAAATACATGCTGTGTCTGTGGGAAAAGTGGGTACAAACTTAATAGTATAATGATAATATGTGGCCAAGGCAACTCACAACTCTGGAACTGATAGGCATAGATTTCCTTCCTGCTTTATTATAGTCCTGAAAAACTTTGTGACAAGATATCATACCTGAGTTGGAGAGGTTGCTCAGCTGGGCATGCTCTTTACAGGGCATAGCCTTTCTGCTGGCCCGTTCACTCTTTTTTTTTTTAGGCTGGTCTTGATCCTCAATGGACAGGTACAATCACTATTACCTTTAGCTTCAGGTTCAGCTGCAATCCTTAGCTTGGGTGCTACTGTGTCCTTTCACAATGAGTTGAGACCATTAGTCTTGGACTGGCAAAAGCCTCTTCTATCCTTAGGGTGTTGGCTCTGAGGCTTGCCACCTCAAATCCTGACCCTAATGTGACCACTGAGGACATTTCCTAAATCTTCACCATTGGTGACTTGACTGTAACAGGCAAAACCCTTTGCCCAACAATCATCAAATAGCTCTGGGCTTCCAGCTTCCCACTTAAAAAAAAACCACAACAAAACTCTTTCTTAGATTCCCTTGTTGATGTATAGTATCACTATAAAGATATACAAGTATCCTAGAGTATCAATAAAGTTTTATAGTATTTTAAAATGTAAAAATTGTTCTTAACTTTTTGCCTTACAATATCAGTCATGGAGCAGATTTGCCCTTTGGGCCACAGTTTGCCTATTCCTGGTCTAAATGATCTTTCCTCAGACTTTTTGAACTCTTAAAAATTATTGAGGAACCCTCAAAGAGCTTTTGCTAATGTGGGTTATACCTATCAACATTTACCATATTAGAAATTAAAACATGATGAAATAATATGGACTTTTCCGAAATTCCAAAAGAGACTTGGTCCCCCCCACATCACAGCTTAAGAATCACTAGTCTTTACAAATGAGTCTTTGGGGAAAAGATGTACAGAGAAAACCTATGCCCTGGGGGAAGTTCAGTGGGTTTCTGCTGACCTTTTCATATACAAACAAGCTCCTCAAAGCTTCATCTCTCTTACTAAAAGTAGCATGAGCCACTCACACTTGAAAGGCTCTGTACTGGGTGCAGATGCAGACTGAGGGGGGACACAGAATGATCCACTCTCTTTTGGAGAATTGCCCACCCACTGTACAAGGCAGGTGGAGTCAGAGCGGGATACACCCGTCCGTTTTATCTCCTGTGACCTGAACATTTGCTGGCCTCTGATGGAGGCCCACCTTGACACCAACAAATAGCTGAATAGGCCCCCTTCTTCTCCAAGGAATCCCTTTTTGTCCCTTCTTTCTCTGATCCTTACTGGATGACCTTTTCTAAGGCCACCTTTGGATCCACATCCTGATTCCTTGGAGAACAAACAGCTGCTTCCTCCTGAGAAGGCTCAGCTCCCTTCTCTATAGGAAGAAACGTTATCCCTAGGCCTCAGCTGCTAGCATGTGGTGGTTCTCCACCCCTTCCTCTGGGTCACATTCTTCTACCCTCCAATCTCCTGACACAGGCCAGGATTTCCGTCTTCAGATGCTTTTCTTCTTTCTTTCTTTCTTTTTTTTTTTACCTCGACATACTTTCATTCTTTCCAGGAAGGTTTAATTTCCCCTGATAACCTGGAGAATGGAGAAACGAGACCAGACTGGCCTGCACTTTCTTCATATAAAACCATGGCGCCCCAAGAAACATAAACATAAGCGGTCTTAAAAGTCCACTGGGAAATTCTCCTTGTTCTCCACATTCCAACAGAGGGAGGAGAGAATGGGAAGAAGGGAGGACAAAAACCCTTGTCCCATGTACATTTTAGAAGTCTTAAAGTCAGGTGATGTTGAGGGGGGAATGGTGTAATAGGTAAGAAGACCTGGCTCTAAGGCTTTCCTCTGACATGTTGCGGTGTCATCTTGGGCAAATTATCTATCTCTGGGCACTTCTCTCAAACTAAGATGCAGAAAAGGCGCTAACCTTCACTGATGGAGAGAACATTCCCATCTGGAAGTTCCCTATGCCAATGAAATCCAATCCAATCCTTATCCCTATCAAGTAAAGTCACTAGTTTTAGAGCCAAAAGCTCTAACTAGAGATAATCTAAGGCCTTTCCCTTCTCGTTTTACAGGTGATGAATCTGAGGCCCAGAGAAATAGACTTCCTAAAACTCACCCAGGTACCTTGGGAATAGTAACAGAGCCATATTCCAACCCAGACTTCTGGATTCCAAATCCAGTCCTTTTCCCGCCAACCCCATAGCTTGGTGGGTGGTGCTGAGTACCCGTTTTGGAGTAGTGAGAGTGAGAATAGAGAAGAGAGGTAGAAATGGAATATGTGACAGTAATAGAACAAGCAGTCCTTGGTCACTGCTTGGATATCAGAGCTAAGAGGAGGATGTGAATGGAGGAGCTGAGGGTGAACCATGGCACCCCTGGCAGAGATAGTGAAATTAGATGGCAAAGCAGATTTTGGGGTGGTGAAATAATGTGAGTCCATTATTGGATGTTTTGAGTTTAAGTTGGAGTAAATGGAGATGGAGATCTGTCTCACAGGCAGCTGGAAATGCTAGTCTCAAGTTCTGGAGAGAGGTCAGGGCTGGAAATTTAAATGTGAGAGTCGTCAGTACAGAAGCAGCCAGGAAAGTCCTGCTAGAAGATGAGGTTGCCAGATTCAGATCTTCTGACTCCAAAACCAGCTTTCTTCGTTTTTCATTAGGCCAATGGGAAATGAACAACTTCTCTGAGCCTCAGCTTTGGCATCTGCAAAATGGGGACAAAAGCTTGCTATAGGACTGTTGAGAGGAAAGTGACTTATAAACCTAAGACACCCTTCCTTCTTTCCTTTCTTTTTTCCTTCCTCCCTCCCTTCTTTCTTCCTTTCCTCCCTTCTTCCCTTCTTTCTTGCCTTCTTTCTTTTCTTCTACTTTTATTAAGCACCTACTATATGCTGGACCTTGTGTTCTGTACTAGGAATCCAAAGCTAGATATGCCACATTATATTTTCTCAAATAATTTACAAGCTAATGGGGGAAAGAGGGTTAATGTTACATACCCAAGTCACTATGATACAAAGGAGATTAAGACAAGCACAAAAAAAGAGGCTGAAGCAAGGTTCTAGGAGAAATTTGAAGAGACCTCTTTCACCTTGGGACAGCACAGGGTCATAGGGCTTAGAGATAAAGGAGACCCCAGGGAGGAAGGAGAAGAGAGTAAGTATTTATATAGTATCTCCCAGGCATTGCGCTAAGTGCTCTACAATCTACATCTCATTTGGTTTTAGCAACAACCCTGGGATGCTAGGTGCTTTTATTATCCCTATTTTACAGTTGAAGAAACTGAGGCACGCAGGTTAAACCACACAGCTAGTATGTTTCTGAGGCTGGATTTGAATCCCAGTCTTCCAGACCCCAGGCCCTGTAGTTTGTCCACTGCTCCACCTAGCTGTCATTCAGGGACCATTTAATCCAAGGGTTTTTAATGTGTGGTCCATGAATTTGGGTTTGTTTTTTTTATGATTGTATTTCATTATAATTAGTTTCCTTTGTAATCCTGTGTATTATATATTTATGTATTTAAAATATTTTTCTGAGAAGAAGTCCATAGGCTTCACCAGACTGCCAAAAGTTGGTGGACACAAAAAAGGTTAAGGACCCTTGATTTAGTCTAATATTATATTTTTACAGATAGGGAAACTGAGTCCCAGAGAATATGAACCAGTTGCCTATGGTCACACAATTATTAACCAGCAAGGGAATCAGACAAGACTTTATGGAGAAAGCATCTGAAGTTGAGGGAGGGATTTAAACTCTAAAAGGGGTGTGTGTGATTATTAGGTCTTCTCTTAGATCCAACCTACTCAGTGAGCCCCCTGTGACATTCCCCCATCTCTATTTCTGTTGAGGTTAAAACTTGGTCATGACCTCTTACCCACCTCAGTGGAAAACTTCTTGCCTATCTGGGTACTCATCAGCCTCTAATAAACTGCTGTATTTTTAGCTAAGGTGGCAGCCAATATTCTACCATCTCTGACACTGTTTTCCGCTCCCATCTGTGTCTGAGTTTTTGGTTTCCTGTGGTGGTTTCACAGGCCCTAAACCAACCTGCAGTGTTATTCTGGGGGTTAGAGAAGAGCCTTTAAAAAAACAAAAACAACAACAAAACATCTCACCTGGAGGCTGTCTTACCCAGCCCTAGGCTCCTGCTGTGGAGGGAATCTGGAATTAAGCACTGAGAAAAACAAGGTGGTAGAGGGAACACAGTGGGGAAGCCCTGGGCTTAAATCCCAGCTCTGCTACTCACTAATGGTATGACTTTGGGTAAGTCATTCAACTTGGTCTTTTGCTCTCACTTTCCCATCTGTCAAATGAGAGGGTCAGATTATATCTCCCCAAAGCTTCCCCTCTAGCTCCAAATCCTATAAGAGCTGGGTTTATGTCATACCAATAACTGAATTAGTTACTCCTTTTATGAGCTTGGGTGGGTCACCTATAGAATCCAAGAATGTTAAAAGTGGAAAGGGTCTTAGAAATAAGTGAAGGGAACGAGCATTTATTAAGCACCTACTATGTGCTAGCCATGGTGCTAAGCACTTTACAAATATTATCTCATCTGATAATAGACTATCAGCTCTTGGAGATCTTAAAATACAGAATGTCAGAGCTTAAAGTTGTCTTGGAGAGGCAATATGGTGGAATGGATAGAATGATTGGACTCAGAGAGCACCCAAGCCAATTTATGGACCTAGGAGTTAGTGCAAGGGGTCTTTGAATTCACCAAGAATCCTATTTTGATCATAGGCTCATTGACTTAGAATTAGAAGGGACCTTATAGGTCATTTTGTCCAATTCCCTTGTTGTATAGATGAAGAGACTAAAACCCAGAATTGGAGGGAATACCTACATCAACAAGACTATATGTAGGTAGTTCAGTAGATAAAGTGTCAGACCTGGAGTTAGGAGGACCTGAGTTTAAATCCAGCCTCAGATACTTACTAGCTATATGACGCTGGGAAAGTCACTTCACCGTGTTTGCCTCAGTTTCCTCATCTGTAAAATGAGCTGCAGAAGGAAATGGTAGACCATTCCAGTATCTTTACCAAGAAATAGGAGAGTTGGACATGACTGAAGTGACTCAACAACAACATGAATGACTAGTCCTTTAACTACTCTGGGCCTCCATTTTCTCACCTATAAAAACCAGTGGTTTGCAGAGGAAATATGGCAGAGCAGATAGAGTGACTAGCCTTGGAATCAGGAAAACCTGGATTGAAGTCCTGACTTTGACACATATTGGCTGTGTGACCCTAGGCAAGTCATTTTATTTCTGCCTGCCTCTGTTTCCCCTTCTGTAAAATGGAGAGAATAGTAATAGGACCTACCTCCCAGGGTTGTTGAGAGGCTCAAATGAGATAATGCTTTTCAAACCTTAAAGCATCATAATAAAGAAATGCTAGCTATTACTAGCTAATGTATCATTACTGTTTCTGGCCCTCAATTCTCTCATTGGTGGTTCCCAAAAGACATCTTTAGGAATGGAGATTCTACAATTTACCCAGTTATATTATTTTTATAATGTCCATTATCATTTATTTTGGTAGTAACAACCACAGAGGCATGGCATGGCAAAGAGGAGAGAGGTCTGGCCTTGGGTTAAAATTGCTTCCTATCCACACCTGTCCATTTTGTGTGATCCTTGCCCTAGTCTTCACTTAAATTTGCCACAGGGAGTTTGTCCCACGTGCTTAGGTCCTTTATTGCTTTATTTCAACATCACAGTGATGCCAATGGAACATCAAGGCTGCCCACTGGTCATCCCTGCCTTTGCCACATGACAAACCCATCATACTTTTTGCCCATCCATTTCCATCCATCCTTTCCTCTGATTCCTACTCAAAGGCCAATGTGCTTTTCTCTCTTGCCCTCTGCGTTATATTTATTTTTCTTTAAATTATTCGGAGATGGTAATATTCTATGCCTTGCAACTATACAACACAAGTAGAACACTGGGACTTTTGTTTCAAGGAGTTTAGAAGTCATGAGAAAGTCATGTTTCCTGAAGTCCATCCAACCTGTTCTCCTGTTTAATTGTGGGTTGAGCTTGTGGTCCATCTGTTTTTTTGTGGAGGATATATATGGATGGATGAGATTGTCCATTCAACCTCATATTAGCATGTGGACAGTAGATGTTCTTTGCCCATTTGATTTTTGCCTTGGTGCATGATTAAGCCAAACAGTTTTGAGGGGTGGTAGATCCGTTCCAGAAAATTCTGCATTGTACTGGTTGATGCAGCCATCTCAGTGTCATTTGGAAACATGAACATCTTAAGGACCTTATCATCCCTAGGTTACCCCTTTTCAAACCATTCCTAGGTTATCCTTTTTTACTTAGACTCTGTACTGAATCTCTACCACTACTGTGGCAAACACCTTTGGTGAGCATATGTCTTATGCCAAACCAGATACTGATGATCAGAGGGACTTTGTGAATGTTATCTCTGCTATTATAACTTTCAAAGAATATTGATTCTTTTTGACATATGGAAAAGTTGTTGGAAGAGAGACACAAGGTGGCATTTTGTGCTGTTGAATCAAATGCTTTTTTATAATCAATGAACAATAAAACCAGTGGGATTTTGTATTTTCCTACATCTTTTTGTCAATTGTATGGTGTTAACAATGCATTTTACTATGGATAATCACTTAGAAAAACCTGCCTTTTTTCCTACAAAGATGTTCATCCAGAATGTCTTTGGTGCACGTGTAGGTGGGTCTCGTAAAAATTATATATGGATGAGAAAGTAGAAATATAGGTTATTAGTTATTGATCTTCACTCAGTCACTTTTTTAGTACTAATACAGTTTTTTCCCCATACCTTTGGTAGATTCCTCTCCTTAAAGATTCTTTGTGAATTGATCCTTCGGTGCCCTGACTAATGCATGATTGTCTGGGTGTGCACTTGGCTTAAGCCATCTGATTTTCCCATCTTTGTTCTTTTTAGTGCCATTTCTACCTCTCCTCTAAGTACATCATGGACTGGGCTGTTAGTACCCAAAGTGCTGCTAATGTCCTTGATGGTAAATCAGATGTGTAGTAAAAGCCTGTGCAGATCTTTTCCACTTTTCTTCTCTTTTCTTTTTCATATTTAAATGTCCTTGGGGTGACTTTGTTTAGTTGTGTCTCTATCCAAACGTCTTTTCCATTGGTTTTACTCTCTACTTCTTTTCTCTGTTTTGTGAAATACTACTGATCATAACCTTCCATCATTCTTCTCTGAAAGATTTTGATTATAAGCTTATATTCTAAAGTGGTGTTACCATGGCTGCCAAATCTCTGCTTGGCACATTAGCCAAGTACTTGCTTTTTAGCTCTTTTGGTCTCCTTGTTATACATGGTTTAAACTTGTGTATGAAATTATTATAGCCTGTGCCTATGTCCTTTCTTCTATACATATCTTATTTTAATCATCAATAACTTCTTTCATAATAGAGTTGTTTTAATTATATTCCAAGTCTTTTTCTCATTTTTGACTAGTTTTGTACTAATTTTAAAGTTTACACAAGCAGTTGATCTAGGAATCACTCCCACATCAGTTAACAAGTCATTTCCTGTCTGTTAAAATATGTCCCATTTTAATTTTTGTATTTCTCTTTGATGCCAAGTGTGCCCGGGCCTGCTGATTCTTTTCTCTAAGAAAGGACTTGTGACATAGAGGTGTGAGGCTTCTGTGGAGTCTCCAAGTCTGTAGTCCATCTTGTTCCTTATTCTTGATCCACATTTCCAACATATTTCTTGCCACCATTACCTGTTTCCACCTTTGTACTAAAGTCATTGAATACTCAAATATTGATTTTATCTGGAAAGTCTTACTAGTTCTCTATAGAATTTGTCCCTTTCTTTCTCCTTTGCAATCAATTTGCTTTTAGAATATACTTATCACGAATACTGCAACACTGGGTAAGCAGAGATCCCATGAAACAGTATTTCCTAATACCTGTGTTCTAAGGCCCCTGTTAGCCCTGCCAGGCTGTGGTCTAAGGGTCTTCCCAGCTCTGATCTCCTGTATTCTAAGTTAGGTCCTCCTAACTCTGACTTCCTGTGTTCTAAGGGTGCTCCTAGCTCTGATCTCCTGTGTTCTAAGGATCCTCCCAACTCTGACCTCCTGTGTTCTAAGGCCACTAACACCTCTGACACCCTCTGTTCTAAAGATTCTCCATGCTACAATACTCTATGTTCTAAGGACCTACCTGTCCAGTCTTCTTGCCCCTTACTTCTCCCTAGACACCCTCGGAGTCAGGGGATCTAGGGACACTGGCCCCTGGTTGGTCCTTGAGCAAGAACCTCCAGCTCTTGCCTCCAGCATTCTCTCTGGCTCTTCCCCATACCTGCAATGCTCTCCTTCTTAATCTCCACCTACTGACTCCCTGGCTTCCTTTATGTCCCCATTAAAATTCCATCTTCTACAGGAAACCTTTCCCAACCCATCTTTAACTCTAGTGCCTTCCCTCGCTTAATCATTTCCTATTTATCCACCACATAAAATGGTTTACACATTTGCTTGGTGTCTTTCCTATAATATTGTGAAGGAATCTCTTAAAGGAAGGGACAGTGTTTGGCTTCTTTTTTTGTATCCCTAGTTCTTAGCACAGTGCCTGACACATAGTAGGTGTTTAATAAATGTATATTGACTGACTGACTTTGCACAGGCTGTTTCCCATGAGTGACATGCATTCCCTCTTCTCCTCCACATCAGAATCCACCACTTTGTGTAAGAAAACTCATGCAGCTTAAACTATATGAAGGCTTTCCCTATTTCCCCCAGCTGCTAGGGCCTCCCCGCCCAAATCACCCTGTATCTGTTTTCTCGATGCTGTTGCTGCAGCTACGTGAGGTAGTGGAGTAACTGCTAGGTCTGGAGTCAGGAAGACTCATCTTCCTGAATTCAAATCCAACCTCAGACACTTACTAGCTGTGTAACCCTAGGCAAGTCACTTCACCTTGTTTGCCTTGGTTTCCTCGTCTGTCAAATGAGCTGGAGAAGAAAATGGCAAACTTACTGCCTGTGTGACTCTGGGCTTAACCCTATTTGCCTCAGTTTCTCCATCTATAAAATGAACTGAAAAAGAAAATGACAAACCATCCAGTATCTTTGCCAAGAAAATCCCAAGAGCTGGACATGATTGAAACAACTGAACAAGAAGAACAAGGAATTTAACAAATGAAGCAAGAAATGAAAAGTAATCCGGGAATAGCTTATAGCTTGAGCCAAAGCACAGAGAAAAATCATTTTTAACAAGTAGCATGATTATGGAAGAGAGTTTCCCCAGGAAAGTTTGATCTCTCACTTAAGGATGAGGTTCCAGTCAATCCCAGGTTACTAATTCCTATGGGAAGTCCCATATATTCTGGACTTTTTTTTTTTGGAGGTAATTGGAATTAAGTGACTTGCCCAGGGTCTGACAGCTAATAAGTGTCTGAGGCTGGATTTGAACTCAGTAATATGAGTATTCCTGACTCTGGGTCCTGTGCTCTATCCACTGTTCCCTAGCTGCCTCACGGGAGTAAGTTACCTATCCCATATCTGTTTCCTTTCATGTGTTACATACCTTGATTTACTTTTCTCTTTCTGGCAAACCCTAGATATGAGCCAAAATTGAAGATATAATTAAATTTGTCCCCATTGTCCCTGAAAGGAAGTTAATGAACCAAAGAATATCAGAAAAGAGAGCCTACCTATCCTCTCATTGGAAGCCTAGGACTGACACTAATCTAAAATAAGGAGTAAATTCAGTACTGCTGTTTCTGAGAGTTCAGGAGCAGTTGCTTGACATTAGAATAAGAACAGGTAGGAATCTAGAACATCATCGAGTTTAAGCCCTTTATTTTACAGATGGGAAAGCAGGGTCCCAGAGAGGGTAACTACTTACCCAAGCTTTGAATTCAAATTCAGGTCCTCTAACTCCAAATCGAGCATCCTTTACACTATACAAATGCTACAAAAATGAATCAAATGGCAGAGAGTAGTCTAATTTACCTGAAATTCAAAGTATGTGGGGAATAACAGGGGATAAAGCAGAAAGAGAAGAGTAGGGAGCTTTGAATGTTAGGCAGAGAAATCACAAGTTTTGTGTCAGCTTCACTCGGAGAGACCCTGCTTTGCATGATGTTTGTGTATATTTTGCATGCAAGAG
This sequence comes from Notamacropus eugenii, assembly GCF_028372415.1. Taxonomy (NCBI): domain Eukaryota; kingdom Metazoa; phylum Chordata; class Mammalia; order Diprotodontia; family Macropodidae; genus Notamacropus; species Notamacropus eugenii. The sequence continues at coordinate 64,017,351 of NC_092876.1, forward strand.
GTGCTAATTATAATTATGAATTAAAACCCCCACGATTCATTTATCTCTGTAGAATTACAAAATGGCAATGCTAAAACAGACCTTTGAATGTAGAATGTCAGAACTGAGAGGGCTTGACCATATCATCCCTCTACTCAATAAATTCCAGTGGTTCACTATTGTCTCCAGGATCAAATACAAAATTCTCAGGTTGACATCCATTGTGACATAGCTCCCTCCTACCTTTCCAGACTTCTTACACCTTACTCTTTGCTTGTAATCTCCAGTCCAGTGACACCAGCCTCTTGGCTGTTCTATGAACAAGACACTCTATCTCGGCTCTAGGCATTTTCTCTGGCTGTTCTTCATGCCTAGAACCTCTCCCTCCTTGACTCCACCTACTGACTTCCCTGGCTTTCTTCAAGTCCCAGCTAGAATCCCATCTTCTAGGGAAACTTTTCCCATTCCCTCTTAATTCTAGTGCCTTCTCTCTGTTAATTATTTCCTCACTCAAAACAAAATCAATTGCAAGTCATGTCATCATTTCTCTGGTGGCATGGTCTTCTTTGGCAATGAAGGATGGACACCATTTCCTATTTACCCTGCGTGGAGCTTGCTTTGTATATGTTTGTTTGCATGTTGCTCCTTGAGGGCAGGGACTATCTTTTGCCTCTTTTTGTATCCCCAAAGCTTAGCACAGTAACTGGCACATAGTTTATTTAAATGTTTTTTGATGGATTGACCTTAGATTCAGAAAGAACATCATGTGAGAACTGGGAACAGAGCTGAAACATAGCAGGAAAGGCTGATTGATATAATGAACTGATTGCTGGGCTTGGAATCAGAAGGTCTGGGTTTGAGTTCTAATTCTGCTGCTTACTAGCTTTTGTCTTGCAGTTTAATTCTTCCATCATTTCCCCAGGGTAATAACACACGTATGTGTGTGTACATATGTATACGTGTGTATATATGTGCACACACATGCATGTATGTGTATAGATGTGTGCATATATACACATCTATATGTGTGTATACATGTATGTATGTATAGAGAGAGTTTTGTCAGACATTTATTTTCATTCCCATTTCCCACCTGGTTTACCTTCGATGAAACAAAACAGAAAAAGAAAAACCCTTATGAGAAATATGCTTAATCAAGCAAAGTATATTTTTACTTTGGTCATCCATAAACGTATGTCCCTTTCCGCCCCTTGAGTCCATTCCCTCTCTTGTGAGCCATTGTATTGGTGAGAGTTCTTGAGTATTTTCAAGTTGTTTGTCTTTACTACGTTGTGATTATTGCCTAATAGGTTCTGGCTCTGTTCTCTTTACTTTGCAGCTCTTCCTTCATACAGGGCTTCCCAGTTTTCCAGGAAACCATCTATTTCATCATCTCGTACAGTACAACCAGATTCTGCTCCATTTGGTCACTGCACAATGCACAGGCACTCTAGAACGTTCAGTTCTAGTTCTTTGCCACTACAAAAAGAGCTACTATAAATATCCTTGTACCTATGGGTCCTTTTCCTCTGTCTTTGATTTCTTTCGGGGATAGGCCTGGTAGAGGACTGTTGGGTCAAAGGGTAGATGGGCAGTGTCGTGTTCGAATTGCCTTCCCAGATGACTGGACCAATCCATGACTCCAGGCATCAATATGCCAGGAGTTGCTCCTCCAATCATCATTTTCCTCTTTTGTCATCTTTGCCAACCTGATGGTATGAGATGGAGCATCTGAGTTATTTTCATTTGTATTCCTCTCAATATTAGTGATTTGGAGAATTTTTTCTCATATGGTTGTTTGGACTTCTTCCATTGAAAACTGCCTTTTTGCCATCTTGGAGAGAGGGGAGGGCAGGGAGGGAGGGAGAAAAAAATTTGGAATTCCAAATCTTATAAAAGTGAATATTGAAAACTATCTTTACATGTAATTGGAAAAATAAAATACTATTAAGTGAAAGAAAAAAGGAAAACTGCCTGTTTTCACATCCTTTGACCATTTATCTATTGAGGAGTAGCTCTTGCTCTTATAAAATCGAATCAGTTCTTTTTCCATCTTGAAAATAAGACTTTAATCAGAGAAAGTGGCTGCCTAGATCCACCCCACCCCCCAGTTACCTGTTTCTCTTATAAGTTTAACTACACTGGTTTTGTTCATGCAAACACTTTATAATTTCACATAACAAAAAATTGGCCATTTCATCTTCTAGAATCCTCTCTAACCCTTGCGGGGTTATGAACTTTTCCTTTCTCCATAGATCAGAAAGGTAATTTCTTTCTTGTTTCCCTAATTTGAATTTAATGTGACTTTTTATAACAGTAATAACTAGCATTTTGGGGTCTAAATGATGTATCCATTTGGAGTTTATCTTTGTTGCCATGGCTTTTTTTTTTTTAATCACTCCTCTCATCAGACCCTCCCACCAGTGTAGGTCCAACAGCTGTTTTTGTTCTACAGATAAGAAAAACACAACCTAGAGAGCTTAAGACAATCAAACTGCCCAAAGCTATGCAATAATTTATGGTAGAATCCAGGCCTCTCAGATTTTGCTCCTAAAGCAAGGAAGAGTTTTCACTTGTTTGGCTTAGTTTATGAAGAACCCTTCCTCAGGTGGAGGTGGGGTGGGGGAGGGTGAGACAAGAAAAATGAATGGCTATGATCCCTATTTAGGAAAGTTCAAGATGTGCTTGGTACTGTTATTAGCCCTCAGCATATGTATATTATCTCATTTGATCCTCATGACAGTTCTTCAAGGTAGGAATTAGCACGATTGCTTTTTTACAACTTCCTTCATGAGGCTAGGTGTCAATAAGGAGAGAAGAGGTTTCACCCTCTACCACGTTTGCTCAGAATGTTCTCTCTCTGAAATGTCCTCAAGAGATACCCTTCCATCCACCTTGGCCCATTGGAATCCTACCCACACATCAAGGATCAGCTCAGATGTCAACTCTAACTGTCAACTGTCAATGTCAGCTGCAGTCTCTAATTACTCTGGCCAGCACTGGCTTTTCCCTCCTCTCTTTACCAATGGTGTTATTTTATTGGTTTTTCTACACTACCCTTATACTTTGCATTGATGATATTTGCCTTAGAATATAGTAAACTTTTTGTCGTTTAGTCATTTTTCAGTTATGTCTGACTCTTCATGACCTCATTTGGAGTTTTCTTGGTAAAGATACTGGAGTGGTTTCCTTCTCCAGCTCATTTAAAGATGAGGAAACTGAGGCAAACAAGATTAAGGGACTTTCCCCAAGGTCACACAGCTAACAAGTGTCTGAGGCCAGATTTGAACTCGTGAAGATGAGTCTTCCTGATTCTGGGCCCAGTGCTCTCCCACCGGGTAACCTAGATCCAGTACTTAATAAATGCTTCCTTCCTTCTGGAATAACTCAGTTCTAGTATCTCAGTTGTCTCTCAAGGCATCTTTGTCTTCAGAGTCTTAGGCATAGGATACCAGGTGGTATTAAAGAATTTGACTTGTGCTCTACTGCGACTCAGGTCTTTCCCTAATATGTAGAGAGAAATTGTTTGATGACCAGAATATACTGATTCTTGGGGGATTGCTGACCCTCTGTGCCTAATTTTTGCACACGATGTCCTCGGGTGAGACTTTGTTAGAGAAATTTGTCTTTACCCTAACTCAGTGGTCCCTGCTCAGGGCTAAAGGAGGAGTATGGCTGGTGTCTCCTAGCTCACATTTCTGTGAAGGAAGCGATAATAACATCTGACATTTCTAAAGTATTTTAAGGTTTGCAAAGTGCTTCACAAAGTTTATCTCCATTTATCACAATAAGGCTGAGAGAAAGGTTTTATTATTCTCCTCATTTTACAGATGAGGAAACTTGCCCGGAGTCACTCAGCTAGTTAGTGTCTGTGCAGGATTTGAGCTCAGGGCTTCTCATCCAATGTCTATTCCTCTGTCCAACAGGGACATCTGCTGCCCCAAGAGGCTACAACTGTGATTGCCTGTGACAAGGGACAAGTGAGGAAACTGGGTCAAAGGGGGTATTTGAAAAGAACATTGAAATGGGAACCAAAGGGCCACCTTCCTCCTAATTAGCCTCACCTTCCTTCCCTGTTCTCTAACGTTCCTTTCAGCTCCAGCATTCTGCTTTCTAACATTCATGTTTAAGGTCCCTGTCAGCTCTGACATTCTGTGTTACAAGGTCCCTCCCAGCTCTGACATCCCATGTTCTAAGAGCCCTCTAGTTCTCATGTTCCCTACTCTAAGGTTCCTCCCAGTTCTGACATCCCATGTTCTAAGGGCCCTCCCAGCTCTGACATTCTATGTTCTAAGGGCCCATTCAGATCTGACATTTTATGTTCTAAGGACTCTAGCATTCTGAGAAATAACATGACCCTTCTTCATGACTCTCTGGCCCCCTCCCCATATCCCAGCTCCCATCCCTATGCCTCAGGCACACACCCCTGAAGGTGCCCCCCTCCTACACATGTGCTTTGCTCCCCAGTCTGCAGCTTCCTCTGACAAACATTTTCCATCGCTGTTCTGATACAAAAGCAGGTTACAGGTGAAAACAATCTCAGAGGTTTCCGTTCTCTGGGTCCTCCCACTGTCTGGTTATTTACTGCCCCTACCCCTGAGTAAGCTCCCTGCCCAGGATGTAGAACACCCTAGAGCTTCCTTCCATGGCAGTGTGAATGGTATAGATGACCCAAGGCTGGGCTATTTTCCACCAGCCTTAGAGTTCCTTTGGTGTCCATTCTGCTCCCCCTGCCCAGAGCATTGTGCATGACCCATTCAGCTCTCCAGACTCAGTCTGCAAAGTCTGTGTGGTACAGTTGAAAAAATGCCCACTCCACAGATTTTACCATCAGATGACCTGGATTCCAATCCCATCTCTGATACTGCCTATAAGACCTTGGGTAACTTTTTTAACTCTTCTGGGTCTCAACTTCCTATCTGTACAATGAGGGGTCTGGACAAATGGCCTTTGGGGGAGCCCTTTCCAGTCCTAGATCTGTGAAGCTGCAATTCTTTCCCTATATCAGTGACCAGAACCACCTGCCTCTGTGGTCAGAGCAGAGAACTTGGCCTTGGCCTACCACTTTGGGCACATGGATGCCCCCTGAACCCATTATCAACATCAATTATCTCCCAGCAAATAAACTTTCTTAGGCAAATCACTGTCCATGAGCCTCAGCTTTGCCATCTATAAAATTAGAAAGTTGGACTGGAACAGGGGTGGGGAACCTGCGACCTCAAGGTCACGTGTGGCCACATGTTCCCCACTCCTGGAGTAGAAGCTCTCTAAGATCCATTTCATCTTTAAATCTATATTCTAAAGTTCTTCTAGCACCAATAGTCTAAGATCTAAGGGCCCGCCTGGCTCCCACCTCTCTCAGCTCTGGCCATGTTCTCCGTCTCCCACATCTGCAACATTCTCCCTCCTTCACTTGTTCTCCTGACCTCCCTGACTTCCTTTAAGTCCCCACTAAAATCCCACCATCTACAGGAAGCCTTCTCCAGCCCTGCTAAATTCTGGTGCCTTCCCTCTGTTAATCATTTTCTGTTTATCCTGTTTAGAGTTGGTTTTGTATATATTTGTTTGTATGTTGCCTCAATCTATTAGATTGTAAGCTCCTTGAGGGTCTGTTGACTTTCTGTATCTTAGCACTACATTTGGTAGGCAGCTAGGTGGTGCAGTGGATAGAGCACCAGTGCAGGAGTCAGGAGGTTCAAAACTCACCTCAGACACTTGACGCTCACTAGCTGTGTGACCTTGGGCAAGTCACTTAACCCCAATTGCCTCATCCTGGGTCATCTCCAGTCATCCTGATGAATATCTGGTCACTGGATTCAGATGGCTGTGGAGGAGACATGAGGCTGGTGACCTGCACAGCCCTCCCTCACTCAAAACAAAGTCAAGGGCAAGTCATGTCATCAATTCTCTGATGGCATGGTCTTCTTTGGCAACAAAGGACGAACACATACACATTTGGCACATAGTAGGTGTTTAATAAATGTTTATTGATTGACTGGTTCTATATTCTGAGTCCCCTCCCAGCTCTGACATCCTATGTTCCAAGGGCCCTCCCAGCTCTGACATTCCCTTTTCTATGGTTTTCTCTATCTCTGACATTCTGCGTCTTAAGGATGTAGAATACCACAATAGCAGTACCCAGTCATCCTCTCTAGGGAGGCTGGGTGCTGGGGCTGCAGCTCTAAGCAGGATCTCCTCTCCAGCCCTGGGCTGGTACAACCTCCATAAACAGGCAATGCAAACCTGCAGCTGTGAGGCCAGGTGCTAAGGGAGAGAGTGGGACAGGAAATGAGGCTGCCATTTCCCCACTCTCCTTTCTTATTTGTTTGAGAAGCAACTTCACTTTCTAAATTGGTCATTGTAGCTGGGGCCCACCTGGCCTTGAGGCCTCCTGTGGGAGAAAACTGAAGGGGAAGGGGAAAGGGAAGGACTGATGGAGAGCTCTGGGTGTGGTGATGGGAGCAGGTGAACCTGGTCTGAAGTAACCCTAGTGCCAACCAACATTCAGCTCCCTGCATTAATGGGGGTGGTCAATCCACTGTGGCTCCTGGTGTGTCAGGTGGCTTGGTGCCATTGTTGTATGTACTAACTAGACACAAATTGCCTCCAGGGTAGTCATTATGAATATCCATAGACAATCAACCAACAAGTTACCCTGGGCAAGTCATTTCCCTTTCTTGTTTCACTTTACTTATGAATAAAATAAGGGTATTGAACCTGACTGAAGTCTAAGGTGACTTCCAACACTTACCTTTCAAGTCTAACAGGGCATTTGAACTAGATGGCTACTAATGTCCCTCCCAGCTCTGACATCCTCTGTTCTAAAGCCTCTCCCCAGCTCTGACTCTGTCTTTTCCAACATTCTTTGTTCTATGGTCCTTTATAGGGGTGACATTCTTTGATTCCTATAAACCAGGCACAGCATCCTCAGACCATTAGGACAACTGTACCACTGCTGTTTCAGACCATTCCAAACACCCATGGCCCTCCACCTGACCCCATACTGAGAGTTGCCTGTTTCTATTTGCAGAGCCCTTTATATCCATTACCTCATTTGACATCCATAATAACCATGGGTGGTAGGTTCCAGACCAGATAGTGGATGGTATATCCCCATTTTCTAGAAGAAGGAACTGAAGAGGAGCAAAGAGATGCAAAATCAGTTAGGGAACTACGAGGGGAACCCCTAATTCAAGTCTCCTCTGACTTTTCCCAATCCAGGACTTTGCCCACCATACCGCAAGGCAGCCCTTCCCACCCTTGGAGCTGGAATAGGCAAGCATCTGACTGAAAAGTGGGCTGAACCACAGATTAAGAGGTGGGTGGCACTTTAGATGTCAGTGCTCTTTCCAGAAAAGTTTTCTGAAGGCTCATATACATACCAAAATAGAATGGTAGAGTGAGAAAAGGTTAAGCATGTAGGATATTAAAACATAGACTCTCAGAGACTGAAAGGGGACTTAGAACACAGAATGTCAGATCTGGAAGGGCTCCAGAACAGAGGATGTCAGAGCTGGGAGGGACCTTAGAACAGAATCTCAGAGCTGAGAGAGATCCTAGAGAACAGAATATTGGTGCTGGAAGGGACATTTTAGAATATAGAAGAAGATAATGGCTAAAAATGGACTTTGGAACATGAAATTTTGGAACACAGATGGTTGGAGTTGGAGCAGATCTCAGAACTTAGAATGCCCTGCTGTCCTGTACCCTCTTCTAGCCTGGCCCTGTGGCCTCTTTGGCCCTTGAATGGGGTGGGGGCGCTTTCCTTGTCAGCTCCTGTAGTGACCCAAACCCTTCTGCAATTTCCCCTTTAAGCCCGTGTTTATCTCTGTATAAAACAAGGAGCTGAACTAGTTGCTTACACAGAACCTTGCACCTTATGCAAGTCACTTCCTCTCTCTGGCTCTGAGTTTTCTAATCTCTCATTTAGTAATGGGAGAGTTAGATTAGATAGTCTCTAGACTGTCGCCTCTTACGATCTATGAACTTCAATACTTATTTTCCTCGTCTGTAAAATAGGAATGATCACAGCACCTACCTCTTAGAGTTTTTGTGAGGCTCAAATGAGATAGTATTTGTTAAAAGGCTTAGCCCAGTTCCTGGCACATAGTAGGTGCTCTTATAAAGCCCCCCCCCTCTTCCTTTATGAGTTGCCTATTGTATACAGTGTCTTGTGTATAGAACTGGATAAGTGAAAGAAAAAAGGCAATGGTAGTTGTTAGCTTTTACATGGTGCTTTACGATTTGCAAAGAACTTTACAAATACTATCTCAATTGATCTTCCCAACAACTCTAGAAAGGGAAGGGAATAAACATTTAGATAGTACCTACTATGTGCTAGGCACTGTGCTAAATGCTTTACAAATATTATCTCACATGATCTTCACAACTACCCTGAGAGGCATGTGCTGTTATGATCTCCATTTTACAGTTTAGGAAACTGAGGCAAAATGGCTTTCCCAAGGTCACACAACTATCGAGTATCTGAGGTCAAATTTTTGAACTCAGGTTTTCCTTACTCGAGGTTTAGTACATTATCCGCTGTGCCTCTTAGAGTCCTCTCATTTATATAATAGCACCAGAGGTGTGCTGATAAATGTTTAAATACTAGATCTGAACACCACCACTGACAAAAATGTACACAGGGAAGATTTTTAAGTGAAATTTTCATTATTAACATGTTTTCTATCACTTTCTTAAGTCAAGTGGTCAATAAATCAAGATCTTATTTAAAACATTTGCTCATTTCTGAGCTATAAATGCTCACACTGAAAATTTAACAATTAACTCTCCCTTGTGGATATGAGAGCCGGTTGTTGTTCAGTCATATCCAACTCCCCGTGACCTCATTTGGGGTTTTCTTGGCAGAGATACTGGAGTGGTTCAGCATTTCCTTCTCCAGCTCATTTTATAAATGAGGAAACTGAGGCCAATAGGGTGAAGTGGCTTGCCCAAGGTCACGAAGCTAAGTATGTGAGGCTGGATTTGAACTCAGGAAAATGAGTCTTCCTGACTTCAGGTCCAGCGCTTTATGCAGGATGGTGCCACCTAGCTGTCCCAGAGAGCCAGACTTTGAAGATCTAAAAAATGCCTTCTGTATACTGGACCCCATTTGAGCCTTACATCAACCCATTGCAAGGCTACCAACATTATTATCTTGAATTTTACATCGGAGAAAAGTAAGGTTGCCAGAGGGATTTCCTGGTCCTAAATCTAGTGATCCGTGCTCTGGGACCAGCTAGGATCCTTGAACCGATGGAACTTAAATCTAGAATGTAAGCCTTGCACCCCAATAACTCCACACAACACAAAATGATCCTTGATGAAGGCTTCCAAGGAGTGCAAACCAAGAACTAAACAGGGTCCAACTGAGGGATCACAGGCAGTTTTCTTGGGAGAGGTGGTTTTTCCAGTGGGAAGTAGGATTGCATGGGTCCATTGCCAATACCCCATGGATTATCAGGGCATACAAGCTCTGGAGTGACTCTACAATCTTTTCTATCTACAAGGCCATTGTCCAACAGAAACAGTTAGAGTCAGAAGGTACCTTAGAACCCATGCCTGACATGTAAAGTCCTTTCCAAATTCATTGTGTATTCATCAAGAACTCTATATTTCAACCAAACTGAAGTGCTACCTTGATGTTCCCTAGACTTAAATTCCCATTTCTCACCTCTATACATTTGCACAAGCTGTTTCCCATACCTGGAAGGCTCTCCCTGCTGCTGTGCCCCCTCCTTCTCATTTCAGTATCTCAGAAACTTGTCTACCCTCCAGGCTTAACTTAGATGCTACTTCCTTTGTGAAACTTTCCCTGAAACCTCCGGTTCTTGGTGATTTCTCCTTCTTCCATTTACCTTGTATTTACTTATCTAGGGTGTATGGGTTGTTCGGAGAGGACACCTCTGTTGTAAGGGCTTGCCCATCCATCTTTGGTGTCCAGCTGTTACCAACTCTCACCTGTGGCTCCAAGAATCTATAGCATGGGCATCGGTCACACCCTGATAAACCATCTCAGCAGCCACCACAACACAAACTATTTCAATAGATGGGCTAAATCAGATTGAGGGTAGCTGATAGGCTTCAAACCTGTTGGCAAGTTAGGGGGGTGCCTACCCCAAGCACGTGAAGACTTCCCCCATTGGAAAAGGCAGATGAGAACAATTTGTTCTAACAGCCATGAAGGTGGCTGAAGTGATTTCCCTGTCCCCATCACCTCCAGGATCAAATATGAAATTTTCTTGGAGTGTTCAAAGTCTTTTATAATCTGTCATCCTTCTATTTTACCAGTTCTCTTATATCTTATTCACCCCCATGGACTCTGGGATTCAGGGACACTGGCCTCCTTGCACAAGGCTCTCCACCTCCTAACTCTGGGCATTTGTTTTTGGAGGAAATCAAGGTTAAGTGACTTACCCAAGGTCGTACAGCTAGTAAGTGTCTGAGGCTGGATTTGAACTCAGGTCCTCCTGATTCCAGGGCTAATGGCTACACTGCCACCAAGCTTCCCAACTTTGGGCATTTTTGATGACTGTCTCTCATATCTGGAAGGCTCTCTCTCCTCACCTCAATCCCTTAGCCTTCCTGACTTCCATTAAATCCCAATTAAAATTCCACTTTCTATGGGAAGATTCTCCTGACCCCTCTTAGTGCTAGTGTCTCCCTATTGCTGATTATCTATAATTAATAAAGATAATAATAGCTAGTATCCATATAATACCTACTATGTCCCACTTAGTCAATAAACATTTGTTAAGCACCTACTACATGCCAGTCACTGTGCTAAGATACAAAAAGAGGCAAAAGGCAGTCCCTGACCTCGAGGAGCTCACCGCCTAATGGGGAAGAGAACAAGGAAACAAATATTTATAAACAAGGCATATATGGAAAATAAGAGGGAAGGCACTAGAATCAGGAGGGGTTGGGGAAAAACTTCCTATAGGATTTTAGTTGGGAAGCATTGCAGGTACAGGAGCAGCTAGAGAGAATGCTGGAGTCAAGGGACGGAGGGTCTTGTTCATGGAATGACCAGGCTGGTGTCACTGGGTCAGAGGAGTAAGGTGTGAGAAGACCAGAAAGATGAGGGTTATAAAAGGGTTGGAACATCAGACACAAGATTTCGGGTCTGATCCTCAGGGTAGAAGGGAATTACTGGAGTTTATTGAGAGGGGGGTAATATAGTCAGACCTGAACTTTAGGAAAATCACTCTTTGGTGTGTGAATGGAGGACAGATTGGAGTAGGGAAAGACTTGAGGCGAGCAGATCCATGAGCAGGCTATTATAATAGTCCAGGTGATGAGGGGCTGCAGTGGGGGCAGTATCAGAGGACAGAAGGGGGATTATATTCAAGAGATGTTCCGACAATGAAATGGACAGGCCTTGGTGACAGATTGGTATAGGGAGATTGGTATAGGATAGTGAGGATTCAAATTTGACTCCTTGGTTTCAAGCCAGAGGGACTGGGAAGATGGTGTTGCCCTATGGTAACAGATAATTAAATAAATAAATTAAAACTAAAAGGTAAATAAATAAGGGGAGAAGAGTTTAGGGGAAAAGATAGTAAGTTCTGTTTTGAACATGTTGAGTTAAAATGACTATTGAATAGTACTTCTAGGACTGTATCCTAGAGAGATCATAAAAATGAGAAAAGGTCCTACATGTACAAAACCATTTACAGCAGCTCTCTTTGTGGTGGCCAAGAACTAGAAATTGAGGGGATGCCCATCCATTGGGGAATGGCTGAACAAGTTGTGGTATATGAATGTAATGGAATACTATTGTGTCATAAGAAATGATGAACAGGAGGACTTCAGAGAGGCCTGGAGGGACTTATATGAACTGATGGTGAGTGAAAGCAGCAGAACCAGGATACCATTGTACACAGTAACAACCACAGTGTATGAGGACTGTTTCTGATAGACTTGACCCTTTACAGTAATGCAAGGACCTATAACATTTCCAGAGAACTCTGGAAGCAAAATGCCATCCACATTCAGAGAAAGGACCATGGAATCAGAACGCAGAATGAAGCATACTATTTTCTCTTGTGTTTTGTTTTTTCTCATGATTTCTCCATTTTAATTCTTCTATGCAACATGGCTAATGTGAAAATGTGTTTAATAAGAATGTATGTGTAGAACCCATATAAGATTGCATGCCATCTTGGGGAAGGAGGAGCAGAAAATTTAAGACATATTGAAGTGATTGTTGAAAACTGAAAACAAATTAATTTAATAAAAAACCAAGAAAATTAAAAAAATAAAATGACTACTGGAAATCCAGTTCTAGATGTCTGAAAGGCTGTTGGAGTTTCAAGATTGGAGGTCAGCAGAGAGGCTGGGGCAGGTAGGTAGATTTGAGAGTCATTAACATAGAGGTGGTCATTAAATCCCTGGGAGCTGATGAGATCCCCAAGTGAGGTGTACAGAGGAAGAAGAAAAGAGGTCCCAGAGATAAAACCCTGGAACATGTTACTTTTCAGATGTGTCCAACTCTTTGTGACCTCATTTGAGGTTTTCTTGGCAACAATACTGGAGTAGTTTGCCATTTCCTTCTCCAACTCATTTTATAGATGAGGAAACTGAGGCAAACTGTGACTTACCCAAGGTCACACAGCTAGTTACTCTGAGACCAGATTTAAACTCAGGAAGATGAGCCTCCCTGACTCCAGGTCCAGCACCTTATCCATTGTGCCCCCTATCCCTGGGACACCTATGGTTAAAAGGGCATGATCTGGATGAGGATCCAGGAAAGGAAACCAAGAAGGAGCAATCTGATAGGAAGACACTCAGGAAACAGTGGTATCCCAAAAACCTAGACCAGGGGTGGGGAACCTGTGGCCTTAAGGCCACATGTGGCCCTCTAGGTCCTCAAGTGCACCACTTTGCCTGAATCCAAACTTCACATAACGAATCTCCTTCATAAGTTCATAAGTTCTGTAAAACTTGGACTCAGTCCAAAGGTCACACCCAAGGACCTAAAGGGTCACATGTGGCCTCAAGGTCATGGGTTCCCCACCCCTGACTTAGGGAGAAGAGAGTATCAAGGAGTCAATAGCTGTAGAGAGGCCAAGAAGAATGGGAGGAGGAAAGGTCATTGGATTTAGCAGCTAAGAGATCATTGGTAACTCTGGAGAGAGTACTTTCAATGGAATGATAAGATTGAAAGCTAGATTGTAAGGGGTTAAGAGAGTGCAAAGAGAAAAGTGACATCTATGGTAGACCCCCTTTCAAAAAGAGTTTAGCTACAAAGGGCAGAAAAGATATAGGACCACAGTTAGTGGGATGGAAAGATCAAATGAGAGTTTTCTGAGAATGTGGGCAGGTGGGGTGCACATGAGCATGTTTATAGGCAGTAGAGAATGAGCCAGTAGACCAGGAGGGATTGAAAATAAATGAAAGAGTGGGAATGATAGAGGAGGCAATCTGTTAGAGGAGACTGGATGGAATGATTGCTTTGCAGGCCAACCAAGGGTTAAGGAGTAAGGCCACATGTGAGACAGGACAAGAAGGCATGAGTGATGGGGGATGAGGAAGAGGGGAGAAGAAGGAGTTTACAGCAAATGGCCCCATTTTTACAATATGAATTAAGGTTCTCAGCTGAGAGAATGGGGAAACCATGGGAGGTCTGAGGAAGAATGAAAATGTTGGAAGAGCTGCTTCAGAGAGTGATAGTGGACTGATAAGGGAGGGATCATAGAATTGCCATGCAGGAGAAAGGGCCCAGTTGAGGTTTTATAACATACATTTGTAGTGGACCCATTCAGAACAATTGCATGATTTTTTCCCACCTTTATTCAGTGGGAGTCAATTAAATTTAGTTCAATAAGTGTGTTTTAATCTCCTACTATTTGCTGAGCTCTGGGGATACAAAAAGAAAAACAATCCCTGTTTTCAAGGAGCTTATATTCTATTAAGAGAGTCAATATGTAGTCATAGATAGATATATACAAAATTTTAAAGTTAAGCATTTTTGTTTTGTTTGTTTGGTTTCTTTGGGAGTTGTACCAAGGAAGAGAATGTACAGACAGAGTGATGAGGGTTGGAGAGGACATTGCCCTGAGGAACGCTAAAGAGTCAGGAAATAGATAATGATACAACCAAGGAAACAGAGAAGGAGCAGTTAGACAGGAAGGCAGAGAACCAGGGGAGAAAGATATCATAAAAGCGAAGGAAGGAGAAAGTATCTAAGATGAAGTGGTGGTCAGTAGGGAGAGCTGCCTAAAAGCATCCTAGAAGGATGAGTACTGAGCTTTACTATAAAGAGATTGTTGGATATTCATTTGGGAATTCGTTTGGCTTGACTAGGCATATTGGTTACAAGGGGGAAAGTAGGAGGGAGAGGAAATCATTTTTTGTTAATTAAAAAATTTTTTTTTAAGTTTTTAAAAGAACTCATTGGTTAGAGGGGGCAGCCAGGTGCTATAGTAAATAGAGCACTAGGTCTGAAGGAAGGAAGATCTGAGTTCAAATATGACCTCCAAGACTTACTGTGTGACTCTGGACAAGTCACTTAACCCTGTTTGCCTCCGTTTTCTCATCTGTAAAATAAGCTGGAGAAGAAAATGGCAAAGCACTACAATATCTCTACCAAAAAAAAAAAAAAACCCAAAGGAGGGGTTACAAAAAGTCAGATAAGACTGAACAACAACCATTAATATGATGGATAGAGAGTTGGCCCAAGAGTCAGTAGAATCTAGATTCAAGCACACCCATAAGTCATCTTACTAGTTGTGTGATCCCAGGCAAATCATTTAACCTTTAAGTGGCCCAGACTCCTCTCTAAAGTGTTATCAGCATTGGTAGAACAAGTGTCTCTCTGGGAGGTCACTACACCAGATCCAATCAAAAAGTAAAACAAAAAGGCCATTGTTAACCTTGGAGAGGATGATTTCTGAAGAAGAGCCCGGTCAAAAGCCAGACCATAAGGGGTTGAGGACTGAGGAGAGACAGCAAGTGTGGATCACTCTTTCTAGGAGTTTTACAATGACAGTTTAGAAGAGACAAATGCTGATAGGTGTGAAGAAATAAATGCCCAGGTCCCAAGCCAAGGGAAAGTTTTTTAAGAATGGGGTAGAACTCAGCATGAATGTAAGCAACCAGCAAGAGATCGAAGATGACAGAATGGGAATGGCCATTGAGAAAATACCCTATAGAGAATGGGGGGATGGGATTAAGGGAACAAATGCCGTGGCAAGGAAGAAGGGTCACCTCCAAATTTTGAAGGGGAGAGTTGGAGAGATGACAGAACCCATCCTCATGATGGGAGAAGAGAGAAGCATCCTAGTGGACTGGAGAGGAGGGAAGGAATTACAACTGGATTCCATCCCATCTCAGACACTAACTCTATGTCCCAGACCAAGTCACTTTACCTCAGTGGGACTCAGTTCTTTATCTGTAAAATGAAGGGATAGGAACTCAAAGGTGTTTAAGGTCCCTTTCAGTTAGTGGTAGATGTTTAATGACCAGACTCTGAAGCAGGAACAAATTTACCCACGACACACTTTTAAATTTAATCTGCATTTTCTCCATCCCTTTCTTAAGTCTAGACAAACAATAAATCAAACCCTGATTTTGCCTAATTCTGAAGCAGAAATAGTCACAATGAAAATTTAGCAATCAGTTCCACCCCCTTGCTTCCCGCCCTAAATCTATAATCCTCTGGTAGCCAGTAAAATCCAGGAGGACCCTTGGAGAAGGATACAATTGAATGGAGGGAAGTTGGAGGCTTGAGGAGGGAGGAAGGATTGGACTAGCCACTCTGGCAGGTGGGATTGAGGCAAATCAAGAGAAAAGAAAAGGATCCTGCCCAGCTGAGATGAAGTAACACGAATCTGAAGTGGACTCAGCCAAGAGAGTGGCATGACATCTTCCAGAG
Source organism: Notamacropus eugenii (assembly GCF_028372415.1). NCBI lineage: Eukaryota > Metazoa > Chordata > Mammalia > Diprotodontia > Macropodidae > Notamacropus > Notamacropus eugenii. The sequence goes on from NC_092876.1 coordinate 64,033,207, forward strand.
GTGTTCAGAGGCTCAGGAGAGTGAGTGGAAGGCGGATGGTGGAGGGTGATGCAGGGCCCAGAAGCAACCATTCATGAATGGTGGGAAGGTACAGGGAGTCAAAGGTGAAAGATGACGTATTGTCCAACTGGTTAACAACAGTCAAGGCTGTATACGTTTCCCCCTCAAATTCCACGTCTCCGCTCAAATCCCACTTTCTTCAAGAACCCTTTCCAGGTCTCTACCCCTCCACTCCTCCTTTCTCCCACTGCTGGTTCCTTCCCTCTGAGATGACCTCCTATATACACTGTATAAATTTGTATGTATGCATGCACATGTGATTGTATGCATGTGTGTGCATATATACACATATGTTGTTGGCATGTTATCTCTCCCAGTAGACAGTGAGATCCTGAAGACAGGGAGCGGTTTTGCCTTTCTTTGCATTTGCAGGATACTGCACAGTGCTTTCCATACAGTAAGTGCTTAATAAATGATGCAGAAGGAGGAAAAGGAGTAGCAGTTAGAGGAGGAGGCTGGAGGCCAGGATGATGGACCAGAAGAATAAAGAGGGATTTATTCACCTTTTCTCCCTGACAGTCTGAACCCAGAAAGAGAGCAGAGATTGTCTTTGCAGATCAGGATTAAATGGGTTAGGACTGTCCCTAGAGTGTGTGGGGGGAAGGAGAGGAGATTGGGGCAGTTTAGGATCACTTTAGAGCCCTGGACTTAGGGTTAAGGACACAGAAGACCATTTTTCTCTCTGACACCAACTCCTGATGTGATTCAAGCCCTTCTCTGGCTTTTATTTATCTCATCTGTCAAATAGGAATAATAATCCTGGCACCCACTTACCCCACAAAGCTGCTTCGAAGAAAGCAGTTTCATAAATTGTCAATTGCTACGTCGGGTCCCCTGCAATTGACTTTCACTTGAACGATTTCCCAGAGAAATAATGACTTCTGTTTATAAGGTACTTTCACATGCCCACGACTTCATCGCCCAGGCTTAACAACATCCCTGGGAAGTGAAAGCATCATCATCATCCCCGATTAAGACCAGAGAACCAAGAATAAAGGTCTGTGACTTGCCTAAAGTCATGTATCTAAATACTCAGAAGAACTGGCCCCAAGCCTTGACCTCCTGGCTCCCAGTCCAAGGCCCTTCCCTGTCCCAGAGGAGGTCAGGCAGGCCCAGGCACCCTGCTCAGAGCCGTGGAAGGGCCACGTTGTTGCAGATGGGGGTGCGGGGGTTTGAAGCTCCTTCAGCAGCTGGAGCTTGGTGGGTAGTGGGGGCAGACCGGCTGTGAGTGGGCGTCAGCATCCTCGTGGAACCCAGCCCCGGCCCAGCCCTGTTTCCTGGTAACTGAGGCAGCTGGGTCTGTGCTGGGGTTGAGGGCAGGGAGCGTGGGGGCGTGGGGGATCGAGAGAGAGCGAATGAGTGAGAGTTGGTGACGGGTCAGGCACCCTCAGTCCCTGGCGGCAGGTGAGTGGGTGTCGAGGAAAGGGAGGCAGAGGAGAAAACAGGACGCCGCAGAGATCAGATTACTCACCTGCAGCTGCCTTGCTGGGGCTAATAAAAGAGGCAAACTTCCTGTTGTTTCTCCATTACCGCCCTTCTCCTCCCCCAGCCCTGAGGCAGCTGCTGTGGCAAGAGAGAAGGCAGAGCCTCCGAAATGCCAGCCCGCAGCTGACCCGGGGGCATTGGTCACCAGAATGTTGGCCTGCAAAGGCACCTCCAAGGAGAAAGATGTCTTTTCTGCAAGCAGCCTGGAGACAGTGAAAGTTGGAGCTGGGAGCTCTTAGAACATGGAATGTCAGAGCTGGCAGGGGCCTTAGAACGTGGAATATCAGAACTGGCAGGGACCTTAGAACACGGAATGTCAGAGCTGGCAGGGGCCTTAGAACGTGGAATGTCAGAGCTGACAAGGGCCTTAGAACACGGAATGTCAGAGCTGAAAGGGACCTGAATATACAAAATGTTAGAACATAGAATTTCATAATAGAAAAGAACCTCAGAACATGGGATGCTAAAATAATAATGGTAGTCAACATTTATATGGTTCTTGAATAGCCTTCAAGGTGGCTTTTGCAAATTATAATTCTATAGTGCTCTAAAGATTACAAAGCATTCCTCATCACAACCCTCTGAATTAGGAAAAGCAAGACTTTTCAAATGAAACAACTGAGTCCCAGGGAGGGAAAACGATCCCATTTTTTATATTCATAACAACCCTTTGAGGTGATAACGACAACTATTAAAAGGCATGATAATTTGTAGTTATATCTTTTGTTTTTATATCACCTTTATTTCCAAATCTTTCTCTCTCCCCTTCCTTTCTTCTTCCCTCTTCCCCCCAGAAAGCCATTCATCATAACAGAATAAGAAATAGAGTTTAGTTTTACAAAATTAACCAACACACGAATTTGGTCTGACAGTACATATAGCATCCCTCACCTCTTCCAAAAAGGGAAGGAGGCATATTTTTCATCTCTTTTTTTCAAGTGATATTTGGTCATTCCATTTACAGTGTTCTGTTTTGTTTTATTTTCTTTCCATTTCTACTCGTGATCATTGTACATGTCTTTTTTTCTGCTTCAGCCTTTCTTAGTCTGTATCCATTCATAAAAACTTCCTATAATTCTGTAAATTCTTCACGTTTATTGCTTCTTGTGGCACAATAACATTTCATTACCTTCATGTACCGCAATCTGTTTATCCATTCCCCAGCTGATGGGCACTTTGTTTCTAGTTCTTTGCTGCCACAAAAAGTAGGGTAGTCCCATTTTATACATAAGCTAAAGTCAATAGTAGTCCTGTTGGGATGACTTGCTCAAGATCTCATAGGGAGTGGTAAGTAGTAGAACTAAGACTAGATCCCAGGACTTACATAATTTCAAGCTCAAAGGTCATCTAGTACAAGTATTCAATTTTATAGGTGAGGAAAATTAGACCTAGAAAGGGGAATGATGTACCCCAGATTGTTCAAGTAGGTAATAATAACCTGGACAGGCATCTGAGCCCAAGACCTCCAGCCCCAAATCTATTTTCTTTCTACTACACCATGTTGTCCTGGCTTCAAGTTCAGAGTTCTTTTCCTAATACAACAAGGTCATATTATGGCTTGGCAATCTATTAATTGGTCTAAATCTCTACTGAAATCACCCATAATTTTAACCTATACCATCTCAAGATAACAAGTGCTCTCATTTGTGAGCCTATAGAAAACATGTCACGGTGTTAATAAGATAGTGATTTCTGGCCAAGATGGTTGTCTGAATGATAGGCACATTGCCCAATTTCCCATACACCTACTAGAAGAAAATCGGTAAGAGAGCTAAGCCTGGCTTCCCAGTTGGGAAGCAAGACTGAAAAGAAGAATAAATCAAAGAAAATACTGACCAATATAAAAAACATATCCAAATCCAGAGGTTCTCCCCAAAGAAGGAAAAAATAACTCTTAACAACTGCAAGCAAAGAATCAAAGGAAAATGACTTTTCTACGAGATATGAATATTGACAAGCAAGAGATTAAAAATGAAATATACTCTGGAGGAAAGAATTAGAAGGAAAATAAATAAATTAGAAAGGAAAGTAAAGACCCTTACCCAAGAAATGGACTCTCTGAAAACTAACCTAGACCAAGCACAAATCAATGAGTACACAAGAAAGAAGTATCAGAACAAAACAAAAAGGTAGAAAAAAATAGAAGAAAATCTAAGATATATGATATCAAAGTCAACTGACCTACACACTATTCAAGATCTGATCAAGGTGAGATAATTTAAGAATCACTGGATTACCTGACAGCCATAATAAAAGAAAAAGCCTGGACGCTATATTTCAAGAAATAATAAATGAAAACTGGATCTATTCAAACCAGAAGACAAAGTAAAGACAGAAAGAATAAACGAATCACTTCTTGAAAGAAACCATAAAAGGGAAAGTCTTAAGAATTTCATAGCCCTAACACAAATCTCCCTTGTCTATGAAAAAATGTTACTTGCAGTTCAAGTGCTAAAGAACCATAGTCAACTATATAAAATTACTTACCATTTTAGGGAAGATAGAAAATTTGGAATTCAAAATTTTTAAAAAATGAATGTCAAAAATTGTCTTTACATGGGGAAAAAATACTGTTAAAAAAGAACCATAGTCAAGATCACACAAGACCCGACAATTTCTACTTAAATAAGAGGAGATCTTGGAATATAATACTAGTCTGCAAACCTTCATTAAGGACTTACTATGTGCCAGATAGGTAGGTGGGGTGGATAAAGTACTTGGCTTGGAGACAGGAAGACTCATCTTCCTGAGTCCAAATCTAACTATAGACATTTTCTAGCTGGGTGACTCTGGGCAAGTCATTTAACTATTTGCCTCAGTTTTCTCATCTGTAAAACTAGCTGGAGAAAGAAATGACAAACCACACCAGTATCTCTGCTAAGAAAACCCCAAGTAAGATCATGAAGAATTGGACATGACTGAAACAATTGAACCATAGCAACTACAGATGTATGAGGCATTGCGTTAAGTATTGGAAATACAATACAGGAAAACAAAGATAGTCCCTGCCCTCAGGGAGCTTACTTTCTAATGGGGAAAGACAAGAGAAAAAGAAACTGAAAGGGAAGGGGGAGAAGGTATCCAAGTGGGAATATGATGGAGGATTCTGGATTGAAGCCTGGAAAGAAATAAAGAGATAGCTGGCCTCAGTGCCCTTCTTAAATGGAGGTTCTAGAAGGAGCCTTCTAATCAGGAGGATGGCCCTAATAGGCTGAGAGTGCTTCCAATGTGTAGGTTCTGGGGCTACAATAATCTTTCAGGGCCATGATAGAGGTGTCCAGATTTCAGTTTAGTAAGAAATGAAAAAATAACTGACCTGGATGCTCTTCTTAAATATTGCAAAAGGCAAAAAGCAAAAATAAAAAACTTAGAACCAAGAACAACTGGTTCTGCAAAGCTAAGTACGTAATTTAAGAAGGAAAAAAATGGAATAGATGACTATCTAGTATGTCTAATGAAAAGACCAGAGCTGAGTAGGAACACTAAAATACAAACATGTAAGAATCCAGAGAAACCTAGGAAGTTTAGTTTAGTTGAGCAAGTAAGGAGCTGTATTATGATGAAGTACTAACATTTTAATAAGGGAAGAGAAACAAGTGTCCTTTCAGAACCTTACTTTCTTCAAAAGGTATTCAGGGCATTAAATAAGAAAAAAAAAACCCCACAGGTCTTGAGAGTGGATTGGTTTTGTTCTAAAGATTTTAAGGGGAGAAAGATAAGAGACAGTGAGAAGAATATACAACATACACGGAGGAAGGGTTGAAGGGGTTAAGCATCAGATGAACGTTACTCTTATCTGAAAAAAAACCAAGGAGGATCGAGCACATACACACATAGACAATCAACAAAACAATAAATCAAGCTCTGATTTGTAACATTTGCCAATTTCTGAGATTATAAATGTTCACACTGAAAATTTAACAATCAGTTCCAGTCCTTTTAAGACAGTTCCAGCATTCCCCTGGATGTTACCACTCAGAGAGGTAATGATCTCAAGGTTGAGAGAAAAACATAAATTTCTGGACATGAGTGCTGTGTGGGCTCCTTTTGTTTGACTTATTTGCTAAGAGGTTTTCCTCCCTTTCTTTCTCTCAGTTTTTAATGGGGGAGGAGCTGTAGAGGGAGTAGGAATGTTTAAAAATTCACAGAAAAAAACATGAGGAAGTTTAGAAGGAAGCATAAAACAAACAGGATTGTTGTGAAAAGAAAGTGTACAATTTATCGTATATTTTTTTAAAATAGTATTCTATTTTTTCCCAATTTTATGTAAAGACAATTTTTAGTATTTATTTTGACAAGATTTTGAATTCCAAATTTTTCTGCCTTCCTCCATTCCCTGCCCTCTTTCTAAAAGGGTAAGCAATTTTTATAGATTATATATATGCAAGCATGTAAAACATCTTTCTATGTTAGTCACAGTTGTGAAAGAAGAAACAGATCAAAGGGGAAAAAAAACATGAAAAAAATAAAGTGAAAATAGTATCTGATCTGCTTTCAGAGTCCATCAGTTCTTTATCTGGATGTGGATAGCATTTTCTATCATGAGTCCTTTGTAATTGTCTTGGACCATTGTGTTGTTGAGAAGAGCTGATTCATTCATAGCTATTCATCACACAATGTTGCTGTTACATGTACAATGTTTTCTTGGTTCGGCTAATTTCACTTTGCATCAGTTCATACAGGTCTTTCCAGGCTTTTCTGAAATCCCCACCTGCTTATCATTACAGAACAATAGTATTCCATTATATTCATATACCACAATTGGGGTGTAGTGTGTGTTCAGGGAGAACCAATATCTTTTTTGTGATGACTGCCAAGCCCTTTTCAGGGCTTTTTCCACCTTTGGTGTTCACCTGTTCCACCCAACTCTCACCTGTGGCTCCAAGAAGCTGCAGCATGCGCAGGAGCCACATCCCAGTAAACTGTTTCAACAGACAGGCCAAACCAGGTTAAGGGTAGCCAAGGGGGTCTCAGACCCATTGGTGAGTTAGGGGGGTGTCTACCCCATGAAGGTAAAGACTTCCTCAGGTAGAATGGGTAGATGAGAACAATTTATTCCAATGGCCACGAAGACAGCTGAAGCAAGCAATGTGGAATGCTTAGAGCTTGGTTAGACACTGAAGATGCCAAGGTCATCCACTGCATCCTGAGTCATTGCCAGCCATCTTGACTCTATCCTGCCACTGGACTATGATGACTCTGGAGGAGAGAGGATGACAACTTTGTCCATCTGCCTCACTTAAATCCAATTTACATTCAAATCAAAAGACATCACCCATACCATTTTACTATTTTGCCTCAAAGTCCTGTGGCAACAGGCAATTGATGAAGCAGCAGGTGCAGATACACTGGGAGCTGTAGTCACAACCCTGCACACAGGTGACCCAGGCTATAGGGTCATTTCTTACTGGAAGCAGCAGTGGGACTCAGCAGCCCCCTGGGTGTCTGAGCAGCCTTTTAAGGATCACACTGCTCAACTCCTGGTGTGAGGAAGGGGCTATTGCCCTAAATATTGTCTGCTTACCCAACCCTGACCTGATTACTGTGTCAGGCAGGGAATCCCACTATGTGGTCAAAATGCAAAAAAATGGACAAAATGTACAAAAACATCTGCAAAGATGATTCCATTCACCATCAGCACATGGAACATGTGCACACTTATAGATAACACAAAATCCAGTAGACCTAAAAGACAAATTGCTCTTGTTGCAAGAGAACTCAGCAGGTATCACATCTATAATGTGGCTCTATCAACACTGAGTGGTTGTGATGTCCTATAGATTTTTGGTCTATAAATAGCTTTCAGGGAATCATAAAAACACTTTGGATTGTTACTATCAGCATAAAGCTGAATTTCATCTGCCTTCTTACTGAGCCAGGAATCCTGCATCTAAGTTTTGCTTATACTTTGCTTTTGATGGAACAGACAATGCTCTTGTGCCTACCCATTTACCAGTGGAGTGAAATTGGGTTGTGTGCTTGCTCCCATGCTTTTTAGCATGATGTTTTCAGCCATATTGTCAAATGCTTTCAATGAGGATGAACACAGCATCAAGGTCAGCTACTGTACTGATGGTAAGTTCTTCAATTTGAAAAGGCTACAAGCCAAGGCCAAAGTGGAGGGAGTGTTGGTGCATGATTTTTTGTTTGCAGATGATTGTGCACTCAATGCAGCCTCTGAAGCTGAAATACAACAAAGTACGGATCAATCCTCTGCTGCCTGTGCTAATTTTGGCCTACTAATTAACACCAAGAAAACACAGGTGCTCCATCAGCCGCCACCACACCATCCATACGTGGAACCATCAGTTACAACAAATGGAGAAGTTTTGAATGCTGAGGATAAGTTCACTTACCTTGGTAGTGTACTTTCCAGGGATGTACACATTGACAATGAGGTTGATACACGTGTTGTCAGAGCTAGCTCAGTGTTTGGGAGGCTCTGAAGAAAAGTTTGAGGGAGAAGATGTACTAGACTGACTGCCAAACTGATGGTCTACAGAGCCCTTGTGCTGGTCTCATTGTTGTATGCCTGTGAAACATGGAACGTCTACCAGCGCCATACCAGGAAACTGTATCTCTTCCATTTGAACTGTCTTAGGAAGATTCTGAGGATCACCTCTCAGGATAAGGTACCAGACACTGAAGTCCTTGCTCAAGCGGAACTGCCAAGGCATTCAACTATGCTTCAGAGAGTGCAACTCCGATGGGCTGGCCATGTTGTTCGAATGCAAAATGTATGCTTGCCAAAAAGACTGTTTCGTGGAGAACTCACATGGGGCAGGTGATCACAAGGTGGTCAGAAGAAGTGATACAAGGACACTCTCAAGGTCCCTCAAGAACTTTGGATTTGACTGTGCAAGACTGCTCAGCATGGCGTGCCCACATCAGAAAGGGTGCTGTGCTCTATGAGCAAAGCGGAGTTGAGACAGCACAAAGTAAAAGTAGGATGCACAAATTTGGAGTATTCCCCCCAAATATTCACATGGACTGTATGTGCCCATCCTGTGGTAGAGCATTCTGAGCCCCTATTGGTCTGATCAGCCACAATCGGACACACTGAAATTTCACTTTACAATGATGATGTCATTTTGGTCCTCTTTGAAAACAAAGGACGACAACCATACCACAACTTGTTTAGTCATTCCCCAATTGATGGGCATCCCCTCAGTTTCCAATATTTTACCATCATGAAAAGAGCTGCTATCATATACTTTTGAAAAAGCTGCTATCGTATTACTTTTTAAAAAGCAAAAGTGGTATGAAATGGATAGTAAGGATTTCACATAAAATCATCTTAGTGTCCTACTATGTGTATGGAAATGCTCATTATTTTGGAGTTTAATTTCAGAATAGAAATATTTTTGGTGTTTAAATTCAAAATAAATAAAAATTTTAAAAATAATATCTACCATGTCCCCTAAGTTAGGCTTGTTTTCCCCTACAACCTAGGGTAAGTTTTAAAATAACTACAGACAATACAAAATACTTGGGAATATACGTGCCAGGACACAACCAGGAACGAACTATAAGAAGACAATTACAAGATACTTCTTATGCAAATAAAGTCATATCTAAATAATTGGAGAAATATTACTTGTTCCTAGGCAAGCTAAATTAATGTTAATAAAAATGACAATGCTACCTAAATTAATTTACTTATTTAGTGTCATACCAATTAAACTACTAAAAATTATTTTATGGAACTAGAAAAAAATAACAAAATTCATCTCAAAGAACAAAAGATCATGGATATCAAGGAAATCAATGAAAAAAATGTGAAGGAAAGTGATCTTACTTAATGGCCTTACTTAAAGATCCTAGCTTTGGGGACAAAAATTCGCTATTTGACAAAAACTACTGGGAAAACTGGAAAGCAATTTGGCAGAAACTAGGCATAGCAGACCAATATCTCACACTGTATACCAAGATAAGGTCAAAATGGGCACATGATTTAGACATAAAGGGTGATATCATAAGCAAATTTGAAGTAGCATGAAAAATTTTTCTGGCCAGATCTATGGATAGGGGAAGAATTTATGAGCAAACAAAGGAGAGAGAGTATGTGTGTTAGGGAATGTAAAACGGATAATTTTTATTATATCAGATTAGAAAGGATTTGCACAAGCAAAACCAATGCAGCCAGAATTAGAAGGAAAGCAGAAAACTGGGGGACATTTTTTACAGTCTTTCTCTGATAAAGACCTCATTTCTCAAATATATAAAGAAGCAAATCAAATTATAAGGATATGAGTCATTCCCTAATTGATAAGTAGTCAAAGGATGTACACAGGCAATTTGCAGAAGATATCAAAGCTATCTATAGTCATATGAAAAAATGCTCTAAATCACTATCGGTTAGAAAAATTCAATTTAAAACAACTCTGAGATACCATCACACCTATCAGATTGCCTAATAGACAAAAAAGGAAAATGACAAATGTTTGATTGTCAAAAAATAGGAATACTAATGCATTGCTGGTGGAGTTGTGAACTGACCCAACCATTCTGGAGAGCAATTTGGAACTATGCCCCAAAGGCTATAAAAGTGCATTACCCTTTGATCCAACAATACCACAACTAGATCTGTATCCCAAAGAAATTCCAAAAAGCAGAGGGGGAGATGACCTATTTGTACAAAAACATTTATAGCAGCTATTTTTGTGGTGGCTTACAATTAGAAATTGTGGTGAAACCCATCAATTGGGCAATTGGGCTGGATAAGTTATAATACATGATTGTGATAGAATACCATTTTGCTATAAAAATGACAGAAAATCTGGGAAGTTTTATATGAATTAATGCAAAGTGAAATGAACTGAACCAGAAGAACATTGTACACAGTAATAGCAACATTGTACAATGATCAGCTGGGAATGACTTGGCTATTCTCAGCGTACAATGATCCAATACAATTCTGAAGGACTTATGATGAAAAATGCTATCAATCCCCAGAGAAAGAACTGATAGAGTCTGAATGCAGATTAAAGCATAATTTTTAAACTTTCTTCATTTTCTTGTGGTTTTTTTTGCAACTAGGCTAATACGAAAGTATGTTTCGCATTATTTCACATGTATCATTGACATCACATTTCTTGCCTTCACAATGGGTGGGAAGGAGGGAGAGAGGTCAGAACTGACATTTCTTAAAAATCATATTAAGAATACAAAATAATGAGTTCTAAATTTTTTTCAAAATAAATAAATGGTAACTAATCATAAAAAATGTAGGGTAAAAGTTTTAGGTAAAGAAAGAGTCAAGGCTGTAACGATGAATGCAGGTAGATAAGAACTACAGATATTTCCAATTTTCTGTAGTTGAAGTGGAATGTGAGTAAGATAATAAAAGTTTCTGCAATCAAGTTTTATTATTATTTATTATTAAATAAAATTAATTTGTTTAAATTTTTATTATTATTAAATTGTAAATATTAATTTAAAAAATTATTCAACAGGGAATCTTAGTTAACTGAATGCAACATCTAAATTGCCCACCAGGTGGCACTCTACTCGAGCTACCAGCTTGTCAGTTACTCTGATTCATGCATAAAGAATTGACCTTTTCCTGTCCTGCTCCCTCATCTCCATTAGCCACCAGAGAGTGTTCAGGCTGTAAATGCCTAGGCTGTTTGCTCTGACGCCAATGTACTTCAAAGTGACCATCCGTCAATACTGGGCCCCTTTTTAACTCAGGGTATGTTATGGAATATTGTTCAAAATATTAAAATATGAAGTCCTTTATGTATACCTAGCTCAGAAACCGAATTCTATCCTCTCAAGCATTTACCAAATTATTAACAGATTCAGAGCCAAAGCATGTTGTAAGTGTATGATTTGTTGTACCTGGAGCAACTAGGTGGTACGGTAGATAGGGTGCCAGGCCTGGAGTCAGGAAAACCTGAGTTAAAATCTGGCCTCGAACACTTATCTGTGTGACCCTGAGCAAGTTGTTTAACCCTCATTTGCCTCAGTTTCCTTATCTGTAAAATGGGGATAACAACAGCCCTACCTCCAGGGTTGGTGTGAGGCTCGAATGAGATAACTGTAAAGCCATTAGCACAAGGCCTGTCATATAGTGAGCATTATATAAATGTTAGCTAATACTATTATTCTCAAGAATAAAGTGGAAAGGAAACTATAGTAAACATGCTTGTTGGAGACATTTGTCTCTAACCATTTCCAAACCCTCCTCCTGTTTACCTCCTGGCTCTTTGTGTATAGAAGGGGAGAATCCCAGCTTACCACACTCATAACCCAAAGAGGGGGGTGACAACCCTCCCTGGCTCAGCATCATGGACTAAAAACAAGCAAAGATGTTTTCTCTTGCTTACTAGATACAGTAGGAGCAGTATCTACCAGGGTTCCCCTAGGCCAAGCTGGTTTTCCTCTAAAACATAAAGAAGCCTTCATGCCATGAGGAATCAGGGCCCCTTAGACTTGACGGATGTCTCACAGCTGTGTGAATCACTATGCCCTCGACTGCTGACCAGGCACTCGTTTCTGGAGTCAAGAGGGGCTGTGTCTGCTTATACCAGTGTTGTGTCCCTGATGAATATCCCTTCAATTCTATGGCTAAGTTAAGCTTCTTTTGTTAAATATTAGAGTTGAATCATCTGAAAGAATTTTGGGGATTCTCAGGGGTCCCTAAACCACACTTTGAGAACTGCTGATGTCCAGGGTTTGTTGGCAAGGAAACGGATGATCTAGTCATTCAAAACCAATGAAAAAGAAGATATCAGGTGGAAAAGGTCTGAGTAATGTGAGATGAGGAGGGAGAGGAGAGAAGAAAACACTGCCAATGGCTTCATTTATTTCAAAGTGAGGTCTTTGGACAAAAGGATAGACAAGGTGTGCCATGGGAGGCTCAAACTCAGACCAGGAGGAAAGCCTGGAATAGCCTCTGTAGAGAACACAATGGCAAATTGATTATGGAAAAATGGAATACTTGCCTTTCTCAGTTAGGACCCAACCTAGATTAGATAATAAATTTGGAGTGGATTTGAGATTTCCTCCAGCTCCATTCAGTAGTGAGTTAATAGGAGGAAAGGAGATAAATAGTGGGAGTAATCCAGAACTAGGGTTTGGTAAAGTACCATAGGCAACAGTATAAAGAGTCAGAGAATTCAAGAGTAAAGGATAACGTAGAGTGGACCAAGATGTCAAGATGAGGAAGGGAGGAGAACATAGCTAGTGCAGGGGTGATGGCCTAGGGCTCTGTGTGTGTGTTCGTCCTTTGTTGCCAAAGAAGACTATGCCATCAGAGAAATGATGACATGACTTGCCTTTGTTTTGAGTGAGGGAGGTCACCAGCCTTACTTCTCTTCCTGAATCCAGTGACCAGATATTCATCAGGATAACTGGAGATGACCCAGGATGAGGCAATTGGGGTTAAGTGACCTGCCCAAGGTCACACAGCTAGTGAGTATCAAGTGTCTGAGGTGAGTTTTGAACCTCCTGACTCCTGCACTGGTGCTCTCTCCACTGCACCACCTACCTGCCCCTGATGGCCTAAGGAAGAACAGGGGGAAGGAGGAAACAGACATCACAGTAAAGACGAAGAACAAGGCAAGATCAGGGGAAATCGTGGACTCTGAGTGTCTCAGTTTTGTTTCAATCTCAAACCTGAACTATCAGACCAGCCTGAATCTGGCCTCCTTTATAACATCAGCCAAACAGGATTCCTAACAGCAAGCCTCAGACTCAGCAATTCTGGATATTTTTTTTTCTTGTGGTTCCCAGGCGTGGTCTCTATTTTAGGACTGGAACCTCTTTAGGCTGAACTGATTTGCCCTGGTTGTCTCCTGCAGGCATGTCAAAGTAGCTGCCTGACTTCAGTCGCTTCAAGACCCTTCTTGTCCCTGACACATTGTGTGTTCTCGAATCAAATCAGCCACTCTCTTCTTTCTCCTTTCTCAGAAGGCAGAGGAAGGAAGACAGGAAGTGAGAAGAAGGCAACATGAAACATGGCTCTATCATCCTTTTATTCTGCCATAATGGCTTCTGATCTTTGCTCCCAGAAAATGAGGAGGGAAGGGAAGTGTGGTAACCTGAATTTATTTTGGTAGACTATTTAATGCAATGTCATTTGCTTTAAACTTGTGTACTCTCTAGATGGTCTGGTAAAGGAAACATTGGTGGGGGTTCATGGGCTGTGGTTTTTTAATGGATGTTAACCCATGATGAACCTTGAGACTAAGGCAATTTTCAGAGAAGCTCTGAGATGAATCATGTAGTAATCATAGACTGAGGGTCAGGTCATCTGGGTTCTAGTTCATGTTCTACCACTAATCCACTTTGTGACCTTAGGATAGTCCTTAGTTTTGGAGGAGTCTCAATTTCTTCATCCTTAAAAGATGTTAGACTAAATGAATTCTAAAGACCCTTATATTTCTAACATTCTATGTGGTAAGGTCCCTTCCAACTCAAACATTTTATGTTCTAATAGTCTGTGTTCTATGTCAATTTTAGCCCTAATATTCTATGATCCCAGGAGGCAACTAGGTGGGTCAGTGGTTAGAGTTCTGGATCTTCAAGACTTGAGCTCAAATCCAGCCTCAGACACTTATTATGTGACCCTGGGCAAGTCACTTAACCCTATTTGCCTCATGTTTACTCATCTGTAAATGTAAAATCTGTAAAATGATCTGGAGAAGGAAATGGCAAACCACCCCAGTAAAACTCCAATGACAGTATGGCACACTGTGTCATGAAGAGTCGCACATGACTGAACAACAAACCACTCCCCTGTGGGATGATTCCAGACTTGGTTCTCTCTCTTCAAGGCTCCAGCTCTATCCACACTCCAATGCTCTCATCAGATGTTCTTACTTTCTACTTTACTAAAATGATGGAGGATATCTTTTAAAAAAATTTAACAAGCACTTATTAGCACCAACTGTGTGCCAAGAACTGTGCTAACTGCTTTTCAAATATTATCTTATTTTATCTTCACAACAACCCTGGAAGGTAAGTGCTATTATTATCCCCATTTTACAGATGAGGAAACTGAAGCAGGCAGTGGTTATGTGATTTACATAGCTTTTTAAGTAGCTAAGGCCAAATTTGAGTTCAGTTATTCCAGACTCCAAGGTGTATCTAAGTTCTTTCATTTCTCCTAGTCTACCTTGACATATCTCTCTAAATCTTCACCATCTCCTTTACTCCAGTTTCAGAGGCTACCATAGTCTTTCTTGTCCAGGTACACTTCTCTTCTTGTGACATTGATCCCATCTTTTCTATTCTACTTAGAAAGCTTTATCATTCTTTCACTCTCATTTTTCTGTCTTCCCCCATCCCCCTGTTACATTTTCTTTTTCTTTCTTTCTTTTTTAAGATCAGGTCTCCTTATCTTGCCCAGGCTACAGATGCAATAACCACTCACAGGCCTAATCCCCTGCCCTTAGGTATAAGAGCTTTGATCTGCTCTATTTTCCACTTGGGCTGTTTTACCCCTCATTGGTAGCTGGGGTCCCTATGGTCCTAGGGGCTCACCGTATTGATGCCAGACTTAGCGCATACGCCAATTTGGTTTTAGCACCTCCGCAGCTTAGGTCTCCTGAGGTCAAGCCACCCTCCAGCTGCCTCCTCCCCAATAGCAGGTATTATAGATTTGGGCCACCATACTCAGCTTTCTTTCTCATTTTCAATCTAACTAGTATCTTCTCAGCTGTTTGCAAACATGCTTAGTTTCCCATCCATAAAAAGCCTTCTCTTGACCCCCCCACTTCCTCAGACCTTAGTCTTGTATCTCTCCTCCTTATCGCTTCTAAAGTCCTAGAAAGAAGTCAACACTTGCTGCCTCTACTTCCTTTCCACCCACTCAGTCTTCGACCTTTTGCAATCTGGCTTCTGACCTCATCACTCTATCGAACTGCTCTCAAAAGTTGTGGGTGATCTGGGGAGGCAAGGTTGCTTTTCAGCACAAATAGTGCTGGATGTATTTGAGCCTGTCTTTGAATCCTGCCTCTGTCTGTGATTGATTACCTGTGTGACCTTGGTCAAGTCATTTATAGCAGTTTTGTGGCCTTCTCTTAAAATGACAGGGTCACACTTCCAATGTCCCTAAATCCTAAAATCTCTAATTTGTTGAATCAGTCTTCTCTTCCTTGATCTATATCCTCTTTGACTTTGCAACATTGCTGATCTTCCTTTCTCAGCAGATAATTCTGTCCTCCTTTGCTTTCTGTGACACTTTTCTATCCTGGTTCACTTCCTATTTATCTGACACTTCCTTTTCAATCTCCTATAGTTTTGTGTAACTCTGAGTATTGTGTGTTCATCCTTGCCATCAGAGAAATAATGACATGACATGCACTTGACTTTGTTTTTTGAGTGAGGGCCTCTGAGTATAGGTTTGGCTTCAAAGAAGACAAAGCTTACCTGACTACTATAGGAAGGTGGGAGTATTCACTTTTGGGGCAACGAGATGGCTCGATGGATAAAGTGGAGGGCCTGGAGTCAGGAAGACTTCAGACACTAGCTGTGTGACCCTGGGCAAGTCATTTCACCGTTTGCCTCAGTTTCCTCATCTGTAAAATGAATGGGAGAAGGAAACACTCCAGTATCTCTGCCAAATAGAGTCGTGAAGAGTTGGACAGGACTGTATAACAAGAGCAGTAACAATATGGGGATAATAATAGTACCACATCGCAGGGTTGCTATAAGGATTCAGTGAGTGCTTGGCCCATGGTATATGTTAATAAAGAGATAATTGCACCTACCTCTCTGGGTTGTTGAGAAAAATCAAAAGAGATAAAGTATTTAATTTAATATTAATTTGCAAACTTTAAAGCATTGTATATGTAGCATCATCCCCATCCCCATCACCACCATCATCAATATCTCCTGAAGCTGTTCCTGGGCCCTTTTTTCTTCTCTCTACCCTCCCTCAGTGATCCCATCAGCTTCCATGTTTAAATATCACTGCTACTCAGGTGACTCTGAATTGTTCTGCCCAGCCCTGACCTTTCACAATTTCAGCTTCCAGATGGGCATTTCTACTTGAAAGGTCCTTCGGGCATGTTGATCTCAACATGACTCAATTAGAACTCATCCTCTCTCCTCAAATTCTCCCCACCTCCATTCTCATTTCTGCTGAGCACCACTGTCTTCCTTATCATTCACAGTCCCAGTCCTCCCACTCCTCTTTGCTTCTTGCCTCTGTCATCAGCTGCTGAATCCCTACAATTTTATCTCTCATCATTATTGGATGAAATCTACCATTTGAACCATTGCCTTGGTTCAGGTTTTCATCACCATATACCTGAACTACTACAATGGTCTTCTAACTGATTTTCTGTGCCTGTAGATTTTCTCCTCTCTGTTTCCCACAAAGTTGTCAAAACAATCTTCCTAAGACTGTGCCCAAAGGGCAATCAAACTGTGCATAGCCTTGGACCCAGCAATGCCAGTACAAAGTCTGTATCCCAAAGAGATCACAAAAAAGGGAAAAGGAGCCTCGTGTACAAAAAATATTTATAGCAGCTCTTTTTGTGGTGGCAAAGAATTGGAAATTGAGGTGATGCCCATCAATTGGGGAATGGCTGAACAAGTTGTGGTACATGAATGTAATGAAACACCATTGTGCTATAAAAAATGATGAACATGTGGATTTCAGAAAAACTTGGAAAGACTTATATGAACTGAAACTGAATGAAGTGAGCAGAACCGGGAGAACACTGTACACAGTAACAGCAACATTGTAACAGTAACAGCAACATTGTAACAATGATCAACTGCGAATAACTTATCTCTTCTCAGAAATGTAATGATCCAAGACAATTCTAAAGGACCCATGATGGAAAGAACTGATGGAGTCTGAATGCAGATTGATGCATACTATTTTCACTTTATTTTTCCATGGGTTGTTTTTTCCTTTTGGTCTGTTTCATCTTTCACAACATGACTAATATGGAAATATGTTTTACATGAGTGCACATATATAACCTATATCAAATTGTTTACTGTTTTAGGGAGGGAATAAGGGAGGGAGGAAGAGAGAAAATTTTGGAACTCAATTTTTTAAAAATGTTAAAAATTGTCTTTACAAGTAATTGAAAAAATATAAAATATTATTTTTTTAAATTTCTTAAACATTTAAAAAATAATCTTCCTAAGGAACAGGTCTGCCCCATGTCACTGCCTTACTCACAAATTGTCCATGGCTCCCTATTTCCTGTAGAATAAAATACAAGCTCCTTCACAGAATCAGAGAATTTTAGAATTTAAAGGGACCTCAGAGGCCATCTCCTCCAATCCATACTTAAATGAGAGTTCCTTCTACAATAAACCTTCTAAGGTTGAAGGTCACCAGTGAGAGAAAGCCAACCACTCTTGAAGCAGCTCTACTTTTGGATAAAGCCTCAATTTTCTTCTCTCCAATTTTTCTTTTCCCCACCCCCAGTTGTCCTTGGTTCTGCCCTCTGGGATCAAGTATCTCCTTTGATTGATTGTCAAATACTGTCATATTCCTTTCCCCATACCACCCCCTCCCTCAGCCTTCTCTTCTCCAAGCCAAACATACTATTTTTTTCAAGTCTTCATACCAATATTCATAGTACAGTCTCAAGGCCATATAGTCACTCTGATTGTCCTCTCCAGCATACCAATGTCCTTCCTAGAATGTAGTGCCCAAAACTGAACACAGTATGCCAGAGGTGGTCTGATCAAGGAAAGCAGAGTGTAATGGGACATTCACTTCCCTACCTTGAACACTCAGGGTCACATTACCTGTCTTGGCTGCCACATCACAGTTGTCTTCTATTGAACTGGTGGTCCACTGAAAACCTCAGATCTTTTTCAGACAAGCTGCTACATACATTTTCCTCACTTTGAACTTGTGAAGCTGATTTTTTTAACCCAGGTTCCTGGGATCAAAGGCCCTTCACAGTGTGCTCCTACCTTCCAGTATGGACTTATTTCCCTTTATTTCATACAAGACACATTAGGACCTAACCAAAATGGCATATGTAGTGACCAAGGACTTCTCCCACTCCTGGAATGTCTTTCCTCATCTCAGTCTCTCAGGCTCAGGGGTCAATCTCCTTCATGTAAACTTCCTTGATTCTAACCCCACCCCACCCCCAACCCTCCTGATTGGAATCTCTCCAGTCTCAAATGTTCCCAGACTCCTTTGCCTGGATCTCTCCTTTCCCCCATCACATCCAAGCTTGTATTTTAATTATCTACTCATGGATCGTAAGCTCCTCATGGGTGGGGATCATGTCATTTTTATCTTGGTATTGCCCTAATCGAGCACAATGCCACGTACATAGTAGAATGAATGAGCTTGCAGTCAAGGCTGCTTCAGCCCTGAAATCCCAACTGGACAACTGACTGGGTGTCAGGTTCAAAAGCATGATGAGGCTGCCCCCTGTTGGCTACGGGGAATGTGACCGGATATTTAGAGCCCAGGCTCCATCACCAAGCATCTACTGAGGCTTGCTTCTGAGTGCTTTACTGTGCGGTTCTTGGGCTCTCTGGGCAGGGGGTAAGTCTCTCCTTTTTTCTGACTGTGCCATCCTCCCCCTGCCACCCAGATTGGATCCTTAGAGAGGAGAGAGGTGGGAATGAGAAAGAAATGGAATTACAGAGCTGAGGTCCCTTATAAAAGATGCTGGAAGAAGGAAAAAATCATAGACCCAGAGATCAAAGTTAGAAGGGACGTCAGAGGTCATCCAACCCAAACTCCTTATTTTACCTGTGAAGAAACAGGGAGTTGACCTCGCTTGACCGAGGTTAGACAGGTAGTCATTGTCAGAGGCAATCTTGTCATTGCACAGAGGAAGGAAACAGAGGCTGTTCTGGAGGGGGTAGAGAAAGGGAAGGGAGGGAGGGAGGGAGGCAAATGAGAAAGGAAGAAAATGGAGAAGGTGGAAAGAGGGTGCTGTACCCACAGTAGAGTCTGGGAGTTTCTATAAGTGTGTTTTATGAATGTGATTGAGGTATGAAGTGTATCTGGGAAAGTGTCTGAAGATTTACAGATTCTCAAAGCTAGAGGGGACCTTAGGGTTCATTCATGCCAGCCTATTCCTTTTTTTTGAGGCAATGGGGGGGGTCAAGTGACTTTTCTAGGGTCATACAGATAATAAGTGTCTGAGACTAGATTTGAATTCAGGTCCTCCTGATTGCAGGGCTAATACTCTATCCACTATGCCACCTAGCTGCCCCGAATGCCGACCTATTCCTAACCAGGAATCTCTTCTACAATCCCTAGCAAGTGGTTCATTCTGCTGCTACTTAAAAACATCTCTAGTGTTAGGGAACTCACTACTTTAAAAGACTGCATTTTTAGGAATCTCTTCTTATATTGAGCTTAACTCAACTCCCACCCAATAGACCTAGTGGGAGCACAACTCCCACCCAATAGACCTAGTGTTGCCTTCTGGGTTATAACAATAACAACACACTTCTATGGCACTTTGCTCCTTCCTTTAAGTTCCAATTAAAATCCCACCTTCTACAGAAAGCCTTCCCTAACTCCTCTTAATGCCAGTGCCTTTCCTCCTTTAACTATTTCCCATTTATCTTATACATAGCTAGCTTTGGTATATATTTGTCTATGGTCTCCCCCATCAGATTGTTAGCTCCTTGAGGTCAGGGATTGCCTCTTTCTGTATCCCCAGCACTTACCATGGTACCTGGAACATAATAAGAATTTAATAATTATTTTGTTTTGTTTTTTAATGAAAAAAGTATACAAAGTGCTTTTCCTTTCCTCAAGATGGTCCTTCAGAAATTAGAAGGCAAAGATCTATGTTGCCTCAGTCTTTTCATCTGGCTGAATAGTGTATCTGTATCCAAGAAAGTCTGTGAGGAAAGAAACATATTTAAGTATTGTCTGCCCCAGCAGAACGTAAGGTCCTTGAGGGTAGGAATTATTTCATTTTTGTTTTTGTTTTTTCCCAGTGTCCTGAAGAATGCCTGCTTAACTGCTGACTTTATCTGAGATAGTGTCTTTGCTTACTTAATAGAATTTTGGGATTTCAGGACTAGCTCTCAGGACTGAGAGACAAACATGACCTTGGGGGCTTTGCTACATGAGCTCGTGTGGATGGGCATATTTCCTCTCCCCGGGATCAATGGAGAAATCAGCAGGAAGAGCAGTGCTCACCCCTCCTTCTCCAATGTTAATCTCAATTCTAGACATACTCAGGTCCAATCCTCCTCTGCCTTCTGGAATGTCCTTTCTAATTCTTTTATTTAAAATGTTCATGGCTAATAATAGCTTGCACTTCCATAGTGACTGAAGGCTTGCAAAGCATAGATATTGCCCCATTTAATCCTCACAACAATCCTAGGAGGTAGACACTATAATTACCCTCATTTTGCAGATGAGGAAACTGAAGCAGAGAGCGATTAAATGACCAGCCCAAGATCACGCAGTGATTAAGCATCTGGGTTCCGATCCGAGCTCAGGTCTTACCAACTCCATGTCTACCACTTTTCTCTTCTGCACCACCTAGCAGTTATAATTTCATACATCCTCGTCATTTCCAAATATATTCCTCCTCCCTCTCCTACCTATAAGCAATCCCTTCTGAAGAGAGAGACAGAGAGACAAAGACAGACAGAGACAGAGTCAGAGACACAGAGAGAGACAGAGACAGAGAGAGAGAGAATATTCTAAACCATAGGACCCCCACCTCTATAAAGAAGGGACCCTCCTCCATTGTTAACACAGTCTTCTTTATCCTTTCTCTCTATCTTACCATCCTTTTTCCCTGGAACCTGGTTTTCTCCTGAAGCTACCCTACCTCTTGGCTGCCCCTTTCACGCCTCTGAACACCCAGGACTGACAGAAGGAGCTGGGACACTCTTTGCTCCTACCTCCCTCTCTCTCTGCCATTATCACTCATCAGCCACTGCTCTTGTTTTGTAGCTTGCTCCTGTCTAGATCCCTGTTGCTATCATCTGTGGATGTCCAAGGCACTCTTCTTCCTCCCCTATGAATCCAATACCTGACTTACAGTCTTTTTGGACTACATGCTACAGACCACTGGAACAGAAAGAGGAAAAGGATGAAGCGTTTGGAAAACAAATCACAAGCCCAGCACAAAGGCTTGATGTATTAGAGATGGGGGACTTCAGGTATCCAGACAGCTGCTAGAGCTCTCTGTTTGTCTCTCTCTTCCAGACCAGAGGAGCTAATAATTTCTTGACTTGCTTTGGTGATAATTTGATGCTTCAAAAGTCAGAGGAATCAAAAAGGGGAAATTCTATTCTAGATCTGATACTCATGAACAATTAGCAAGTGTTTGCTGGAGTAGAAATGATCGGCATCTTGGTGGGGAGGGACAATTCCAAAGATCCTTGAGTTTGTAATAAGAAGGAGAGGAAATCTAGGTATAGTCTAAATCAGAGGTGGAGAATCTGTGGCCTTGGGGCCACATGTGGCCCTCTAGGTCTTTGGGTGCAACCTTTTGACTGAGTCCAAGTTTTACAGAACAAATCCTTTTACTAAGGGGATTTGTTCTGTGAAGTTTGGATTCAATCACAGGGCCACACTTGAGGATCTAGAGGGCCACATGTAGCCTCAAGGCTGCAGGTTCCCCAGCCCTGCTAGATCCTCTGGTTGCAATCCCATCTTCTGGAAGTATCCTACCTAGTTCCCCTTGATGCTAGAGCCTTGCTTCTGAGATTGTATTCATTTTATCCTGTATATGTCTTGTTTGTGTACAGTTGTTTGTGTGCTGTTTTCCCCATTAGATTGTGAGCTCCTTGTGGTCAGGGATTATTTTTTGCCTTCTTTTTTTTTAAATCTCCCAGTGCTTAGTATGGTGCTTGGCACATAGTAGATGCTTAATAAATATTCGTTGATTTGATTTGTCCAATAGGTCTGGATATTTTGATTTCTTGAATTATAGTATCCAGGCCTTTTCTTGGTAATGATTTTAGGTTATATGACTAGATAATTCATTTATTAAGCACTAACTATGTGCTAGGTAATGTTCTAGATCCTAGGATTACAAATAAAACAATGCTTGACAGTCCTTGCTCCCAGGCAGCTTATATTCTAATGAAGAAAATAACACATAAAGGGAAGGAAGGAGAGAGAAACCCTGGAACCCATCAATATAAGGCCAAAGCTGCCTATCAAAGACTAGGAAGTCCCATAATTCTTATGGGATCTCTCCTTGATCTGTTTTTCAGGTCACTCACTTTTCACAGCAGATATTTTGGATCTTCTTTTATCTTGTCAATCTTTTAATTTTGTTTCAATATTTCTTGCTGTCTCATGGAGTCTTTACTTGCTGTTTTAATTTTCAGAGAATCAGTTACTTGGCAAGGTTTACCATTTTCTGTTGTAAGTTATTCTTCTCCCAGTTCTTTCCTCTCGAACTCTTATTTCCTTTTTTTTCAATTCCTCACTTCATTTCTTCCAGGCATTGCTGTAGCCCTTATGTCTTTCCCCTTTTCTCCTCTGAATCTCAGCCTATAGTTGTTGTGGAGCTGTTTGCTTCCTCTAGGTTGGATTTGAGGGCATTTCTGGCTGTGTAATAATTCCTCATAATGATTGGTGTCTTCTGTTTATTCACCTCTCCAATCTTACTTCCTGAATTTGGTCTTTGTGCCAGGATCAGGTTTTACCCCCAGCTCTACCATTGGGTGGGATGATGGTCCTGCTTTGTCTTGACCTGAGTCCCCTGTATTCCTGTGCTGACCTCCTCCTCCTCCTGGGGTATGCCTGTGTTCAGGGTGCTGACAGGCATTGGGCCACGTCAGGATGTTGGGGGTTAGGGTGCTGAATCTTTAGGGTCCTCTGTGGCATCTCAGATTTGAATACTATAAAGTCCTTTAGCCTTGGGCTATTTTCCTAGTTTGATTGCTCCCATTCACAGACACTTAAAAGGTTCAAGCTATGTCTTTCTAATCACCCTTGGGAGCATCCTTGTCTAAGCCCTGTCACTAGCTTTTTGTGCCTTAGGATAGAGGCAGGTACCCTTAGAACGGTTTTGGTCTGGAAGGATTTTATCTTGACTGGATTGGGGGGACGTCCCCCACTAATGAAGATCAATCCTATTTATTAAACAGGTATTCTGTGACGTGTGTTTGTCCTTCATTATCAAAGAAAACAATGCCTCAGAGAAATAATGACATGACTTGCCCTTGACTTTGTTTTGAGTGAGGGAGGGCTGTGCAGGTCACCAGCCTCACTTCTCCTCCAGAGGCATCTGAATCCAGTGACCAGATAGTCATCAGGATGACTGGAGATGACCCAGGATGAGGCAGTTGGGGTTAAGTGACTTGCCCAAGGTCACACAGCTAGTGAGTGCCAAGTGTCTGAGGTGAGGTTTGAAGTCTGGTCCTCCTGACTCCTGCACTGGTGCTCTATCCACTGTACCCCCTAGCTGCCCCTACGTACTGGGGATGCAAAGACAGAGATGAGATGGTCCCTGCCCTCAAGAAGGGGCATCCTATAGAGGAAGACAACTCGTAGAGAAATATATACAAAACAAATAGAAGACAATTTTGGGGGGTGGGGGAGGCACCAATGACTGAGGAAGAAGCTCACATAGGAAATATCACTGGAGTTAAGTTCTGAAGGAAACTAGAGAGGCTGAGGTGAGGTAGGAGCACA
The DNA here is from genome assembly GCF_028372415.1 of Notamacropus eugenii. Classification (NCBI taxonomy): domain Eukaryota; kingdom Metazoa; phylum Chordata; class Mammalia; order Diprotodontia; family Macropodidae; genus Notamacropus; species Notamacropus eugenii. Next base: position 64,057,331 of record NC_092876.1, read on the forward strand.
TTTAAGACGTGTACAAAGACTTGGAGTTTCACACGTGAGAAACATCAAAAAGGCTAATTTGGTCAAACTATAAAGCACGAGAAAGGGATTAATAGAGCACAGTCTTGGGGAGGTATTTTCAGGCCAGACTTGAAATGCCAAACAGCAGGTGGTTTTGTATTTGTTCCTAGAGGTGATAGGGAACCACTGGAATGTATTGAGGGAGAGTGGAGGGAATGACATGGTCAGATAGGAGCTTTATGAAAAATCCCTTGGGTTTCTAGGTGGAAGATGGACTGGGGAGGGGAGAGCTTGGAAGCAGAGAACTCAATTAGGAGGCTGTTGTGGTTGTTTGTCTAGGCGAGACGTGAGAGAAAGGAAATGAAGAAAATGGAGAATGGAAAAGACAAGACTGAGCAAAGGATACAGTCCTCTTGTGTCTTCTTGGTCTTATAGCCAGTCTTCAGGAGCTGATGAAGCCCCCAAATAGTGGCCTGCACTGAGCTTCACTGGGCCTCTAAAGAATAGTCAATCAACTGATATTCTTAAGCATGTGCCAGGCACTGTGCTAAATACCGGGGATACAAAAAAAAGATAAAAGATACCCCCTGCCCTCAAGGAGTTCATAATCTAAGAAGGGAGAAGGAAAATAGCTATGTCCAACCAAGATACATACAAGATAAATTGGAGTTAATCAATAGAGCACTGGCACCAATTTTAATAGGGACTGAGATAGGGCTCTTGTAGAAGATGGGACCAATGGAAACTTGAAATTGACACAATTGATGGCTGGATCAATCCTTGGAGCCTTTCTGACTTGGTAAGGGCTGCCAGAGCTTCTGCTTGGTGGGCAGAGCCTTGGAGAGCCCAGGTTCTCCACTATACCCAATAAACCATCACAGGAGTTCGGGCCAGGGCATTATTATAAGGTCTTCCTCCACCTATATGTACAAAAATATTTATAGCAGCTCTTTTTGTGGTGGCCAAGAAGGAATCGAGGGGTTGCCCATCCATTGGGGAATGACTGAACAAGTTGTGGTATGTGAATGTAATGGAATAGTATTGTTCTATAAAAAATGACGAACATGCAGATTTTAGAGAAACCTGGAAAGACCTATATGAACTGATACTGAGTGAAGTGAGCAGAGCCAGGAGAACATTGTACACAGTAACAACCACAGTGTGCGAGAATTGATTTTGATAGACTTAGCCCTTCATAGCAATGCAAGAACCTAAAACATTTCCGGAGGATTCATGATACGAAATGCTGTTCACATCCAGAGAAAAAGCTATGGAGTTGAAACGCAGAATGAAGTAGACTATTTTATCTTTTGTTTGGTTTTTCTCGTGGTTTCTCCCATTCATTATAAATCTTCTAAGCAACATGACTAATGTGAAAATGTGTTTAATAAGAATGTATTTGTAGAGCCCGTATAAGATTGCATGCTGTCTTAGGAAGGGAGGGGGAGAAAATTTAAAACTTATGGAAGTGAATATTGAAAACTGAAAACAAATTAATAAATCTGGAAGAAAAAAATAAGGTCCTCCTCTGATGCAAGCCCAGGCCCCCACCATGGCTATCCTCAAAAGACCAGCCTAGCAGTCTTGAAGCATGCTGATTATTCCTCAGGTACAGCCCCAGCAACTTGGTGTTGGGTTTTCCCCTGAAGCGACCGACCAGGCTTGGAAAGGAAGAAGGGAGCTGGAAGCAGGCCAGGCTAGTGACTCCATCGAAGGAGTTACAGACCCTGATCAGCTGTCACGTGGCTGTATGTTCACATGACCCTTGCTGACCAGCTCCCGGCAGTCCAGAGTCAGGTGAGGACAAAGATCCCCAATCGCTTTTCTTTTGGTCTCTGGCCAGGGCTGGGCTGTTTATTCTGGAATCTTTGGCCAGATGCTGATGGAGACAGAGCAGGAGAGAGAGAAGGAGCAGGAGAAGGAGGAGGAGGAAAAGGAGGATGAGAAAGGGGGGGGAGGCTGCCTCTGGCTGCTCTGCTGGAATGCCCAGAACTCAACCAGGGAGCTGGGAGGGAGTCTATAGGGACCAAGTGGGAGCAGTGTGGTTGGAGTTCATAGTAGAAATAAGGGCATGGGGGAGGGGGCAGAGGAAAGGGGAAGGAAGCAATGCCACATACTTACAAGTTCGTTCAGTGAGCTCAAGGGATGAGATTGTAGAATGTCAGAGCTGGGAGAGAAGGTTAGAACATAAAATGTTAGAGCTGAGAAGAACCTTAGGACACAGAATGTCAGAGCTGGGAGGAACCTTAGAACGCAGAATGTCAGAGCTGGGAAGAACCTTAGAACACAGAATGTCAGAGCTGAGAGGGCCCTCTAGTACACAGAATGTCAGAGCTGGGAGGAACCTTAGAACACAAAATGTCAGAGCTGGGAGGAACCTTAGAACGCAGAATGTCAGAGCTGAGAGGGCCCTCTAGTACACAGAATGTCAGAGCTGGGAGGAACCTTAGAACACAAAATGTCAGAGCTGGGAGGAACCTTAGAACGCAGAATGTCAGAGCTGGGAAGAACCTTAGAACACAGAATGTCAGAGCTGAGAGGGCCCTCTAGTACACAGAATGTCAGAGCTGGGAGGAACCTTAGAACACAAAATGTCAGAGCTGGGAGGAACCTTAGAACGCAGAATGTCAGAGCTGGGAAGAACCTTAGGACACAGAATGTCAGAGCTGGGAGGAACCTTAGAACGCAGAATGTCAGAGCTGAGAGGGACTATGGAAGGTCAGATGTTGCAGGAACCTTAAGATAGAGTGTCAGAACCTGTAGCATACAATGTTAGAATAGAAATCCTTGTGGAATTAAATTGAACATTTGTTGTAGTTATTGAATCATGTGCAGCTCTTTGTGATCTATCTGGGTTTTCTTGGTATTCAGAGATATTCAGGATCCAGAGATACTGGAGTGGTTTGCCATTTCCTTCTCCAGCTCATTTTACAAATGAGGAACTGAGGTACACAGGATTAAGGGACTTGCCCAGGATCACACAGCTAGTAAGTGTCTGAAGCTGGATTTGAATTCAAGTTTTCCTGACTCCAGGTCCAACATTCTATCCACTTTTCCATCTAGTTAACCAAATTGAGGACAGAATGTTACAACTCAAATAGATTCCTGATATGTAGAATATCAGATTTAGGAAAGACCTTAGAACAGAAAACGTTAGAGCTGGAAAAATCATTTGGTCTAGCCTTCTGATATTCTTTCACACATAATATTTGAAGTCTGATCATTCACGTAAAACTGGCAATGCTTGGCTTGTACTACAAACTTAATAAATGACATTTATTTATTCATTCATTCATTTGTTGCAAAGACTTTGAGTCTAGTTCGTACTGTGAGGATTCTTCTGTCTCTAGAGGCAGTCAGATGGTGCAAGAGATACTAGAAGCCTAAGCATGGATGGAGTCAGGAAGGCCTGAGTTGGCATCCTGTCTCAGACTTTAACTAGCAGAGTGGTCTTGAACGAATCACATCACCTTCCTTATACTTCTTGGAATAGGGGACCTCGAAGGACTTGAGAACCAACAATAAACAATTGTAATCTCTTTGTTGACCACTTTAGGGTGTGTGTGTGTGTGTGTGTGTGTGTGTGTGTGTGTGTGTGTGTGTCTGTGTGTGTGTGTGTGTGTGTGTGTGTTTAAACCATCACTGACTCAGTCACACGATTTGGATAGAAACCTTCTCCCTTGCCCCAGACGTAACCCTCTCTTGTGGATGCCAAGAAGACAGGCTATCCCCAGAAAGACAAAGTGCCCAAGGAGGTGAGAAGAGGTGACCAGCTCAGCATGGAGGATGACAGCTCAGCCCCAGAGACTCCTGGAGAAAGTGCCTGCCCTCTCCTGAATGAGCAGCTTCCCAAAGGGAAAGGTAAATCAGTAACACCATGATAATAACAGTAACAGCAGTAAGGCAGCTAACACTTAGATGGCACTTCAAGCCTTACAAAGCACTTCTACATCCATTGATTCATTTGAGATAACCCTGGGAAGTAGGTGTATTATTATCCTCATTTTTAACCAATGAGGAAACTGAATCCAAAAGAGATGAAATGACTAGCCCAGCGACAAACAGTCAGTAAGTTTCTGAGTCTCCTTGACTCCACGTCCACCATATAGCCAACATTAAGATCCTTGCTCTCTCCACCCATCACTCCTCTCAGGCATCTGTAGCAAAGGAAAATGTGAAGCCTTTTGGACTTTCAGAAGGACACATGCTAATTACACCTGTGTGAGAATGCCAGAGCCAGAGAAGACCTTGGAACATTGACTGTCCGTTCTGGAAGGGACTTAATTTTGTAGAGTGTTCTAGTTGGTTGAATACAGAATGGTTGGCTGAAGACTCAAGACAACTTGGTTTTAAATTCTGTCTCTGAGGCATACAGCATGTGTGCCCTTGGGCAAGCCATTCCACATCTCACGGCCCACAAAGCCTTCCACTCAGTCAGTTGATCAATAAGCACCTTTTAGGGGCCACCATGTGCCAGGCTCTGTACTGGGTGCTGGGAATGCAAAGACCAAATGAAGCACTTTTAGAGTTTATAAGTCAAAGATTTACTTACTTTATTAGTGAAATCACAGGCCTTGATCAGAAAATAAACAAAAACATAGAATATTAGATTGAGAAAGGACTTTAGACTATATAACCCCAGGACATAGAATGTCAGGGAACATAGAACATAAAATGTTCCATCTCAAGAGCCTTAGAAACCCCCTCTTTTTACATAGAAAAAAAATAATGCCCAAAGAGACAGGCTTCATTTTAGGTCACTGCTTATTAATAGACACTGTCTTATTTTCTCAAATCATGTAAACTAATTACCTATCTATAACTTCTGTATGTGCTGGATTTTTCTGGATGTGTTCTACTGGATGAGCTGAATTCTCAAGGTAGGCAGCTCATCAAAGGAGATCCTGGGGAAGTAACAGCTGGGGTAACTAATAAAGTTTAAGGAGGAATGATGCCAGTTTATCAAAGCCAAAAAGGGGAGAGAATGAAAAAGATGTAAATTCACCCAGTCCCATTGAAACAGAAAATTCTGCCCAAGCAGGTAACTCCTTAAGCAGGTCCTTGAGTCAGACAAGGTTCTAACTGCTCAAAGTTGTATTTAGTTCTGGGTAGCTGACCCCTTCCCTTACAAATAACCAGGTTTTGGCAAAGGCACAAGTCTGCACATTCCTCCCCCCTCCCCCCAATCCTCTCAGGAAGGCTCAAAAGTTTCAGAGTGTCCTCAGTCCTGCTGGGCTCCACCTCCCATGATCCTTTAGTGCATCCTTCCAACTGGGAAAAAATTACATTTCGCTTGCCAATAAAGACACCTGGGAAATAGGGATAAAGGACAGTATGAATGCAGAATATTGTCATCATTGGACACTGCTGCCTGTTAGCAGATCAAAGACCATCCTATGCCCCTATTACATTTTAAAGCCCCACAGTATTAAGCTGGATATGAAAGGGAGACATTGGAAACTAGGATGAGGGCCAGACAAAAGGGAAAGAACTGAGAGTGGGGAAGAGATTTGGAAGAAGGATGAAGGAGGTAGGCGGTTACAAGTGCTGGAGTGAGTCATGAGCCTTGGGTTCCAGCCCTGTCCCTGGGGCTTACTAGCTGTGAGACCTTGATCTACATGCTTTTCCTCAGTTTCCTCATCTGTAAAATACACATAATGAATGATCCTAGCCCTATCTCCTCAAACTCAAAAAAAATATGATAATACAAGAAAAGATATAGTGTATTTCAAGCACTTTGAACCCAGTGAACATAACCATGAAGGGCTATGAAAATGTGGGCTGTTATTTAATTATCAAGACTTCTCTAATACTTTGATGGGTATGTGAAAATTGTTAATAATTTATTTTTAAGCAGTAGTTCACATTCACTGCAAAGTAATTTAAATATAATTCCTTCTACCAGTGGTGGTAATAAACATTTATAGGCAAGTCTCGAAGACTTATAATTCAGTCATTTTTTCCAGTCATGTCTAACTAACCCATGACCCCTTTTGGGGTTTTCTTGGCAAAGACATTGGAGTGGTTTGCCATTTCCTTCTCCAATTTATTTTACAGATGAGGAACTGAGGGAAGCAGGGTGAAGTGCCTTGTCCAGTGTCACCCAGTCATTAAGTATCTGAGACTAGATTTGAACTCATGAAGTCTCCAAACCTGGCCTATGCACTATGGTATCACCCCCCTAGCACCCTATAACTATAGGTGAGTTATAATGTGTATCATTAGAAGTTTTTCCATACCGGTAATTCTATACACAGATAAAATCACAGACCTGGACCAAAAATTTACTCACTTGCTCCTCTCCTAGAGGGGCAATTTTCAGCACTTTGGCAAGATCCCCATATTTGTCAGTCATAACTATGTGATAGTTACGATGCTAAGAATTGTGGTAAAACTGCTCCCTGCCTTCAAGAAGATCATATTCTAATGGAAGAGATATGCATTTTATTATTTACATACATACCTATATATCTCTGCATATATAACATTTATGGAGCATAAGAGGCAGCTTTTGGTGCAGTGGATAGAGAATTGGGACAGGAAGACCTGTGTTCAAGTCCAGCCCCAGACACTTGCTAGCTCTGTGACCCTGGGTAAGTCACAACCTTATTTGTCTCAGTTCCTTATCTGTAAGAAGACTGAAAGGAGGGAAGGGGTCAGGTTGTAAAAAGGAGAAAGGTTACCTGAGTATCTTGACTGTCTAGCTGCCCTGACCCCTTCCGTGGTTTTGTCCTCCAGGGCCTGGCCTCTTCTCTGTCCGCTGGGGCCTGGCTTTCATCCTGCACATCTCCTTGTTCGTTACTTATTCCCAGCGAGTGGACCTCAGCATCGCCATTGTAGCCATGGTGAACAGCACGGGCCAGCAGATGTCTCTCAATGTCTCTGCAGATGTGTGTCCTGGACCTTCTCCTGCTCCCCCCAACACATCCCAGCCCACAGACATCAAGGTAGTAAACTACTTCCATGGGAGAGGCCTGGCACAGACCCATAACATTAATAGCTTTATCCCCAAAAGCTTTTAGTGCAGTTTTTAGCTTTTTTAAACAAAAAATTATTTCAATTTCCTCAAGTACCTGTAAAAATAATTTTTAACATTTGTATTTTTAAAATTTTTAGTTCCAGATCTTCTCCCTCCCCCTTTCCCCTCTCTCTCCTTAAGAAGGCAAGCAATTTACTATAAATTATACATGTGCAGTCATGCAAAGCCTATTTCCATATTAGTCATGTTGCAAAAGAAAACAGACAAGAAAAATAGAGAAAGTTTTTTAAAAGTATGCTTCCATCTGCATTCAGACTCCATCAGTTTCTTTCTTAGGAGGTGGATAGCATTTGACCTTGTAAGTCCTTCGGAATGGTCTTGGATAATTGCGTTGCTGAGCAGAGCTGGTTCACGCACAGCACAGCGTTACATCTGGGTTCAGTTTCCTTCCTAGCACGCAGATGTTGGAGAGAAGAGCTCTGGGATGGTGGGGTCTTTCCTTTGCTATCACTGAAATTTGTGCCGGGATTCCTGCATGTAGGTTGTACTGTGAACACTTCTGGAATCCTAGAATTTCAGAATGGGAAGGGACTTCAGGGAGGATCTAGGGTAACTCCTACCTGAGCACAAACTCCCTCCACAACATCTCCAGCAAATGGCCATTCTCCTGAAATGCTTCCATATATGGGGAATCAATCATGCAAGGCAGCCCATCCCAACACCAAATTCACTATGCCATATTGCTTCTCCATCTGTCTTCTAGTTATTTACATACATACAGATAAATGTTTAACAACCAGCTCTGGTCTGGGGGGAAGTGTACTGGCACACTTTTAAGTTTAATCAGTGCTATTAATATTTTTTCCATTACTTTCCTGGGCAGTAAGGTGGCACAGTGGATAGAGTACCAGGCCTGGATTCAGGAAGACTCATCTTCCTGATTTCAAATCTGGCCTTAGACACTTCCTAGCTGTGTGACCCTGGGCAAGTCACTTCACCCTGTTTGCCTCAGTTTCCTCATCTGTAAAATGAACTGGAGAAGAAAATGGCAAACCACCCTAATATCTTTGCCAAGAAAGCCCCAAGTGGGGTCACAACAAGTTAGACAAGACTGAAAAATAGCTAAACAGCCATCACTTTCTTGAATCTAGACAGTCAACAAAACAATTAAACCTTGATGTGTATGTAACATTTGTTGATTTCCAAGGTTTCATTGAAAACTGAACATCTGGTTTTCAAGCTGGTCCCAATGTACCTGTGTTCGTGGTATAAAAGCTTACTAAAGGCAGGCGCTGTGTCATTTTTCATCTTTGGAACCCTAATGTCTAGCACATTCCTTTGCACGTTGCAGGTGCTACATAAATGTTTGTTGGGTTGGGTGAATCATTGAGTTCAGCAATGCTGCAGATGGAACTCTTCACCTGAAGCATGTTCTTTGTACTCAACCTGGGTTCCCATTTCCCCACACAATCCCACTGGGCTCGAGGGATTTCATGTCAGTGAGAGGGTTTCTAAGACAGGTGATCAAAGACAGGCAATTCAGGCCAGACCTTCCCAACTGGTCCTTGGACCCTTAACGAGCACCCAAGGTTTGGCAGCTGTGTAGACTCGGCCTAATGTGGCCTGGGCCTTGGACCTGAGGACCACAAGATTTGGGCTGGCGGGCTGCCTTTGATGTTAGTTATATGGCTTTGGACCAAGAGTGGTGGGGACTGGCTGGAGGTTGGTGGCATGTAAGGAAGACTGCATTGAGAGTTAAGGGCAATGGAACAGAGTAGAAAAAGAAGGGAGCTGGTCAGTGTGGTCCCTAAGCTTCCTTCCAGCTCCAATCTTAGTCAGGTTAGATAGCTGCTGACCCTGAAATGTTCCTGTGATCCCAAAGCCTGTGTTCAAATTCTGATGACTACTTTTGACTTCTGTGTCCCTGGACTACTCAATGAACTTCTTTGGGTCTCATGGGACCGTAAATGGATATAAAGATCTAGAGCTAGAAGAGGCAACAGAAGCAAATGAGTCCAACTCCCTTATTTAACAGATAAGGAAAGTGAGTCCCAAAGACGTTGAGTAGCTTACCCAGGGTCACACAACTTGGAAGAGTCAGAAGTGACATTTATACTCAGATTTTTGAGACTACAAATCCACCAACCTGTGGGCTCCTTGGTCTATTTTCTCAGTTTCTTCCTCTATAAAATGAAATGATGATTTCCCAATTCCTTTGTGGGTCTGAATCCTCTGGGCCTCAGTTTCCTAACTTGTAAAAAGAAGACAATAATACTTACATTTGATCATTACAGGGATCAATATAGTAAATGTGGAAATGTGTTTTGCATGATTACACATATATAAGCTGTAGCAAACTGCTTTCTCAGGGAAGGGTGAGGGAAGAGAGAGAGACGGAAATTTGGAACGAAAAAAATTTTTTTAATGAATATTAAAAATCATTTTTATATGTAATTGGAAAAAAGATAAAATGTTATTCAAGAATCAATATAGTAGGTTGAATTTTGGACCTAGGATCAAAAAGACTTGAGTTTGAATTCTATTCCAGACGCTTGTTAACTGTGCTTCCCTGAGCAAACTGCTTAACCCCTCTGGGCCTCAGTTTCCTCAGCTATGAAATGGGGATAATAATAGTGCCTGCCACTCAGGGTTGTTATGAGCATCAAGTGAGATAACACAAAGCCCTTTGAAAACCTAAAATCACATATAAATGCCAGCTATGGTTATTATTGTTATCATTAATATAAAAAGGAGACATAAAGTGCTTTAGTAAGCCATAAATTCATAGAAATGCCTAGTATCATTATCTCTATTCTGTTCTATTATACATTGATTGTACAATTGATTATGCTATATTATGCAATAGCAGTCACTTAATGTTTATTGATTATATTATATTGATCGATAATACTATATTATACATTGATTGTATATTATGCTGCCTTATACGTTTATTGTATTTATATTCTACATTGATGATACTATATTTTCACACTATATTGAACATTACTTATACAATATTTAAGTTGTTCAGTCATTTCAGTCGTGTCTGACTCTCCATGACCCCATTTTGAGATTTTCTTAGCAAAGATACTGGAGTAGTTTGACATTTCCTTCTTCAGTTCATTTGACAGATAAGAAAACTGAGGCAAACAGGGTTAAGTGACTTGCCCAGGATCACCCAGCTAGTAAGTGTCTGAGGTCGGTTTTGAACTAAGGAAGATGAGTCTTCCTGACTCCAGACCCAGTGCTCTATCCCCTGTGCCACCTAGCTGATCCTTGTGCAATATTATACATACTATATTATACACTCACTGTACTATATTATGTATCAATTGTATAATACTAGTATGCTGAATTACACATTTATTATTATGTACTATAATATAGTCATATATCATATCATATCATTGTATCATATCATACATCTCCTATGCTCCCCTAGTCCTTTGACAGGTCTCCCTCTCTTCCAGGCCCCTGTCTATGACTGGACCCCTGAAACTTGTGGACTGCTCTTGAGCTCTTTTTCCTCTGGCTACCTCATCACCCAGATCCCTGGAGGCTACCTCTTGGGTATTGTGGGCTGGAAGCCTGTGCTGGGCATTGGTCTACTCCTCTCCTCTATCCTCAGTCTTCTCGTACCCTCAGCGGCAGAGCTCGGTGTTGTTTATCTTGCCCTAATCCAGGCTTTGAGAGGCCTCTCTCAGGTAAGCACCACATTGGTTTCATCATACATAGAAAGAATCTAGGGCTAGCAGTCAAAAGATTGACTCAGTTCCAAATCTTGTATCTTCAATGTATTGCCCATGTGACCCTGGATTTCTCCACTCAGGAATCTAATGTCTTCATGTGTAAAATGGTGAAATGATAACTAGCTTTTCTATATGCATTACAATCTGCTAAGAACTTTATAAATATAATCTCACTTTATTCTCACAACATGATTTTGAGATAACGTGGAGTAGATACCCTGATTATTCTCATTTTACAGATAAAGTAGATACCATGATTATCCTCACCTTACAGAAGGGGAAACCAAGGCTCAGAGAGGTTAAGTCATTTGCCTAGGGTTGCACAGCTAATAAATGACTGAGATGGGATTAGATTCGGATCTTTCTGAATCAAAATCCAGCTTTCTATCCATTAAATCATCTACTTTCAAAAAGTTTTTGTGAGGGAAGTTACCTTAAAGCCCAATATGAATGTTAGCTATTAGCAGTAGGAACTCAGGACTAAAGCTCTCATGCTGAAAGGGACCTTGGAGGCCCACTACACCAACCTCCTCATTTTCCAAATGAGGAAATTGTGGCCCAGGGAAGTTAAGTGACCTTCCCAAGATCATACAGATGGTACTAGGGGTGGGATTTGAACTTGGGTCTTTTGATTTCAGAACCATTGCTTTTTCTAATATACCATAGCAGTAATATTGGGCCATAATTACTCACAGGTATCTTCTACTGTTGTTTTCACTGTTTCCTATATGGACTTATTCCGTATGTGAGCACATCCTATCCATGGTTCTTTACAACTTTAGTGCCCCCATGCTCTATTTCTATTTCCTCCATCCACACATGGGAGCAAGGAGTACCGAAGCATCACTGATGATAGGGAGAGGCCACCCTAGAAACACTGACCAAGCTCATTCATTTCACATCTGTTGGCTGTCTTCCTTCCACTAATCTCTACTGGCTTTCTCATTACTGGCTGCTTTAGCTAGGTTTCCCACTAGACCATCTGTATGCAGGCTTATTACCACTACATCTTTGGGCCTCAGTTTTCTCAAGTGCCAAAAGAAGGGATTGAACTAGACATTGGCTAGAATTGACATCGTAGTACTGATAATATATTATTATGCTAGCTAGATGAGCTAGCTCTGTATGATAATACAGTCAGATGAAGAAACCCTTAGGAAATCTGACTGCAAGTTGAAGGAAGGCAGTACTTAGGATGATGGAGGTGGGAAGCAGGGAGAGGGTATGATGTGATCAAGACAGATTCCATACTCCAGAAGGAATCTGGAGTAGATGTGACAAAGTAATGATGCCAGTGGTAACAATAACGATAAACGTGGTGGACAATTCTTCTCCGGCATTTCTCCCTGGGCTGTTGATAGTTTCCAATGAGAAAATGTGCTTTAAAGTGCTTTGTAACCACCAAGAGAGTAATGAGCATTAACAACAAGAATAATAATAACTAAATATTTCTGGTATTTCAAGGCTTTTGAATGTTTCACGACCTTTTAATATGTATTACATGGCATAATACACATATTATTTCATTGATCTTCACAAAAACAGATAGAGGTAGATGCTGTTATTATCCCTATCTTACAGATGAGGAAACTAAGGTACAGAGTGGTTAAATGACATTCCCAAGGTAACAGAATTAGTGTAGTAATAGTAGTAGTAGTAGTAGTAGTAGTAGTAGTAGTAGTAGTAGTAGTAGTATCAGCTGCTAGCATTTATATATGCTTTAAAGTTTGGAAAGCATTTTATGTGTGTTATGTCATTCGATCCTTACAACAACTCTGGGAGGTAGGTGCTAATATTATTATCACCATTTTACAGATGAGGAAACTGAGGCAGATAGGGGTTAAGTGACTTAAAGTCACACAGCTTGTATGGTGTCTGAGGCAAGATTTGAACTCAGGTCTTCTTGATTCCCTATGATATAAAATAATAATATTATTGCTATTGCACAGGAATCTAAAGGGTTAAATATACTATTGGGCTTAGAGGAAGCCTTGTCCTTTCTTAGTGCTCTTTTTGGAAGCCAAATAGACTCTTGCTGTTGGGTTTTACCATTTCATTTTTCTTTCCCCACCTCTCTTGTTCCTTGTTCATGAATGAAGGCAGAGGAGATGTAGTTAGGATGGCCCAAAATGGAAGTATACATGGAGCGGTGGGAGGAGTTCTGGACTGGGCACTGGGAAACTGAGATTTTCGTCCCTTTGGGTAGGGCCCTTCCCCCTCTGAGATTCAGTTTTCTCATTTGTACAATGAAGAGGTTGGACTAGACTCTCCCTAAGATTTCTTCGAGTTCTAACGTTCTACGTTCTATGTCCCTTTCAGCACTAACATTATAGTTGCACATTCTCTGTTCTGTGGTCCCTCCTAGCTCTGATATTCTCTGTTTGTAAACTTCTAACTCAAACTTTACTCTTTTAAACAAGCTTTGGAGACATAAAATGCACCATGACAGCAGGGGGAAGATGGTTTTGCTTCTTTGGATTTCTCTAAGATGATAAGTTGCAGACAAGGTACAAACCTGCCATCAGGAAATGTAGTTTCCTCACCCAGGAATCCTGTGTAACCATGAAACCACAGGGTCAGTTCCCATCCCTGTCGCTCTTCTCCCTTAGACCTCCCCACTTCCAAATGCAGATAATGCAGAACTGAATTATCACCTTTGCAGCGGGAGTAACCAGGTTGCTTTGCCATCCACAACAGGGTGTGATCTTCCCAGCAGTTTATACTCTCTGGACAAAGTGGGCCCCACCTCAGGAACTCACCTGCCTCATGAATTTTGCAGATGCTGGTAAGAAAGATCTTGCTCTTGGTTATTTCTCTAGACCTCCATTTTCTCAGCTGTAAAATAAGAGAGTTGGACTATGTGCTCTCTGAGGTCCTGGACAATTATTTACTCATTATTTTCTAAGATCCCTCCCAGCTGCGCTCTGGGAGACTAGAACATAGGAGACTTTCCACTCTTAATATCTACATTTTAAAGATCCTTTAAACTCTGATACATTTTCAGGAACCCTCCCAGCCCTGACATTCTGTGTTCTAAAACATTCCTATAGTTCTGACACTTTGTATTCTAAGGTCCCTCCCAGCCCTTACATTCTGTGTTCTAAGGTTCCCCCAGCCCTGATATTCTGTGTTCTAAGGTCCCTCCTAGCACTGATTTTGTGGGTTCTAAGGGCCCTCCTAGGTCTGACATTCTGTGTTCTCTGACTTCTCTCAGCACTGAGATTCTATATTCCTTCCCAGGTACCACACTAGGGACCTTCTTCACCCTGATGGTGGGAGGCATCACTTGCCAGATCCTGGGGTGGCCTGCCTTTTTCTACATCTTTGGTAAGTCATCAACCAGGTATTTCTGTGTTGACCTTTTCAGGTACAAAGAACCCCCTTCCCTTCTCCTCCCAGCAGCCAAAGTTGAGATCAATAATCACCAAAGAGTGTCCAAAGCAAACATAGGAAAAAGAAGTATTTTGTGGTTATGTTCAATGCAATTGAATACTCTCAAGTTCACTGGCTTAGCTGGTAGATATGAGTGAGACCCAGTCAGGTCCTAGGGAAAAAGGGGCATCTTTTTAGGGGAAGGCTATAATAATAGAGAGAAGAACAGAATGGGGAGTTTGTGGCAAGAGAGCTGAATCTGGATTCGAGTCCAGACTCAGGAGCCCCTAGAGGGGACGTTAGCCATCATGGAATCCAAGTGCCTGTTTCTGCAGATGAGGAAACACAAGCCCACAGAGGTCAGGTGACTTGCTTAGGGCCAATCAGAGAATACGTATCAGAGCCAGCAATTGTATCTATGTGTCCTAAATCTGATATTGCCAGCCCTACACCATGATGCCTACATGATCTGTAAATTAATTATTTTTCTCTTTGCTGAGCCCATATTAAAAATTCTGAATCTTAACCTTCCAATTCAGTAACCAATATAATAGCACAGGAAATTGTATTAAGATTTAGGAAATCTAGGTTTTTATCTGGGCTCTTCTACTTCCTAGCTATGTGACCTTGGGAAAATCTCCTGACCTCTCTGGGCCTTTATATATATAGGAATTAGAATATTTGTATCCTAGAGGCCAAAAAAAAACCAAAAAACAAAAACCAGATCAAAGAAAAGGACCTATCTGTACACAAATATTTATAACAGCTCTTTTGTGGTGGCCAAAAACTGGAAATGAAGGGGATCCCCATCAATTAGGGAATGGCTGAACAAGTTGTGGTACATGAATGTAATGAAATGTGTGTGTGTTCATCCTTCATTGTCGAAGAAGACCATGCCATCAGAGAAATGATGACATGACTTGCACTTGACTTTGTTTTGAGTGAGGGAGGGCTGTGCAGGTCACCAGCCTCACTTCTCCTCCAGAGCCATCTGAAACCAGTGACTAGATATTCATCAGGATGACTGGAGATGACCCAGGATGAGGCAGTTGGGGTTAAGTGACTTGCTCAAGGTCACAGAGCTAGTGAGTGTCAAGTGTCTGAGGTGAGATTTGAACTCAGGTCCTCCTGACTCCTGCACTGGTGCTCTATCCACTGTACCACCTAGCTGCCCCTAATTTGTTTATAGTATCAATATGTATACCTAGATCATGTACCCATTTGGACTTTATTCTTGTGTACAGTATCAGGCATTGGTCTATGCCTAGTTTCCACCACATTGTTATCCAGTTTTCCCAACAATTTTTGTCAAACAGGGAGTTCTTATTCCAGAAGCTGGGGTCGTATATTCATTGACTACTGTGTCTTGAGTACCTAACCTATTCCACTGGTCTACCCTTCTGTTCTTAGCCAGTACCAAGTGCTTTTCATAATTACTGCTTTATTACTATTGTGCTAAAAGAAATGGTGAGCAGGATGGTTTTAGAAAAATGTGGGAAGTCTTATATGAATGGATCAAAGTGAAGTGAGCAGAACCAGGAGAACATTCTATGTAGTAACAGCAATACTGTACAATGATCAACGGTGAAAGGCTTAATTATTCTCAGCAGTGCAATGATCCACAATTCTGAAGGCCTTATGATGAAAAATGCTATGTGTTTTTGAAAAATGTTTATTTAGTATTTTATTTTTTTCCCAGTTACACATAAAAGCAATTTTCAACAAAACTTTGAATTCTAAGTTCCTTCCTTTCCTCCCTTCCCACCCCACTGAAAAGGCAAGCAATCCAATATAGGTTATACATGTGCAGTCATGAGAAACATATTCATAATTGTCATGTTGTGAAAGAAAGCATAGACCAAAAAAACTCAAGAAAAATTTTTAAAAGTTTTTAAAAAGTATGTTTCAATTTGTAGTCAGACACCATCAGTTCTTTCTCTGAGATGGATAGTAAAAAATACTAGGTCTTTTTTTAAAAATTAATTAATTAATTTTTAGTTTTCAACATTCACTTACATAAGGTTTTGAGTTTTAAATTTTCTTCTCCTTCTTCTCCTCCCCCCTCCCTAAGATGGTGTGCAATCTGATATAGGCTCTACATACACATTCATATTAAACGTATTTTTACATTAGTCATGATGTAAAGAAGAAGTAGAACTAATGGGAAGAACCATGAGAAAGAAAAACCAAACAAAAGAAAAAGAGAGCAAATAGTACGCTTTTATATGCATTCTTTCTCTGGATGTGGATAGCATTTTCCACCATGAGTCTTTTGGAACTGAATTAGATCCTTGCATTGCTAAGTAGAGATAAGTCTATCAAAGTCAGTCATTGTACAATGTGGCTGTTACTGTATACAGTGTTTTCCTGGTTTGGCTCACTTCACTCAGCATCAGTTCATATGTCTTTTCAGGTTTTTCTGAAATCTGTTAGTCATTTTTTATAGCACAATAGTATTCCATTACATTCATATACCACAACTTGTTTAGCCATTCCCCAACTAATGGACATCCCCTCAATTTCTAATTCTTTGCCACATGGAAAGAAAAAAATGCAATGTCTTAAAAAACTGTTTTACAGAGAATTCACACAAGGCAAGTGCTCACCTTTATGTCAGAAAAAGTGATACAAAGCGGTGTCTCTGAAGAACTTTGGAATCAATTATGAGACATTGGCACAGGACCATCCATAATGACATGTCCACATCAATGAAGGCACCGTGCTCTATGGGCAAAGCAGAATAAAAGTAGCTTTAAAAAAACAAGATGCACAAATTTAGAGAAATCTCCATTCCAAATGTTCATATGTATTATTTGTACCCCACCTATGGTTGAGTTTTCCAAGGTTGTATCAGTCTGATCTGTCACATTTGGACACACTGTACATTGACCCTGACATGGTGATGTCATTTTGGTCATCTCCAATTAAGAAAGACAACAACCATAGCTGCCTTCCCAAGGGAAGGGGGAGGGATGAGAAGCAGGGAGAAAATTTGAAATTCAATTTTTTTTTTAAATGAATGTTCAAAAAATTTTAATGTAATTGGGAAATATTTAATAAAATAAATAAAAATACTTCTAACTCATTAGGAAAAAAGAATATCTGCCCTGTCTCCCTCCTAGGGTTGTGGTAAGGCCCACATCAGTAAAGGAAAGTCCTTTGGGGAGCATGGTAGTGTTTTCCCATGAAAAACATTCCTTTTTCTTGTCTCTGCTCACTAGGAGGTGTGAGCTGTGTCTGGTGCGTGCTTTGGTTCTTTCTGGTGTTTGAAGATCCTGACAGTCATCCATGCATCAGTACCATGGAGAAGGAGTATATCACATCAGCCTCAACTCAGAAGGTAGGGGATGTACCTTTTTTTAGCCTTGTTATGGCCTGAGCTTAGAAATGGGGACAGGACTCTTCACAGACTATCCCAGTAAAGATCCCCTTTAAAAAAAATCCCTGATCTCATTTGATCCCAACTCCAACAGCAAGAAGTAGGTGGTGTGAGTATTATTATCCCCATTTCACAGAAGAAAAAACTGAGATTCAGGTGAAACAAGGTCATATCATTATCAAGCGACAGAGTCAGGACTTCAAGTCAAGTCTTCAAACTTGCAAGTCCAGCGTTGCTGAGCATTAGATGGTTTTACTAAGAGGATTTCTCTTCCCAGGGCCCCTGCCACAGCTGGTCACTGCCTCTGTTCTCTATGCTGAAATGCGGGCCACTATGGGCCATTGCAGTTGCCTATTTCTGTTGTGACTGGCTCTTTTACACCCTGCTGACCCTGCTTCCTATGTACCTAAACCGCATTCTTCACCTGGACACTGGAGAGGTGAGAGCCACCATGGCCCCCCATGGCCCTGCCTTCCCTTGGGCATCATCAGCTAAGTTCCCATCATCGAAGAAGAGAGGGAGGAACGTTAGATCAATTTACTGCCCAACACTCGCTGTTTAGAGCTGAGCAAACTGGGAAACCAAGCCTTAGCTCCAAACAAACTGTCTGCCTTTCCTCCTTTCTTCTTTGTTCTTTTTCCCTCCTCTTCCTCCCTCTCTAACTTCCAGGGTTCTTAGACTGTACAGGATTTTCTTCCACTTCCCTTGTGTTCTTGGACAACTTGATACCCACCTCCTGATTCCAGGGGGCCTTTTGGCCCTGGGTTATTCCTTAGAGTGGCTTCCTGAGTGCCCCTCCATACGTTGGGAACTGGCTGGGTCATATAGGCACAGGGCTCCTGGGAGACTTCTTAGTAGCCAAGAGCCTGCTCCAGTTGGGTACGATGAGGAAACTCTTCACCACTCTGGGTAAGAATGGGCCTGATGCCCCTGGGTCTCTCCCCACCCCCACCTCCCTTTTCCCATCCCCTTCTGAGACCTGTGGGTCAGTCCATCTGGACATATTCAAGTGGGCCCTGGACACATGATGCATCCGTTTAAAAGGGAGGTCTGGGTGGACTGTGTATGAGCCAGCACACATCTTGTGCTTGCACTGAGCAAGTATTTGTGGAATAAATGAATGAAGGAGTGAAGGAGAAAGGGCCTAAATAGGGAAGAGGAGCATGAGAAATGGACAGAGAATGGGAGTGCGCAGAAGGAAGAAGGAAGAGATCCCAGGTGAATCAAGAAGAGAGGTTAGAAGCAGAGGAAATGCTGTCCCTGTGTCTTTCCCAAGGGATGCTGTGCCCAGCAGCCCTAGTGCTCGTGGTGTCTTACATTGGCTGCAATTACATCGCCGCTGTCATTCTCTTCACTCTCTCCATGACCCTCATCAGCATGACCGGGGCTGGCTTTGCTGTGAATCTCTTGGATGTTGCCCCCAGGTCAGTCTCTGCCTCCTCTTTTCTGAATGGTGTTTCCCTACCCTTGTCTGTACTCAGAACCCTGCCAGGTGTCACAAAAAGGTGAGAGGGTCAAGGATGCCTAACAAATTGAATGTTTTTCAGTTAGTCAGTCAATAAGCATTAATTGTCTACTCTGTGCCAGGCAGGGCAGCTAGGTGGCACAGTGGATAGAGTGCCAGGCCTGGAGTCAGGAAGACCTGAGTTTAAATCTGACCTCAGACACTTATTAGCTATGACCCTGGGCAAATCATTTAACCTGTTTGCCTAAATTTCTTCATCTGTAAAATGAACTGGAGAAGGAAATGGCAAACTATTCCAGCATCTCTGCCAAGAAGACCCCAAGTGGGATCACAAAAAAATTGGAAATGAATGAACAACACGTACCAGGCATTGGACAAGCGTTGGAGATACAAAAAGTGGTAGAAGACATTCCTGGCCCTTGAGCTCCTAATATAATGATTCCAATGGACCATCAAAGTTTCCTATTTAGGGGCCTACTCTATCCCTCAGTACTGTTCCCTCCACACCAAGATTGAGCTTTCTGAGGGCAGGAACCTTTTTTGGTCTCCCCCTCAGGGCTGGACACACAGTAGAGAATCACTGAAAAGTTGGTGAATGGAAGAAGAAAACGTTCGTTGGCCTCTGATGTTCTTTTTTCCCTCACCCAGGTACGCAGGCTTCCTGCATGGAGTCATTAACACCCTAGCCAATCTCTCAGGAATGGTGGCACCCAGTGTGGCTGGATTCCTCAACAGTCAGGTAACTAGAAAGAGAACAGCCTTCCCACAGCAATCCCAGAAGGGTGCAGCTGATATCATCCCCACTTTATAGGTGGAGAAACTGAGGCCCAGCTACTCCAGCCTGAACCCATCCCCCTAAAGACCATCCCCAAATGCCTTAGCCCAAACCTCACCTATCCATATCCTGCCAATCCTTCCCAACAATGCTTGCTCAGGACCTTGGGCCTGGCCATCTGCCCTGTGGCTCCAGTTCAGGACCACCGTGACTTTCTGTCTACACTGAAACGGAATTTTCTGCAGGAGTTGTTTCCCCCAATGAAAAGGTGAACTCTGAGAGCAGAAACTGTCTTGGGTTCTCTTTGTATTCCTAGAGTTTTCCACAGTGCTTTGCACATAGTAAGTGCTTATTAATGCTCCTTGTCTGTGAGTATAGTGGGCATTTCACTGCACCACACCAATAAAAGGTTCTATGGCCTCATCAGAACAGTCCATGGACTGGACATCTGGAGACCAGGGTTCTAGTCCTTACTGTGCCATTAAACAAATGTGTGGTCCTGGGAAGGTCACTTCCTTTTTCTCTGGGCCTGATTGTCCTCATCTCCTTATTTTCCTTCAAGGCTGAGTTCAAACATGGTTTCTCTTGAACCTTTCCCAGTGCCCCCCAGTGGTTAGGACTTTCTCCCACCTCAGATTTCCTGATCACTTACCCTTCTGTAAAGTTATATCCCTCCAATAAAATGTGATCTCCTTGAGGGCAGGGTCCATTTCATTTCTGTCTTTGTATCCCAAGCCCCTAGCGTAGTTCCGTAGCATGGAACGTAATTGAATCTATAAAATCTTCCAGCTCTAAAATTTTATGTTCTAAGTGCCTTCCAAGCCCTGATATCCCACATTCTAAGGGATCTCCCAGCTCTGACATCCTGTGTTTTAAGGGCCCTCCCACCTCTGAAACCCAAGGTCTAAATTCTCTTTGAATGCTAAATCTAAGTACTACCATGATGTTCTATGTCCCAATGTTCTATGTCTAAGGGTTTTTTTAACTTTAATTCCTTTGCACGATGAGGTGAGAGAGGGAGGGAAGAGGCATTTATTAAGTGCCTGCTATGTGCCGGGCACTGAGCTGAGCACTTTACAAGTATTATCTTGGCCATGGAACATTACCCACACATGTAGACCTTTAGGACTTGTTTATTGAGCTCTCTAGAAGAAGAGAGGGTGGGCTTGGAGGCAGGGCCATGGGCCTTCGTTGAGTTAGTGTTAGGACAGCTGCCCTTTACCCCAACTGGTGCCCAAGCTCTTCCCTGAACCCTCATGAATCTCCTTCCTGAATGGATCATTCTCCTTTCAGCCCCTGCCACAAGTTCCCATCTCTCTCCCTTTCAATCCCATGGGATGACGGTCTTCACTCAGGACCCCGTGGGCAGCCAGCCTGGGGTGAAGCTTCCATTCTCCCTTGAGTTGGGCCGGCGCCTATGGTTTCATGAACCTGACTGCCCTGTTTTGGTTCGCAGGACACCCTGCCTGGCTGGAGGAATGTCTTCTTTCTGTCAGGAGCCATTAACCTATGTGGGGTGATCTTCTACCTCATCTTTGGCCGTGCAGACATCCAAGACTGGGCAAGAGTAGACAGCATCCCATGATGAGGGGCAGCCCAAGGGGAGCCTGTTGCCCACCCTGCTGCTGTGGGGAGAAGAAAATACCGAGCTTGGAGGGAAGGGACTTGGGGGCTTAATAAATGTTGGGGGTGTAAGCTCAGTTCCATGTGGATAGTCTCAGGCAGGTAAAAGTGAGGACTTCTAAACCTTAGAGTTCTCATGAGTTCCCCCAGGGAACAGCTGGGAACTGAGGTGTGAGACCCGGGCTATCTCGTGCATTTCTGCCTCTTCCCTGTGGGAAACTTGCTGGGGAGAGCATCCCCGCCCCTGAGATTAATCCATGGTCTGAGCACACCTATTGTTGTCTAAGGGCTGAGAACAGGCATGGTATTCACGTGCAAACTATGCGGGAGAGCTTAAGTAGGGTCAGGAAAGCCTGAAGGCGCTCTTCGCCCTGAGGGGCCCTTAGAGGACAGAAGGCCCCTCTCCCCTCTCCCCTCTCCCCTCTCTCACTCCCACTTCCATTCTCTTACTGTAAGATCTTTGCCTCCTTGGGAAGAGGATTCCTCTCTCCTAAGGAAGAATTCACCCTGCACATGTAACCAAGACCCTGAATAAAGCCTAACCCTTGTTCGACTCTGGAAAGTCTCTTCTCTCATACGTTTATCTGGTTTGGCCAGCCGAAGACCTGCGACAGGTAAGGAAAGACTCAGGTAGCCCTTAGGCCTCTAGGCCTGACAAATAAATGCTTAGTGGATTGATCTCTGGTCCCAGCCCTGCCTCTGACTTGGTATGTGATCTTGGTCAAGTAACTTCCTTTCACTCCTATCTATCAAACAAGAGGATAGGGACATCCCTCCTCCTGTTAGAGAAGAGGAAGAGGTGGGATGCTGTATATCAGAAAGGCTGTCCTGGGCCAGGGAAATCTACCTTACTGTTTGTCTTTGTTTTCAGGGAGGGTTCAAGGCAGTGGAGGATATTGGGAAATGACTAGTGTGAAAACAAAAGACATTAATAAAGCTGTTGGGTTTTTTTAAAAGCAAGAAGTTTGGACTAGCTGGTTCCTAACATGCTTCTGCACTCTACAAGCCTTTGTCTAGGGCCTCTCCCAGCTCTGACACCCTGTGTTCTAAGGGTTTTCGCAGCTCTGACAGTCTATGCTTCTACATAATACTTCATATATCTTTGGTACCGACTGATACCATTTATGAGAAATACTTTTCAGGATTCCTCCAAAAAGTGGAGCAGAACAGAGGGTCCAGGGAGGCCCCGCAGGCAGTCTGGAGCAAACTGCCAACCTAGACAGGCCACATACGGTTTGTTAGCCTGGCCATGTACATGGTGGCTCATCACCATCAGGACAGTTCACTATTGAGGGATGAATTTTGTCACCAACTCACTTTATGACACCCAAATCTCCTGGGAATGAAGGGTGAGTTCCTGTGCCACAAAAGGAAATATTGCCCTGGATAAAATTAGGGTCATGTGAAATACTGAAAAGCATGGTGATGTGGAAAGTGTTAGATCAGGAGTCCAAAGGACTAGATTCAAATCTCTACTACTTCCATCCTGTGTGACCTTGGAGAAGTCAATTCAATCAATCAACACACATTTGTTTAACACCCACTGTTTGAGAAATGGGTGACTAGGTAGTAGTAGCACAGCATTCCAGGCCTGGAGTCAGGAAGACCTGAGTTCAAATCTAGCTTCAGATTCTTATTAGCTGTGTGACCCTGGGCAAGTCACTTAACCCCTTTTTATCTCAGTTCCTCATATGTAAAATGAGGGGCTTGGATTAGATCACCTCTGAAGCCTCTTCTAGATCTATGATACTATGACCAGATTACTTCTGAGACTCCTTTGAACCATAATAATCTCTGAGTTTAAGAAAAGGGGTATAGTAAGTGCTGAGACAAGAAAGTTTGACATGACTAGGTCGGGATTTGAAAACAATACCCTATTCCCTTGGTATTACTGCCTGTCTATATCTCTGGTTCTTCATTGTAACAGCCACAGAGAACAGGGTTTTCTACCAGTAAAAAAAAATTGTTTATTCATCAAAAGCCATTCTAAAAAACATTCTTCAAATCCTTCCTTGATGGTAATAAATTATTTCGGGGAATACCCTTTGTAAAGAAGCTGATTTGGGTGTTTTGGGAGGATGGTGTTTGTTATGTTTAAAACCAAATATATAAAAGATGAAAGTGCACTTTATTGCAACCCAGGGGCTGCCTACCTAATTGGTTCCCTCTCTTGGTTCTAAGGGTAAAAATTCTTGAGTGTCCACCTCTCCATTTAAGACCGGAGATCTTATAAAAAAACTAACTTTGAAAGACTTGGGAACTGAACCATGAGTCCAGGGGACTGATGAGAAAGCATGCTGCCTCTTTCCGGACAAGAGGAAATAGCATCAAGATGCTTGATTGAATATTATGAAGCTTTTATGTATTTACTTTTTGTTTAGTTAGCCTGGGGGAGGAAAGAGAGAGAGAAAATAAATATTTTAATTAAGTTTAAAGAGAACCAAAACTATCCCAAAGATCTCTGGGTATCAACGAAAAAAAAGCCAACGGGCTATAATCAAGAGTTGACTTGGAAAAATAGACTGTTTCTCCAAGGCATACATAACATTCAATGTGATGAAAGTACAGTTTCATGATGAACAATTAAAGAACGCGTTCCAAAGGCTTGTCATCTCATGTAATATAAGTAGTTTCAGCAAAAGGACATACTGGATTTTTTAATAATTTTTTATAATTTTATAATTTATTATAAACCTAAATACAAAATGAAAAAAGAAAAAAAATGCCATTCGCACAGCAGAACATGAGACGATTCAATATAAAGCAATAAATTTCCATTTCAAGAAAACTATATAATAAACGCTACACATTATTTTCAAAGCAGCCTAGCTTTTCTTTGTTTCCTCACTGGTTTTCTTTTGCTCTCTGCTGTGCACTTTTTACTTTATTTCTTTTCCTACCCTCCAAGAAGGCTACAATTAAGTGCAGATATATATTTAGATATATATAGAGAGAGAGAGATACACACACACATATATATAGTTATATATACGCATGCACATATATGAGCATATATACTCACATACGTATATGTGAGATCATACTGTGGTTATTTCCACCTGTCGTCTGTTTCTCTGAAGGTGGATAGCATCTTCCTTTATAGGTCCAAGTCTTTCCATGTTTTTCTAAATCAACCAGCTCGTTGTTTCCTACACCACAGCGACATTCTAACCCAATCCCATCCTATCTGAGAGACTGACTAGAAAAGTCTCCCCCAATTTTCTTCATTCTTTCTATTCTTGGTTATAGAGGTTTTATTTATACAAGAAAATTTGAATTTAAAATAATCAAAATTATTCATTTTATACTTCAATAATGCTCTCACCTTATACTTCAAGGTCTGATGTTGCTGACTCTACTTCCTTTACATCTTTTTTTCCTCCTGTTTTCTTTGAAGTTCCTGACTTTTTGTTCTTTCAAATGAACTTCATTAGGATATATTGAATGGTAAAAATAAAAAGTTAAAGATATAAATTTTAAAAACCAGGGGTCTTCAAATTAGATATTTGCAAAGTGCTTAGCACCCTTCTTGATCCAGAGTAAGTACTATATAAGTGCTAGTGACAAAGCTATGTAGCACATTGGATAGAGGGCTGGGCGTGGAGTCCAGAAGACCTGAGTACAGTGACTGGGAATGTCACCCAACCTTTGTGTGCCTCAGTTTCCTCAAGGGGATAATAATAGTACCTACCCTGTAGGTTTGTTGGGAGAATCAAATAAGATAATGTTTGTACCCACTTAGCACAGTACCTGGTAGATAGTAGGCACTTAATACATGCTTATTCCTTCCCTGTCCCCTTCAAGCAAAAACTGAATGACCTAGTCTTGGCTTGTCTAGTAAATCTTCTGTATTACTAAAAAACATTCATATAGCAGCTTAAAGTTTACAAAACTCCTTACGTACTTAATCTCATTTGAGTCTCACAACTTTTTGAGGTAAGTAGTGTTATTCTCATTTGGCAGAAGAAGAAACTGAGGCACACACAACTAGTAGTGTCTGAAGCAGGATTTGAACCCGTCTTCCAAGACTAGCTCCAGCATTCTCTATATCAACTAATCAAGCAACAAGCATTTCCTAACGGCCCATTTGTGCCAGGCACTCTGGCAATCAAATATGGGTGGGGAGAAACACAAAAATAAAAATGAAATGCACCTCTCCTCCTGAAGCTCACATTCAGTTGGGGGATAAGCATAGGCAAAAGGAAAAGTAGGTAATGGTAGTGAGCAAGGTTCTGGCCCCTAGGAAGAATCAGGAAAGACTTCGTGAAGACAGTGGTCCTCAGCTGGAGTTCAGCTTTGAAGGCAGCTGCCCACATGGGTCAGCCCTGAGATCCCTGAGCCCCTGGATCCAGATGGCTTTGCCCTTGGCTTACAGACCCCAGGGAGTGGCCTGTGAGTGCTCAGTGGGTGGATCTGGGAGGGCTGGGGTGACCTGGCAGGAGGCAGGTGGTTCTGAGCTGTGGCAGAACTCGCTGCCAGTGGCTGGCAATTCCTGTGAATACTTGCTGAACTAGAAGAGAGGGCTGAAGGAGCAAAGAGTAAGGGGCCCCTGGGTCTAAGGGCAAGAGTGTCAAGGGCCAGTCCTCCAGAGCTTTTTCCTAGGCAGGAGGGCATGTGCATGGTTGAGAAAGGAACCTGGTTCAAGCCTGAGTATGGTGCCTTCTTCTTCATTTCATTAGTCCTGCCCTGCCCCTGGCCAATCCTTCCTTCTCACCCTGGTGGCCTGTCTCCCCCTACATTCTTGCATTCTTCCTCCCCCCCACTCCCAGTCAACCTTGGCCAAGCAGAAGTCTTGATCTCTGAGGTCTCTATCCTTCCCTCCCCTCTCTCTCCTCACTCCATCCAATAGCCTCCACCATGAGGAAAAAAAAGATGCCATCAACACTGTGGTCACGTGGACTCCAGAAAGTCCACCAGCACCTCTTCTATAAATGCAGAGGGATTGACCCTCAGGCACTTACTAGCTGTGTAACCCTGGGCAAGTCACTTTACCCTGTTTGCTTCAGTTTCCTCATTTGTAAAAAATGAGCTAGAGAAGGAAATGGCAAACTGCTCCAGTAACTTTGCCAACAAAATCCCCAAATCATGAAGAGTTGGACGTCACTGAAACAAGTGAATAACGACTCCAATCACTACGCCTCATTGGCTCTCAGTCTATGATATTAGGATTATCATTGATGCTTGGAATTAACACATCATAGTTTTTCCTCCCCAAAAGTGATTTTTCTAATGCCTTTGAGCATGTGTGTGTGTTTGGAAAATCAGAAAAATCTACACTTCCCATCCTTGGGAAAGTTTCAAATTGGGAATTCTTGTCCCCTCACTCCCTCCTTCTCTTCTTGCTTTCTCTTGTCCTGGTATCCATCAGTCACATACATTGGTGTCATCCTTTCCTGCCACCCCCTTAAGCTGTAGATCTAGATCTCTTCTCCCTTTAATTGCAATTCTCCTAGGAAGAATTATCCACCTTCTATGACTCTCCTTCCTCACTACTCACTCACTTCCCAGCTCTTAGCGATTTGGCCTCAGAGCCCACCACTCTACTGAATGTATTCTTCCTGATGTCTCCAACTAACTTCGTAATCATGAAAATCTAGAGTGGTTTTTTCTAGTCCTCCTGGACATTTCTGTAGTATCTGATACATGGATACAAACCCCTTTCTCCTCCTTACACTCTCCTCCCTTGAGTTAGCTGACTCTACTGTCTTCCTTTTTTGACCTTTCCTTCAAAGAAGAGCTGCCTTTGAATCATCCATTTATGGTACCTCCCTTGCCCAAGCCTCAGGTCTCATACCTCTTCTAATAATGATAACTGACTAGATATATGTATATACACATACATACTTATATACATGTATGTATATGTATGTATATATGTATGTGTGTATATACACACATATATGTATTATATATGCATACATACAGTGATTTAAGGTTTGTGAAGCATTTAATTATATTGTCTCATTTGATACAACAACCCCATGAAGTAAATACCAAGACCAGGGGTTGGGAGCCTACAGCCTCAAGTCCACATGTGGCCCTCTAGGTCCTCAAGTACAGTGCTGCAGGTTCCCCACCCCTGACCAAGACTGTGACGCTCCATTTTACAGGTGAAGAACCTGAGGCATGCTCAGAAATATTAAGTCCAGAGGTGAGACTTGAAGTACAGTGCCCTAACCACTTGGCACACTGCTTCTCTCTACTTAGCTCCTTGGAGATCTCATCTATTCCCTTGAGTTCAATTTTCACCTCCATGCAGCTGGTTCCCCCAATCTATACATGTAGTCCCAGTCTCTTTCCTGACTCCTAGGCCTCCATTTCCCTGGGATAAACTCAAGAAGTAAAATTGAACTACATCTCCTCCCCCCCCCAAAAAAACAACCACTCTTCTCTGCACTCCTGTTACTTCTATCAATGCTAATACTACCATCCCAGGCTTTCAGGATCAGATCACTGGACTTTTAATTTTTCTTTTTCCTTATTCCCCTTGACCCAACCAGTTGCCAATTCTACCTCTCTCCTGTATCCTTTTCTTTCTATTCACATGATGAGCACGCTAAATCAGGGCCTCACACTTCTCACAGGCACTAAAGGTCTCTCCGTTTCTGCTGCTTCCCCTCCCCAGTCCATCTGTACCTGCCAAAAAGATTTCTCCTGATAAACACACAGACCTGAGTATCACATTTCTCTGCCCCCCCCCCAAATTTATTGTTTCCTTTTTTTTCTCAGACATTTACTAGCTGTGTGACCTTGGGCAAGTCATTTAGCTTCTGTTTGCCTCAGTTTCCTCATGTGTAAAATGATCTGGAGAAGGAAATGGTAAACCACTCCAGTATCTTTACGAAGAAAACTCCAAATGGAGTCATGAGGAGTTGGACTTGACTGAAATGACTGAACAATACTTTTCCTACAGAGTAAAATAAAAACTCCTTTAAGTTGGCATTCAAGGCTTTTTACAATCTGATTGCCCACATATCTTTCCAGCTTCCTTTTACATTATTCCCTTAAATGTTGACATTCTGGCTAATTCTAGACCACTTGGACAGGGAGGTAGCACACTAGAAAGAGTAAGTCAGGAAGACTTGAGTTCAGATCTGACCTCAGACACTTAGAATCTCTGATCTTGGGCAAGTCACTTAACCTCTGTTTGCCTCAGTTTCCTCAACTATAAAATGGGGATAATAACATGACCTACCTCAAAGGGTTGTTGTGAGATTCAAATGAGGAAATAATTGTAAAGGGCTTAGCACATTGCTTGGCATATAGTAGGTGCTATATAAATGCTTATTCCCTTCTCTCCTACTACTTGTGTTCAGACTCAACATTCTATCTCTCATCTCCATAGGTTCAGACAGACTATTCTCCATGCCTGGAATGTACTTTCCAGCCTTACTGTACATCATTCTCCTTTTATGTGCTCTTTGGTTTAGCCAAACTGGTCTCCTTGTTATTCTTTATGCATGGTCCATCTCCCATCTCTGCATCTTTGCACTGGCAGTCCCCCACACCTTGGTTACCCTCCCTCCTTACCTCTTCCTTTTAGAATCCCTTGTTTCCTTCAAAGTTCAGCTCAGCTCCAGTCTCTTACATGAGGCCTTTCCTGATCCCATCTCCCCTTCTAAAATTATCATGTTTTCATCTTACATATTCTCATCTGCATACATGCTATCTCTCAGATAGAATATAAGATCATTGAGGGCAAAGACCATTTCTGTTTTAGCTAGACACCCCAAGTACCTAAAATAGTGCCAGCTACATCAACATGAGTAGTCATCTCTACTTTTCCTTGACTCTTGCAGGAAGCTTTCTGGTTAAGTCCTCACCATCCCACCCTCCTCAGATTTTCCCAGAGTACTCTGCAGCATCCCTCCTTTATTCCCCCTGCCCCCATCACATCTGACCTTGTACCTTACCTGTTTGTACACAGGTCACATTGTTACCCCTGATTCTCAGTTGGGGAAGCCCATTAAGGACAGCAGCTGTTTTATTCTTTCATCTTTGTTTCCCTTGGCACCTACTTCAGAGCCTGGCACCAAGGAAGCATTCAGTAAACTTTTGTTTAAATCTAATTTCCTCAGGCCATTGTTATTTGAGGCAGGTGGTGAACTTATGGTTGATTATGCCATCTTATGCATTCTAAACCTTGGAAGGAAGGTGAAAGGTAACCTGGAAAAATGGATAGACCTCGGAACTTGGAGTCAGGAAGTGGCATGTTCAAATCCTGCCCAAGACACTTGCCAACTGTGTGACCTTATGGAAGACATATTTCACTTCTGCGTGACTCAGTTTCCTCATCTATAAAATGAGAGGGTTAAACTTAACTTCTAAGGTCTCTCCCAGTTTTAAATCTATGATCCTATAAATTTCCCCAGGTCACACAACCAGTAAGTGATAGAATTGGGACTCAGATTTAGATGATATAATTCCAAGCACCATATACTTTTCACTAGATCACAAAATACCGTCCTTTTTTGTTGTTCAGTTGTTTCAGTTAGTGTCTGACATCTTGTGTTACCATTTGGGGTTTTCTTGGCAAAGACACTGGAATGATTTGCCATTTCCTTCTCCAGTAGATTAAGGCAAACAGAGGTTAAATAACTCGCCCAAGGTCACACAGCTAGTAAGTGTCTGAGATTAGATTTGAACTCAGGTCTTCCAGACTCCAGGCCCAGTGCTTTGTTCATTATGGTGCTACTTAGCTGCCTCTTAGAGAGACATACATGTGACTAATATGCAGTGTTCCAAAAAGACTCGGTGTAGTTTTATGTTTTAAAAAATAAAAACAAACACAAAACCCAGCTGTGCCAAGACTTTTAGGATACCTTGTTTTTGTACCAAAGATGCACTAAACAAAACGTTAGAAGGAGGTGGAATGGGAGAGAGGGAGGTAGAGGTTCTTCCTGATCAGGGAAGGTTGCTTAGAGGATTTGGCATTTGAATTAGGTGGGGATTTTTATTTTTAATTTTTTAAATTGAATTAGATTTTACAAGATGGATAGGAGTTCAGCTAGTGGAGGAAAGCAGGGAGGATGTCTCAAGCATGGGGAACAAACCAGAGGAAAATGGGAAAGTCCCAGGCCCAGCTCACAAACTTGTAAGCAAAGCTTCTTGTATAAAGGTCTAGAGAAGGGTGAACTATTTTCCTAAGCAAAGCCATCCAACAAGAGGAGCTGGGTGCTGGCCCTCTTACTAGGCCCCTTTTATCACTTTATGGATTTCATCTCTATGGGGCTAACTGTCTACTTACCACCTCATCACTTCCCACCCTCTCCTCCCACCATGAAGTATACACATATACACAGTATTAACTGGGACGCAAAGGACAGGGACTTTATCTGGGATTTTATTGGTACTCCCAGACGAGGCAAGTCCCTTCACCAATACCGGTTGGCACCTTCTCTACAACTTTATAATCATAGAGTTGCCTGAGAGGTCGAGTAATGTGCCTAAGATTGCACTGCCTCCATGTAACAGAGATAGGACTTGGACTGAGGTTTTCCTGGCTTTGAAGCCAGCTTTCAACTACGCCACACTGGTAATGAATATGAATAACTGGTGTTTTTCTTGTTCAGTTATTTTTTTTTTAATACTGTCAGACTCTTTGTGACCCCATTTGGGGTTTTCTTAACAGAGATATTGGAGTGGTTTGCCATGTCCTTTTCCTGCTCTTTTGACAGATAAGGCAACTGAGGCAAACAGGGTGAGGTGACTTGTCCAGGGTCACATAGCTAGGCCAGGGTCACATAGCTAGGAAGTATCTGAGGCTAAATTTGAACTCAGGAAGGTAAGTCTTCCTGACTCCAGACCTGGCACAATGCACCACTTAGCTGCCTTCGAATAACTGATGACAGCTAATTAATAAAACACTTTTGTAACACTTTACGAAACAATTTACCTATCTCATTTGAGCCTGCCAACCACCTTGTGGTAGGTCCAGCACGTAGGATTATCTCCACTTTACAGGAAGAAGACTGAGGTTCTGAAGTTAAGTGGTTACCCGGAATGTCAAAGGCAGGATTTAAACTCAGGTCTGTTTGAGTATTTGGTATTCTAGTCATTATATCATATTGTCTCCCAAACTGTGACATCCCCCAACCACCACCTCCACCCCCTGCCCTAAGATTTCTATGCCAGTGGGGAACTAAAATGCCCAAGGAAGAAATCTCCACATTTTGTGTGACAATGAATAGACATTTTGCCTCAGGGAAAGAGGAGGAAAAGTGGCCCAAGAGCCTTCCAACAATGTCACATAAGTGGTCAAGCAATGCCATGCACAGAGAACTCTATTGAATATTTGAATAAATAGCCCAGTTCTCCTAGGTAGTCTTATTAATAAACATTCATCATCTTGATAAGGAAGAGGTGGTCCAGATCTATAATTTTGTGGAACTCCTCTTATGATACAGATAACTTCTATAATCTTAGGCAGCAATTCTCCATTTTTGTGGGGTCCTGAACACTGCCGTCACTCCCATGGTCAATCAGGTGTAGTCAATGGACTCCTCAGAATGTTTTAGAATGTTATAATAATGTTTTATAATGTTTATAATGTTTCATAAAATCAAATATATAAGATTGCAGAAGAAATCAATTGCATTCAAATAAATGTACTTTTTTCCCATTTAAGTTTATGGGCCTCCTAAAATCTATACATAGTCCCACTAGAGGGTCCAAGGATCCCAGGTTGAGAGCTCCTCTTTTGGAGAGTTATCTTGGGGCACTGAGATTTGCCTAAGCTTAAATGATTTGCCCAGGGCCTTACCACCTGTACTGTCAGAGGTCAACCAATCAACAAGCAGTTTATCTATTTAGTGCCAGTCCTCCTGATCTATATTTTGCCACTGGACCCACATGGCTCCTGAGGAGAAAGTGAGGCTGGTGACTTGGCACAGCCCTGCCTCACTATAATCCAATTCACTTGCAAGTCAAGGCATCACCTGCCTAATATCATGGTCCTCTTCAAGAACTAAGGACAAACAGCAACATTAAATGCCTACAAAGACAAAAGCAAGCACAGTCCTTATCATCTAGGAACTTACAGTCTAGTCAGGAGAGAAAACACCTAAGTATCCATTTATCTACAAAATAGGTAACATGGTGACTTTTGAGAGAAAAGCAGCTGTACCTGGGACTACCAGGAAAGATCTCATGTAGAAGGTGGCACTTAAACTGAGCCCTGAAAGAAACTAGTGATTCTGAGATACAGGTGAAGAGGTATGGTAGATAGTCCATACAAAGTCTTGGAGGTGGGAAATGGAATGTCATACACCAGGAGCAGCAAGCAAGAAAGCCATTTTGGCTGGACAAATATATACATTGGTGCAAATAATGTTCAATTTGGATAAAAAGGTAGTTTGGGGCATGTCTGTGAAGAACTTTAAATGACAAATAGAGGAGTTTAGATTTAATCCTGGAGGAAGCTTGATTCTTCCTAACACCAAAGCTGGCTGTCTGTCCAGGATCATGAGGCCTCTCTTAAAAACATCTAACTTAATTCTTGTGCTGCTGCTGAGGAAGGTACAAAAGTAGATGTAATCCCTGCCTGGAGTAAGATACATTTATTCCCTGCCCTTAAAGATTATGAGCTAACAGGGAAAGCAAAATCTACACACATACACACACACACACACACACACACATATAGCATATATGTATGTATATATGTGTATATAGTATATAAAATGTTTGTGCATATTTATTTGCTCTTGTCTCCATGTTCAGATGTTAAACTCCTTGAAGGCAAAGACAACTTTTTGCCCCGTTTTGCATCCCCAGCACTTACCTAGAACAAAGGAGGTGCTTAATTAATGCTGATTGGCTGTTGCACTCTCTCTCTCTGCCCTCTTTACTCTAGTTACCAGACTGCTCTACAGAATTTACCCTATCCTTCCATTTCTGTATCTTGGGCCATGCTGTTCCTTAGGCTTAAATATCCTCCTATCTCTTCCTTGCCTGTTCATTGCTGCTGTTGAGTTGTTTCAGTTGTCGTTGTTTGTTGTTGAGTTGTTTCAGTTGTTGTTGGTTGCTGTTGAGTTGTTTCAGTCATGTCCAACTGGAGTCAGATCCTAGACGTGTTTTGCCATTTCCTTCTTCAGTTTATTTACAGATGAGGAAACCGAGGCAAGCAGGGTGGAGTGACTTGCCCAGGGTCACACAGCTAGTAAGTCTGGATTTGAACTCATGAAGATGAGTCTTCCTGGTTCCAAACCCAGCTCTCTGTTCACCATGATGCCCCTAGCTGCTCCTAGGTGAAATACTACCCATCCTTTAAAGCCTGATATCTCCCAGAAACTTTCCTTCATTTCCCTCCTGGATTTCCTTTAAAGTCCCAATTAAAATCCCATATTTTACAATTTTCCAGTCCCTCTTAATTCTAGTGCCTTCTCTCTTTTAATTATTTCCTATTTATCCTGTATATCACTTGCTTGTACATATTTGTTTGTTGTTTCCCCCATTAGATGGTAAGGTCCTTGAGGGCAGGGACTGTCTTTTACCTCTTTTTGTATCCCTGGTACTTAGCACGGGGCCTGGCACATAGTACGTGTTTAATAAATGTGTTTGACTGACTGGCACCAATCAGTCCTGTCCTTGACTCATAAATTCTTGTCTGGGCTTTATGCCTCTGCTTCCTCCTGACATATACATCTGGGTCTCCTCTCTGCTGGAGCATCTGTCTGTCTGTTTTCCTGTCCCATGCAGCTGTCTTCCTGGACTTCATAATCTTCAGAAAATTATCATTCTGCAATCAGCTCTGTAACTCAGACCTTTTGAGCATCCTTTGCCCTGGGGCTCCTCTCTCCCCTCTGACTGGAGGGCATTGAGGGTAGGCTTTGGATCCCCCACCATCAGAGAATCACTTTATCATTTCCCACCAACTGTTCTCTTTATGACCTCCAGAAACTAAAAATCTGCAAGATGAAATCAACTCTGGAACTCTCACCTCTTCAGATCCTGTCAATCTTCCTGCAAGACTGCATCAAAAGGAAGAGAATGGTAGTTGTTCTCCCCTTTTCAATCTCTTCCTCTCCCCACCCCCTCCAGTCCTGTCTTTTCCCCTTTTATGTATGACTGGCTCCCAGTCTTCCCTTAAAGTTCCCCAAAGGTGTGAGCATCCTCATCATTGTCATCATCATCCTCATCATCAAAGTGGTGTTGACCTGTGTAAAATCCTATTAAAAAGCCTCCTTTTCTAGTAAAACTGAAATGAATTAATGGTGATTAATTGTACTGCTTATTCCAAATTTAACTCCTTATCTAGATTTCTAGACTGTCATTAGGTCTACCCTCTATTCACAGAGGGGAGAACCATCCCTTTATTTAATTCCTGGAGTTAGAGGAGTGAATGGGATAGATTGAGTCCTAGATACTAAAAATCCCATCATACACAAATTAAAGGAATGAGTACATTTCAGGCGTATGGATTGAGGAAGAATTCATGACAACATAGGCAATAGAAAGTATCACTCACATAAGATAAAAGCAATAATCTTGTCTATATACAATTAAGGTCTTTGTACAAATTTAACATACTTAAAATTAGAAGAGAAGCATGTAAATGGGGAAAAAAATCTTTGTGGTGAGTTTCTCTGATAAAGCTCTATTACAAGATAGATAAGAAACTGATTCACAATTATAAAGCTAAGAGCTATTTCCCAATGAATAAATGGTCAAAGGATCTGATAATGATAATAGCCAGTATTTGTATAGTGTTTAATGGTTGCAGTATGCTTTACAAATATGCTCTCATTTGATCCACACAACAACCCTGGGAAGGAGGTATTATTCCCTATTTTTCAGATGAGGAAACTAGGCAAACAGGTTAAGCGACTTGTCTAAGGTCATGAAACTAGTAACTGCCTGAGGAAGCATTTGAACTCAGCCCTTTCTGACTCCAAGTCCTGACTTCCATCTACTCTTCTCATTTAACTGCTTCAGTGAATCATCAGCTTTTTGAATCAGTTTTTCAAAGGAAGAAATCTCAGGAATCAATAGCCACATGACAAAATGCTCTAAATCACTAATAACCAAAGAAATAAAAATTAAAGAAATTTTGAGGTTTACCTCATACCCATCAAACGGACAAAGATGACAAAGGAGGAAAATAATAAATGTTGGAGGGGTTGTGGGAAAACAGGTACATTGATCTACTTGGTGTAACTATTACTTGGTCCAATTCTGGAAGGCAAACTGGAATAATATCACCAGAGTTGCTAAACTCTGCATAATCTGCACACTTTCTTGGCTTAGTGAGTAGAGAATTCAGGAAGACCAGAATTGAAATGTGGTCTCAGACATTAATTAGCTATGGGACCCTGGAAAAGTCATTTAACTTTTGTCGGCTTTGGTTTCCTCAATTGCAAATAATGCTAGTGATAATGGGAGCACCTACCTCCCAAGGTGGCTATGAGGATAGAATGAGATGATATTTATAATGGGCTTAGCATATAGTTGTGCCTGATAAATGCATTTACTTCCTTTCTTTTTTCCATCCATCCTTTCTTCCATCCATCCATCCTTCCTTCCAGCTAGCTATATCGCTGTTAGCTTATATACCCTCAAGATATAAAAGAATTAATAGAAGGATGTAAATGTACAAAGATATTTCTAGTAACTCTTTTCATAGTAGATTGGAAATTTGGCTAAATAGATTATAATATGTAACCCAGGCTGGACTGACCATGCCCAGTTTGCCTAACATGAAGGCACCCTTGAGTAATCTTTGGGGCAGGTTCAGATTGAGTTATAGGTAATGGAATATTATCATGCTATAAATGATGAAAAGGACAGTTTCGGAGGAGATGGAGACCTTTGTGACCTGATACAGATCACAGGGAGCAGAACTAGGAGAAGAACTTATTTTAATGTATTCATTATAGAGAAAAATAATTTTGAAAATACCTTGAAATAATTTTGGAACTCTGATGAACTTAGAGAAACCATGAGTCCAAAACAATGAAGAGGAAACATGTAAGTCGCCTCCTGACAGAGAGCTAATGAATTTAAAATGCATTTTGGGACAGGGTCAGCGTGGGCATTTCTTTTTATTGCACTATGCAAACATGGATCAAGATTTTTATTTTTATTGTTTATTGGGGGTCAATGAGCAGGACAGATTATAAATGGATAGATAATAAATGAATAGAAGGAAGGAAGGGAGAGAGAAAGTAAAGAATAAGCCAGAAACAAAGGACAAAGGGTCCTAGAGAACTAGGCCACAAGAATTCAGCTGATGAGTTTCAATATTTCCTACATGCGCCCCTTCCTTACTGTCATGCTTTGGGAGACTAGAGAGGAAACAAGGGTTTGTCTGACTCCTCCGACTGCTCCATGTCTGGGCATGCCCTGCTACATAGAAACCATAACAACGGAACACTGGGAAATTTAAATGCAGAGTGTCAGAGCTGGGAGGGCCCTTAGAACACAGGATGTCAGAGCTGGGAGGACCCTTAGAACACAGGATGTCAGAGCTGGGAGGGCCCTTAGAACCCAGGATGTCAGAGCTGGGAGGGCCCTTAGAACACAGGATGTCAGAGCTGGGAGGGCCCTTAGAACACAGGATGTCAGAGCTGGGAGGACCCTTAGAACACAGGATGTCAGAGCTGGGAGGGCCCTTAGAACACAGGATGTCAGAGCTGGGAGGGCCCTTAGAACACAGGATGTCAGAGCTGGGAGGACCCTTAGAACACAGGATGTCAGAGCTGGGAGGGCCCTTAGAACACAGGATGTCAGAGCTGGGAGGGCCCTTAGAACACAGGATGTCAGAGCTGGGAGGGCCCTTAGAACACAGGATGTCAGAGCTGGGAGGGCCCTTAGAACACAGGATGTCAGAGCTGGGAGGGCCCTTAGAACACAGGATGTCAGAGCTGGGAGGGCCCTTAGAACACAGGATGTCAGAGCTGGGAGGGCCCTTAGAACACAGGATGTCAGAGCTGGGAGGGCCCTTAGAACACAGGATGTCAGAGCTGGGAGGGCCCTTAGAACACAGGATGTCAGAGCTGGGAGGGCCCTTAGAACACAGGATGTCAGAGCTGGGAGGGCCCTTAGAACACAGGATGTCAGAGCTGGGAGGGCCCTTAGAACACAGGATGTCAGAGCTGGGAGGGCCCTTAGAACACAGGATGTCAGAGCTGGGAGGGCCCTTAGAACACAGGATGTCAGAGCTGGGAGGGGCCTTAGAACACAGGATGTCAGAGCTGGGAGGGCCCTTAGAACACAGGATGTCAGAGCTGGGAGGGCCCTTAGAACACAGGATGTCAGAGCTTGGAGGACCCTTAGAACCCAGGATGTCAGAGCTGGGAGGGCCCTTAGAACCCAGGATGTCAGAGCTGGGAGGGCCCTTAGAACCCAGGATGTCAGAGCTGGGAGGGCCCTTAGAACACAGGATGTCAGAGCTGGGAGGGCCCTTAGAACACAGGATGTCAGAGCTGGGAGGGCCCTTAGAACACAGGATGTCAAATGGTGGCTGGGGGGGTAGGGGAGCTTAGAACCAAGAGTGTCAGACTTGGGTGGACTTTTAGAACACAGGATGTCAGAGCTGGGAGGGCTCTTAGAACATGGGATATCAGAGCTGGGAGGGGCCTTAGAACACAGGATGTCAGAGCTGGGAGGACCCTTAGAACACAGAATGTCACATGTGGGAGAGGGGGCTTAGAACCCAGAATGTCAGAACTGGAAGGACCCTTAGAACACAGGATGTAAGAGCTGGGTGGACCCTTAGAACCCAGAATATCAGAGCTGGGTGGGTCCTTAGAATGCAGGATGTCAGAGATACAAGTGACACAGTTTAGGTGTGCTGGATAGCATCACCTGGATTGCATCCCCTGGAATGAATTCACAGACTCAAACCATCTTCCAGTCAAGTGGTAAAGTTTATTGAATTGTGGGAAAATTCAGGGAGTCAACAGAGAAAGCTCTGTTGATACCAGATACTGGGGGAGATGGGACAAGATAGTTCACCAACCCTGTGTCTCTACTGATAGCCCTTATCTAAGGAATTATAGGGTCAGGTCTGCATGTGCCTGTAACAAGGAAAGATTTTCTCACAGGGTCCTTGCTGGAATTATGGGTTGCTTCCAGAGACATGGTCTTTGCCTTTTGGGGTCCAGGTCCCACCACCCCATCAGGACGGCCCTTAGAACACAAGCTGTCAGAGTTGGGAAGGGTCTTTAGAAGTCAGGATGTTAGAGATGGAAGGACCCTTACAATACGGAATGTCAGAACCCAGAGAGTCCTTAGAACATAGAATGTTAGAGCTAGAAGAGACCTTAGAAAAAAAGATTCTTAACTTGGGTCTGTAGATAGATTTCAGGAGATCCATGAACTTAGATTGCGGGGTGGGGGGAGGAAACATCTTTGTATCTTAAGTTTTTAACTGTATGCATTTAAGATTTCTGTAACACAAGCCCTTGCCTTGGTGGCACAGAATGTTGAAAAAGCAGCAGAGTATGAGATCATTTAGTCTAAGTACCTCATTTTACAGAGGAGTGACCTGCGGTCCAGGAGGGGAAGTGACTGGCATGCCCAGAATTGGCCAGAGCTGTTAGTAACAGAGGGAACTAGAACTAGTTCCTTGGTGTCTTGGACAGGAGACCTTGGTCCAGCTTTTCTCACTCCCACTGGGACTGGGGGAGATGGGTGTGGATGATCAAAGCCTTTTTAAGAGATTCCTGCAAAGATAGCTCCAAGGGCATTTATTATTTGAATGAAGCAATCAACAGACACTGATTAAGTGCCTCTTTGGGGGGACAGGCAAGCTTTTTCTCACTGCTCACTCTAACCTGAGTCAGCTAGCCAGGACTTAGTTTGGACCTCCCAGGCAGCCCTGCTCCTGGATTCCACCAGGTGGCAGCACCAGCAGAAGCAACACGAGTGCCCGCTCCTTCCTCCTCCCCTCTCTATGATTTCTCCTTCCGTGAGGTCAGCGTCTGCTCTGCCTCACGTCCCATAAGGCCTCGGGTCGGAAACTCCATTCTCTCTTCCGGTTCTTCACCATGGCGGTAAGTAGCGGCGGGTGTGGGTCTGTTACCGCCATCCGTCCCCATCCTCCCTGCCGGGGGCCCATGGGGGCTGCGGCCCTGGTTGGCCACGGGCCTCAGGGCCTGCTTCGTCCGCCCGGCGGGCTCGGAGAGGGTTCCGTAGGCCAGGCGCCCCGGGCCATGCCCCGACCGGCGGGCCCCGCGGAAGCCTCGGGAGGCATCCGAGGAGCGGGCGCCGGGGCTTGGCCGCTTTCCTTTCCCCCAGGCCAGCTCCAGGGACTCTCGGGAGCGGGGAGGAGGAGGGCGGCCGAGGGCAGGGGCCGCGAGATCCCGGGAAT
The DNA here is from genome assembly GCF_028372415.1 of Notamacropus eugenii. Taxonomy (NCBI): domain Eukaryota; kingdom Metazoa; phylum Chordata; class Mammalia; order Diprotodontia; family Macropodidae; genus Notamacropus; species Notamacropus eugenii. The sequence goes on from NC_092876.1 coordinate 64,096,989, forward strand.
GTGGAGGGGAGGCCGGAGCCTAGGGGCATTACTCCCGGCCCTATTGTGCCGGACGTGCAGTTCTCTTGGATGTCAGCCTCATTTTCCTTATCTGCCAAACGGGGGCTCCTGATACGCGGGGTGCCCGCTTCCACGTTTGCTGGGGAGCGCCGGCGGGTGGTCGGGGAAGGCGCTCCCGAAAGCCTCGGGCCGGGGCGGAGGGTCTTTGCCCGGGCGTGTTGGTGAGCGGGGAGGAGCCCCGGGGTGGGCCGCCCCAGCTCCGCCCGCGAGGCCCGGCGGGCCTTAACCCCCTGCTGAGCGCGACCGAGGGGCCCGAACAGCCGAGCGGAGGGGACACCGTGCGGAAGCCTGGTACGGGCGGGTGAATTGGAGGTGCTCCCAGAGGGAAGGCGAGGGCGTGAAGGGGATCGGGACGCTGACTGGGAGGAAGGGGGATGGAACCCCGGAGCCCCAGCTTCGGGGGGGGGGGGGGGGAAGGCCTCCTCTGCAAAGCGGGGCCTTTAAGGGTCGTGGAGAATCATGGGATTTAGTGGGTACGGGTTAGGGGAAGGGCTGCGTGCATGTCACCGTTCATTCTGCCTTTTAGACTATTTTGGCTTGACGCGATCTCTCCCCTGGGCCCCCTTTCACGTCAGCACTACTCCTCTCCCTTCCTAAAACGTACAAAATACGTTATGCTTTTTGGCCTATGGTCTCAAGACTTAGTAGAAGGAAACTTAGTTTCTAGGCCCAACTTTATCCTTTTAGTTATGCAAATATCCACCGCATTTCTCTGGAGAGTGCTGTGCTCGGGGGAATTTAAACGGGCAGAAAACGGCCATCCCTATTGAGGTTGCTAGTAAGCGGATAAGACATAACTAGTAACAGTGATTTAAAAATGTTTGTATATGCATGTGTAATATGTATGAGTGAGCATTAAGGCTACGGGAAAAAAGTGCTTTGCTTGGTCTAGTGGGAAGAGCTAACTTACCAGGAAAGGAGCAAAGGAAACTTTGGAGAAAGGGATATTTGAATTGGACTTTTAAAGAACGAGTGGAAATTAGACCTGAAAAGGAAGCAGGCGTTGGAAAGAGTGCAGGGCATGTTCGGGAGAAATTTGTGTAATCATGTGGCGTTTAGGAGATTTTTGTGAATTGAGCAGAACCAAGAAAACAGTTTTTTACAATAATATGTAAAGACTTAGAAATTGTGATCAGTATGAAGACCAGCCGTCATTCCAAAGGACTCGTGTGCCTTAGTGCACATTGAAATGTATTTTTAGGCAGTGATCAGTTTGGGAATGTTTTGCTTGACAACATGCTTATAACAAGGGTTTTGATTAAATTAGAAAGAAATCCAGTCAGAAGTTGGGAAAATAAATTTTAATTTAAATTCCCTATTCCTTGCAGTTTTCCTAACTATGAGAGACAGAACAGCTATTCCTCTTAGTGGCAGGAATGTTGTGGACCCTGTCATTATTTACCATTGGCTATTATGAAGGTGGCAGTAGTTGCAGGAACTTTGGTTCACTGACCAGTGCAGCTTATTCTCTTTTCAGCAAGATCAGGGTGAGAAGGAAAACCCCATGCGGGAATTGCGAATCCGTAAGCTCTGCCTCAACATCTGTGTTGGGGAGAGTGGAGATCGACTGACCCGGGCAGCCAAAGTGTTGGAGCAGCTCACAGGCCAAACCCCAGTGTTCTCCAAAGGTAAGAATGAAGCCAAGCCTGGGAGAGGCAGGGAGTCCTGGGGCTTTGTCCTTCCTCTTTACAGTTTGAGAGCTGTAAGCCCCTCCAAGGCTCTTCTGTAAAAGCCTTAAAAGCTGGTGTAGTGGTAAGAGAACTGGAATTAAAGAGTCAAGACCCGGGTTTTAATCTCACTGCAGAGTTGTGTAGTCTTAGGCAAGAGGCTTCCCTTTTCTCAATCCTGTTTCCTCCTCTATAACAATGAGAGGGTAGATGGCTAAGTGGCTCAGTGGATAGGTTGCTGGCCCTGGAGTCAGGAAGGCATGAATTAAAATCTGGTCTCAGGCACTTGCTAGCTGTGTCACCCTGGTCAAGTCACTTATTGCCTCATTTTCGTTGTCTTAAAGTGAGCTGGAGAAAGAAATGGCAAGCACTCCATTGTCTGCCAAGAAAACCCTAAATGGGGTCACCAAGAGTTGGGATCGTCTTGGACCTCCTTTCCTCTTCTGACATTCTGTGGTGCAGCAGAAGGTCAGGGGATTAGAGGTTTTGGTCTTGGCACAGTGTAAGCATAATTCCATCTGGTCAGTTGCATGCACATTTTGGATTAAAAGGTGTCATGAGGGAGTTTTGATTTGCTGAGGTGCATTGTAAAGAAGGCATAGCTATTTAAAGGAGCTCTGTGTGTGAATAGCTAGATGTTGTATATTTGATTAAAGAATACTATTGTTTGGTTTACAGTATTTTAATTAGATTATTGTTTATATACATTCAAAGTAGTTAGATTTTTTTTATTTTAGATTTGCCCACATGTGCCCTGGGAAAGTTTTCAGCAAAAAAATCCTGACTTTGAACTTTTGATTCTTATCAGTGTTGGGTGGCTTGGGAACCTTAGTCAAGTATTCATATTTAAATTATAAATTGAATCTAGCTCAGGATAATGGCCAGAAAGCAGCGGGATATAATCAAAAAAGCTTTAGACTGGACTTCAGGAGTCCTGGGTGGTACTAAGCAAGTTACCCAGTCTCTCTGGGTCTTAGTTTCTTGTTATATAAGATGAGGCATTTCACCTGGAATACTACTAAGGTTCCTCATATGGGGTTGTCTGAATTTCAGAAGGGTTGATTGATACTTGGGGCCATTGCCTTGATTCTCGTTCTCTTGCCCTATTGGACCATGACGCTGTTATTGGGAAAGAGGGCTAATGGACACGAACTCCAAAGTGACTCCTAACCATCTTGTCACTCTCCTGCAGCTCGCTATACTGTCAGGTCTTTTGGAATCAGGAGAAATGAGAAGATCGCTGTTCACTGTACAGTCCGTGGGGCCAAAGCTGAAGAGATTCTGGAGAAGGGGCTGAAGGTGAGGCATGATCCTCAAACTATACATTAACTTATTTCATGGGCATTTATTGATTTTTCTTTCAGATGCTGTTGGGGATAAGAATCATTCATTAGATTAATTAATATCCATTTCCTCTTCCCCCTCCCACAGGGGAAGTCCACAATGTAGTATGATGTATTCCCTGTCCTTCTTTGGAACCTCTGGTGTACTTATTCATTCTGTGCATGGCAGGAGTTCCTTGTAGTTGCATGAAATCCAACTGTGGACATATGTTTTCTCATCTCCAAAATGAGAGATTTGGGTTCGATTCTCCTTAAGGTCCCTTCAAGCTCTAAATCCTGCAATCTGGAGCATTTTTGCTGTTGCTTAGTTTGGAAAGGAAGAACACTGATTTGGGGGGGTCCCCTGTCTGTCATCCGTCTGTGGCAACGTTCTAGTCAGCTGAGCTCAGTATGTCAGTGTGAATTGTATTTTCCTTTTTCAGGTGCGAGAGTATGAGTTAAGGAAAAATAACTTCTCAGACACTGGCAACTTTGGCTTTGGGATCCAAGAGCATATCGATCTGGGGATTAAATACGACCCGAGCATTGGCATCTACGGCTTGGACTTCTATGTGGTATGGGCACTTGGTTTTTGTTGCTGCTTCTCTGTTCTCTGTGGTTGAAGTGACATATAGATGCTCCACATTCTGGGAAAGGGGGTCCACATGTTTGGTTTGCACCAATGGCTTCATCCTCTTCTCTGCCAAAAGCTTTCAGAAAGGAGGCACGTTGGAATGAGTGTTCCGTTATCAACCTTCATCTCTACTCCCAGCTCTTTGGGGATATTAATCAGGGAAGCAAACAAGCCAAAATTGGGAAGTGAATGACAAGACTGTATGGTCTTGGGCAAGTCACCCTCTGCCTGCCACAGTTCCCTCCTCTGTAAGATGAGTTATTGGTCCACAAGATTTTCAATCCTCCATTCAATTCTTCAAACATCCTCTGGGGCATCCAGTAAGCTCAGTTGGGAGGAATATAGATTGGAAATGTGGACCAGTTTCAATGCAGTTTTCCACCTTAGAAGACCTGGATTCTGTTCTGCATCATACCCCTTTCTCCTCCTTAGTGCATGGCTCACCTGTGATGTGCACCAGTTTCCTGGCCCCAGTGCCTTCCCTTTGTTTCCTGGGCTGTCTGTAGCCCTGTACATGCTTCTAATGCCCTCCCTTTTCAGCTAAACCTGAGTGCATTCCAATAGGGGAGCATGATCATAGCCTCATTCCATGATTTTCTCACAGCTCAGTGCCCAACTAGGTGTGGAAGTTCATGCCTTAAGTCACTTGAATTCCCTGAACCATTATCTCAACAGGAGAGGAAGGGTTGGGCTTTGTCTGGGTTACGTGGGGTGCTCTTGGTCAGGCACTGTAGAAAGTGGATTGGGATTAATTGCAAAGCTAGGACCAACCCCTGTTTTGTGACTTTACACACAGACTGTGATCATTGATTCCCAGCCTTATTATTCCATGGACACTTGCATAGTGTTGGTTTTGCTTAAAAAAAAAAAAAATACCTTGCAAGCTGGAAAGGAAAATGTCCCAAACTGAAAAGTGGGTGTTGAGGGAGAGCTCAGCAAGTTATTGAGAGATCTTTGAGAGAGAATAGTGATGCAGAATCAGCCTTTAGCTCTCAAAGGAACATTGAGCATCAGTCCATTGCCTTCATTTATGGGTAAGACAATGAAAGCCACTTGGAGGGGCCATAGCAGCCCTAGTCACATGTGTCTCTTAGTTGGCACCTTATCCCTGGGCCAGCAAGTTGATTGTTGACTGTTTGTGGGGCAGGTATTGGGCAGGCCTGGGTTCAGCATTGCAGACAAGAAGCGTAGGACAGGCTGCATCGGGGCCAAACACAGAATTGGCAAAGAGGAAGCCATGCGCTGGTTCCAGCAGAAGGTAAGAGGAGTCTTCTCTCTGTCTAGGTAGCATCCTTTAAGAAAAAGCATGCTTAAGTTTGCTTGGAGGGACATTTGGGAGGCTGAGGATGGCCTAGTTTGAGTAGGGGTCAAGGTAGGGATGGGTAAGGTTGGAAGGGAAGAGTGGGGGGAAATGACATCTTTAATAATTGGTTTCATGTAAAGACATTCTGAAAGTAGTTACTCTGGGTCCGGACTGCCAGAGGGGTTCGTGACAAAGAAAGTTAAGAACCCTTAGTCCAGAGTAAAGGTTGGAGTCAAAGGGGGTGTCTTGTCTCAGCAAGAGGCACTGGGAGATGCCTCCCCCTCTGCTGCTACTGATGTGGCCTTTTGTGGAAAAAGGATTGTGAGGATTTTGTTCTTCATAGGTTTACCTTAGCTCAAAGCTGTTGTGGTCAGTCATTAAAAAGAGAAGACATTTCTACAGTTTTTGCAACCCAAGCTACATCAAATATAGTAGATAGTAACCTTGTTAGCAAATATTGACCCATTGGCTTTGCTTACTTAAAATGACAGAAGGGAGCTGGGTTTTCAATAAACAAAGCCACTAGAGCTGCTATTGATTTCCCTCCTGTTTCCTCTGATTCTGAAAAAAAATAATCTTTTCTCTTGCAGTATGATGGCATCATCCTTCCTGGCAAATAAAAGTCCTATTTTCTATTAAAAGGTCAATAAAATGATCCATCAAGTCTATTTTGTGTTGTTTTCTGTGGGAGGAGCCCATGCTCCTGGGTGGCAGTGCCTGGCATAGTGGACAGGGCACTGGATTTGGAGTTGGGTGAATTCACCTGGGGTGAATGCCACGTCTGCTCCTGACTACATTTGTGACCTTGGACATTCCTCTGTATAAAAGTGTTCTTCAGCCCTTGTGGAGCCCTGAGCTCTCCTGGCCACTTTGAGCCAGTGCATGCCCCATGCCAGCCCACTGAAATGTCAGCATTTTTTACCTGGAAACAACTTGGGAGAGATTTGGGTCAGCCCCCTCATTTTAGGATGGTGGCAGTTGTGGCGAAATGCACGAGTGTTTGCAATACTTTTTAAGTTTTTTATAGCACTTAACTAACTGCAACCCTAACTAATGACAAAATATCGCCATTTTATAATGAAGAAACTGAGTCTCAGGTGATGGCCATGGTCATAAAGCTAGTGATGTTGGGACTTGGATTCGATCCAGAGAAGGGAAGCAGTGGAGTCATCAGTCTCAGTGAATTAGTGGCTGAACCACAGGCCTCCTTATTGTTTGTTTTTTAAATTATTTTGTTTTCTATTTTCTACAATCACTTCCACATCTTTGATTTTTTTTTACCCTCCTTCCCTCTCCCTCCCCCCAAGATGGCTTGCAGTCTTATAGAGTTCCTTAATACATTCTTAATAATACATTTTCACTTCAGTCATGTTGCATAGAATTAAAATGAATGGGAGAAACCATGAAAACAAAACGTAACACAAGAAAAAATGGTCTTCATTCTGCAATCCAATTTCAGAGTTCTTTTCTCTGGAGGTGGAAGGCATTTTGCCTTAAGAGTCTATTGGGAATTTTTTAGGTCTTTGCATTGCTGTGAAGGACTAAGTCTATCAGAAAAATTCCTCGTCCACTGTGGTGGTTGCTGTGTACAAAGTTCTGGTTCTGCTCCTTTCACTCAGCATCAATTCATCTAAGTCCTTCCAGGCCTCTCTGAAGTCCTCATTTCTTATAGCACGGTAGTATTCTGTTACTTTCATGTGCCACAACTTGTCCAACCATTTCTCAATTGATAGGCATCCCCTTGATTTCCAGTTCTTGGGAACCACAAAGAGAGCTGCTATATTTTTGTACAGGTGGGACCCTTTCCCATTTTTATGATCTATTTGGGATACAGTCCTAGGCCTCCTTACTGTTAATGTAATGCTTACACACTTCATAATGGTTTATATCAACAACCTCCTTACATCTGAGTTCTTCCATTTTAAACTGACTTTGGTGTCCTCTGTCTCGGTCAGTCCCACTACCCCCAGCTTCAGAGTGGTGGCTTACATTAACCAGTCCCTGGGGAGGGAAACTTGTTTCTGAGGGTACCGAGCTTTTTGATACGGTGAATCCCGGCTGAGGTTGGGCCTGCCTCTGCACTGCCTTCCTGCTACCCTCCACTAGACTAATTGGTGTTCACTGTTCCCAGGAATTAGAGGGCATAGCTGATAACCAGCCTTCAGTGCTAATTGTTAATTGAAAATAATAACATCAGTGAACAAAAGTGACTGCATCTATGAAGCGTCATGCCAACTTCAGAGCTGGTTAGTGTGTCCTGTTAGCAGTGAAGCCGAGAGGTCTTGGAACACAGTCTAGTGTAGTTCAGGTGAGTCACTGCTGTCTTCTACAGATCCATAATCTGAGACCCTGACCTAAAGGCTGAAAATTCAACTTTACCAGCGTCCCTTTGTACAGCTAGGTGGCACAGTGCCCGGAATCACACCTGAGTACAAATCCAGCCTCAAGGCTCTAGAGGTGTGGCTGTGGACAAATCACTTAACCCTGTTTGCTTCAGTTTCCATATCTGTAAAATGAGCTGGAGAAAGCAGCAAACTACTTCAGCATCTTTTCCAAGAGAACCTTAAATGAGGTCATGGAGATTGGCACACAACTAAAACAACTGAACGACGTATAAACTAATGAAGCTCAGAGCCTAACCAAACAGCTCTTTGATTAGCTCTCAAAAGAGGGAGTGGAGCAACCTTTCCACAGGAAAATGAGACACCAGCCAAGGAGAGACCATGGAATTGTAAATAGCTCAGTTGGAGAAGGCTTGGAGATGATCTTGTCATGCACGATCCAGGGTCGCAGCTATACACTGGTCTGAGTCATGAGCAAGGAGAGTTGCCTTTTACATGTTGGATGGACCCTTGTGGTTTAATCCCTGAAATAGTTGACTCCTCTCCATTCTTAGGATCTTCTAAGGGTTAAAAATATCCATGCCTTCTGATCCTGAGCAGTGACTCCTGTCATAATCAGTCACATTTCTGAAGTACTTGACAGCCTGCAAACACTGTTCCTTACCTGTGAGATAGTATTTTCCTCATTTTAAAAACGAGGAAACAGCCACAACAAGTAAATGCCTCATGTTCCACAAATTGTCCATGGGACAAGACATACAGTAAGCCCAAGATCCTGTGGGCACTACTGTGACACCCTCTTCCATTTGTTAGGGAAGTATTGAGTTGAGGTGCGCACCTGAGGGTGGAGACTGGTGGGTGGCAGTTGTTTGCCAGTGATAATTTGGGCAAGCGTCCCTACACTAGACAACAGATGAAATCACAGGTTGACCTCTGGCAAATCAGATTGAACTACACCAGGCAGGCATGGTGGAAAGGCCAGAATCTAGTACCTGTACCATAGAACCTTAACTGTCAAGGAACCTTGTTAAGGAAGAGAAAACAAAACCAAAGTCAGGAACAGAACCGGAATTTGAACCCAAGGTAAGCATTGCCAAGTCCAGCATTTCTACCACACTACTTCCTAAATGGATTCAGTTCCTGGTTCACAATCTGGGAGTAATTAAAACTGTAAACCTGCAGCAGTCACTTAATAGTGTGACCCTGGCTGGGCAAGTCACACAACAGTGTGTGACTCAGTTTCCTTTTCCGTAAAATGGTGATAATAGCAACTACATCCTAGGGTTATAAGGCTCAATGAGCCTTACATGTATTGTGAGATGTGAAGTACTTTGCAAATCTTGAAGCACTTCATAAGTGCTGACTTACTAATATTATCGTCAACTCTTGTTCTCATACTAGGGGACTTCAACATACATACTGATATTCCCTCAACTTCCTCATTTCCCATGAACCTCCTCTACCATACACAGAGATGGTCCTATCCTTGATCTCACCTTCATACACAAATGATCATGACCTCTGAAGTCCCTCTGGTCATAACCTACCTTCCCCACTGGCTTATAGCCCTTAATCCTGGCTTTTGTAGCTCTCTCTTGCCCATCCCACCCTACTTCCAATCCCTCCACCCCTTCATTTCTTCCCAGGGCAGCATCCTGGCACTCACTCACTCTACTCTCCTATGTTCCTCAACTTGACCCCTTGGTGAATCAGTTCAGCTCTACACTGCCCTGTTCTCGCCAGCGTATACCCTTTATCCTATCCAAGATCCTGCCCCAACAAACATCAGCCTGTCAACTCCCGCCCACCTGGGCCTTCTGTGCTGCTGAACAAAGCTAAAGGAAATCATGAAACTGTGTTGATTGGATTCACTAAAAATGTATATTACATCATGTCAACTGGGCCCTCACTAGAGCAAGGCAATCCTTTTACATCACCCTAATTGATTTACTATCCCATTTAGCAACAGTTTTACCAAACTTTTTCATCCCTCAAACCTTCCATAACTCCCTTCTCCCCCAACCCTCTCCGCTGAAAAACAACTCATTTTAGTGGGGAAAAAAAAATAAGACCCTTTGTGGAGAGCCCCCTCCCCTTCTCCTCTTCATTTGTCTTGTCATTATGTCCTTTACTCCTGTCACACATAAGGAGGTGGCCCTTCTTAACCAAGGCAAACCCTTCAGTATGACTCCATCCTGTTCTCTCCAGCCTTGAACTCTCTATCAACCCCTCCTCCCTCACTAATCTTGAGTTGCTCCCAATCTACTGGCTGTTCCCTACTGACAGCAAACATGCCCATGTCTTCCCCATCTTCAAAAACCTTTCACTTGATATGTTCTTCCCCCCAACCATTGTCCCGTATCTCTACTGCTTTTGCTGCCTAACTCCTTAAGACTGTTTACAATTGACACTGCTACTTCCTTTCCTCTCACTGTCTTCACTCTGCCTTCAGACCTGATCAGTCAGCTGGAACAGCTCTCTAAAAGTTACCAGTGATCTATAAATGGTCAAGTCTAATAGTCTTTTCTCACTCCTCATCATCCTTGACTTTTTTTTGCAGCCTTTGATCTTGTTAATTAACCTTTTCTTGATATTCTTTACGTTTTTGTGGCACTGCTGCCTTCTGGTTTTCCTCTTATCTATCTGATCACTCCTTAGAGTCCTTTGTTGGATTTTCATTCAGATCTTGCCTGATAATGGTGGGGTGTTCCCCATCTTCTTCTCTGTAAGATACCATTTTGTTTCGTGATATGCGTTCCCGTGCATTCAACCAACCATCTCTGTGCTGACGATTCTGTAATCTACTTAGCCAGCACTAAGCTCTTTCCTGACCCTCAATCTCAGATCTCCAGCTGCTTATTGGACACCTCGAAGTGGATATCTATAAACATCTTAAACCAGCGGTGGGGAACCTGTGGCCTCAAGGCCTCATGTGGCCCTCTAGGTCCTCAAGTGCAGCTCTTGACTAAATCCAAACTTTTTGCTGTACCCCTGCATAAACTCAAGATATCCAACACTGAACACATTATCTTTCTCCCCAAGCCCTTTCCTGTACTGTCAAGGATATTACCATCCTTCCAGTCACCCAGGCTGGCTTCTTACTAGTATCAACTAGCTTGTGTGACTCTGATCAGGTGAGGTACCTTTGTGTACCTCTGTTTCCTTATCTTAAAATCTGATGCTACGTGCAGAGGATACAAATAAGAAAAAGACAGTCCCTGCCCTCAAGGAGCTGAACAGTCCAATGGGAAAAGACACTACCCAGAAGGAAACTGAAGAAAGACTGTGTGGAATTGAAACCTGAGCTGCTGATGGGAAATCGCTTACCTGGAAAGTTCAGATCCCAGCCCTCCATAAAGGAAGGCTCCAGCCCTTCAGTCAAAGGGAAGAGGCAACTCAGTGGTTTCAGAAGATATGGAATATTAAAAAAAAAAATGCTGACTTAATCAGTGTGTTAATGAGATTCCAGGTGATCAGTTGTAGTACAAGCACTGTCTAAGATGGGCCATTGGGGGATGGATTCTTTGACAATGTAACCTGTGAAATGCTTACAAATATCAGAGCGCTTGACCCTGTGTAGCCCTCTTCCCCTAATATAGTGAAGGCAATGGATTGGCAGAAAAGGAAACGAAGGATTCTGAGGCCGTGTTTTAGACCATCTACAGACATTAACTTAACTTGGCATTCCCCACTAGATGCCTCTATCAAACAGTCATTGAGTTCATATACTATTGGAGGAATTGAGCCATGTTCACAGCGACAGTCTTGCTATAAATGAAACTAGGAAACAAGGAAGTGACTGCTAAATATATATAAATATCCAGTTATTTGATACGTAAGTGGAATGCTGTCATTCACCATTCTCCTTTGTGGTCCTGTCACTGTTGTGAGTCTTAAGAAGAGCATTGAGTTGGGAACCAAGAAACTTGGTTTCTATCAATCTGTCATTTCTCTCTAAATCTTTGTTTTTCCATTTGTAAAATTAGGTGTCCAAACTATTCCTTTAAGTTGCCTCTTGCTTTAATATTTTATGTTCTAAAATCCTTCTGGTTCTGGCCTTTATGATCCAAGTTCTCTTCAGTGTTGATATTCTGTTATTGGGTTTAGTTGTTTGGTGTTGTGCTGGTAATGGTAGTTTTTTTTGTTTGATTGGTTTTGGGGTTGTTTATTTTGTGGGGGTTTTTTGAGGTAATTGGGGTTAAGTGACTTGTCCAGGATCACACAGTTAGGAAGTGTCTGAGTCCAAATTTGAACTTGAATCCTTCTCACTCCAGGGCCCAATGCGCTATCCACTGAGCCACCTAGCTGCACCTGATATTCTGTTCTAAGACTCTTCCAGCCCTGACACTGTTCTAAATTCTTTCCGACTTTGACATTCTGTGATCTAATGTTTCTAAAACTCTTCAGGTTCTCAGGCTCCCTCCTGATCTGACATTATATTCTTTCTAGACTGATATTCTGTGAATTACAAGACTCATCAACATGAACCTCATTTCCCTGCAGTACGTCAGTGAGGGGAAGAGATGAATAAGGTTTTGATCTATTCTTGAGGTGGTACGTTTTCACACCGTGGTTGTGTCCAGAAATTGACTTTCCATCAACCATTAGCTACCACTTAAAGTGGTCATCAGCTATGGAAAATTCACTGCTGGCTGTCTAATGGGGGCCAGAAATTTCAGTTTCTGGATGCCTACAGGCAGCAATCGCTCCTCCCATCCTAGGATACCTGGGAGACCTGGTAGGATTGAGGAGAGGATCCCAGTTTGATCTTTTTTTTTTTTATGAAAGGGGCCATCCCTTGAGCAACTACTTAAAGAAGCCTATTCATTGAATAGGTGTATCTCACTCAAAGTGAGAATGCTATAAGACCTTAGCCTGAAAGGGCCAGGTTCTCCCATTGCATCCTGGGCCATCTCCAGCCATCCTGATCTAGGCCACTGGACCCAAATGGCTCAGGAGAAGTGAGGTTGGTGACCTTGCACAGCCCTTCCTCACTCAAATCAAAGTCAACTGCAAATCATGTCACTATTGTGATGTCATGGTCCTCTTCGAGAACAAAGGACAAACACCACAACCTGGGAGGATCACTATATATACCACGGTAAATCCAAGGCCTCAGACCCATCCCCTAATGACTGAGTTAAATTCTCAGTGGAGAATTTGTCCATGTTTGGAATGCTTTTGCTCATCAGTCACCAAGGCCATAGGTAGATTCGCCCAGTCTTTGAAGAGCTGGGAATTGGTGGCTGACTCCCTTAGCTCTCCGAGTGAACCTGCCCTCCGGGAAGGTTGTATGCTATATAATTAGGTCCTCCGTGCTGCAGAGTCAGTTCCTTTTGGTCTATCTTTGTTATAAAGTTGTTCCCATGATGATCAACACTCTAAAGACTCACTAAAAAGAATCTTGTCTAAGAACCAAATACATACCTGGGGTCAAAGCAAAGAGTTTGAGGGTGGAATGGGGGGCAGAAGCCAGAGGGAAGCCTTCAGAAATCCAGTCTTGTTTTCTCCCAGAACTTGTTGCTCTGGAATCTGTGTGATGATTAATCGAATCTGTGAAGTGCTATGGAGAAAGCAATGGGTGGGGAGCATAGGCAAGTCTAAGTCAGGGCTTGATTCTGGCACTGGTTTTCAGCTGTTTGGGGAAGTCCATTTACCTTTTGATGTCTGAATCTCCTCACCCAGAAAAAGGATTGATAGATAATCCTTCCATCACCCTTCCTCCCAGGGTTCTTTGACAGTGAAATGAAATGCCAGACTTGAAAATGCTTAATAAACTCTACAACCCTTAATAAATGCAAACTATTAATACTATCATGGGCAGCATTTGAAGAGTTTACTTCAGCAAACTATTTGTCCCAGCCCCTATCTCTAAATCTTGAGATTCCAAAGTCTCAGGAAATGTAAAACCTCAGAAATCCCTTAAGATCTGAAGATCAATTAATCTTTGTTGTTAGTGAATTTCTATGTAAACAATGATGACATGCAGTTTTAATTAATAAATTCACGGAGAGTTACAGGTGTGTGATGGAATGACTTAGCTATGAAAATGTATTTGTTTACCTCATGGGGAGAGGTTCATAGGATGTAGAGCTGAAAGGATCTTGGAAATCATTTCAATTCGACTCTAACAAGCCCCCATTTTTAAGGTAAAAAACCTGAGTCCCAGTGGGGTTTAGCCTTGCTTAGGGCCACCTAAGATGAACTAGGATTCAGAGCCAGGTCTGGTAACTCCAAACCTGTTGTCCTTAGGTTCCTCTCCAGAGCATCCTGTGTTCTGAGGCACCTCAAACACCCTAATTTCTCCATTCCCTGCCTTCCAGAACATTCTGTGTTCTCAGGGCATCATCATGCTGTTTTCCTAGTCCCTCTCTCTAAATTTATACAGCCACCAATCAGGAAACATTTATTAAATGCCTACTTTTTGCCTGGCGCACTATAGCCTGGATTCTGAGAAGGCAAAGCTCCAAACCCAAAACACCCCCTTCCCCAGAAGGCAGGCTGCCACAAGTGCCGGGTTTGGAGTCAGAGGACTCGGGTTTTAATCCTGGCTCTGCCATTCTGTGTGACTTTGGGCAAGTCATCTTACTTCTCTCAGCCTCAGTTTACTAACACCTAAAATAATGACATTGGGCTCCTGAGATCCTTTCCATTCCTTGCGCTATAATCCTTGGCGGGAGAATAGTATGTAAACATGTATGTAACTATAATACATACACAGTAATGGGCAGGGGGAGTAGTAGCAGAGGGGACCAGGGAAGGCTGTGTGCCTGTAAGAGGTAGCACTTGAACTGCCACCCTCTGAAGGGAGCCTGGCATCCTACAGGGATGTGGGAGGGATCATAACTGAGGCAAGAAACATAGCCAGTGCAAAGTCAGTCTGTAAACATGTATTAAGTCCCTACTATGTGCTGGGCACTATGCTGAATGCTGAATACATACCAAAACACCCCCCCAAAAAAAACCCCGAGGGTGGGGAATAGAGGCAGCCAGAGTCAAGATGGAGGAGTGGGAGGTAGAAATTTTTTGCCTTGGCTCCTTCACATGCTACTTCATAAAGACCTAGAAAATATTCCAAACCAAATTCTGATCAGGAGAGGTAAGAAAAAAAGACCAAGAGCTCTCTCCAAGAGATATGGGATGGGGACTGGCCAGGAGCACAGTGCAGCAGTGTGGTAGTAGGTTGTGGTGGCTACAGCATTGGCAGAGAGTAATTCCACAACTAGGGTCTAAGGGGACTGAGCACCTAGGCAGAAAGAGGTCCCAGGGAACCCCTATACCAGCACTGGGTGCAGAAATAGGGGCCATCCAGATGCCCTTTGGCACATCACTCAGTTTTGGCTCACAGTTTCAGGGCTGAGAGGAGCACTCAAGGTCACTAGGGAGCAAAGGCCCTATTTTTGTAAGGAGCAAGGAATAAGTTCAGGAAATAATAACTGTGTGGCTTTGTGCCCAAGATCAGAGGGGAGACTCAGTTCTAATTTTTGACTCCACACATAAGCCTGCTGTGGAATAACCAGGGTGGAGACCAAAACCAAGGGGAAACTGGTAGTTCAGTCATTCTGAACCTATAGACCCTCCCAGCAGGCTAACTGTAACTTGAATCCAACAGCAGTTTGTGGAAACTCAGCCACACAGAATCCAACAAACCCAAACTACACACCAACAAGCCAAAATTGGGTCAGGAATTTGTGGCGTGCAGTGATCAGACTTCTCCCCAGATCACACCACTTTGGAAGCACCAAAAATGTACAGGCCCCCAGACTAAGCTATGAAGATAGCAGATCATAAAAAAGACAGAAGCTCAGGCTAGACATCCACACAGAGGTGAACAGAGTCCAACGCTAACATGAAGTCCAAAGTCAAGAAGTAGGCTGGAGGAATGAGTAGACAAAAAAAGAACCTGACTTTAAAGAGCTATTATGATAATGGGGAAACTCAAAACATAAACTCAGAAGGAGATAAAACATCTACAAGCAACACCTCAAAGAAAAGAAAATGCAGATTAGGCACAAACCCAGCAAGAATTCATAAGAAAGTTAAAGAGACTTTTTTTAAAAAGCAAAGAAATTATTCTAAAAATGAGAGTGGCAGAGGAAAAATTAGAAAGTCAAATGAGAGCTATGCAAGAAAGTTATGAAAAGAAAATTAATGACTTGGTAAAAGAAGCACAAAAAATACTGAAGAAAATAACGAAACAAAAAAAAGATGGTCCCTTCCCTCAAGGAGTTTACAGTCTAATGGGGCAAGATGGTACCAAAGAAACTGAGAAGCTGGGGGAAGGGAGTCTGGGTGTCTAGGAAAGGAACATGGTAGAAAAATCAGAGAAGTCCCAGACAAGTGCTTCTGGGTGAGAAGTGAGATATTCTGAGCTGGGCTCTCTTTAAATACAAGTTTTGGAGTATATAGCTCCATTCTCCAATCAGAGAGACAGAAGGTAGTGATGAGAAGGGGTACGGGCTTATTGGATTTTACTAGATTATGAAGTTTTCCCAATAATGAACTTTGTGGGACATGGTAGAGAAGTCAGAGATGTCCCAAAGTAATTCGGCCAGTTGAGAAATGAACGGTATAGAGATGGGAGATGGAATGGTGCATGAAGGTGAGTGATGTGTAATAGGCCTGGGAAAGTAGGCTGGATGTAGATTGGGAAGGGCTTTTAATCACAGAGAACTTTGTATTTTATCCTACGGATAGTAGGGAGTTGTTGATGCTTATTGAGCAGGGGAGGGTTATGATCATACCTTTCTTTTAGATTAGTTTTGCAGTTGTGGAGTATAGATTGGAAAGGAGGAGAGATCTTAGTGAGAGATACCATTTATGAGGCCAGACTGCAGTAAACCAGGCAAAAGGGGATGAAGGTCTCAGCCAGGGTGTGACTGTAGCAGGCATGGTTAATTTTCCTAAAATTGACTTCTGATCATGTCACTCTTGCTCAGATTATGTGAATGACTCCCCATTCCTGTTGGCTAAAGTTATAACTTAGTATTCAAGACCCTCCGCCCCTAGCCTCAAATTATCTTTCCAGACTTATCTCTTTTACTCAATCTCTTACATTGAATTTAACAAATATTTATCAAAGACCTATTATATATGCTGGTGAGGCTACAAAGCTATATGAGACATGTTACTATCTTCTTAGAAGTGAAGATCCAGTGGGAAGAAATAATACATGTACAAGTAACTATAATCCAAAATCGTGCATAATAAACATGTAAGAGGTACAAAGTGCTGTGTGAGGTTTGAGGAAGAACCACTCTTTCCAATTTGGGGAACTTCATGGAAGAGATGACAGTTTAATTGGGTCTTGAAGGAAAGATAGGATTTTAGTAGTAGGATTGTAGAAGTTGGAGAAGGCAAGAGGGAGGGGCAGAGGGAGTTTTCCAAGGATAAAAAATGGCCTGAGAAAAGAGGCAGGGGGAGAAGCATTGGGGAGGTAGTAGGTGAACTATATGGTGGATGAACAGCATGTGGAAAAGATTTCTGTATAGTCAAGGTTAGAAAGGTGCAAGGGAGAGGGAGTTTGCCAGACTATGGGGGACCTCGAATAAACAGGCTGAGGAACTTGGATTTTTATCAGTTAGCCAACAAGAAGTCATTGAAGGCTTTTAAACAGAGAACTGACAGCAATAGATCAATTTTCTCAGGGCAAGTATTCAAGGTATTACTGAGAACTTCCCAAGATTTTTAAAAAAATGGATGAATACCACCCATTTCTGGTGATACACGTGGTCACAAATGATACTTCCATAAGAAGCCTAGAAATCATTGCCAAAAATTAGTCTTGGGCAAGAAAATGAAGACCTTATGTATGGGCCCTGGTTGTGTCATCGTTCCTGCTGTTTACTGAAGACAGGCAGAAGGGCTTCAGAAGAGACGAGAACATTTGGGGAAATACAGCGTATTACAAATATGGTGTTTAATAATGGGATTTGGATTTTGGATAGGGATAATAGGTTTCTGGCAATGGATGGGCTACAACTAGAAGGCATACCCACTCTTAGAAGGGCTAATAGGAATATATTTAGCTACAGTTTTGAAAATTTAATCAAGGGGGTTTAAAACTGTAAAGGGTAGGGGGGAAGGAGGGAGTTGTGAAAGTATAGAAAGCATCCAGCAGTTCAGAGGAGAAAGAATCTAGGAAAGTAGCCAAGAATAAACCGTGGCCTCAGACCTTTATGCAGAAATCCAGATTATGGATAGCAAACCAGCTCAACTAGAGATCCCAAAGCAAAGAGGAGAATCTGACTTTATAGGTTTCACTAAGACTGGATAGAACGAAACCCATGTGGTTCAGAAAAAGCATATCTTACTCAAAAGAAAAAGGATGGTTAAAAGATTAGAGGAGAGGTGGGGGTAGCAGGTAGCATTTTATATTTAGAATATGAGGAAATCTAGGAATCAGGATGGGAAAACACGATGGAGAAATTTAGGAGATAATCTGTGGACAGAAAGAAGAAAGTAAAAAGAGAAAAGAAATTAGTTTAGGGAACATACCACAAATCTGTCCCAGAGGCATGTAAGAGTAATGATTAACCTCAGTTATCTGGGTATCTCTTAGAGTTTTCTCCACTAAAGTCAAGCCTTTAATAAATTTTTTCATTAGTGATAATTTTAAAAGGCTTTTGTCATTTCAGTTGTATCTGACACTATTTGAGGTTTTCTTGGAAGAGATACTGGAGTGGTTTGCCATTTCCTTCTGCAGCTCATTTTTTACAGATAAGGAAACTGAGGAAGACAGGTTGAAGTGACTTGCCCAGGGTCACACAGCTACTAAGTGTCTGAGGCCAGATTTGAACTCATGAAAATGAGTCTTCCTGACTCGAGGCCTAGCATTCTGTGCACTATGGAGCCACCTAGCTGACCCTTCAAAAGCCCCCCAAAAGAAGGACTTTTGTGTTTTATGTTCAATTCTCACCAATATGGTTACTGGAGTAAAAATGATGGGAATACTGGAAGGAAGTGATTGCTTCTGTCTTAGAGTTTGTGGAAGAGAAAAGGTGAGGAAATCTTGGTATAGTCCAAAATGGAGCATAGATTTTGAAAGAAAGGCAGGATCCCATAAACTTAAATTCTACTGGTCTAATCAACCAAAGAAGCCCAAGACATAAGGGAGACAATTCTGATGAGGAAAAACAAGAGGAATTGTTTAAAGATATTGAGATGGATGCAGGGAAAGCTCAAAAACCAATCTAGGTTTTTAAAGGGCAAGTACAGAAATGTAAGCAAAGACAAATAACAGAAGACGAATTCAGAGCATGGAACGGTCCTGGAAAAAGACTGTTTGGAGCCAGGGAAGAAGTCAAAGGAAAACAAAAAAGCTCTTTCTCTTGTTTCAGCTATTGGTGGGGTAGAGGACCAATGAAGAGATGGAACGATGGGAACTGATGTCACTAGGGGGAGCTTCTCAGTTCTTACTTTGTGTGTGTTTTCTTGGATAAGGGGAATGTTTCAGACTAGATCTAAAGTGGTGTTAAAGGTGTTGGATATCCAATTAAGTACAGAGATAGTAAGGGAGCACCTGTTGCCCCTTCATGGGTTCATATTACCTGATTCAAAAGAATGACATCCTTGGGTACTGAAAAAAGTGGTGCTGATATTGCTAAGATATTTGTCTGTGACCCTTCAAAGATTTTGGTCAATAGGAGAGTAACTGGAGGACTCTAGAAGAGCAGATACCCTGATTTTTTAAAAAAAGGAAAGAGGACAGACTCTGTATACTCTAGGCTAGTAAGCTTGACTTTCATTACTGGGAAAATTCTAAAAAAAAAAGACAGAAAGGAGAAAAGAAAATTTAGAACTAATATTAAAAGGATGGTCAATAAACATCTGGAAAAAGAAACAGTGATCCCAAAGAACCATCATGACTTCAGAAAAGAACAAGTCATTTCAGGCTTATATGTAGAACTGGTAGATGAATGGGATACAGGAGATATAGTTTAGTTTCAGCAAAGCATTTGATAAAGTATACATGTATATGTATATGTATGTCTCTATGTAGGAGAGATGTGAACAAGACAGTAGCAGATAGATGGATTTAAAACTTGATTAAATGGCTGAATCCAAAGAGTAGTCATTAATGGTTTGATGTCAGCTTGGAATTAGGGTCTCCTGTCCAGTGCTCTAGGCAACTATTCTTAGCCCTGTTGTGTGTTTAACAGATTTGAATATCAAGACTCAGGTGGCATGCTTAACAAATATTCAAATGACAGAAATCTGGGAAGGATAACTAACACTGGACTGCATTGTCAGGATTGAAAAAGATCTTGGGCTAAATTGAAGAAGATGGAATGTAATAGGAAAAAAATACAAAGGTCTCCCATGTGAATTCAAAAACTCAACCTCCTAAATAGAAGACAGAGGAAGAAATGGTTAAACAGCAGTTCATCTGAAAAAGATCTGGGGGTTTGGTGGGTTACAAACTCAATATGAGTCAGTGGTAGGCTATGGTGGCCAAGAAAGCTAATGAGGTCTTAAACTACATTTTAAAAAAGGTCTAATATCTGGAAATAAGGAATAAGCAGTCCCACTGCACTCTACTCTAGTCAGACGACATCTGGTATATTAATTTGAGTTCTAGGCTTTACATTTTAGGAATGATGCTGATAAGCCAGAAAATATCCAGAAAAAGCACTATGGATGGTGAGGGGCCTCAAGGCCGGGCCTTATGAGGTTAAGGGATATTCAGCCTGAAGAAGAGAAGGCTTGGAGGGGAAGGAATGTTGGGATCATCTTTAGATATTTAAAGAACCCATTTGGATTTGGCTTGTTCTCTTTAGGCAGGACCATGAGAAAAATGGGGTGAGTCTCAGTGACAGAAAGGCCAGTTCAGGTTCTCTGTCCGAATCCTAACCACGTGAAGCCTCCAGCAGGTGGATGGCCGTTTGCCACAGCAGTGAGGTTGGATCCCCTTCAGATCAGGGCAAGACAGCCACTCCTCCTCTGGGATATCAGAGATGATTCTTCTTTTAGGTCTGGTTTGGACCAAGTGGTGGCTGACATCCCTTCTGGCTCTGTGGTGTGGTGGGTCTTTGATTCTAATAAATGACTAAGAGTTGAAAACGTGACAGGTAAAAGGGAGCCCAGAGATGGAACGGTAATAAGAGGGGATTAGGTAGAGGGGATGTGGGAAAATAGTCACTTACTGTGTGGCCCTGGGTAAATCCCTTCCCCCTGCTCCTGTCACCTGTCTACAGCAAAACTCAGAAAGGAACAGAACGTTCTAGATATTTAAAGCTATATCCAAATGGTGGTGAGTTCTCTGGTATGGGATGGGGAATTAAAAGGGGGCTCTTTTTTTTCACTGGGGAGCTCTGACCATGTTTATAGGTAGAGGGAAAAGAGAATGGGTGTGAAGATCCAAAAGAGGGGGGCATGAAAGAAGTGGGACACTGGAGGAAGATCTCTGTGGAGACCCTCATGTGGAAGAACTGGGCCCTCCCTCCTGCAGACCTCACTCCTATGTCCATCTCCTTTTGCATCATTGAACAAGATGACCTTGGCAAAGAGTAAGGGATACTTGATGGAAGGGGAAGAAAGTGTACTGAGGTGAGGGATGGAGGAGGTTATTTAAGGGAGCACCAGTAGAGTTCAAGGAAGTAGGAGAGGAGTCCCTATGGAGGTTGAGGAAGGAAGAGTGAGGACAACAGGAAAAGGAATGAGGCTGAAAATCAGTAAATGTGAGGTAGGACTCCAGCTGCAGGGAAGGTCCAATTCACTGGACCAGAGGTGGGGAACCTGTGGCCTTGAGGCCACATGTGACCCTCTAGGTCCTCAACTGTGACACTTGTAGCCATATCTGACCTCAAGGCCGCAGGTTCCTCAGCCCTGCACTGGACCTTTATATAGCCATAATGGCTGAACTCTGGATGGTTTCCTCACTTTGCCTAGAGACCATCCAAGGCGTGGTGGTGTTGGGCTACACTGTGTTTATAGGCTGAGATCAATATTGATCAAGGCAGGAGCCAAAAATTTGCAGGGGAACTCCCAGAAATTCTCCTGGGCATGGGGGTGGCTGAGAAGTCAGTGACAGACCTTGGAACCAAGACTGGGAACAGAGGAAGGAGAAATGGGAGAGAGCCGGAGAGAAGAGGGAAAGCTGGAGTCTGCAGGAACTTCTGGCAGAACAGATTGGATGGCCACTTGTGGAATATGTTAGAGGAGTGATTCTGCATTTTCAGATTTGGTTTGACCTAGAAGGCTGTGGTGGCCCCTTCTCTTGTGCTGGGAGCCTCCAAAACCAGACCCCTGCATCACTTTGCCAATCCAGATGAATTCTAAGCTCCTGGAGGGCAGAATTCTATTTGTATATCCAGATTTTGTACAGTGCCTAGTACACAGTTGGTACTTAATAAATGCTTGTTTCTTTCCTCTTTCTTTCCTAATAAAGATCTATGGAAGAGAAAG
This sequence comes from Notamacropus eugenii, assembly GCF_028372415.1. NCBI lineage: Eukaryota > Metazoa > Chordata > Mammalia > Diprotodontia > Macropodidae > Notamacropus > Notamacropus eugenii. The sequence goes on from NC_092876.1 coordinate 64,118,723, forward strand.
GGTGGTATGAGAGGAAGAGCAGGATCTGTAGTAACAGGAAGGAAAAAAATGGTAATGAAGCTGCATTGAGGTTTAGTGAAGATGGGGGATAGAGTGCTAGACCTGGAATGATAAAGACCTGAGTTCAAATCCTGCTTCAGACACTTCCTAGCTGTGTGACCCTGGGCAAGTCACTTAACCTCTGCCTCCCTTTCCTCAACTGTAAAACGAGGATAATAATAACACCTACCTCCCAGGGTTGTTGTGAAGATCAGATGAGGTCATATTTGTAAAGCACTTGGTACACGGTAGGCACTTAATAAATGTTTAGTTCCTTCTTCAGTTTCTTTATCTGTAAAATAAGGAGGTTGGGCTTAGGTGGCTTCTAAGGACCCTTCTGTCTCTAAATCGATGATCCTACAGAAGTTATTCCTCTGCTTCAGTTACTGAATTTTCCAATTTCATCTAATTTCAAGTGCCATGGAAATGATATTCAGACAGTACAACATCAGCAAACTACCAATGTGTTGTCTTCAAATGAGATGTGTATCCTTGAAACAGTGTTGGATACCTGGGGAAAACTCTGGTTCTGGAGTCAGATGGCTTGGCGTGATATCCCAGCTCTCCTCCTTTCTGTGTGACCTTGCACTAGTTACTTAAACTCCTTGGGCCTCAGTCCCACCATCTGTAAAATGAGGGATTTGTATTAGATGAGCCCACTGATGTCTCCTCCAGATATTGGACCATTCTAAAGGTCTCATCTGTTTCTAACATTCTGTGTTCTAAGGTCCCTTCCAGCTCGGATGGTCTACGTTTATATTCTCGATGACCCTTTTAGCTCCAATAATCTACATATGTTCTAAGGTCCTTCCTAGGACTGACATTCTGTATTCTAACATCCTGCTTTCTGGGACCCTGTTCATTTCTAATGGTCTTTGTCCCTGGCTTCTTCCTGTATGGACATTCCCTGTTCTAAGGGCCCTTCCAAGCCCAACATTCTATACATGAAGAGCCCTTTCTGACATCCCTGAGCTCCGATAGTCTGTGACTCCACATTTTGTTCCTTTGTGCTCTAAATGAATAACAGTCCTTACTATTTTCCTGATACACATTGCCGCCAACATCTCCCCTCCTTTTGGTGAAAGGGACCTTGGAAACAGATTTGGAAGGGGCTCCTTCTCCAACTGGTTCTTTCCACTTTCCTGCCTGAAGCTGTTTGCCTGTGGATCTGCCCACCCTAGTCTTTTCTTGCAGCAGAGTGTTTGGTTCCTTGGTTACAGAAATCAATTCTCGAGAGTCTAAGTTCCTTGAGGGCTGCTGGGAGGTCTCGTCGTGCTAATTTGAGACTGCTTGTTCTGCACTGCCAGTCTTGCAGCTGCTGCTAGTTCCTCTTTGTTATTTTGGAGGTACAATAACATCAGGTCCAGTCTACAGCACCTTGATTTCAGAGCGGAGCACTGGAGTAAATAGAACCCTGAGTCTCAGAGTCAATCTGACCTCACCACTCCTAGAGGTGTGACCATCGGGAAAGCAAGCTGTTTAACTTCTGGGAGGCTCAGTTTCCTGATCTGTAAAATGGAGATAATAATGCTTTCCTTCATAGGGATATGGGGAGGTCTAAATTAGCTACTTTGCAAACCTTAAAGCGTTATATGAGGGACAGCTATTTTTACTATTGTTGTTTTAAACTGTTATTTGTGGAGAGGCAGTTCAGAGTAGCAAAAAGAGCCTCAGATTCTGATTCCAAAAATCTAGATTTCAAAGTCTGGTTTCCCTTTCAGTCACTTACTAGCTATATGACCTTGGGCAAATCTCTTGACCTTTTGGAGGATAAGTTTTCTCATATGTAAAATAAAGACTATGGGTGCTCTGCTTACTCCATGGTACCGTTGTAAAGGCCTTGTGAGATGGTGTATGTAAAGGGCTTTGTAATGATAAAGTGCTTTATAACTAAGCTTGAAATCCAAAAATTCAGGTCACCAGACATTCCTCCAACACCTACAAGACTAGAGCTGTGTTATCACCATCATCATCATCATCATCATTTTTTAGAGAGAGTTAGAGTTAAGTGACTTGCCCAGGGTCACATAGCTGAGATGGAATTGGAACTCAAGTCCTCCTAACTCCAGGGCTGGTGCTTGGTGCAGTATGGTGCCACCTAGCTGCTGCTGATCTTAATAGCCCTTTCAGCTCTCATGTTCAAGTTCCTTCCAGCAGTGACATTTGGGGATTCCAGGATTCCTCCTTGACATCTCCGAAACCCCACTGTGTAAGGCCAAATGTTCCCCTTCTGGTCCTGGGGGCACTCCTGGCTAATTCAGCGTGATGTAAGCTAGCATAAGAACTTACCAATGGAATGAGAAGGATTGTGCTGATGTTGTAGTGTCGAGTTGTTTTTCAGACTTGTCTGACTCTTCATGACCCCATTTGGGGTTTCTCTTGGTAAAGATACTGAAGTGGTTTGCCATTTCCTTCTCCAGCTCATTTTATAGATGAGGTAAATGAGGTCAAGTGGCTTGCCCGGGATCATACGCAGCTAGTAAGTGTCTGGGGCTGGATTTGAAAAAAAAGCCTGTTTTTTTCTCCCTTGGGATTTTTGCCAGTTCATCTTGTTAGAAGTATTTCGAATTTAAAGCAGGATCATTAGTTAATATAATGCTTGAGCAGTTGCAATTCAAAATGGTCACTCTGAGGCAAACCATTCCTGAACCTAGGGGTTATGTTTGTCATACCCAAGATATAGACTTGTATGGGATCAGGTCCAGTCTTGGGGCTGACCCCCATGTAGAGTTCGAAAGCATGTGACTGCTGTTTTTAAAACTTTTTAAAAGCTATGTGAATGAGAGTTGAAATGCACCATCCAGGGGAGATGGTCAGCTGTACAGTAGAAGGCTCACTCAGCATCTAGCAGGAAACAATTCACTGATATCACCAGAAGATTTCAGCCTCTCTGCAGTTTGGAGATGAGTCAGTCACCCCAGTCACACCCACACCATGATCATGGCAGCTTTTGATGTGTTTCTCTTGCTGTGTTTTGTTGAAAAAAAAATCTTCATCTTGTATGTTCCATGTTTCTTTCCAGGTCATGGATGTTTTCTCCATGTATGTTCTTTCCACATGCTCCTGTGACAAACTGTGGAAAAACAGACCTCCAGGTATGCATGGGAACATGTCATTACTTTATTTTCTATACTGTTAGATTAAATACCTTTTGGGGTTTTTTGGGGGAGGGATGGTATGCCATTGTAAGCCATAGGAATCCTCATTTGGATGTCACATTAGATGGTCTGTAAGGCTCTTTCTAGTTCTAAATTTCCAATCTTGTGATAAACTGTTGAACACCCAGGATCCCAGTGGAGGGAGACCAAGGATTTCCTCTTTGATTATGATGATAACTCAAACTCCCATAGCACTTTAAGGTTTACAGAACACTTTCTTCAAAATTGTGATGGAGAATCACGATTATTAGTACTCCTGTTCCAAAGAGGAAGAGGAACATGAAGAGGCTAAGCTGGTGAGGATCACAGATGGGCCTGGACTCCAGGTTTGCAGACTCCAAGTGCATGAAATCCCTTCCCATGAATACTGATGAAAGGTTCTGCACATAGAATTTTGTACTGCAAGGTACCTTAGACCAGAAGATTGTCAAAAAGAGCCTAAAAGGGACCTTACTGACATCAAGTTTTGCCCCTCCGATTTGCAAATAAGAAAACTGAGGTCCATGGAGTTAAGTGACTGACTCATGATTACCTCACAGTGGTGGTAGTCTTTTAAATAATGTCTCTACTTATTTTGATCATAATTAATAATGATAGAATTTCGCAGAAAGAGCTGATTGTTCCAGTTTCTTCAAATTTTGTAGTCTGCAAGATTTGCACATTATGTTGTCCTGGGGCAGACTATTCTTGAACCTAGAGGTCATATTTGTAATACCCAAGATATGGGTTCACACAGATCGGGCCCAATCTTGGGACTATTCCAGAAGATTATTATGCTCTTTGGTTTATTATGAGCCTGAAGAATTTTCTTTAGGGAATTTCTGGTTATAGCTCATATATAGCTCATATATAGCTCATGTTGAGGTTTCCACAAAAGTGGGTAGCCAGGTCCCTAACTTCCATACAAGAAATCAAGATAAATCATTTTATCAGCTAGATAGCCTTGATTCAACCCCAGAGAAAACACAGCAAGTACAAAGCACCCGTGCAGGCTGACTGGAGCATCCACTAATACAGAAAATGAACCCTGGGATTCAAACAATAGCCCATAAAGGATCAACAAGGCTCTTCTCATTCTCTGGTGGGTCCCAGTTTTTCCACAGGGTCCTAAATCCTTCCATATAATGGTTTAAATTCTTCTCTAAGAGGAATTGAACAGAAGGGCTCCCAGTGTGGGCAGCTCTCTGACCTTGGAGGGAGTCTCTTTTGTGCAGGGTCCTTACAATCCCCCCCAATGTGGGCCACCTCTCATTTGGAATCGCTAAACACTGGTGCTGTTGGCCTGGCAGTGCCACGTCCCTCCTTCTCCTGGATCTGAGCATTCAGGCCGCTCCAAGGCAGGAACTGTTAGCATTGAGCACAGTGTGTCTTGTGTATAGTAGGCATTTAGCATTTGAGAATGAAATGGGATTGAATTGAATGCATCTGCCAAAACTTATGCTTCCCTGTAGTAGCCTTTGGAAACTCAAGGATGCTTCCACCCTGGGCTGGAGCATAGGACTTGGTGAATTTCCCCAGAAGCCTAAGTTAAGGGGATCTTGGCCTGGCTTGTGCTTTGTTAAAGACAACCAGGCTCAGTGGGAGACCAGCTCAGGAGTTAAACCTGTCCTACATATTCAGGTTAAAGTTCTTCCTGTTTAAGCAATGGAGGGATCACATTCCCAAATAACTCAGAGATGTTGTCTTACAAAGTCATTCAACAAATATACGGACTCCAGCTTAGTCAAGTGTCCGCTTCAAGGACTGGTTTATACTCCAGGAACAGGAACTCACTTAAATACTTCCAATGATCTATTATCTCATCAGTGATGGCAGACCAGACCCAGACTGCAACTCTTTTAGGCTTTCCTACACTATCTCCTGACAATAATAAGAGCGGACATTTACATTTATGGTCTTCCTGGCATTTTGCCCGAGTTTTCTCCATTTGAACCTCCCAGCATCCCTGTGAGGTAGAAACCTGAGGTGTTACTGCTTTACCCACTTCTCTCTCAGTTCTGTTGGACAGCTTCCTCCTGGTCTAACTTACTGCTTCTTTATCCACGTCAGGCCCACTGTGTTCTGCTCTGGGGCATCTTCTATTTTGGGGCTACATCATCCCTGTCACTCTCCACAGACACTTCTCTTCTCTCCTGTAAGCCCTTCGACCTCCTCCTTTACTCTTTCTCTCTCTCTCTCTCTCTCTCTCTCTCTCTCTCTCTCTCTCTCTCTCTCTCTCTCTCTCTCTCTCTCTCGTCTGAGGACCTTGTCTTCTACTTTACTAAAAAAAAACCACCAAAAAACCAATATGAGGTCCTGTGTCTCTCATTCTCTTTATCTCAAAGCCCCTTGATCTCATCTCCTGCCTCTCCTCCTTCCCCCCAGGTTCAAACAAAAAGGGGGCTTTTTTCCTGGGTCTCTTTGATTCTATCCCCTCCTGTCTTCTCCAAAAGATTGTATCCTCAACCATCTTTCCTTCTCTTTCAAATCTTTCCAGCCTCTTCCTGGAAACTAGTTTCTTCCCTACTGACTTCACACATTCCCAGGTCAACCAATCAATCAACTTCTAAACTGGGCTAAGTGGTAGGTAAACAAAAAGAGATCAAAGATAGGCCCTGTCCTCATGGAGTTTACACAGTCTAGTCTAATGGGGCAGACAAAGTGCAAACAAATATATACAAAACAAGCCATATAGAGGATAAATAGGACATAATTAACAGATGGAAAGTGTTAAGAGTTTAGAGAGATTGGAAAAGGCCTCCTGTAAAAGATGAGATTTCAATTGGTACTTAAAGAAGGTCAGTAGGAGAAGTTGAGGAGAAAGAACATTCCAGGCATGGGGGGTGGAGGTAGGGGAAAGACGGAGAAAATGCCTAGAGGTGAAAGGGCATGGAATTAGGGTGGGGGTGGACAGAGAGATAGAGAAACAGAGACAGAAAGAGACAGAGAGACATAGAGAGAAGCGAAAGGAGACAGATACACACAGAGAAACGGAGAGAGAAAAGAGGAGATTGTCCTGTCTAAATAAATGTTCACTAGACCCTACCAACCCCCCAAGCCATGATTCTCTATTTCTCTTCTCTTTTTCAAACTCCTTAAAAAGTCATATACATTTTCTTTCTCTACTTTCTCTCATTTTACCCTTTGCAGTCTGGCTTCTTCTCTCCAGAATTACCAATGATCTCTTAATTGCTAGAATTGAAGGTCTTTTCTCGGTCCTAATATTTCTCAACCTATCTGCCACACTTGACACTGCTGGCTCCTCTCCAGTCCTGGATACTCTCTCCCCTGAGTTTTCTGGACATTGCTCCCTCCTGGTTCTCCTGATACCTGTCCCACCATTCCTTCTTAGGCTCCTTTGCTGATTCGTCATCCATATCACACTCACTAATTTTGGGTATTCCCCAAGGTTCTATCCTAGGCCTTCTCTCTTCAGAATCTCATCAGCTCCCTGGGTTTAACTCTCATCTCTGTACAGGCAACTCTAGGATATGTACATTCAGCCCCAGTCTTTCCCCCAGCTTCAGTAGTATCCTATCTCCAGTCACCTGTTGGACATTTCAAACTAGTTGTCCTAAGGACATCTTAAATTTAACACATCTAATGCTGAACTCATTCTCCTTCCTCTCTGAACCCTCCCTTCTTCTAGACTTCCTGTTTCTGCTATCTGTCCAGAGTTCAGGGGTATAACCTCATGATGGGCTAGCTTCTCACTCTCCACAATCCCACATTGCCATCAATGGCCACATTCTGCCATTTCTACCTTTCCAATGTTGCTCCCATCCAACTCAGTTCAAACCTTCATTATATTTTGACCTGAAAATTGCACAAACTCCTAATCGGTCTCTCTGCCCCAAGTCTCTCACCGCTCCAGTTCATCCTAAATACTGCTGCCAAAGTAATTTTCCTTAAGCTTTGATCTGACCATTCGACTCCCTACTCAGCCACCCTCAGTACCTTCCTGCCACCTTGAAGAATGACAAAAACAAGCATTTCTTAAGCATCTGCTATGTGCCAAGCATTGTGCTAAATGCTTCACAAGTATTTACTCACTGGAGCTTCACAACAGCCCTGGGAAGGAGGTGCTCTTCTCCATTTTTCAGTTGAGGAAACTGAGGCAGACAGGTTAAGGAACTTGGCCAGGGTGACACAGCTTGTTGCTTGAATGAACTCAGGTTTTCCTAACTCCAGGCCCAGTTCTCTATCCACTATACTACTGGACTCCACTTAGCTTTTAAAGACCTCTGACCCTGGCCCCAGACTATCTTTCTGGTCTCCTTGGACATTATCTGCTTTGTACTGAACGTCCCCCATGCCTGTAATGCCCTCCCTCCCAAAATACCTTACTTTTCACTACTTTGTGTGTAATTATGTGTATAGGCGTTAACTTTATATTGATGTTATACATATTTTCATATGTACTTGTCTCTACCCTTAGAATGTACACTTGTAAGTAAAGATTTCTTGCCGGTTTTACTGTATTCCTATGCCTAGCAGTGAGCTCCTAGCATGTAGCAGGTGCTTAATAAATACTTACTGACTGATAACCATGTACATACTGAGACATGTACATCCCTAACAAACAGTCTAATGAAAGGTACTGGGAATATCATCATTTGGAAAAATTAAACTAAACTTCAAAAATCTAAATACCTTGACTGTTACTCATTAACTGGTGAAATGGATTCCTGTACTGGATGGAACATGAATCTTGTACCTTTTCTATGGTAGATACTTAATAAAAATATATATTGAATCAAGTAACATGTACTTAATTCCCTATTAATAATCCCCATTAAGACTGCGAGCTCTTTGGGGGCAGGGACTATAACTTAATTTGTCTCCATGGTCTCCAGCACAGCACCTTCCACATAGTAAGCGCTTCATAAATCTTTATTGGCCTGAACTGAATTTTGTCAAATCCAATTCCAGAGCATTTCCATCCCATAGCTGCCATCAGGGGCAAAACTCTTGGGCAGTGCCAGGGAAGATCAAGGGACCAGAGGTCTGACACGGGATGTCTCTGCTGCTGGTGGTCACAGTTTTCTCTGTCATAACTGTACCAGGCTAGAGGGGTTCATATAAGAAGCTCTCATAGTCCATAGAGAGCTGGCTCAACATAATTCCAGCTTTGGAGTGATATTCCCAGCTATTTAAAAAAAAAAAAAAGAGTGACTTGAAAACAAAATAGGGCATGCGCAAAAAGTTAGTAAGTTTTACTGAACAGACATTTTCAGACTTTACCATAAAATGATCAGCTGAAGAATCTGGGATTGTAGCCAGAAGAAAAGATAGGACTTGCTTGATATAATATTTGTCTTCAAGTATCTGAAGGGTCTTTATAGGGAGAGGAATTAGTATTGTTCAGTTTGATTCCTAAGGCAGATATAGGAGAATGAGTGAAGATTTCAGTTAAGTATAAGGAAGGACTCTTATAAAAATTATTTGTATTTACTTCATTAAATATCTCCCAATTCCATGTAAAAAAATTAACAATCATTTCAAAAAATTTGAGTTCCAAATTCTCTCCTTCCCTCCCCTCTTGCCCCTCCTTGAGAATTTGATATTGATTATACCTGTGAAATCACAGAAAATGTATTTGCAGATTAGCCATGTTGCAATAGAAAAGACAAACAAAATAAAATAAAGTTTAAAAAGTATGCTTCAATTTGCATTCAGAGTTCATCAGTTCTCTCTCTCTCTGGAGGTGGAGAGTATTTTGCGTCATGGGTCCCTTGAAATTGGCTTGGATCATTGTCTTGATCAGAGTAGCTAAGTCTTTCACAGTGGATCAACCATACCATATTGTTGTTACTGTATATAATATTCTCCTGGTTCTGCTCACATCACTTTGCATCAGTTCATGTAAGTTTTCTCAAGTTTTTCTGAAACTATAAGGAAGAACTAATAACAATTAGAGTGAATAAAGATAAATACAATGAAATAAAAATGAAACAGGCTCTCTGCTAGAGTAGAGTTCCTCAGTGTCTCTTTCTGGTATAAACTGAGGTCCCTTCCAAATCTCTGAGTTCTTTGAGTCAAATCACTAATTCTTGAAGAAAGATCTAGCTTCCTCAGAAGAAAGTACTCTGTAAACCCTAGTTTACAATATAAAGTGTGCATTATCATTATACTAAATATCACTGTTGATATTAGTTAGTCCTGAGACCATCGTGGCCATATTGCTGAATCCTGAAATTTCTGTGCTGAGTTTGAGACCTAGATCCAGTGGCTCTCTATGTCCTTGCCCCTTGGATTGGCAGTGGCTATAGTGGAGAGGTAAAGATGACTCACTTCCCCAAGCTCCACAACTACAGAACTGAAAAATCTGCTTCAAAGTGGAGTCCATTGCTTTGTGGTTACCATCCAGCAGCCCCCAAAGAGCCAGGTCAAACAAGACACTGCACCTCAGTTCAACAAATGTTAAACTTTGTGCAAAACATTGTGCTGGTAAATGAAGGAGATTCAAGGTTGATTAGACATGGGGCCCCTTCCTCATGGAGTTTACACATTAGAAATAACATTCAACAAATATTTTTAAAATACCTATTTATGCCAGACACTGTAACAGATTCTGGGAATACAAAGGGAAAAAACCCCAATCTCTCACTTCGGGGAGCTAACATTCTCCTGGAGAGGGGGACAATACATACTTGAATAAATATATTATTCAAAACACATAGAAAGTAAATTAAAAAATAATGATGGAAGTAGGGTAGGGAAAAATACTAACTAGTAGCAGGGTAGTACCCAAGAAAGACCTCCTCCAGGAGGGGGCCCTTGAACTCCCTTGAAGGGAGCTAGGGAATCTAGGGGACACTCAGGCAGAGATGTTCAGCAGGCAGTTACTGGTGTGAAAATGCAGCCTAGGAGAGAGATGAGGAGTGGATCTATAGATCTGGGAGTCATCTGGGAACTTGTGAGATCACCAGCAGACGTGGTCGGGAGAGAAGAGAAGGGCTAGGCTGGAGCCTGGGATTGGGGGGGGGGGCCACACCTATAAGGGCATGGATGATAATCCAGAAAAGCAGACTGAGAAGAGGGGAGGGGGACAGCAGAGTCCCTCTGCTGAGAGGTCAAGTAGCAAAGACAGGCAGGTTTGGGAATGAAGCCCAGTTTGTACCCTTGAGTTAAGGGCAGTGGTGGGTCTGGAGGCTAGATTTCAAGGAATGGAGTGGTGGGAAAACAGAGGCAAACGGACATTGGCCATTTTTGCTTTACTGTGCTCTCCTTTCGGGAGGTCCCTGGAACTGGGTTTGAATCTCAGCTCTTCCCATCACTCCTTGCGTGCCTCTCGTCAGTTTCACCCCCTCAGATGACGTCACAAAATCCTGCCTTGTCAGAAGGGTGAGCTCACCAAGAGGACCAAGGGGAAGGCCGCTGGCTTTCTGTTTTGTTTGCTTGGAAGGAGCCGGAGGGCGGACGCTGATGGAGGGGCCAGCCCCTGGAGGAGAAGGCCCACGCCAAGGGGAGGGACCTTGGTCACCCTCTGGTTCTCACTGAAGGGGGACAGGAGGCCTCGGAGAGAGGCCTCGAGCCGAGGCGGCAGAACACCACGTGCCAGACGCCTCCGGACCCTCGCGCACGCGCCAAGGCAGGAGCGCACCTGCTCCGGGCGAGCTCACACCTCGCTCGGCCGTCGGGGGCGGGGCCAGAGCACGTCGGGGGCGGGGCCAGCCCTAGGGCTCACTCACCCTTCCCTCGCGGCCCTGAAAGCGCCAGTTCCGCTTCCGCCAGGGCTGTGGAGGCGGCGCGGGAGGTGCGCTCTCTTCTCCCTCTCCCTCTCCCCCTTACCCTGGCCGTGGAGGCGCCGCGAGCCTAGTCCCGGCGAGGAGGCCGTGCCAGTGACCACCATGGCGGCGGAGTCGGTCCTGGAAGTGGTGGAGAGGTTGCAGTCGAGATTGGCCGGAAACCCTGAGCCGAAGAAGGTAAGTCTTGGGCCGGCCCGGGGCCGGGGTCGGGGTCGGGGTCGGGGTAGGCACCGGGCGAGGGGCGGTGCCGGCGGGGCGGGGCGGGGCGGAGCCGGAGGCTCGAGGCCCCGCGGGGGGCGTTGGAGGCGGGGGCCGCGGGGGGGGGGGGGGGCAGCGGCGCGAGCCGCTTAACGGTCACTAGGGCACCGGCCTGGTCCGGCCGCCGGGGGAGGTGGCGGACAGGCGGGCGGCGCGTGGGCTCCGGCCCAGGGCTCGGCCCCCACCCGCTGCTCCCGACAGCTGCCCCCTATAACGCCTTCGGCCGCTCGAACCCGTGCCCACTGCCCGGGCGCAGCCCGGGGTCCCCCTCCCCTCCCCCTCCAGCCTCGGGCAACTCCGGGCTCGAGGATCGGAAAGTTTGTTCTGGGCGAGGGGGCGGGGCGGCCGCCCCCGGTCCGGCTCGGAGCCAGGCCCGGCCGGGCGCTCGGGGTCCCGGGCCTCGGAGCAGGCTTCGCTGGGTTCCTAGAAAGGGCAGGCCCCAGCGCGGCTCGGCGCCCCGGGCCTGGCCCTGCCCTCCGCTTCCTGCGGAGTTGGTCCGGGATTCCCGAGGCAAACTCAGCCGCGGCTTCCGTGTGTGGCTGCGGGGACTGGAGAGAGGAGAGATCGGTGACCTTTTCTCTGCTCCCGCCGTGTCCCTTAAAAAATCCTGGTCCGCGGTGGGCTTTATTTTTTATTTCACTGTTACAGCCGCCCGGGAAGGACCATTTTCTCTAAAGCTCTCATGTCATAAGTTGCAGAAACCCGAGGTCCACAGCAGTATAAGACCTGGGTTTTTTTAGAGTGAATAAAAATATCAACTTGCAAACTTTATCCAGAAGGCCTTATTTTTTATTAATTGCATTCTGTTTTGAATGGTAACCACATTTAAAGATAAGCAGTTTTTTATGTGAGTTTGAACCTAATACACGCTCTTCACCTCTTTAAAGATTTCCAATATGGCACCACTTTTCTCCTTTTCTAGTAGTGTACCCTCTGTATACTAAGATGTACGTAGAAATTTCGTAGTATAAATAAATTTCCAACTTAATGATCCAGAAGTAAACTAGTGGTTGGATGTTTTTTGGAATCATATCATAGTATCCTGACTGGGAAAAAGTTTTGGTTTCCTATTGGCTTAGCAATTTGTTTTTATATTTAGGATCTAGTGAAATTCACATTCCCCTTGGGTGCCTCAGACCTGTGTGAGCCTGCTTTCCATTTGTCACAAACCAGGTTTTATGCATCTGTGCATGCTTGAAATAGCCTCTATATTCTGTGTACTAAACTAATTAACTCTGCTCATTCAGAATTCAATTCAAAGCAGTTCCTGAGGAAGCCATCTTATTTGGCAGTATAATGTACTGGAAAGAGGCTGGAATTGAAGTCTGTGCACCTGAGTTCTAATCCCATTTATCTTTTTTTAAATTTGCTTTTAGTTCCTATGAAATAAGGCAACCTTGTTCTTTATATTTTACTATTTAACAGCTGGGCACACTTAAAAAAATTTTTAAACATTGCTTTCAGAAATAGTACATATAAATAAATACTGACTGAATTCCTCCACATCCTTATTTCTAATGAGCAGACAATTTATCTTTATTATCAACAGTTAAGGTTCTAATGTGTGCTTATCACAGAAGACCTGAGATTTCTATGTGTCTAGTAGGACAGCACTACATGCATATTTTCAGATTTATAAAAATGATTTTTGTGGGGATGAGTGAATTCTGGTTAACAAACACTCTTAATGGAGTTCCCCTTCCTGACTTAACTTGGCTCGGTGGGAGGAAGGAATTCCCTCATAGGTGTAAGTGTGGAGTGAGTTTCATTTCCATTTCATAGCCCTACAAACACCTCTACTTCATTGATGAACTGCCTGGGTGGACATACTGACCCTCGATTGTGTCCTGCTAAGTCAGACTTACCTTTTACTATTGTTCCCCACCTCTTATTCCCATTTTGTTTTAGGGAACAACTCTGTGGTGTGGAAAAGGAAACTCCTTACCTCATTAACATTCTAAGGATAATAGGATTTAGAGCCAAAAGAAATGATCTTAGAGATTTTCTAGATGAAATACCTGAGGCCCAGAAAAGGAAAATAATTTCTATAAGGTCACACAGCCTGGATTCAAACTCAGTCTAATGTCTGTACATAGTTTTAAAAATCTTCAAGCCATCATTTATTAAGCACCTACTGTGTGTCAGACACATAGGCCCTTGAGTGAGGCTGGAATGGTGCCAGCCATAGGGGCAGGGACAACAAAGACCTAAAAAAGAAACAAAATCGTGAACTCAGCTATTATATTGTAACAAGGGCTTACTAAACCAGAAGTAAATCTGATGTATCTATCTTTGTGTCTCTTTGTATTAGCTAACACTGGATACAGACTTTGATTTTTGTGGAGAAAGTAAACCTGTATTAACAGATTCCCCAGACTCTATAGTCAGCTAGGTGGCACAGTGAATACAGTCCCAGGCCTGGAGTCAGGAAGATATCAGTTCAAATTCAGCTTCAAATACTAGCTGTGTCACCCTTAGCAAGTCGCTTAACCTCTGTTTGCCTCAGTTCCTCTGCTGTAAAATGGGATAATATCTTCCCAGGGTTGTTGTGAGGATTAAATAAGATCATAATTGCAAAGTCCTTAACATAGGGCCTGGCACATGGTAAGCCCTATAAAAATAGTAGTTGTTGTTGTTAAGCCACAGCAATTCAAGAAAGTTACAGCTAAGGCACAGAGCTATTTCATTGCGCATTAGCTGGGCACCTATACTGATGAAACCATGAATCTTTGGAACACTAACACTTTGTTAACTACAAAGGTGTTCCCCCAAGTAGTTATAAAAGTTTTAAGGTGTCTAAGTAGTAAAATTTTACTTGCTGATAAAAATGGATTTCAAAACCAAGACATAGATCTGTAGTTTATGTTAAATATTTATATCTTTAGATTGTTTAATATTAATTGTTGGTAGTTTGTAATTCTCACTTTTTTCATTTAAATGTGATGGTATACTAGATTTGGCATATAGTCATCAGGCAAATGTTGGTATTGTGTGGAGATTCTAAGAGACTGATTTGACAGGTCATTTGTACTTTGACTTGTCAGTGAGAAGACTCATTGATGTTCAGATTTTAAATGGATTTATTTTAGGAAATGCAAACTGATTTTAGAAAATTAGGAGAACATTTATGTTAACTGTCTTAAATGTTGTTCTGTCAGAATGTTGCTTACCCCTAATCTGCCCAATTTTAGCATTTGTAAGCAGAGACTTGCCTTTGAAATGGTCCTGATCATACTCATACTTAGCAAAATGTGTATGCTGGCTTAACCTTAGAAGGATAGTAATTACCAATGTCTAGAATTTTGCTGTGTTGTAAATGCTTATATACTCCTTGGTTGGCATTTCAGTTTTGTCTGCTTTTATTTACACTTCATGTTGTGATACATGAGACATATCTTTACAGTTTCTCACTTTATTTAGATATCTTGGGGTTTTTTTTCCCAGGCCCTTGTCATAGTGTCTTAGGCTACACAATAAGTCTGATAGTACAGTCAACTATTACCCGGTATGTTCAGGAAATAGGATGATCTGATTAATCTATTTTAGTTAGAAAGTTAACATAATACCTACCATGAGTGTCAGTTTTCAAAGAATTAAAACACACGCGCTGAACTGTATTGAGTATGATTTAAAAAGCAGGTATCTCATAGTATCTCAGGTCACCATTTTGAACATCTGTTATTGTACTGTAACTGTATGGATGTGCCAGTTGAGAAATTCCCAGCTGACAAAATTCTGGATTGACCAGTTTTTAGTCTACTTGTTTTTTGGTACATTTTTGTAGGTGAACATATTTGTTCACTTGCAGGAGGATCCGCTGTGACCCACCCTCTGATGACAGGGAAAAAGGATACCTAGTAAGCCTTTTTTTTAATCTATCTTCATGCATATCCCTAACTGAAAAGGAAGAAACTATGGGAAAGAGGCCCTTTTTCTCCATTGTTGAACAGAGTGGACCTCGAAACTGACAAACCTCAAATTTCAGCTGACCCATAAGGGTTTTGTCAGAAGTACCCCTCTCCCTAATTATTTGCTTGTAAGTTTTAAAAGAAGGCAATAAACATACCCCTAGCACTTGCCATCAGTCTTGTTGGTATTGCTGGGCACTCAGGAAATTTTGGTCATTAGCCACAGAGACTCTGAACTATCATGGTATGATAATGTGGAATTGTTTCAGTGACATCTACAATATGTTAGGAGGCCAGAGAATCTTTGTTCCATTTCCTTCCATTTGTTACTTAATGTTATGGTGATTTATTTGTGTGGTTAATGTCTTTGTGTTGGGAGTAGTAATTTGTCATATACCTCAGTTTCCTGGAGATTTTTTAGTATATACCTAGCATTTGGGTAGATCAGATCATTCAGATAATTTTTAATCAGTGCTACTTTAATGGTCTTGGGGGACACAAGTCCATAGAACCACATAGCAGTTTTAGAGCTTGAAAGGATTTACACAGGGGATTTGAGGATAGCAGGGGGAAATGATTTACCCAGGGTTACCAAACTGATAGCAGAGTTAGAATTTGAACCCAGGACTTCTCATTCTTAATCCTGTGTTCTTTCCGTTATACCATACTGTTTCCTACCTTTCAAAACATAAAGACATGCCTGTGTATCCTAAGCACCAATTTTTCACTCATATTTGAATATAAAACCTTTGCCTTAGAGACAGTACCAATAGAGAACCACTGGGTCTGTTTTTGTCCAGTAAAAACAATCACTTTTTTTGCTTTGTTCTGTATATGGAGACACATACTTTAGGTCAACACTGCTGTATTTCAAAGGAAAGTAGAATGAGCATAGGATCTGGGACTCTGAGAGATCTTTGAGATCATTTAGTTCAACCTCTCTTCATTTTACAGAGAAAAGAAGGGACATGTTTAAGGCTTTCTTAGCTGAGGGAGGGTGCCCAGAAAGCATCCCAAGTACTGAAATGAAAAGCTTAATGTCAGACTTAATGGTAGCTAGAAGGAGACATTGAAAATCAGCACATCTCATCTTCTGTATTTAAATGTTAAAATTTTTTTTCACAAATCTCTCAGTTATCTTTTGTACTTTTGTTAGACTTGGAACTACAGTAGGCAAGGAAGGCAGTGGCCTAGGATATAGAGCTAAAGGCCACCCCCTTCCCCCCCCCCCCCAGCCCTCTGTAAATACACTATTCTTAATATAGTGGTACAGCAGGTTTAGAGACTGAGGACCTGGATTTGACTGGTTCTGCTGCTTATTAGCCATTACACCTTAGGCAAGGCAGTCTGGCTTCTCTGGGCTTCAGCTTTCTCATTTATAAAATTAGGCTGTGAGGTGAGCTGAATTCTGAGGTGTCTTCCAACTCCACATAGGACAGTGTATTAGAGAACCCTACTCTCTGTCTTGTCTCTTGGTATTGATTTTGTGATGTTGTAGTGATGGGTGGAAGTCTGGAATGCTTAAGGCAGACATCTGCGTTATCCCATAGAATCAAAGATTCATTGGGGTAAGGATTCTTGGAAATCATTTAATTCAACCCCTTCATTTTACAGAGGAGGAGGACCCATGCCCAGAGAGGGGAAAGTAATCTAGTCAGTGTAACTTAGGTAGTAAGTAGCAGCATTGTAAATCTCACCCCAAATCCTCTGACTTCTCACTCCCCCAGTGCTCTGCATTCACTGTATATCACACAGTCATCGTGTTGTGGGTGCCTGTGTAGAAGACTTTCTAAAGAAAACAGTGATCAGCATGCAGGAGAGGAAAGCTAAATAAGAACTGGAGGAATATGAACAGGCTGAGAATTAAGGGAGCATTAGTCATAAAGTTGGTTAATTGTTCAACAAAGTATCTTAATTAATTGAGTTCCAGTTATGGTGAATACTGAGATGAATAATAATAACTTAAGTGTGTATAAGGTAATAGTTTACCAAACACTGTCTTCCCAGAGGCCCCATGAGGGAAAGGAGGTGAGAAGAAAAAGAAAGAGAACTTCATTTGGTTCTGTCCACTGCTTGGTCATTTTATATATCCAATATTAACAGAAAAAAATTCTAATAATTTTAGCAGGAAACCATTCTTTGCCTGTGCCTACTTACCTTATTTTTGAAAAAATAGCCTTCAGAGAGTGACTCCTTCCTGAAGGCACAGTGCCATTTTTCTCAGAGTTCCTCCCCTTCCTTTTTTCCTCTGCTGCCAGGCCTATGTGGCATTTTTCTGTAATTGATGTTGTCTTGCTCTTTTACCAAGTCTGGGGCAAAATACTAAGTGTCAATACAGTTGATAGTTATTTCACGTATATTCTGTAGCATTGTTATTTCGGGAAAGGAGGTTTTCATGTGTCCCAATGAATCAGATTAAAATTGTAACTGTAAATTTTTCTTTGTCTCTGTAGCTTTTAAAACATCTGAAGAGACTCTCAGATTTACCTATCACAGTGGACATTCTTGCGGTAAGACAGCCTTAACAACCTAAAATTTGTGCATAATAATACCTGACGAGAGAATATTAATAGATACTGACAGTAAACTCCTTGAAAGCTCGGACGAATCTTACTCCACTTTTGTTTTCCTGGCATTTACTGCATTGTCTTGCGTACACTGGGCACTAGATAAAAGCTTGTTGAAATGAAAATAAAATAAAAGGGTAAGAGGACATTTCTCTTTAGCTTTAATATGACTAAGTGCTTTACACATATTTTCATTTGATCCTCATAACAAGTAGAGCAGTATTAGTGTATCCATTTTTTAGAAAAGGAAAGAAATTCAGAGAAATGAGAACTTGGCCAAATTTACACCTTCATTTGACGCTCATTCAGCAAACATTTATTAGAACCTGTTGAATATTTTAGAACTTTTCAGAGTGCTAGGAGAGACAATAGTCCTTCCTTTCCTGGGAATTACAGTTTAATAGGGGCATATGATCCATAGAGAACACAGAATATTACATGATACTCTCACTAGAGAATGTTGGGGGATGGGGGAGAGTGTTAATATGATAATAAATGGCCAACCTGGGACTGGAAACACTAGTCTTTCCAGTATGTAAGGTCAGTTAGATTTTTTCTGTCAAGTTCACTCGGGCGCTTTTGCTTTGAAAAGCCTTATCCCTCACCATGGAATAGTTTTGCTGCTCTGTGTGATCAGAGATTTTAGTTTAAGAAATTAAATATTAAAGAAATTTGTAGAATGAGTTTTTGATAGGTAGAAGTGTTTGGTAAACAGATGGTTTTTACCTCAGAGAATCTGAGGTTTTTGAATCTGGTATAAATTGAGTTTAACCCCCTTTGCTGGTTTTTCCATATATTTTACAGGAAACAGGTGTCGGGAAAACAGTGAATGGCTTGCGGAAACATGAGCAAGTAGGAGGCTTTGCCAAGGACTTAGTGGCCCGCTGGAAGAAGTTAGTCCCTGTTGCTCAGGAGGTTGAAAGGTAAGAAGATGTTCTTTACCCATACTGCTTCATGGCAGATTCTGGTGCCCAAGAGGGACTGCAGAAAGGCTGATCAAGTCATAGATTTACAGCTGAAAGGAACCTTGGAGACCAAACTCATATGTACTTGTTGGATTGAATTGGCCCTAGTCCAGCCCCCTTATTTTTACAGAGGAGACTTGCCTAAGTTTCAGGAGTAATAAGTGCTCAAGCCAGGACTCTGACTCCAGATCCAGCACTCTCTTTTTCCTCTTCTCTTTTCCTTCCTCTTTTTTTCCTTATTCCTGGGCCTGATGTGAATCCCAGAGTAGTTTAGGCAATCAGATCTGAGAAGAATGGCAACTGTCCTGATTCTGGGACTTGGGAGCTGTTTTCTATCTTCCTTCACGGGAATGGATTCAATAGGCCTGTTTCCCAGTCTGAAAAATAGAGGCAGTGGTATTAGGAACAGGAATGCCCTGGTTTGAGATTGTGGGGTGGGTGTGGTTCAGGGTAAGCAGATCCATTTGAGCTGAATTTTCAACAGTTAAGTTGACTAGAGAATAACATGTGCATGGAGGATTGGGTGCTTCTGTAGACTCCCAAAGGAAAGAAGCAATCTGAGTTCCTTCTGTTGCCTTCCAGCCTTACCCATCACACCTGTACGTGTCTTATGTCAGACCTAGCTGTGTGTAGTCATCTCTTTTGTCTAATCTTTTCCTCACATGCTTCCTGCTCTATCCACCCTTAATACTAGTGATTGCATCTTTTTTTTCAGATAGATTGGATTATGTCCCTTAGAACCTTATGGACTTTGTGTCACCCCCAACTCCTTGCTTGTTCTCTATGCAGGAGATACTTGATGAATGTTAATGAAATTTTTTATTTTTATGTTTTGTTTAGAAATATTGAGCCTGAGGAGCAAGACCTAGAGAGAAATAGCTCTAGAAAACGTCCCCGAGATGGATTTCCCAAGGAGGAGGAAATGGAGGTGGACTATAGGGAAAGCTGGAAGGCCTCTTGTAGCCAGCCACACAGTCCTGACTACCGGGAGAAAAAACATCGAAAACTCTCGGAGTTGGAGAGAATGCCCAAGGCTTCACACAGTGCTGAGACGAGAGATGAGAGAAAGCGATGGAACAAAACCTCTCCAGTCTATGCCTCAGATCATGAATTATCAGACAGTAGTCATGTCCACTCACCTCAGCCTTCCACAAGCCCCCAGCAGTTTTCCATGGACTATGATCAACCCCAAGAAGAAGAGGAAGAGCAACCGGTGTCTCATCGGAAGGTTGGCAAAAGCCATAGTCATGTCTTTCAGGACCGAGGGCTAAATAGCCAAGAGAGACACTTGGGTGATCCCCAGGATAGAGTTTCTGTGAGTCGGAGCAAAGAGCATAAGACTTCACAGAAGGAAAAGCATCGATTGGATACAAAAGAAGAGAAGACCTTTAGTTTGAGTCGAGAAAAAGTGTCTAAGGCTGCTTCTCGAGAAGAGGGTCGAAGGTCTCCCTCAGCAATCAGTTCCAAGGAGAAGCAGTCTAGTGCTGCCAAGAGAGAGAGGGATAAAGAGGGCAGCAGCAGCGGCAAGAAAAAGTTATTGCCTCCCTTGGAGGTAACTTCTGTCAACCATATGAAAAAAACAAAGCACAAAGATGCACAGAAATCCAAATCGGAAAAGACCAAGCTGAGTGTGGACAGCTTTGATGTGGGAAAATGGGAGGGAGAATTTTCTCCCAAGCCAAAAGAGAAAGGAGGGTCTAACAGCTTAAAGATACGGGAAGGGAAATCCAAAGCCTCTGACTCGGACAGAAAACCATCGAGTCACTTTGCAGGGGCTGGGGAGACAGATGTGGATGATGACTATGAACAGCCCACCATGTCTTTTGAATCATACCTCAGCTATGACCAGCCCCAGAGGAAAAAAAAGAAGGTTGTTAAAACCACACCTGGGGTTCGTGCAGAGAAAAGTCACAGTAAACAGAACGGTTCCAAAGCTGACCATAAAAACTCTAATAATGCTGTTCAGAAACTCCCTAAGATGAATGAGAGCAAAGTAGAAAAGCAGCATTCTGGAGCCAGCTCTGCCAAACTGAAAAAGGTAAGCGTGTCTCCCCAGGCTTGACATGTGCTTATTACTGGAGCTTCCTGCTCCTGAAAAATGGACTCTCTCTTTTGTAAGGTTTTAAAATTGGGTGAAGTTTTTTTCTACATGGACTCATGGACTCATGGATGTGGTCTTAGAAATGTTATTCCTCCTCCTTATCAGTGTTGTTTGGGGCCTGGACTTCATAATCTTGTGCTTGATGCCCAAGTGAATTTTATGGTGCAGTTACTTGTTTCTCTAGTGTCTAGTTGTGATTCTCCTGCTGCAGTGCTGGAGGAGGGAATTTATTGAAGGCCTTGGGCATGTGCTTACTTAGCCATTTATTTCCTTAGGAAAGAAGAAAACCCAGCCAATGAGTGTTTAGATTTGGCCTTAGAAGAGAAAACTGGTTGTGACAGAAAGTGAGGTGGGGCTGGGGTAAACATATCTTTGACTGTTGACACTCTCATTCGGCAGGTCTCCAGTGATGTGACCCCAACGTTACCGGACATCCCTTTGCCTACCATTCAGGCCAATTATCGTCCACTTCCTTCTCTTGAACTGATTCCCTCCTTTCAGCCAAAGAGGAAAGGTAAGTTCCCTCTGTGGAGATGGGAATGTTGCTTCAGTACGGAGAAAGACAGGGATGAGAGTTGGGACCATCTTTGACTTGCTGTTCTCTGAAAGAAGCCTTAGCAGAAGCATTACATAGAGGTTTTGAAAAGCTGAAGGTTACTTCTTGGCTGCTGTGTTTTCTCTTCCAGTGTCTCTCAGAATCAGTGTAGAATTTGAGATTTGGAAGGGATCCTAGCATTTATCTAGTCCTTCCTCTACCTGAAAAGAACTCCCACAACAGCAGACCCACCAAATGGCCTCTAGTCTTTGCTCATAGACCTCCAGGGAGGGAGAGCCCACCAGGGGCAGCCCAGTCCAGTTTGGGAGAGCTCTGATTGTGAGGGACCTTCTTCCTGACATGCAGCCTCTGTAAGCTTCTATGTAGTGCAGCCAGTTGTGTCTAATGGAGCCTCCTCTAAAGACTTGAAGACATACTGCTGTCCTCTTCCCTTTGACTTTTCTCCAGCCTAAATGAAGAGCAATAAAGCTTTGCTGTCAGTAACTAGTGCTTTTATTTTTAGTTTCTTTGCCTGCCAGCTCTCCCATCTCCTTTCAAAAGGTCCTTCAGTGTGCTGGGAGATTTCCATACTAGAGCAAAAATCTGCATTTCAAGTTGGCAATTTTGTTGGATAGGTGTGATTTGGCACAGCAGCTGTACTTGTTTTGGATGTTTGGGGGGGTGGGGTGGGGAGAACTTCGCAATTTGAGTATATTGTAGTAGGTCTTTTTTAGTGTCCAGGATTAATTTATTACTGAGATCTAAACTAATATCAGATTAATTAGTCTTGTTTGAGCTGAGATTCTGCTGCTTCCCAGAAGAGCAGGAGGCCATTGCACGTAAACCCTGGGCTGCCAGGGGCTGCTTTTCTAGAATGGTTACTACACTTGTCATTAATGATTGGCTAGAGGTTTTCCACTTTTCAAATGATGCAACTCAGTGAAGGGTTAATTTGTATTTTTCTGAGTGACATATTTTCAAAGGGAATCTTTTGAGAGAAATTTAGTTTTATAGTCTCTTCTTTTCTATAGCAGTCTCCTCACCTCATGAAGAAGAGGAAGCTGGATTTACTGGACGTAGGATGAATTCAAAGATGCAAGTTTATTCCGGTTCCAAGTGTGCCTACCTACCGAAGATGATGTCCTTGCACCAGCAGTGCATCAGAGTCCTCAATAATAACATAGACTGTGAGTAAACTTCATTCAGCCTTGGCTATTGTCTGTGATGGAGCCCATCTCTAAGCGAGATTCTTTGTGTTTGTGGCTAGACCTTTCTTCACTTGGTTTCTTACGTTTGAAATGTTCTTGTCCTCTTCTCTCCTCTCCCCTGCTCCCACCCCACCCCCAAAGTGGGTTCAGTTTTTTCTCATCCTCCCAAGACCCAGTCCAGAAGCTTTTTTCTTCCCTCTCCAAACACCTAGTTGGAAGTGATTTTTTATTCCTTTGGTTTCCTTATCACTTCATATTCTTTTTTTTTTTGTATTATAGTTAGGTGTGTATGTCTTATCTCCCTATTGAAGGCAAGGACTGTCTTATTTATGGTTGTATTTCTCCCAGCCTCTGATATGGTACTTTGCATATAATACTTTAATGAATGAATCTCCAATTCAATTTTTTTTCCCTTTTACAGCAATCTATGAAGTTGGGGGTGTTCCCTATTCTGTACTTGAACCAGTTTTGGAAAGATGTACTCCTGAGCAGCTCTATAGAATTGAGGAGTGCAACCACGTGAGTTTTTTCTTTAGGTGGGGCAGGGTGGCATGTCGTCATGTTTTGCATTCCCTGAATAATGGTCTTGTCTCCATATATTTGATATTTCTTTAGCACATGTAAAAGTTCAGCAGGCACTTGCTATTTTCCCTGATCCTTGTCTTGGCTCAGGGGCTTCAAGTGAGCATGTGTTCAACACCTGCTCCTGTCATTTTCAGTAAGCCTCTGGGGCCAGAATCTAGGTGGGATTCAGAGGGAGGAAAAACATGTTAACTACCAGCTCTCCTGGCACCCTTGGGCTTGCCTAGTTACAAAGGTCAAGGGAGAATTCTGCCACCAGAACCCCTGGGGTGAAGGGAAGCAGCAGTTGAGTTTGCCATCCAAGTATACATTGTCATTATTGGAAAAAATAATACAGGTCAGATCCAAAACTGTCCATATTATTTTGCCATCAAGCAGGTTTTACTTATAATCATTTTTGTGACGTAGGCTTCTTCTTTTTGCATTAACTGTGTTTCACTTAAAAGAGGATGAGTAAAGTGCCTCCGCAACTCTAAAGCCAGAATAGACTATGGCTAACATTAAGACCCTTCTCTGCCTCGTCTCTGCCTCTTTGCAGTTGTCTTGATGCATTAGCAGGGGCAGAGCTCCTGAGTCGTGCAGTGATTATTTGCAAGGTCCCAAGGGCAGGGGCTGGGCTGTGTTCTTTGTGCTGAGAGCAGTGGAAAAAACAGACCAAAGGCGGAGTGGAAAGAGCACCTGGCCTGGGAACCTGGCTTTGCTGCTTACTTTTCTTGTGACTTTGGGCAAGTCATTGAATCTCTTTCGCTGTGGTGTCTGGTTCCTTTTCTGCAAAGTGACAGTTTAATTAGCATTCAGCATGCATGCAGAACACTGTGCTAGGTCCTGGGAGAAACTGAAAAATTAAACCAGGCAGTCCTGTCTCCATGGAATTTCAGTAAAGGGGGAAAGAGGGAAGGAAGTAAATATTAAGGACCTACTGTGCCTGGTACCGTGCTGAATACTTTATAGTTGTCTCATTTGATCCTCACAACAGTCTTGGGAGGTAGGTGCTGTTGTGATCCATGTTTTACAGTTGAAGAAACAAAGGCAAACAGAGGTTAAGTGACTTGCCCAGTTGAGGGTGGGGGTGGCAGATAGAAAACCACCACCACTGATAATTATGATATACAGTCTTACGTGATGAACATGTTGGATATAAAGTGCCATTTGAATTCAGAGAGGGATTCCGGTCCTTACCAAATCAGAGGATATCAAAGGAGAAAATCCTTGCATTGGGTCACCTAAGTAGTTGTGAGAATCAAAATATGCTATTATGGCATATGATAGCACTTTAAGTTCAGCAAGCATTTATTAAGCACCTACTCTGTGCAAGGGGCTGTAGCTACAAAGATAAAAGCAAGCTTCATCTTTGGCCTTTCAGAATCTCTATTTCTGGGGAGAGGAGAAGGTGGAGATTGGAGGGAGACAGCGCATGTACAGCT
Organism: Notamacropus eugenii; assembly: GCF_028372415.1. Lineage (NCBI taxonomy): Eukaryota > Metazoa > Chordata > Mammalia > Diprotodontia > Macropodidae > Notamacropus > Notamacropus eugenii. The sequence goes on from NC_092876.1 coordinate 64,143,198, forward strand.
AAGAAAATAGAAAATGTCTACAAGCCAATCTGTGGGCTGAGCAGTAAAGTCCTGAGAGCTAGGGGAGGAGGGGAGGAGGCAGAAGATGGAGTGTCACATAAAGGGGAGAAGAGCAGGGACTGATATGGCCACTGCCCTGAGTTTATGTGGCTGAATGATAGGTGGGAGCCAAATCATAAAGAGCTTTAAATGCTAAACAGGAGTTTCTAGTTTATCTTCGTGGTGAAAGGGAGCCAGCAAAGCTTCTTGAGCAGGAGTGTGACATGGTCAGATTCTTTTTGTAAACTAGAGTGCCTTACGCAATATGTGAGGTGCCATGACAAGACACCATGTGTCAGGGCTATAATGCTCTTCCTGTAGGGATGAGCAGAGTTCTTACCTAGGGGGAAAAAAATTTTGTTTTTAGACCTACATACATACTGCCACAGTCATCAAAAGAAAAATGGAATAGTCTGTCTTGAGAAAGCAACATTTCTAAAAGTCATTGTGTTTGGGCTTCAGGTACTAACTGAAGAGACTGATCAGCTGTGGAAAATTCACTGCCATCGAGACTTTAAGAGAGAGAGACCAGAGGAATTTGAGTCCTGGCGGGAGATGTATCTCCGGCTCCAAGATGCTCGGGAGCAGCGACTGCTCCTCTTGACTGAGAACATTCGATCAGCTCACGCCAACAAACCCAAAGGTGAAGAGGGGAGGGGCTGGTCATCTGGCTTTGGTCTGGGTCAGGTCTGTCCAGAGTCTCATGCCTCCCACAAGGTGGAGCTGTACGTAAAGGGAAGCTTCAGAGTTGGTAATTTACTAATAATAAGCTCATGTCTTCGAACAATCTCAGTCTAATGGTAAAAGTTGATGAGATGTCAGATTTTAGCTTGATATAAGGAAAAATTCCCAAACAGTGAGAGCCATCCAGATGTTAGGGTGCTGTCTTGGATTTTTGGATTTTTCAAGTGAAAGAAGTATCAGAAGCTGGGAGGGAAGTTGTCCAAGGGATTCTGGCTCAGGGACATCTTCAGCCTCTTCTGTATCTTAAGATGGGTGACACTAGAGAGCCTTTGTGTCCCCAAGCCCAGGAGTGACCCCTCTGCTTCCCTGTAGGCCGACAAGCCAAGATGGCCTTTGTCAACTCTGTGGCCAAGCCACCTCGAGATGTCAGAAGACGGCAGGAGAGATTTGGTACTGGAGGAGCAGCTGTTCCAGAGAAGATCAAGTAAGATCCTTTTCATTTGTGATTCTCTCCAGCCACTCAGCAGGGTAATGACCGGAAGAAAGGGAGTGGGTCACCTTTCCTCCCGGGGTGTCTTCTTGTCTCCAGAATGGAGACAGGGTTTTTCTGCCGACTTCCCCAGGAATATTGAGGGAAAGGAGCTTCAGAAAGACCAAGTGCTATTTGGTGCTGGGCACTGGGCGACACCCAGAGAGGATCGTTACCAGATTCTGGCGAGGCAGAAAGTATAGGTAGACAGAGATGATTTGTGTGCTTACGGCCAAGGTTCTGAACATGGAAAATGAAACAGACTGGAGAAGGCCATCTCTGAGCACTGCTTGGTGGTCCTTGGCTCTGTGCTCTTGTTCAGCTGCCAGACCTTCTCTTGTAGGATCAAACCAGCCCCGTACTCCAACAGCAGCTACACCTGTGGAAGCAGCAGCAGTAGTGGTGGTGGCAGCAGTTACAACAATGCTGAGGAAGGACAGCCATATGATGGCCCAAGCACCAGCAGCGCCCACTCTGCCTCAGTGGTCAGCAGCACAGTGTCTTATGATCCTAGGAAACCACCTGTAAAAAGTGAGTTATAGCAAGGGTGTAAGGGAAACATCGGACCCCTCATGTTTTCTGCCAAATGTTATGTGATATAAATCACTTGGAAGAAGGGGGTGGGCAGGTGGTCCTTAGCACTCGGTAGACTTGTCATTGAAAGTTCTGAGCCTCCTTTTGTTTCACCAGTTGGAGAAGGAGACCTCCCAGATCCCTCCCAACTTTAAATCTTGCCAAGAGGATCAGACTAATTGGGAACCATATGGTTTCAACACTTCACTTCAGCCACTGGAGGGCAGTTCAGTTCTACCCACTGGGTGCCTTGACCTTTGACACAATCTGATGTCTGTTAACTCAATGAACCATTGAATTATTTTGTAACTGATCATGGATTTAGAGCTGGAAAGGACCTTAGAGGCCATGTTGTCTTCCCCTCTCCTTTTATAGGTGAATAAAACAGGCCTGCACTCAGCTACCCAGTAGTGAGTGGTGTAAAGCTGGCTCTTGAGTTAGAGCTCATACCCTGGCACCACATGGTAACCAGCAGATTTGGGTCTTTGGGTTTTGATTCCTATAGGTTCTTACTGAATTTTCTCTTATTTGTGTTTTTCATAGGCTCTTATAATCATGGAATGTTGGAATTAGAAGGGACTGTAGAGGTCCCTGGGTGAAGACAATGCTTTGGCATTTTAAGTGATAGTGGTTTAATGATTTTTAAATGTCAGATATCCCTGAGATATAACGGATTTTTCTAAAAGGGTCACATCAGTGTTGCTGGCTTTGGGTGAGGTGAGGGGAAGACGCTTAAAGCCTGGAAGCTGGGCTTACAGTCCTGGGATTCATTAGCCATGTCACAAAGCAGACAAAGGAGGGAGAGCAAAGTTAAGTCAAAGTCAGGATCTTAGAACTTCACAGAGAATAGTTGGTCGTGAAAGAACCAGGATGGTTTGATCCTGGGATTTTTCCTCCTTTTGTATATTAAGAGAAATAGCATAATCTTGAAGAAGCTTTGAGGTGGGGTCTGGATGCCAGGCTTAGGTCTCTGCTTGGTTCTTGCTTGGTGTTGACCTTGAGCAACAATGTAGCTCCTTCCTCAGAGGCTTCCTCATGTATTTAAGGAGGGGTGGGACTGTGAGGGATGGACAGAATGGTCTGGGTTATGAATGTCCTTTTTTAGCACTGAGATTCTAAGTCTTACGGGCCTTTCCAGGTCTCTAATTGTTGTGTATTTGGTTTGTTTAACAATGAAATTCTGAGAATAGTACCTGAGCACCAACATCACCCCCACCCCCCCAGCCATGATTAGGAATGTGCTTCTTGGCCAGTTGGGGTAGTGAGAGCTTTAGTCGTCAGACCTGACTTTTTTTGTCCTCTCTCTTGTAGAAATTGCCCCGATGATGGCCAAGACGATCAAGGCATTCAAGAACAGATTCTCCCGGAGATAAAGCCTTCCCCAAAGATGGGAAAGGAGGAGGGGCTGGTGAGGGAGGGAAAGAGGGAGAGTGAAGCTCACAGAGAGAGGAGTCTGGGATACCTTGCTCCATGGAGCCAGTCGCTGCCACTTGCATCTCCAAAACCTGCCCAGTGATTAATGGACCCATTTCTCCAGGTTTAGTGCCTGTAAACTACCTGCACACAGTCCCTGCCTCCCTGCCCAGAGAGCACTTGAGACTTTATAAGGAAAGATGTGAAACCTTGGGCCTCCTGAGGATTTTAAGGTCAATCCAACCTTGTTAGCAAACCTCTTTGTAAACTATGAAAAATAGTTTTAATTAATAAATATTTCCCCAGATTGTATTTATAATACCCCCAGTATTTTTCCTCCTTTCCTCCTCTTTCTCCCTCTCTCTCTCTCTCACGCACACACACACACACACACACACACACACACACACACACTCTCTCTCTCTCTCTCTCTCTCTCTTACACACACACTTCTTTATATTGTTTTAGGCTGCTTTCTTTCCTAGCCTTAGGATAGGATGCAAGTCTAGTCAAGGCCAGAAGATCCCCTGAATTCAGCCGAGCCACCACCTCTTCTCAGGGTGGGATGCTGTTCCAGAGGAAAGACTGGCGCACCCCACCCCCCCACCCCCCACTCCCCAAGGAGCCTCCATGGTGCCTGTTTTGTGTGTTGGCAAAGCCTTGGGAGTCCTGGGATGCTCCCTTTCAGGGCAGTTTGTTTCTCCCTGGATAGCACTAGGATCTTGAAAACTGTTAATGTGTTCTTGTTTGTTAATCCCAGGTGGGAGATTTTCCTGGTGTTGCTTTTCAGTTCCTGTACAGATGCTTATCTTGTGTTCTCACTTACTGTTGTCATCAAATAGTATTTATTAAGGCGCTTATTTGGAAAAGTGAGCGACTCTCCTCAACCCTCTTGATCTGTCCTGTTGTGCTTTTTTTGAGTATTAGTGCAAGACATCCATCCTGGAGGAGAAACCTTGATTTGCACAACCTGTCCCTGCCCTCTCTTCCATCCCCCAAGCAGTTTCAGAATTTTCCATTCCTGCCTCAAACAGTTTTAAAAGATTTTTTCTTTTCACTCTTTCTCCCTGCTCAAGGGTGGAAACAGGCAGCTACATGTTTCCAGATTTCATATAGCCCAGGAAAAGTTTTCCTGCTTTTTTTAAAGTTAGGCACTTTAATCTCTTTGCTCCTTGTGAATTACTGTTGGAAGCGAATGGTTTTAAAAGAGTAGTGTGTTTGGAGGGTTTAAAAAGAACATGGTAAGATCATGTGTTAGAAGAGCAGAGCAGCTTTTAGAACTTTCTGGAAATTTGTAAAGCTCACATGGTCAGCACATACAATACAAGCTTCTGCTTTTGGAGGGAAAGATTTGATGAGCATGGGACCTTTGCTGCCCATTTGTCAGGAAACTAAAAGGAAAAAAATGGAATATGGCACTAAGTGCCATGAGTGGCTTCTGTAATTCTGAACGGCCATCCTGGCAGTAGAAGCTCAGTCTGAAATGGTGAAGGAGTTGTCAGACCAGGGCAGGGAGGCTGAACCTGAGTTAGCTGCTGAGCTCGGCTACAGGAAGCACCAAGATCAGACAGGGGAGCCAGACACGCTGTGGAGAACCTTACTCTCCTCCCTCCCCACCTTCCATTTCTGCTGAGGTCAGTGGGATTAGGGAATTCCAGCATCTCCTGTTGGCCCCGAGCCATACCTGGGAAATACCCTGCAAAGCCACTGTCATTTCTGGTTTGGAGGTTCCAGAGACATGAGCCTTGGGTCAATGTGCAGAGCTCTGCGTCATGTGCCTCTAAACCATAGTGGTGGTGACTGACTGTATCAAATGTGCTTGGGTCCCTCCTTTCGTGCTCCGATGACACTTTCTCTTCCACACCTTCCTTCCCCATCTCTCTTCTTCACCAGGTGCAGCCTTTTGAAGACAAGAGCAGCCTGGAGACTACAGAGGCACAATAGGCCACCCTCTGTGCACCATCTTTAGTCTGTTTTACACTGTGTGTTTGGGGGTTTTACCACTGATACTGTTTCATGTCAAGAGATCCAGTTGTGTCTGTAAGAAGTTCCTTTTATCAGTGGCTTTTAGACAGGGAGAGAACTAAAGGGATTCATTCTATTATATGGCGGATTCCTCCAATAGCTGTCTACTCTCCTTTGTCCTGTTGTAACAGGCTTCCAGTTAGCCGTATTCACCTCTGGCCAACCTGCCTCACCTGAGTGTTTCAGAGTCAGGAATTAGGTGCCTGGGGGGAAGGGGAGGGAGACAAGATATAAACAGCCTCCTCTGGTAATGGGGAAAAACAATATCAAGCGTCTCAGCCTTTCTGATCCTTTACTTGTGCAATTTCAAATGTTCTGTGCTACACTACGTGCAGACCACCAAACTAATCCTTTGTGATCTTTGGTGAGTGTGGTGAGTGGTTTCTTGGGGGCTTTGGTTTTTGTTTTGGGGTGGGAGGGAAGGGAGTCAGGTGTTGGCCTGCTCAACATTTGTATTTTGGTCCCCAGATGTAAATAGAATTTTCTATGTTACTTTTTTGTGGTAACTACCAAGATGAATATTTTAATTAGATAAGTTATATGAAAAGGAACAAAAATTTCATGTCTCAATAAAAAGAAAAAACTGGATATTGGCATGTTTCTTCTTTCCTCTGCCAAAATTGGGCAAAAAAATTGTTATCAAGTTCAATTAAGTTAGAGAGGCTTGGACCCTTTGTAGATGATTTTTAGGAGGATATGAGCAAGGGTTGCGCAGGATGAGAAAGACATGGATGGGTTATCAGCTCTATAAGAGACTAGTCACATCCCATGAAAGCTCCCTGCCCCCAACACTTGAGGATGGGTAAGAAATATGACAAAACTGTAAGGTTTTGTTAGTTTATGAGGACAAAACAGGAACTTGGTGTGGGGGGATGTGGATGCCCTGCGATCAGTGACAATAGAGCAGGCTGCATGAAAAAGGTGGAGTTAGAAATGCTCCTTTGGGAAGCAGAGGAGAGGACACATAAAAGATAAAGGAAGGACTTAAGAGCGCTTCGTAACTGACTTGATTATGAAAAGTGAGAAATAGCAAGAAAAGCAGACTGAGGACAGTGGGACAGTGGAGCCAAAGTGAGGGAGGGAAAGGTGGGCTTGTGTTCTGCCCCTGGGAGATGTCAGCAGTAGAGACAGGGATGAGACTGTTCTGTGTAGATCTAGGTCCAAACGAGACTGGAGAGAGGATAATTAGACATGTTTGAAGAAACAGAGATTGGGGGCAGAACCTAGTAAGATCATTTTGAATCCTACGAAGTTCTCCACAGGTCAAAAGAATCACATAAACTGGGTGAGGGCAGTTCGCAAGTACCCAGCAGTTCTCAAAACTACCTGGGGTACTAGGAGTAGAGAGAGAAGACGTATGCAATAAAGATGAGGGTTTGACAAGCCTATGGAAAACAAGCTGGGGAAAGAAGGCAAGGACTCAGGAAAAACTGCTTGGCAATTTGATGGAAAAGGGAATTACATCCACATCAGTGAATTCCAGGTGGATGAAATGTTTAAACATAACTCCCCTCTAAAAATATGAAAGGAAAGCGTTTAGTTGTGAAGGGGAGGTGAGAGTTTTGGTTTTTATTCAACAATTACGAAGGACTACAGAAATGTACCTGCCTACATGAAAAAAATTAAAATTGGGAAAATTTTATGGTAAATATAACAAAAAATTTGACACTTAAAATATAAGTAACTTAAAAAAAACCCAGAGTGGCCATTTCCAATCTACAATAAATAAATGGTTAAAAGGCATAATTGACAATTTTGAAGAGGACTAATTTAAGTCCCTTGAAAAAATGCTCAGCCTCACTAATTGAAGAGTCTAGTAAAAACTTTGAGGTGTTACATCAAATGGGCAAAAATCATTAAAAGCAACGAAACCCAATGTCAGCAAAATTGTAGGACATTGCTGGTGGACTTGTAAACTTGTAGAATCATTTTGAAGGGCCATCTGGCAATACAAAACAAAATATATAGTTTTACACATAATTATGTGTGTGTATATAGCTTATATATAGTATATGGTTACATATATATGTATACAAAACTACACATAGTTACATATACATATAATTATGTAAAACTAGGCATAGCCTTTGATCCAGTGATTCCATTGTTGGGAATATTCTTTGCAAGTGTTATTAAAAACAAAAAAGCTATCAGTTGAAAGGTTTTCATAACACCATAATATGAAATTAAAAAAACCAGATAGGAGTTAAATTGTGGTATGTTCATGTAAAAGAATATTATAATGGAATTAAAACTGACATATAAAGCATACAAAGAAAACTGGAAAAACCTTTATGAAATAAGGCAAAGAGAAGAAATCACAGCTAGAAGAATGATGACCGCATGAGGTCAAGAGAATGAGAATGAATGGACAGAGTCCTGATGGCACTGAAGCAGGGCTCACTAGCTAGCAAGAACAGTCGATGAATGATCTGAGTTTGAATCTTGCCTCAGACGTTTAACTACCTGTGTGACCCTATGCAAATTCCTTAATCATTCCTCATCTGTAAAGACTTTGGCCTGCTTCTAAGGTCTCTTCTAGTTATAAACCTATGGGCCTATGACTCAGTTTTGTTCTAAAACTTGATGTTAAACTCAGCCCGGTCAGATGCCATCTGGAGTATTGTGTTTAGTTCTGGGCTGTGTATTTTACTAAATAACACTGACAAACAGATGCCTAAGCCATAGGAACAGCAGAAATAAGGAGATGATTTGTCTGCAGAAGATGCAAGGATGCCCCTCAAGCATCAGAAGGAATGTCTCATGGAGACAGGATTAGATTTACTGCTTGAGGTCAGATTAGGAAAGTGACTGCTACCTTCCCAGAGCTAGGAACACCTGGAATTGAATTTGGGTTCGATAGGAACCTAAAGTTGTCCTTTGACTACGAAGCCAACATGCTTTCTACTACCCCACAAGATTCTCAATTAGGAAAACAATGAATAATTAACTGAAAACCTTAGTACATTTACTATGCGGTAAGAATTATTTCAAGACCTTATAAAATGACCATGTATTCAGCACCACAAGAAGCAACACGCCCTAATGGATAAAAAACAGGCTGTAGACTTGGGGAGATCCGTGTCCTGCCCCTGACACCATGTTGGCTGTGGTCCTAAGCAAGTCACCCATTTTTTGAATAGTCCCTAGGGAGGCAAAGTGGGTGGGGGGTGTCTCTCAAGGAAGATTGCTTGGTTCCAGTTCCCTACATCAACAAAATCATGGGCGGGGGGATGGGGGGGGTGCAGTGAGACAGTCCCTAATATCTATAGGCGGTGGTACTTTTAAAAGCCACTTGTCTTTGACAAAGAATGCTAAAGGTTTGAATGCATGAGGGAAAGATAATTTAATCACTCTGTAGGGAGGGGAAATTAACAAGTGTAAACTCTTAATCTTTAGATATTTAATTTATAAGACTGAATAATTATTTAGTGTTAGAACATTAAATCATTTTAAGTGCTTTTGTTGCAAATATCTGTATAATTTATACCAGGAATGCAGGACTGGTTCAATACTAAGAAAGCTATCATACTTGATTTGGTTATTGAGATAGTCAATTATGCTGATAGTTTTCTGTATCGATTGATATAATCATTTGATTATATCAATAGATGCAGAAAAAGCTTTTGACAAGATGTAACACATTCCTATTAAAAAACTAGAAAGCATAGGAATCAGGGGAGCCTCATTTCTCAAATATGTATGGAACTGAGCCAAATTGATAAAAATAAGAGCCATTCTCAACTGATAAAATGGCCAAAGGATATGAACAGGCAGTTTTCAGAAAAAGAAATAAAAGCTCCCAATAGTCACATGAAAAAATGCTGTAAATCACTACTGATTTAAGAATTACAAATTAAAACAACTCTGAGATACTACTTCCTACATCTCAGATTGGTTAATACAACAGAAAAGAAAAATAGCAAATGCTGGAGTGGATGTGGAAAAATTAGGACACTGATACGCTGTTTGGTGGAACAGTGAAATGGTCCAAACCACTCTGGAGAATAATTTGGAACTATGTCCAAAGGGCTATAAAACCGTGCATACCCTTGGACCCAGCAATATCTTTACTAGGTTTGTATCTCAAAGAGATCAAAGAAAGGGGAAAAGGTCCTACTTGTACAAATATATTTATATTGGCTCTTTTTTTGATGCCAAAGAATTGGAAATTGAGGGGATGCCCCAAACTGGGGAATGGCTCAACAAGTTGTGGTATATAATTGTGATGGAAACTACTGTTTTATAAAAAATGAGGAGGATGGTTTCAGAGAAAACTGAGAACACTTATACGAACTGATGTAAAGTGAAGGGAACAGAACCAGAAGAACATTGTACACAGAACCAGCAACATTGCAGGGATGATGAACTGTGAAAAACTTAACTACTCTGATCAAGACAATAATCCAAAACAATTCCAAAGGACCTATGATGAAGGATGCTATCCACCTCCAGAGAGACAGAACTGATGAACTCTAAGTGCAAACTGAAGCAGACTTTTTAAACTCTCTTTATTTTTATTGTTTTATTTTGTGTGTTTTCTTTTGCAACATGGCTAATATGGAAATATGTTCTTGATGACTTCCTATCAATATCAAATTGCTTGCCTTCTCAAATTGGGGAGAGGGGTTTGAGAGAAAGAATTTGGAACTCAAAATTTTTTTAAATGGTAAATTTTTTTAACCTTAATTGGGAAATATTTGACAAAAAATTTTAAATAATTAAAAAAATAAAAAATGTGTATATGTGTACATGTATAATTTGTAGACTGCACAGATATATATGTACATATATAACTATAAGATAGTTCTTCAGATGCTTGAAAGATTTCCTTAGATTTCTTCTTACTCTCCTTCTCTCTCTCCCTCCATCCCTCTCTTCTTTCTCTTCTCTCCATATGTGTGTTTATGTGTGTATACACACACACACACCTCTCTATATAGATACATATTTACATGCACACACACACATATATATATATACATATGTATTTGTGTGGTATTTGAAGGTGGTAAGGGTAGCCTGGATGATGGCAGGACTCTTCCCTTTATAGGGAGAGGGTATTGAACACATAAGCCAAATATTACACTGCCCTGATTTCTGTGGTCACCTTTTTAAAAAGTCAGCTGAATGACCCTGGTGGACCACGACCAACTGCTCTGCTTTGAGGGGGAAGCAGTTGAGTCATGGCTCCTACAGTATCTAGCATTTTCGTCTTTACAAGAGTCTAATAGCAGAGATTCTAGCTGCCACGGCTGTTTAGTTGTCGCCAATGTTTTACAACAGACAGGTGAGCCTTCCTCACCTGCACAAGTGTGGCCTGGAAGCTCAGGTCAGGACCCAGTTTTCCAAGTCCTGTGACCACTGGCCCCCTAGCTGGAGAATGTAAGGATGGTATGGACAGATGCTTTCCAGAGAGTGAGCCTCCCTCTGACTAAATAGGAGACAGTGTATGCAGTGGACAGAGTGATGGATTGCACACTAGAGATCATGAGTTCAAATCCAAGCCCTGCCAGTTATTCCTGGTGTGACTCCAGGCAAGTCCCTATTTCTCTGAGTCTCGGTTCCTCACCTATTAAATAAGGGGGATGGATCAACGACTTCTAGGGTCCCTTTAGCATTCATCTTAATCTAGCACTTCGCTGGCTGGCAATTTGTTCTGTGATATGTGAAAATTATCTTCCTCCTAGAAATGGCCTCATTCTCATTCCCACTCTGACTTTCTGTCTATTCAGCCTTCTAATATGAACCAAAGAGCCAAATTTCAAAAGGATGAAGGTTGAGATCTGAATTCTCTTGTTTCATTAGGACATTACCTGGACAAGTCCCTAAACTTGGAGTGCCTTCATTTCCTCACCTTTAAAATGAAGAGAGGTAGCTTTTTACATGCCTGCCTTGGAAGTGAAAGCAGGAAATATAGGGGATAAAACATGATGGAGATGTTCCACAGATATGCACAGAAATCCTGGGTAGCTCATGACTCTTATCCTCTCTGGATTTTTCACTAAATTAGGTTTATAGGCTTTGGAGCTGAAAGGGCCTTAAAGGTTGGTTAGTCCCAACTCCCTCACTTTACAAAGAAAACAATGCCTAGGGGGAAAGGGCAGTCCTCAGAATCAGGTGGGCAGTAAGTAACAGAGCTGGAATCTGAACGCAGAAACCTTAGGCTTGCTGTCAGGAAAAGAAATTTTCTAACTACATAGCAGTGGACAAGAGGAATTCGTGACCTCAGGAGGTGATGCTCCTTCACTGGTAGACTTGGAGCCAGGGATGGATGACCACTTGGGGCTGTTATTTCTGGTTCGGGCTGGATTAGGTATCTGCTGAGGTCCTTTCCATTTTTCAAATTTTGTTATTCTGTAAAGTTTCAGAAAGACAGGTTTAGATTCTTTATAAGGAAAAAGTTCCAAAGAGTTTGAGCTGGATCCACATAGAGCAGGAAAGCCTCAAGTGATGCTACAGGGGATTTACTGAGGAGACACCTGGTCATTCGGTCAATACACATTTAATAAGCACTGTGTGTCGGACACTGTGCTGAGTGTTGGGGATGCAAAGAACAGCAAAAAGCAGTCTCTGATTTCAGGGAGCTCACAGCTAATGGGATATGTATTACCCTAGATGATATGAGGGCCTTTGTAACTCATTCTGTGAGCCAGCAAGGGAAAGAGGGGATGGGTTAGAGGCAGGAGGAGAACCAGGAGTCTACAGAATTAAAGAATCTCAGAAGCAGAGGGAAGAGAAGACCTTCCTCTTCTCAGGAGGGAGAGGGAATGATGGGCAATCAAATCCTCCATGGAAGAAGGAGGGTAAGGATTGGGGGCTGGGTAGGGCTCTGGTGATTGGGAAGTGCTTGGGCCTAATGTAGGTTTACTGAATGGGGATGAGTAGGCATGGAATGGCAAATAGGGAAAAACAGAGATGAAGATGAAAAGGCAGGGAAGGTGCCCACTTGTGGTGAGCCTAGACTGGCGGTCAAGGAGGGTGGATTTCGCTCCAGAAAGCAGCAGCAGCCAGGGGTGTGTTCTGAGCAGAGGAAGAGTGATCAGATAGCTCCTCTAGAAAATTGATTTGGCAGAGGTGTGAACAATGAGGGGCAGATGCCAGAGATGGGCTGCTGGGAAGACCACCTCCAGCCATGCTGGGTGGACTGTCTACTTAGAACTTCTGAGTAAGAGCTGACTGAAAGCTAGGTGGCTCCGTAGAAAGGACTGTGGGCCTGAAGTCAGGAAGACCCAAGTTCAAATCTAGCCTAAGACACTAGCTATGTGTACTTAATACTGTTTGCCTCAGTTTCCTCATCTGTAAAAGAAGCTGGAGAAGGAAATGGCAAACTATTCCAGTATCTTTGCCCAAAAAAATCTCAAATAGAATCACAAAGAGTCAGGATCAATAATGAAAACTGAAAGGATTTATTTTTAGGTGGTACAAAGGTCATGGATCCAACCCTTTCGTTGGCTGTCACTTAAAGCTATGACTTCATGAAACTCCAATTTGGCATTCCCCCCCCCCCAATAGAAGTATCTTTTTCCTATGAAGAAAGCAGTCTCATAAAGTGACCAGAACACAAGAATTTGGAATCAGAAACACCGGGATTTAAATCTCATTTCTGTCTGTTACTAGAATCTCTCAGGTCTCCTCATTTTTAAATGTCGGGGGGGCGGGGCGGTATATGTGCCTCACTTGCCTCATTGTATCACTGAGAGGCTCACACAGTGTGGTCACAAATCTTAAAGCAGGATGTAAAATCCATGATTACGATCTGGTTGAATGGTGCATACGTATATTTGATTCAGAGCTAGCAATAGTACCAATGTCCACTCAGTTTTCGAAGTGTTTCACATCCATGGTCTCATTGGATACAACCCTATAAGCTAAGTCAGAGACCTACATTTAGAACCAGCCTGATGATGCACATGCCAGGCAACTCCTGGCAAATCATTTAATCCCACCGGGCCCTCTTTCTTCTTTTGTGAAATAATAGGGTTGGACTAGCAGGCCCACGAGGACCCTTCCAACTCTCCCGTCATCCCACAGACATCAGCATCCTTGTTTTCCCAGTGAGGACAGAGTCTCAGAGAGTGGATGCAATTACTGAGGTCATACAGATATTGTATAGATATAATTTTTAGACAGCACCATGAATTTAAACATAAATTAATTTATAAATTTAAATAAATGAAAAGGCTCTTTTTTTTTAAGATTAATTTTGCTGCCCTGCACTGACATCTTCTTCTGACGACTTGCTGTGCACACAGGTGACCATAGGTTTGCCACAGTTACTCCAGAAGCACCCCAGCTTGGGCAGCTCCTTCCTGCCAGAGATACAGCTTTGGGCTGGGCCAAAGAACAGTGGACAGGTCAGGCCAAGCAGCATAAAAGACACTTTCAAGTCAGCATGATCATTTATTTGTGGAAGGGAGAGAGACTTGGGTAGGGGATAGAGGAGACAGAGACTCTAGGACCCACATGGGCAGAGATCCCCATACACTGTGAAGCTGATGCTGGGGAGGTTTCCACAGGGAGAAGGGGCAGAGCAGGGCAGGGTCAGGAGGAGCTCACCTGCTGAACCTGGGAGAGTTTCCTGTTTTAACAAATTAAGCCTATTGTTTTAATTGATTTTATATGTATGTATATGTGTATTAGCTATGTATACACACATATACTTACATACACATACAAACACACACACACATATACATACATATAAATATATATAAAACACCAGTCATCTCTGAATATGTTACCCCCACAAATGAAACCTCCATTTTAACTAGGAAAGAGTTAAGCAAAATTGATAAACAAAAAAGCCATGCTTGACAGAACATGCAACATTTCTCACCCATAGACCCCCCCCCCCATAATGAAGGAATATAGACATATTTCATCCTTTTTCCTTTGGATCCAAGAGTTTTAACTAATTATTCTTGCTAACTAGATGCTATGTTGATGGTTCTTCTTTCTGAAGGAAGAGAAGTACTTTCAAAGCTTTCTAAATTTGAGTATCCTGGACAAAGTGCCAGTTACCCCAGTCTAGTTGCAGCTTTACCTCCTATAAAATCACGCACAGGTCTGTAAGAAATGTGTGTGTCACCCAAGGACCAAACAGCTAAGCGCCAAGAGTCCTGGAATTGAGGGATGCAGTTTTTAGCTACCATCATGTATCATACATCAGGCAGTAGAAGGAGGTAAGTACCCACATGGATGAAAGCCTGGACCCCAAGGTATGGTCTCAGCTAGGCAGAGGACAGAGGGACTGCTGAGTCCTCCTGCGCCTTAGCATTCCTGACAGTCCTGTTCCTAGGACTGTGGCAGGCTTTTTATTCATCCTTTGTGAGCCATTGTTGGTTGTTTATCATGTACCCAGAACCTGACTTCTCACTTTCTGCAGATGGAGTCGGAATTCCCCCAGTCACTTATGTCTTATGACCCTGGGGTCACCTTGGCCTATTCAGGAGTAGGGAATCTTCAGCCTTGAGGCCACATATGGTCCTCTAGGTCCTCAAGCGCGGCCCTTTGATTGAATCTAAACTTCACAGAACAAGTCCCCTTCATAAAAGAATTTGTTCTGTAAAAGCTTGGACTCGGTCAACAGGCTGCATCCAAGGACCTAGAAGGCCACCTGTGGCCTGGAGGCTGCAGGTTCCCCACCCTTGCCCCACACCCTGTGAGTTGGCAAGTCCCATCCTTTCTACTTCCATAATAGCTCTCCCCATCTCACTGCCACCATTCTCCTCCAGGCCATCACCTCTGCTTCCTTGGACCTTGGAGAGGCAACCCTGGGCTCCAAGCCTGTAGGTGGGGGACTATGCCAAGCCAGCCTCTCTGGGCCTCACCTTCCTTGTCTGGACAGAGGGAATACTATCAGTACCTCCCTCATCGAACTGTTGTAAGGATCAAGTGAGATGCAATTTGTAAAGGGGAATAAAACCTTATAGTGCTATATAAGTAGCTTCTTCTTGATGGGTGTTCCTGTCTCCAGTCTATCCATCCATCACATTGCTGCCTGAGTCATCCCTCCAGCTCTCTGTCATGATCATATCACACTCTTCTACTCAATAACCTTCTGTTGCTCCCTATGACCTAGCAAATACAAACCAACCTCCTGATTGGCACTCACAGTCATCCACCTTTAGGATCTAGCCTCCTTTCAAAGGATCCATTGAAGAACTTTGGTAAGAAGTCATGTTTTAGCTGTGTGATAAAAGGGAAAGATTTGGTTATTTGATATGTCAAAGCTGCATGAAATGTGCATCAGGCTATGGAGGGATGTGTGGCCAAGATGGGCTAAATTTGCCATCTTGTATCCTCTATTTTCATCTTTGATGCTCTTTTTTCCTGTATTAATATTTTAATTTTTAAAGTTTTATTGGTACCTACTGTCTTGACATCTGGGTAGTATAGGTGGATAGAGCAATGGGCCTGGAAACAGTAAGATCTGAGTTTAAATCCAGCCTTAGACACTTCCTATCTTGTGACCCTGGGCAAGTCACTTAGCCCTAGTTGCCTCAGTTTCCTCATATGTAAAATGAGCTGGAGAAGGAAATGGCAAACCACTCCAGTATCTCAGCCAAGAAAACCCCAAATGGAGTCACGAAGAGTCAGACATGACTGAAAAACGGACTAAGCAAGAACAACTTATAATTACCATTGAACTCTCTCAGGAGGTGAAACTTAGATCCTATAAGAATGGAAAAAGCAGACTGTGGGGCCATTCACCTGGGCTCCACGCTCGGCCTTCAAAGCTCAGGTGTACTAGCCAGACAGAAATGAGACAGATGACTGCCAACAATTTACGCTGGTTCCTATGGAAATGTGATGCTGTCCGAAAGGGCCTAAAAATATTTCTAAAGATTATAAAGTCACTGAAGATGTTGTGAGCCCAGGTTGGCAAGGAATACAGATGAGATACTTTGATTTGGGACACAGAAAGGGGTTGTCTGAGAATGGGACTGGACTTCTGGACCACAGCTCAAAGCAGGGATGACAGGTTCCTGGGCAGAATTTGAATGAATGTAACGAATGAAGGTTGGCAAGAATGTATTTCCCAGATTTCTTGTGAATCTAATCAAAAGTGCTTTAAACTAAAAAGGAAAAGGGAGGCAGAAGACTGCATCTATCCATTTCTCTCTCTCTTTCTCTCTGTCTCTCTCTTTCTTCCTTCCTTCCTTCCTTCCTTCCTTCCTTCCTTCCTTCCTTCCTTCCTTCCTTCCTTTCTTTCTTTCTCTTCCCACCAAACTAAACACCACAGAGAGATGCTACAGAGAAGGAAGAAAAACACCAGTGGAGAAACCCAGGAGTAAAGGGGAGATAAAATCCAAGAAAAGATCCAGCAGTAAAATTCTCTCTCTTGGGGTCATGGTAAAGTTCAAATAAGACAATAGAGTGTCTTGCACTATGCACTAGAGTGCATAGTAAACCTTAAAACCCTTTATAAATGCCAGTTATTAAAATCCATAGCCTCAAATGATCCAAGTTTAGGCATCAAGGGGCTTGGTGGCTGCTGGTCAGATCTCTCAAACATAGGAGGCTGGTGGGAATGGCTCATGCACTGGATGACCCAATCATGGTCCAAAAGGATCCTGACAGGCTAATTCAATGGGTAATAATTCAATAGGGATGAAGTTAAAGTCTTACACTTGGGTAGAGAAAATCTTTGAGCACATATGGCTGAGAAATTCACCACCCTGCAGTCAAACTGGATAATGAAAAGAAAATAATTAATTTTTATAAATAGTTTATAAAAATTCATATGTGTATACATACACACATTTTTTACATATGTATACGTGTACATATATATTTTTTCTAGTCAGTCAACAGACATTTGTTAAGAGCTTACTATGTGGCCACACACTGTGCTAAGCTTTGGAGAATACAAGCCTTTCAAATGAAACAAAACCAGTTTTCCCAGTGAGCCTGAAGGGCCCTGCCCTTTGAGTGTGGTGAGATGTTCAAAGAGAGACCTGAAGGAGGGGAAAGGTTTTATTACCTGAACCCAAATTGATACAGGAATCCTGGGACTGTCCTGAACTTCTCCATCATCTTCTCATTCATCCTCACTCATTGCTAGAAAATAGGAATGGGGTAAAGATGGGTGAGAGACAGAGAAAAGCTGGTCCAGGACTCTGAGGAATTCCCGCAAGTGGGATAACTAGTCAAGGCTGGGCCTGAGTTTGCTCCTGGCTGACTCACCTTTGTCCTCCCCAGACCAGTGCTCTCTCCCTTGCTTTTAGAGAGGAATCTTCTGTTCCATGACTGACCTCGGCATAGTCTCATACTAAACTGGCAGTTTCTGTTCCACAATGGGGCCATGGACCCTATTCTTCAGACCCGGACATGAGGCTGATGGCAACAGCAGCCAGCTAAAGTAATAGCTCAATGCATTTAGAGAATAAATTCAAGTTTGTAAATGCTTGACATATATTACCTCATCTACTTCTCTCAATGACCTCACAAGGTGCAAGCTGCTATTATCCCCATTTTACAGACTTAGCATTTCTGGAGTACCTGGCAATTTACAAAGTGCTGTTCTGACAACAATCCTGTTTGGTTGCATGTTCACAAGACTTGTAGAAGGTCAGAACTGGAAGGGCCCTTAAAACACTGAGGGTCAGAGGTAGGATTGGAGCACAGGATGTCAGATCTGGGAGGGCCCTTAGAGATAAAGTCCAAACTTGCCATTTTACATATGAGGAAACTGTGGTCAAGTAAATGGGCTACAAGGCTGGGAAACCTGCAGCCTGGAGGCCACATGTGGCCTTCTAGGCCCTCAAGTGTGATCCTTTCACTGAATCCAAACTTCACAGCACAAATCCCCTTAATAAAAGGACTTGTTCTGCAAAACTTGGACTCAGTCAAAAGGCTACACCCAAGGACCTAGAAGGCCACATGTGGCCTGGAGGCTTCAGGATCATGCAGTGAGCCTGTAAGTGTGGAGTTCCTTGAAGCTCTTTCTGGGTTATCAGGCAGCTTGCAGAGGCCAGAAGAAACCTCATGACACTCCTCCCCCCCCCCCACTATCTGTGGTGGGCCCCCCCATTCTCCCAGCGAAGCCCAGATCAGCACTGTGGGTGCTGGAGATGCAATCAGACAGGCTGGCTATCTCTGCTCCACACACCAGGCTCCTCCCTGTCTGGGAGCTGGCTCTCATTCAGCCGTAGAGTCAGGGCAGTGGGTCAGGAGCTGGGGGCCCAGGGTTCAAGCTCTGGATCTGTGACCTTATTGCTTATAGCATTCAATCCTCAATTGGTCCTGGCACCATGACATGGTAAGGAGCATTTCTAAGTCCTTCCTACCTGTGCTCAGCCTGGGGAAAACAGAGCTAAGCAAGAGCAGAAGAGCTTGTCAGGAATCCAGTGGATCCAGAAAAGGCCAGAATGTCCGGCGGGCAGGGCCCTCCCTGGGGGCCCAGAGAGGCTGGGCCTTAGTTTCTTCAGTTGTTCAGCAGGGATCCTTGGACCAAACAAGGCGATAAAAGTAACAGGCGCCTTCGAGGCGCTTCAGCCACCTTTTCACTTAATCCTCGCAGTTCTCTGAAAGCAAGGGAACGGGATATTAGGCTGATTTTACAGAGGAGGAAACTGAGGCTCTGGGACTTGGCCAGGGGAGTGTCTGAAATAAGATGGGCACCCTCTCGGCCGTGGTGGAAACCACACCTGAGGTCAAGTGCCAGCTGCGAATGTCACTGCGCCCCGTAATTCATCATCTTTTCCTTCAAAAGTTAAGCTTTAATCTGTGAAACGGGAGAATAACTCGGGAACTGCCGCGGCCCCCCCCCCTCCAGGCCAGAACCCCCCCCCAGGCTCCCCCCGGGGCCCCACCCCTCCAGGCCCCACCTCTGGCTCCCCTGCATATGGTCTCCCTCAGAGGACGCTCCAGGCGTTCCAAGCATACAGGAAGCGCTTAATCAATGCTTATGGAGGTGGATCTGACCTGCCTCCCCTCCCCTCCCCGGGGGCATCTTGAGGAAGGGGCAAGCTTGCTTCCGGAGCCTCGGGCCACGGGCTCTTAACCTCTGGGGGCTCACGGACCCCTGGGGCGCTGTCTGAGGAGGCTCCTCGGAGGAGGGTGGGAAATGCGCAAAGGGGCGCCCCACGCCGGGAGGGCAGGCGCAGCGGAGTCACCGAGCTCCGGGCCCGGTGCAGAACCCGGCCTGGCCTCGAACCCGAGCGCCGGGCACCCTTAGGAGGCGAGGGGGGGGGTGCAAAGGGTCAGCCCGGGGGTCACGGGCATCCCCCCAAAGAGCCTCAGTTTCCTGCTACGTGCGAGGGGCATAACAGCCCGGCCTTCGCGGGGGGGGTCGGGGGCGAGGGCGGGGCGCTCCCCAGCCCCGAGAGCGCTCGCAAACGTCAGCGGTAATTCGGCCTCAGTTTACCCGTCTGTCAGATGGGCACTCGGGGTAGCGGCTGGGGAAGCACAGACCTCCCCGCCCTGCCCCCGCCACCCGCAGCGCATGCGTATTCCTGCTGAAGAGTGGCGTCCCGGAGAAGTTTCAGATTCCAGTAATGGCAGGGGCTCGGGAGCTCAGGGCCGGAGTGGATGCTGAGCATGCGCCACTGGAAGGAGGGAGGGGAGGGGAGCGACGCGCTTACGACGTAAGGGCGTGGCTTGGCGCGGCTCTGCGGAGCCGGGACGGAGGCCCTCTGCGCATGCGCTGGAGGAGGGCAGAGTGGGGGCGTGGTCGGGGCGTGCTTTACGGCAGGTGCGCGAGGCGCGGCGGCCTCACTGTGCGGCGCTGTGGGTGTGTGTAGCAGGGTCGTAGCAGCCAGCGGGCCGGGTCTGCCGCGGGGCCTGGGCCGGCGTCATGTCGCATGGGCACAGCCACGGCGGGGGCGGCGGCTGCCGCTGCGCCGCGGAGCACGAGGAGCCGCCGGAGCAGCGCGGCCTGGCCTACGGGCTGTACCTGCGCATCGACCTGGAGCGCCTGCAGTGCCTCAACGAGAGCCACGAGGGCAGCGGCCGCGGCGTCTTCAAGCCGTGGGAGGAGCGGGCCGACCGCAGCAAGGTGGGGCCCGAGCCTGGGCCTGCGGCCCCCCGACCGCGGGGAGGGGGCGCGGAGGGGCTCCGCGGGCGGGGCCGCGCGTGGGGGCGGGGCGGGGGGCTCCTGGGCAGGCCGAGGAGCCGGCGTGGGAAGGAGGGCGGGGGCCCTGCCGCGTCACCCCCAGCCTTAGAGCCTGGGACGTTTCGGCCTGGCCCCACCCCCTGGTGTCAGCGGCTGATAACCGCGTCCTGGGCGTTGATTGAGCGCTCTGACGGAGGACAGACAGACCGAGATGGTGATTAGCTGGGGGCCAGATCGGGAAGGGAATTCGGGACCGCTCTCATCCAACCTTCCCAAGCCTTTAAAAAAAGGAAGCTGGGGAGGGAGGATTCGCTCGGGTCCAGCCGGTGACTGCCCGGGTCCGGCGCTCCTTCCCCTGCACCGGGCTGGTGCCCTCGGACGTCTAGCAGTCACCACCCACTATCATTTCCACGGGCCTTCCTGGGCTTACAGAAAGTGTTTTTGTGTCAGTCTCTCATCGGGTCCCCACTGCAGCTCTGGTGGGTGGTAGTAAAAGGGTTATCCCACCCATTGTGTAGAGAAGCGAACTGAGGATCAGCCTGGGGATCCCACGGGTGTCGATGCAACGTTGACATACAATGCCAGTGCAGTCCTCATGACTTGGACTGGTGATGCCAAGTACGTGATCTGCCTTCCACATTTTAGATAGCACTGTTCGTAACATCCTAAATGGGGAAGTGTGATGCAGTGCCTGGAGACAAATGGGAAAACTAGAGGGTCTTGTAGGAGAAATGATTTGCTGCAGGTCATCACTTGGCTAGAGATAACACAGCCATATCTCCGGGCTCCTGCGCTGGTGCTTTTGGAGCCCTGCTGCAGTTATCCCCTTGTGCAGTGGTGTGGTTCCCAAAGCAGCATCCTTCACTTTTACCTTTGTAGTTGATTATCATTTCTGATTTTCCTGCAATCCAGGCCCAGCACCACTGGAAAGCCAGAATGGAGCTCTTGATTTAATCTAGAACCCCTTAGGTACAACACTAATGAAGTCTAGGCCATGCCTCTTCAAACTGAGGCCTATGGAAGCAAACTGCACATTATGGCTGGGGCCCACAGATTCATGCAGCTAAGCATGTCCAAGCAAGAAACTGCATTAGACTTGACTTTCAGAAGAGAAGTGAACACCCAAAGGTGTTAATGATCTGTGGGTTGTTGTTTTTTCCCAGTTTGTAGAAAGTGATGCTGATGAAGAGTTGCTGTTTAATATTCCGTGAGTACCCTTCTAATAGGTACCTTAGGCTTCCTCCACTTAATAAGCACCAGGTACAGTCAGCTTGCCAGGTGACTGCTTTGCTCAATATAACATCTATTTTGGAAAGGGGGTGGGGAGGATGATTGCTTTCCTTGGAGGTAATAATTCAGACTTATAAAGTGTTACATTGTCATTCATTCCTCACAAACTACCCATGAGGTAGGGTATTTGAAGTATTATTTATGCCCATTTTAAAGCTTGGGGGAATTTAGACCCAAACAGATAAAAAACCCCATACCTAAATCTCCTGACTTCAAATCCGGTGTTCTTTCTGTGGCACTGTACTGTTAGGAAAGTATCCATTCACAGTGAAGGAGGTGAAGTTCAAGTTTTTAGAATCCTCAAACGTAGAAGGAACCTTAGAGACCATCTAGTCCAAGCCTCTCATTTTATAAAGGAGAGCACTAAGGCTCAGAGAGGGGAAGTGATGACCAAGGTCATGTAGATAGTAAGTAGCTGACCTAAGATGCCCCTCTAGCTTTCTGACTCCCAGCTTGTCTTTTGTGTTTGAGCAGGTTTACTGGTAATGTTAAACTGAAAGGAATCATTATTATGGGAGAGGACGACGACTCACATCCTTCAGAGATGAGACTGTAAGTAACAGGGACCTCAGACCCCCACGAAAAGGTCTCCCCTTTATCTGTGCCTCTCTTTAGTGACTAGTTCCATTGTTGCTCAGTAATAGCTTACAGCAAAGCCCCACATTTGATCTTCAGCAGGAATAAACAGCACAGAATACTCTGGAAGAGCAGTTAAGTACCTTTCGCTTAGAGCCCAGTAGACTTTTGGTCATCTGTCTGAATTGCTGCCTTTCTCAGATAACAGCTCTTTTAAGTGCAAAAGACTTGGGATGTTCTCCTTAGAAGTGATCCCAATCCGTGCTCAAACCCTGCTTCAGGCAAGACCCCGCTCTTTGACGTTCTCAACAAGTGGCTACAGTGAAGGGGAGTTCATTACCCCAAGGGCTGCCCATTTCATGATTGTAGTGCTCATCGCTAGGAAGTTGCTTCTTTATAATTGAACTGAAACCTATATGTTTTACTCAGCAACTTTAATTTTGTCCTCTGGAGTCACACAGCATAAGTTCATTTCATCTAAATAATGACTTTTTTGGTTTAATTACTTTTTTTTTCCACTCCACTTTTTAAAAAATTTATTTATTTTTAGTTTACAACATTCAGTTCCACAAGCTTTTGAGTTTTAAATTTTCATCCTTTCCCTCCCCTCCCCCCTCTCCAAGACAGCATACAATCTGATACAGACTTTATGTATACATTCATATTAAACATTTTCACATTAGTCATATTATAAAGAAGAATTATAACCACTGGAGTAAACCATGAGAAAGAAGAAGCAAAACAAAACAAAAAAGAGAGCAAACAGTGTGCTGCTATCCACATTCAGACTCTGTAATTCTTTCTCTGGATGTGGAGAGCATTCTCCATCATGAGCCTTCTGGAGTTGTCTTAGAACTGTACTGCCGAGAAGAGCCAAGCCTGTCAAAGTTAGTCATCTCACAGTGTGGCTGTAATTTTTTGCAATATTCTCCTGGTTCTGCTCCCCTCACTCACCATCAGTTCGTAAGTCTGCCTGCTCATCATTTCTTACAGCACAATAATATTCTATTACGTTTACATACCACAACTTGTTCAGCTGTTCCCCAATTGATGGGCATCCCCTTTGCCACTACCAAAAAAAAAATTGCTCTAAATATTTTTGTAAATGTGGATCTTTTTCCCATTTGTATGATCTCTGGCATACAACCGTAGAAGTGGTATTGCTGGGTTAAAAGGTATGCACCTCTGAAAACTGCCTGTTCATATCCTTTGCCCATTTATCATTTGACTTGTATTCTTATAAATTTGACTCAGTTCTCTGTATATTTTAGAAATGAGACCTTTATCACAGACACTGGTTATAAAAATTCTTTCCCAGTTTTTGGCTTCCCTCCTAATCTTAGTTGCATTGGCTTTGTTTGTACAAAAACTTTTCAATTTAATGTAATCAAAATTATCCATTTTGCTTTTCATAATGTTCTCTATCTCTTGTTTGGTCATAATTCTTCTGTTCTCCATAAATCAGACAGGTAAACTATTCCTTGCTCTCCCAATTAGCTTATAGCATCAGCCTTTATATATAAATTGTGTACCAATTTTGACTCTATTTTGGATATGGTGTAAGATATTATTGTTGTATGCCCAGTTTCTGCCATAGTACTTTTCAGTTTTCCCAGCAGTTTTTGTCAGATAGTGAGTTCTTATCCCAGAAGCTGGAGTCTTTGGGTTTATCAAACAGTAGATTACCGCAGTCAGTGACTACTGCGTCTTGTATACTTAACCTATTCCACTGATTTCTTAGCCAGTACCAAATAATTTTGACAATTGCTGCTTTATAATACAATTTAAGATCTGGTATGACTAGGCCACCTTCCCTAGCATTTCTTTTCATGAATTCCCTTGATATTCTGTACCTTTTGTTCTTCCAGATGAAGTTTTTAATTTTTTTTCTTGCTCTATAAAGTAATTTTTGGTAGGACTACTTGTCTTTCTTGAAACACCTCCTACCTGGCTAGAATCCCCAGATCATCTAGAAATATTGATATTTTAGATATTATAATAAAACTACAATTTGTGTTCTTGATAGCCTTTAGAGCAAAAAAAGTGACCCATTTGTCATGATCCTAGTCTTACCCTAGTTAGTGGATACTTCAGAGAAATACCTCCATTTTATATAGTAATATTAGATATTATCAATTCTTTTTTATCTGAATTTGCTAAATCTTTTTGCTTTAATAAGATTTTTGAATGACAAATTGCTAAATATGTGACAGATTTCATGAATTAGGTTTGATTGGTGGGCCATTTGTGGTGAATGAGGGAATAACAGGAAGTTCCGCCCTGGTACCCATGAAAAAAGAACCAGAGGGAAGCCTCCATTGCATTGGAGAAGTTCTAAAGTGAAGTTGCCTGACAAGACACTGACAAATAATAGCCCTGGGTGGGAAGGCTTGGAAGGGATGGAGATGCAGTATTACATTTGCAGAGGTGATGAAGCTCTATGAAATGTTGAAGTGTTACAGGTTTCAGGAATGACATTTCGGCAGGAAATGCTTTTACAATTGTAGCATATCTTGATTATCACAGTATGAGTTTTGAAAAGATATAACTGTAGATAGAAGTGTACCATGTATTTATACTATTGTGTGTTAAGGCCTCTGCCTGGCATTGATCATCCTTATGGCAGAATGAGTAAAGTGTTAAATCCGAAGGGCAGAATTGATACGGTGGCAAAAAAAAATTCTGAAGTACTATTGAAAAATGGAGGGAGAGAGAAGCCATTGTCTTGGAAGTGTGCATTTGAAATTGAACTGTCAGCATCTCTTTTAAGAGTGTGTGGTCCATTTGAGACAAATTATCTGGATGTTTGTTTGCCTGGAAAATGGGTAGGACAAAAGCTCAAGAACTGTACAACAGACCCCCTAGGTGTTTGCTGCTTTAAAGTGTTCTGGCATTACTTGCTCAAGTGTGTTTAGATTTTAGTGTAACACACTCGAGATGCTAGATTGCAGTTTGCCATGAGGAGAGTAGGGAAAGACTGTTTCTTAGACAAGGATCATTTCCCATGGCCAGGTGATCCTTCTCTTGGTAAAGTGATTGACAGTTGCTCTTGGTATAGACTATCTTCTCTGATCTTGACCAACATTGATCATGCATGCTTATTACAACCCTATGGCAGACATCACTTCTAAAGAGCAGAATCTTAAATCAGCTCTAGGAGAGTTGTTGGCGGTACTGACCTGTTGCTTGGTGTCTTTGTACCTGCACACTATTTGAATTTTTTGCTCCTTAATTCATATCAGTCAAACTTCTCTTATTGTGTGTGATGCTGCCATTAAGGTGATCTTTTTCCTAATGAGTGAACTCACAGTATTGACTCAGAATTTGATGTTCTTTCATCTCTTATGTGATCACCCCAAATCAAATAAACCAAATATCCTGTTGGCACCTTCAGTCTTGGAGTTTAGAAAAATGATTTTCCTTTATTGAGCACATTTTACATTCATAATAATGAATAAAAAAGAAGTGAATTGTTCCATCATCTGTTCTTGAAACTATCGTTAAATTTCCTTTTGTGATTTCTTTCCTTTTGTTTCTTACTTATGTTAAGATTAGGATGGTTTGGGAAATTGCTGACAAAACAAAAAATATTTTCTTGGCAGTTCCTTTTTGAGTATCATTAGAGTCCATTTTTCTTGCTTATTTTGTTTGTTTTTAAAAACAAAAACAAAACCCTATCATTCCTGAAGATTTCCTTCTCAGAGGAATTCAGGATTCAGTGGCATAGAGGACTTGAGAAACATAGACAAATCTGGTACAAGGTGTCACATGAATTTCTTCCTTGTCTCTCTTTAGGTTCAAAAACATTCCACAAATGTCTTTTGATGATACAGACCGAGAACCTGATCAGACTTTTAGTCTAAATCGAGACATCACTGGAGAATTAGAATATGCTACAAAGTAAGCTGAGTCTCTTCTCCCTTTGAAAGCATCATCTCCTGAGGGGTGAACACTTGTTTGTTATATGTTATTGGCAGTTGAGAATTTGTTTTTGACCAGTCTTCTTTCTTAATGTTGGCAGTGATTAAAAAAAAGTGGAGGAGGTGACGTTGCTATTGCTTGGATCGATTTTTTTTTTCCCTTCTAGTGTATTGGTGGAAACCAAAGACTTGTTAACTCCTGGCCCTTTTGGGAAAGTTGTAGGAAAAGGTGGTTTTGTTGGGGGAGAAGGGTGGTAGCACAGGCTCCTCTTTACCTTCATAGAATTTGGAGCTAAAAAGGACCTTAGAGTCATCTAGGCCAAGCCAACCCCTTCAGATGCTCAGAGAAAGCAGATGGACTACCCAGAAGGAGCAGAGCTGGGATGTAAAGGGACATTTTTTTATTCCAAATTTCTATCTCACTATGTTGCTTTATTACTATCCCTTTCCAAGGGCCTGAGTTAAGCTTGCTTTAGAATTGCCTTTGTCTTCTTTGGCAGTATAGTAATAATAACTAACATTTATGTAGCACTTACTAGGTACTGGGCACTGCTAAGTGCTTTATAATTATCTCATTTGATTCTCACAACCCTGGGAGGTAAGTGTTCCCCATTATCCTCATTTTACAGATGAGGAAACTGAGACAGACTGAGGTTAAGTGACTTACCCAGAGTCACACAGGTAGGAACTCAGGACTTCCTGACTTCAGGCCCACTGCTCTCTATCCATTGTACTGCCAGCTACCCCTAATGTTGTAAATGTTGCTTCTAAAATGTTCTTTCCTCTTCCCAGTCTAAAGTACGTAGCAACATAGCACTTTTGATGTGTCCTAAGAGATAAGCTAAAAGTAAAAGTCCAGGAAGATTTTCCTGACATTTGGCTTGTTTGTGATTTCTAACAGCAATTGGGTGTTTCTGAAACGGTTTTCATGAGTGGGGGATAAGATGTGTTACTCATGAAGTTGTAACAGTCAGTTTTTCCTTCCTGCTTCCATTCTTACAGAATTTCTCGTTTTTCAAATGTCTATCATCTCTCTATTCATATTTCAAAAAACTTCGGCGCTGACACCACAAAGGTGTTTTACATTGGACTGAGAGGAGAATGGACTGAGGTAAGAAATAGACAGAAAAATGGCATGAGATCCTTATAAATCATAGTGGGGGAATCCAATAAAAGGAAGAAAAGTAAGTAAAGTAAATTCATCCCTGCCACCCTTATTTCTTCAGGGGTCTTCAAAGAAAATCTGCCCTGGCAGTTTGATATGCCCTACTTAGTTTTAATTGTTGTGGGGGTGTGCTTTCTGCTATGGATAATGTAGCCGAAAAGAGCCTGCTGACACAGGTTTAGAGTGTAAAGTGACATGACTATCTTGGAGAAAATCTGTCCCAACCAAGGCCCAGAGAAGCCATTTGCTAAAGGTCACAAGGCTGTTGAGAGGTAGAGCTGGACACAGAGGTTACCAAGACTTCATCCACCAACTCCATTACCTTCAAAAGTTGTGTCAAGTTTTTTTCCTGCAGTAATGGGTGAAAAATCCAGTAATGAACATGAAAGGATTTTCGGGTTGTCACTCTCAGGCAGAGTGTGATGGGTATTGGATGGTTTTAAGCACTTTACCCCAAAAAAGGATTGAGGAAAATTCCAAGTGTGTAGTGTGGGGAGCAATGTTTTAAATGGCCAATTGCCTAATTCAAGTTTTCTTGCTTCTCCTTAAGATGCGTCGACACGAGGTGACTATCTGCAATTATGAAGCATCAGCTAATCCAGCAGATCACAAGGTCCAGCAGGTCACCCCACAGACGCACTTCATTTCTTAAAGGCAAGCTGGGGCTCCCACAGAAGCTGTTGTGTCAGAGATGATGTCAGACAAGTGTTTTGGAAGGAAAAAGATGGGGCTTGAGGGAGATATGGCTGTGGCAGCTTTCCCCAAAGCTTTTTTGCTGGGGGCTTGAAAACTGAGGACACCAAACCATTGGCAAAGGCCACTGGATTGTTGAGGACATTTTGGCGCTGTGGGCACTGTAGAAATCGGGTCTTGAGCCTTTTGGAAATCTGGAAGTCATGGATAGCCCTCGATTTCCCAGTTTGGATGTGGACTCTTTAAATGTTTTTATCCCTTTGTGGCAGGACTTGTGTGTGACCTTTTAAAAAATCAGTGATTACCACTACTGGGTTGCCTGTAGCATTCCAAGATCTTGAGATGTTGTTCATGGCATTTGCCAGTAAGATCTCCATCTTGAAACACCTCTTCTTGCTTGCTCCCTCCTGTTTGTGTGAAGTATTTTGTGTTTATTGTGGCTAAGCCATTCCGATCTACCAGGTAGCTGCTACCCCCTCTTGAAGTATCCTGGGATTGTGGCTATAAAGCTAATCTCTTGATCACATTTACAGCTTTGCACTCTTTCTTCCTGCCTTTGATAACCAACCGAGGGGCAGTGTGTACTGGAATTGTTGCCATGAGTATGTCTATCTTGGTGGTGACATTGGGACTTAGGAAAAGCATTGTTTATGGCATGATGCTTAATGCTTCTTAGAAACCAGAAATCTTTGAGCTCTTCTGTGCACAGCTTTCTATTCCCTGTGACTAAGAAGCTTCCTAATAAATCCACACCAGACAACATTTGTCTTTTATTTTTTCATGCTTATTAATAGTATTTCCCACTCATAGAAAGAACACTTTGCAGTTCATAAATCATTTTCCTCAAAAAGCCCTGTGAAAAGAGGTCACTGAGCACATATGAATTAGAACTTCAAAATGACCTTAGAAACAACCTAGTCTAACTGTCTCATCTTATATATGAGGAAACTGTAGTCTAGAGTTTAAATGACTTGCCCAAGATCCCACAAGTAGTGAAAAGCAAGTCCTTTGCAAATCCATTGATTTTTGTCCCTGGAGATACTGCCTTGTACAGGAAAGATGAGGGAGCTGGGGCTCGGTTAAGTTGACATTTGCAGTGGTGGAGCCAGAATCTTCACTTGAAGACCGACAAAATGCTGACTGAACCAAGGACTTCGGAAAGTTCTACTGACTGCTCATGGGGGATGACAGTAACTTAGTTCCTTGATTCAGACACAAACAGCTGACTGTCTTCAGGTATTGAACCCATGAAGAAACTGTACCTGCTCAGTTGGAATAAGGAAGTAAGGTCTGTGCATGTGCTGTGGAATGGGCTGGCTTTTTCCAGTGTGTATCAAACTTGCAGGGTGGTAAGATCATAGGACTGAAGGGAAATTTTAGCTGTTCTCTTATGCTTTGCACCTGTGTGCACACTTAGGGAGGCTGGTTGTCAACCTTCTACTGTATTTCTTGAACGGCAAAGCTGTCAGAGGTGGAAACTATCACATCTAAGGTTTGAGGGAAGTTAAATGTGGTCCTCTTGTGAATGTAGTACTGGAAATGAAGAAAAGTAAACATGCTGAAAAAGGACAGGTTCAGCGATTGAATGTGGCTGTAAGTGGACTGACATCCGGAGTAAACTTGGACACTTGCTTGATGCACATCCCCCATAACCATAGCAGCTTTATCAACATGTTCAGTGAGGTGGAGATGAGCAACAAGACGTTCCAAGGGGGTTAGCAGTAAGGAGGAGGGAAAAGTATCTCATTTGAAGTCTTGAAAACAGGAAGTTAGAAGCTCTGTATTATTACACATTAAAATACTAATCCAGTTACCGAACTTCACAAACTGCAGACTTCGGGATGAAGTTAGAGTCACTGTCATCTGTGAGCATGGGGAGAATCGGCTGTTAGCTTTCCAGAGCTCACACGTCTGGGACTATTTTGGGGAAGGTGAGTGCAAGTCCCTCGGGTCTGGCGGGAGGGGCGTCCCCGGGCCTCGCTTGCCCCGCCCCTGTCTCCCCAGCGGGTGCTTGGTCTCAGCACTGGCCCTGATGCTTGGCTCAGGTGCCCTACATCCCAGGTACCCACTAAGCATTTGAGGTCAAATGGCCCTGCCTTGTGGCCCGGGGGCCGAAATGCCACCTGAGGCTTTGAATCGAACGCACAACTCGGGCAGTTGGGAGCAGCCTATATGTGACTAAACCGGAGGAGGCACGGCGGGCTGCCGGGACAAGAGGGAGTCAGTTCCTGTCGCGACTCAAGTCGCTGACTGCAGACACACTGGTTTTCCCGGGAAACCTTTAGACGCTTCTCCAGCCCGCGGCTCTGGGGCCCTTGATGAAGCCCACCCCAAGCCCCACGGCAGTTACAGTAGGGCCAGGATAGGGCTTTCCTCTTCCGGGCCAGAGCATTTCCTACCGACTTAAGTGACTGGAGGGTTGAGGGGCGGCTACACCACGGCTCCCTGGGGGGAGGGGAGGCACAAAATCGGGGCATTTCCCCAGGAAAGTGGGCGAAGCCAGCCTAACTGCCCACCTCTGGGGTCGTACTAAGGTCAGCTGGTGGCCGGGGGAAGGCTCCCTCCTAGGGTGTCTCGGTCTGGGGGCAGCCGCTGGGTGAGGGGGAGCGCGCGCCGGGCTGAGCCTCCTCGCGGCGCTCGTCCTGGGGACACACGTCCGACCGGAGGGCCTCCCCTGCCCACCCCGGCCACCTCCGTTCTCCGGAGCAGCCCTCAGGGAGAGCCCCGAGCCTCACTTCCGGGTTCCGTCCCGCGCCGCGCACGGCACTTCCGGCAGCGCGTGGTCGGGTTCTCGCTGCCCAAGCGGAAGTTCCGGCGGGGGCAGCGGGAGGGGGAGGGGCCGGGGTGGGGGGGTGGGGAGCTCTGTGAGTATCCGAGCCAGAGAAAGAGGTGAGTCGCCCAGGACGGATTGGAGCCCCCGGGAGCTGGGCGCGGCGGAGGTACCATTGTCCGGGAGTCCGGGGGGTGGGGTGCGTAGGGGCTGGGGGGCAGACGGGACCATCGGGAGGGATCCGACGCAGCGGTGGGCGACGGAGGCCGGGCAGAGAGAGGAACGAACGAGGCGGGAGGTTCTCTGGTCGGGGCTCCCGAGGCACCAACGAGAGGGGCGCGGGCGGGCGGTGCGCCATTGTGTGGGACCCCGGGACCGGAGATGGAACGTGCCATTGTGAGGCTGCGGGAGGGGAGGGGGCACGAGTAGGCTATCCCATTGTGAGGATGGGGAGCAGGAGGGATGCCCTAGCTGGGATGTCCCATTGTGAGTTGGGGGGAACAGGTGGGATGGATTAAGTAGGATGTCCCATTGTGGAATGGGGGGAGCCGGAGGGATGCTCTGGGTGGAATGTCCCATTGTCAGGTGGGGAGAACAGGTGGATGGCCTAGTGGGATGTCCCATTGTGGGGATGGGGGGCAGGAGGGATGCCCTAGCTGGGATGTCCTATTGTGAGTTGGGGGGAGGAGGGATGCCCCGAGTGGGATGTCCCATTGTCAAATGGGGAGAGCAGGTGAATGTCCTAGATGGAATGTCCCATTGTGAGTTAGGGGGGAGCATGTGGAATGTATTAGGTGGGATGTCCCATTGTGAGTTGTGGGGAGCATGTGGGATGTATTAGGTGGGATGTCCCATTGTGGGATGGGGGGAGCAGGTGGGATGCAGTAGGTGGGATGTCCCACAGGGAGTGGTGGGTGCAGGTGGAATGCCCTAGGTGGGATGTCTCGTTGTGGGGATGTGTAGAGACAGGAGTAGAATGTCACATCGTGGAAAAGTTGGCGGACAGGAGTGGGATGTCCCATTGTGGGGTGGGGAGAGCAGAAGGGATGCCCTGAGTGGCATGTTCCATGGGGTGGGGGGGTGTGGGAAGACAGGAGAGAGAAGGCCCTTGAGGAAGCCCCTAATGGGTGTCCCACTGCTGAAATGCTCTGTGTATTGGCAGGGACGAGGAGACAGGCACTGAAGGCTCTAGGTGGGATAACCCCTTGTGGAGATTTCTGGGGTGAAATGGCTCCCTATGGGGGACTTACCCAGTGAGGGAGAGCAGTGAGTGGGGGTCCCGTTGTAGGGTCTTGAGAGGCCTGGATGGGATGGGTCATCATGAGGATGCCTGGTGGAAGGAGGGGGAGAGGCCATTGGTGCTCATCAAAAGCCCCCAGGGACAGTATTGGGGGGGCTCCTATGGATGGGACAGTCCTTGTCCAGGTGGGGAGGATGCCCTATTGTAGAAACTCCCAACAGTCTCTGTGTAGTGGGGAGTTAGTGAGATGCCTCCTGGGAGAGGGGATGGTGTATGGAATAGATGTGTGGGGCTGCTAGAAAAGGGGGTGCAGACCATGCAGACCCCGTGTGACTCAATGGAGGGGAAGCCTGGGATGGGCCATGGAGGTGTGGGTTGGTCATTGGGGCTCCTGGTGAAAGATGAGTCCTAGGATGAATGTCTGAGGGGGCCTAGCTGAATTTCAAAAGGCCAGTTGGGTGTGGGCAGGGGCAGCATAGGAAGTGTTCCCAGTTAACTTCTCTTTCTGGCTTTCCTTTTGTCAGGGTGGCCCAGGCCAAGGAGGAAGAGAAAGTGGGCTTTGGGGGTTGGGATGGGAGTCGGAGGAAAGAGAGGTCCCTGGGGTTTCTGGGCCTGAAAGGTCAGAGAAATATTTTTCCGCAATTGGAGGAGGGTCTAGAGGGTTGAGGTTTGACCAGGGGTCTCTTCCTGCCTGGTTATGCTGAATCCCCTGCCCCTCTGCTCTGGCCCTCCCTGTGGCTGGCCTAGTGGCCAGTGGGGTTAACGCTACTGATCCTGTCCAGTTTGGCACCTTTCCAGACAGGGCCACTCCACTCTGTCTCTGAGCCAGGCCAGATGGGATAGTCCTTAGGCCTTGTTGACCTGGCTTTGGGGCAGAGGGGGTGGGGGGCTTCTCCTGTCTCCTGTCCCATGCACTCCCTAGGTTATTTGTAGTTAGCCAAAGATGTCAGAGCTCACAGGGACCTGTCCAAGGTCACATAGAGAGTCAGGGGCAGAGGCAGGACTGCTCACTAGGATACAGTCCTGTCCACTTTCACCTAACCTCAGTCCTCTCTGCCAAGGTGGAGGCCAGCAATAGAGCTGATGGGGGTCTGGGGGTAGGGTTACCCTGAAACCTGCCATCGTCCATGGAGAAGACCCTAGAGGAAGGGCCAGACTCACACAGCCCTTGTCCCTTCGTCCCCATGCAGGCCCCAGCGTTGTCACCCCGTTGGTGTATGTGTGGTAACAACATGTCTGTCCCCCTGCTCTCCGACGCTGCGACTGTTTCAGGAGCTGAGCGGGAGACAGCAGCGGTAAGAGCCAGGGCCGCCCTGAGGGATGTGGGAAAGGTGGAGGTGGCCCCACTGCCGCTTCCCTAGGGCATGAAACAGATAATGACCGGTTTGCCCATGGCCTCAGTTTCTGGGGGCGGGGGAGGGGTTGGCTGGAGGAGAGGCCATGGAGAGGAATGGGGTTCAGGAAGGAGCCCCAAGTCTCTTAGCCCCTGCTCTGGTTTCTCTTCTTCCTGCAGGTTATTTTTTTACATGGACTTGGAGACTCAGGGTAAGTGAGGTGCCTTGGGGGGAGGTAGGCCCCAGCCTAGGAAGCTGGTGCCTGGCAACCTCCCCATCATGTACCCCTCTCTCCCTGGCCTGGCCTTGCTTTCTTCCCACAGGCACAGCTGGGCTGATGCCCTTTCCTCCATCCGCCTTCCCTATGTCAAGTACATCTGTCCCCATGCGTAAGTGATGCCTTTGGGGGAGGGGAGGCAGAGCTCAGGAGAGAGGCTGAAGAGTGGGAAGGTCAGGGCAGAGGGGCCTCCCATCACATCTTCCTCCTTGGACCCCTTCCCTAGCCACTGGATCCCCAAGCTAGGTCACAGGGGACCCGAATCAGACCCTGCCTTGAGGAGTCATCAGAATGAGGGCCACTTCCCTGCCCTTACCCCTCCTGCCAATTCTGGACCCCCAGCACTCACCAGGCAGATGGGTAGATGGGGAGCTCTCCGATGTCGATGTTAGTGCGCTGATGCTCAAACCTGAGCAGCCTCTGGCCCCATGTGGCTGGTTGCCTGGCAGTTCTTCAAACATTGGTCTGGGGATGGGGAGGGCCTCCTTCAGTACTGATCCGGCCCCTGGGCCTGGTACCCAAGGCTCCACCCTTAGGATCCTCCCGGTGGACTGAGGTCCAGGAGTGGCGGGGAGGGGAGCAGTCACTTTCCTTATTCCTTTCTTGTCTCCCCAGGCCTCGGATCCCAGTCACACTGAACATGAAGATGGTGATGCCTTCCTGGTAAGTGATAATGGCCAGGGTTGGGTTTAGTTCTTGGAGGGTCTTCTCAGACAAGAGAGGAATTGATCCAGGGCAGGTCCTGGGAGAGCTCAGGTCCCCTTGTCTGCCTCATCTCTAGGTTTGACCTGATGGGCTTGAGCCCCGATGCCCCAGAAGATGAAGCTGGGATCAAGAAAGCAGCTGAGAGCAGTAAGTCTTTCTCATTCCCCCAATTCACAGACCTTCAGTCAGTCAGCACAGAATGAGCATTAAGGAGGCCTTATTGTGCGCAGGTCACTGTGCTAGGGAGATTCCAAAGGTGTAGGTAAGAATCAGTCTGTGGAGTCCATGGAGTTTATGGCCTAGGACAGCGTACCATTCATACATTCATGAAGATCATTCATGCAATAAATGTTCTCACTGGGCTTTTGGGGTGTAGGGAAGGTTGGTGGGGCAGAATACAGAGTTCAGCTGGGATACACAGTATCTGCCTTCATGGAGCAGATGACTGCTCCCCATTTCTGGAAGACCCAGGTTTTAGGCCTTTGAGGGGACCCCCACAGACTCTTTCTTCATCCAACCCCCCCTTGTACTCTGTTCCCTTCCCTGCCCCCTCTAGTCAAGGCCCTGATTGAGCACGAAGTGAAGAACGGAATTCCAGCCAATCGAATCATTTTGGGGGGCTTCTCTCAGGTGAGGAAGGGGTACTGGGGCCTGGCTGTGAAGGTGGGGGGGGCCAGGCGGAACATGACCGGGAGACTGTGGAAGTTGGTGTCTCTGGGTATGTCCTGACCCAGGCCTCCGGCTGGGCCTGCCCCAGGGTGGAGCCCTTTCCCTTTACACAGCTCTCACCTGTCCACATCCCCTGGCTGGCATCGTGGCCCTCAGCTGCTGGCTCCCCCTGCATCGGGCCTTCCCTCAGGTAAGTGACCCTGGCTGGCCGATCTAGCCTCTCCTCTCACCTCATTTCTTGTATCAGAACGTGCTGGAGGTAGACATGACTGGATCGTCAGGTTAGAGGCAGCTGGAACCACCCTAGGCCAGGCCCTCATTTTACACAACCCAGAGATGGAAGCCAGTTGCCTAACGAGGTGGCAGGAGCCCATAGGGAGGAGGTGGCAGAGCCAGCATCTGACCCCAAGGCCTCGGATTTCGAAGCTAATGCTTTCCCCCATGATCATCTAAGTTTGACAGATCAGGAAACCTGAAGCTCAGGGGAGTGAAAACTCCTTCCCCAACTACACAGTAAGGTGGTGTGGAGCCAGGACTCTCAGGCCTGTGACCCTGGGTATCCTTCCCCCACATCACATTACTCTGGCTCCCAGAGTAGAGAATGCTGGAGGAACAGAAGCACCAGGACTGGA
The DNA here is from genome assembly GCF_028372415.1 of Notamacropus eugenii. Lineage (NCBI taxonomy): Eukaryota > Metazoa > Chordata > Mammalia > Diprotodontia > Macropodidae > Notamacropus > Notamacropus eugenii. The sequence goes on from NC_092876.1 coordinate 64,178,793, forward strand.
AGGAATCTGGCTCATTTGGTGCCAGGATTCTTTTCCTGGTTTGTATCATGGGCCCCTCAGGCATGATCCAGAGACCAGGTGAAGAACCCCCCAGGCCCTTTCTTTGAATGTTTGTGGTCCACATTCTGAACTGGAGGAAATGTTCAATTTCATTTGAAGATTTAGTAAAAATAAAAATGTACATTTTTCCCTCATCCAAGTACACAGACACCCCTTGAAATCTATCCATGGTTAAGAATCCCTCATCTAGCCCAACATTCTCATTTTGCTATTAAGGGGGAAAAATGTATGAATATTTTTTAGCACATCACACAAGCCTTAATAATATTGACCAACAAACATTATGTGGCTACAGTGTGCCAGGCACTGTGCTATAGGGTGCTGGGAGATACAAAGAAAAATTAAACTGCCCCTCCCTCGAAAGCTTACATGCTGCTGGGTCAGGAGAATGGGACACGTTCAAAATTAATGCTGAGTGATTTGATGGGTGGAATGAGAGGCCTCCTGGGTGGGTGGCACTACAGCCCCAGCCCCGCTCAGCTACCATCCTCCCAAAACATGTCATAGTGAGCGTGACCAACAGTCCAGGCAGCTTCCTGTTTCCTGTTGATGCCTCCTTTAATTAGTGTTAATAACTTGGTTTGAGTTTTGTAGTTCAGGGCTGTCTTCAGTTAGTCACTGTGTCTGTCCCAGGTTCGGAGGGCACTGCATTGGCAGGGGGTGACCCTCCTTGAATTGTTTTCTTTGAATGTTTCTCTGAATCATTCTGGATATGCTACTGTCTCACCCTCTTCTGATGGCAGCTGGTCCAACTCTTGCCTGGTCACTGGGTACATCATTTGCTTCCAACTCTGCTACTACAAAGAGTGGTGGCGGTGTGCAGCTGTGCCTGACTCTCTGTGACCCCATCTGGGGTTTTCTTGGCAAAGATACTGGAGTACATTGCTATTTCCTTCTCCAGTTCATTTTACAGATGGGGAAACTGAGGCAAACAGGTTAGGATTGCCTAGGATCGCCTAGCTAGTAAGTGTCTGAGGTTGAATTTGAACTCAGGTCTCCCTGACTCCAGGGTGATTTCTCCACCATGCTTTCTAGCTGCCCTGTTACACAGAGTGCTCCCAGGAATATTGTATGAGATGGGTCTTTTATCGTTGTGAGTAACCTCCTTGGGATTTAGATCCAGTAGCAAGAATGCTGGGTCCTAGGCAGAAAGTGGGCTGCTGCAGCATTGGGCCAGAACTCAGATCAGTCGAGGAGTCTCTACCAAGGACTTTCTCCTCCCTCAGTGACCCTGGTAGCCTCTTTCCCTGAACTCTGACTGCCCCACAGGCAGCCAATGGCACAGCCCGGGACATGGCCATCCTGCAGTGCCATGGCGAGCTGGACCCCATGGTGCCCGTGCGCTTCGGAGCCCTCACCTCAGAGAAACTCAAGTCTGTTGTCCCTCCGGCTAAGGTCCAGTTTAAGACCTACCCGGGGGTTATGCACAGCTCCTGTCCTCAGGTCAGTGCCCCCCATGATGCCTCCTCCCTTTCCCCCTCCCACCCCATGACCCCACCTGATGGACTTTCACTCTACAGGAGATGGCAGCTGTGAAGGAATTCATTGAGAAGCTGCTGCCCCCCATCTAACAGGAACCACCCTGCCCTGCTCCCCCCGGGGGGCCGAGGGGCCCACAGCAGTATCTGATCTCTGAACACGAAGTGGAAGCCATGGCAGCCCCTCCCCCCCGGGTCTTTGAGGGCATTGGAGGATTGGGCCCCTCCCCCTTGGAGATCTTCCTAGCTCCTCTTCCCTGTCTCTTTCCCTGTCCTAGCACTGTCCTGGGAGGTTGGGGATCAAGGGTGCAGTCTCCATCTCCTCAGCTGCCAGTCTGTCCTCCAGGATCTTCCTGTCCCCCAGGGCCACAGTATTGCCAGGGGTGCGTGGGGGCCCAGCTGCTGACCCACTCAGGACCTGTATGTACCTCACGGGTCCAGCTTCTGGGTGTACCTCTCTCCTTTTCTTCCCCCCAGTGACCTCAGTGTTTGGGCTCCCCCCACCCATACACCCACTCCCCCCTCCTCCTCCTCCTGCTGCAGGGAGAGCTGGGGTCCACCCTTCCTCATTCAGATAATCATGCGTCTTCTGTTGCTTTCCTGTTCTCTGGCCCTCATCATGAATGTCTATTCTCTCTGCTGACAATGCACCTACCCTGGGCCCGAGGCCCCTCTTGCTGCTGTGCCCCTCCCTGCCAGGGAGGGGCTTGGGTCCAGGCCTTGGGGGTGGGGAGAGGGCAGGTGCACCTGGGCTGGAGCTTCTCTCTCCCTGACCCCACTCGCCACAAAAAAGATCCCTGGTGGAATCTCCTTCCAGGCTGCAGGGCTAGGGCTTGGATACCCCCGTTTCTAGGCTGCGGGGAGCTAGGCCTGGCCCTCTGGAAGAAGGATGGAGGACCCCTTCGCTGCCTCAGCTGGATGGTGCCCAGATGTTCTTGGCCTGTTCTCCTCATCCCCTTCCCCCTAGGGAGGGGGCTGAGGCTCAGGTTCTGAGCCCCAAAGGGGCTCATCTTCCTCCTCCTCCATGCGGTTTTGGGTGTTTTCGTTCCTTGTTTTGTGTCTCCAAGTCAAATCAGATTAAAGAACAAACCTTCCACCTTGGTCATTGATTTGAGTTGGGCGAGGGGAGGGGGTTCAGAAGCATAGAGTGGGTCAACTGCCATCATACCCCCCAGAGACAAAGTGGGCCCAGAGACAAAAGTATAAGAAGCTTTATTTGTGAACCTGATTACAAGACTAGAAATGATTTTGGGAGGAGGGGCTGGGCCTGACCCATGGCTCCCTGCCCAGCCCCTATGTTTTGGGGACCACAGTGGGACAGACACAGCCTGTCCCTCTTGGGGAGGGAAGGACCTGAGGTTTTCAGTTCCTTGGTGGATGGCAGGGAGAGTGAGGTAGGAAGGGAAGGCCCTCTCCTGTGCCCTCCTAGGTAAGCAAGCTCAAGCTTAGTTGGCTCAGCCCCCTGGGGGAAGTTCTGTGGGGTGTGAGGTTCAGCATCTGCCCCTCCCTTTCTCCCTCCATCCTCAGGAAGCCAGCCCTCCATGGGATAAAGTCCATGTTAAAGCTCAGGCTGGGGAGGCCCATCATTTCCAATGTTCCTCAATGGTAGATCAGGCCTGGTTACTAAATCCTGTTGGATTCTGTTCCTGCCATCGCCAAAGGTCCTCACCTGAAACAGGCAGGGAGAAGGTGACTTGGGGTCCTGGGTGAGACAGGGGGGCAGAGGACAAGCCCCCTCCCACATTCAGCCCATCCCTAACCAGAACCCTCCCCAGTTACTTACACATCTTGTCGAGGCCGAAATCTGCTTTCCAGCCCAGCTCCTCCTGTGCCAGCTTGGGGTTGGCATAGCAGGTGGCCACATCCCCATCCCGGCGGGCCACAATCTTATATGGGATCTAGAACCAAACAACAGTGAAAGGTCTGCAGGGAGTAGAGGCAGACTAGGAGGGGGGTAATGCCTGGTGAAGGAGTAGGTCCTTGGCACAAGAACTATCTGTCTGACCACCACTCCAGGAGGGAGCTGGGAGTGTTAGCCCCATTTTACAGATGATGACTCCATCACAGGCTCACATACACAGCAGGAAAGTGGCTTCAGAGGAAGCTAGGCTAACCCTCGCACTTAACACGAGGAAACAGAGGCCCTCTCGTGGTTCTAGAGCTGGCCGGTGGTAGAGCCAGGATCCCTGCCCTTTCCCACACTCCTCTGCCTCAGGAGTCACAGGTATCATGGTCTGGTGGAGGCAGGGCCTGGGGGGGGCATAGGGCATGGGCATCAGTCCCACCTTCTTTCCAGAGGCTTTCTCCATGGCAGTCACCATCTGTAGCACAGAATAGCCTGTGCCTGTCCCCAAGTTATAGATCTGTGGGGGCAAGGTTTCCTGTGAGAGGGGGTGGCTGACAGTGCTAGGGACCCCACTTTTCAGCATCTGCCACCAGTTGCCCCCACAGCCTTGCTGCCTACCCGACAGCCACACTGTTCCTTAAGTTTCTTCAGGGCTGTGATGTGGCCCTTAGCCAAGTCCACGACATGGATGTAATCCCGGACACCTGCATGGAGGAGGTGGTGCATTAGCCCCCAACTACTGGCAGGACTCCCTTGTCCACTAAGTACCTGCCCCTCACCCCACACTGGAATGGATGAGTTCAAACATTATATTGATTAAGCCTGGAGCATGTGGAGTGCTGATCTGGGGGCCTTGTCCTCAGCAACCCCTCACCTGTCCCATCCACTGTGCTGTAGTCATTGCCATAGACGCTGAGGACCTCCCGACGTCCGACTGCCACCTGGATGGTGGAGGGGAGTTAGGGTTAGCCCTCATCCCTAAATCCCAGGCAAGTGTGGCTCCACCCCACCCCCTGCCCGAGGGGTACCTGGGAGACGTAGGGCATCAGATTGTTGGGGATGCCTTGTGGGTCCTCCCCGATGCGGCCAGAGGCATGGGCCCCGATGGGGTTAAAGTATCTCAGCAGCACTGCATTCCAGGCCTGTGGATCCCAGAGCTGTCAGCCTAGGGGGCCTTGCAGGTAGCCTTCCCAAACTCCTGACCTCTTCACATGTGGACTGGTCATGGGGAGAGGTACCTACTGCCCTAGTGACCTTAAGGAAGTCACTCCCCCCTCACCAGGCCTCAACTGCCCCATCTGTAATAGGTCTTTACCTTCTCTGCCTGGCACAGGTCCCGGATCATCTCCTCGATGAAGAACTTGGACTTGCCATAGGGGTTGGTGCAGCCCCCAGTGGGGTGGTTCTCATCCAGGGGGAGGTAGTGGGGGTTTCCGTAGACGGTAGCTGAGCTGCTGAACACCAAGTTCTTCACCCCATGAGTGTTCATGGTCTGAGCCACCAGAAGGGAAAGAGGTGAGGACAGAGGCCTCAGCCCTGGAAGGCCCTGGGGTTGTCCTCCTGCCTGCCCTCCAAAGCCCATTCAGGCAGTCGGGCTGGGAGGAATGGACCTCTTGTCCCATCTCAGTCCCTTCTTGCCTCTCCTCTTCCGAGGTCCCCAGAGGTCAGGGCTCAGCTCCCAGTCACTTCTTATCCCTCTTATCCTTTGACAGCCTGGGTCAGTCTAAGGTTCTACTGCCCCTCTAAGACTACCTGCCATCATCACCGAATCAGTGGGCAGAGGTCCTGGAAGGTGGCATCTGTCTGGCCCAAGCCTCTTACCTCCAGCAGCTGGATGGTCCCTGTGAGGTTGACCCTGTAATAGTCCAGAGGTTTCTGTACCGACTCCCCAACTGCCTTGAGCCCCGCGAAGTGGATCACAGCCACAAAACTGTGCTGTAGGAAAGATGGTATGGAGGCAGGCTAGGCTTGCGGGAATCCCAGTCCTGGGTCCATTCGATAGGGTCCATGCCCTAGGCCCACCTTGGGTCTCCCCCCTCACCTTCTTAAAGAGTCCTTGCAGGGCTGCTTTGTCTAGAATATCCATCTCCTCAAACTCCACCTTCTTGCCTGTGAGTTCCTCCACTCGCCTTAGGCTCTCAGGCATGGGCCCCTCCCCTGGATGAGAGGGAAGGCAGGCTCTAGAGATCTGGGAGAGAAAGGCAGGCCCTGGGGGCCTGGGAGAGATGACAGGCTCTCATGGACATCCCCTCCCCGCCACTGGCAGGCTGGGCCATGGATAGGTGCTGGGGACCTCACCACGGACGGTGTTGTGGAAGTTGTCAATGACCACGGGCTGGTAGCCTGCCTCCAGCAGCTCCAGGACGGTGTGGCTGCCAATGTAGCCAGCTCCTCCAGTGACCAGCACCTTCTCGGCCATCCTTCACACCTGGGGTGGCAGAGGGCACCTCAGAGAGGCGGGGGCTATCTGGGACAATAACCAAAGCCCCTCCTCCTGCAGCCCCATATCCCTGCTTGGGCTCATTCCCTCTTTTCCCAGCACTGCTGGCCTGGGTGATCTCCAAGCACCAGACTCACTGGGGTGGGGGTGGGGGGGTCCTGGAAGCAGACATATGTCAGCTAAGCTGTGCTAGGCAGGCAGGTCCAGGAGCTCCTCTGGAGATCCGGGAGGGCCTGGGCTGTGGACGTGGCTCAACCCCAGCCAAGCCCTCAGGTAGGGAGTTTCCTCCCCGCCAAGGGAAGAGGGAGGAGGAATTCATTCAGGTTTTCAAAGAACTCCTGCTTCGCTTCCCTCTCCTCCCCCTGCCTCCTCTCGGGCTCCCATTTCTGCCCCTCCCTTCTCCCCGTCGCTGTCCAGCAGGAGCCGGCTCCAGGCCCCACCCCCGACCCGCTAAGTGGTTCGGCTCAGGACCTCCCCGGGGCTGAGACCCAAGGCCTCCTTGTTCCAGGACCCGAAGAAGGGCAAAGGGTCTCTTGGAAAAGAACCAGGGCCCCCTGGGGGCACCGACTGGGGACCCCCAAAGCCAAGGAGAGTCAGTCTGGTCCGGTCTGTCTGTAGCCAGCTCCCCAGAGAATGAAGGGGATGGTGAGGCCCAGTACAGGGAAAAGGGGGGGGTCTCCGGGCTCACGCCAGCCCTGCCCCCACCCCCCCTTCCTCCTCAGTGGGCCAGCCGCCAGCCTCAGGGACTTTGGCCCAAAGATACACAGCCCCACCAAATACAAACACCCATGAATACCCGAGTACGGCCCCCCCCCCCCCCCCCGCCCCCGACCCCTGGCTTCGGGCTCAGTTATTCCCTGGGGCAGGACATGGGGGGGGGGGTGAGTGTCCGAATCCAGGAGCGGGTGTGCTGCGCCCCGCCCCCCCGCACTCCCAAGACTGAGACTGCCCAAGGTGGCTCAGTCTTCCCTCGGCCCTTTACTTCTCCAGAAGCCCCCGTCCTCTCTCACTTACCACCTCCTAGCCTGGTGGCCTCCTCCAGTGTGGGAACCCTGCGGCCCTCCAGGTCCTCAAGTGCGGCCCTTTGACTGAATCCAAACTTTACAGAACAAATCCTCTTCGTAAAAGGAGTTGTTCGGTAAAACTTGACTCAAAGGCCCGCTCTCGAGGCCCTAGAGGGTCCATAGCCCCAACATCACTCCCCTCCCCTCCTTTCTCCTCCCCTGGAGCACCGCCCATCATGCTCTTGACACCGAGCACCCTCCCACCCCCCAATATCGCTCACCTCCCAAACTGCGCAGCCACTCGCTATGAAGAGGCAGCGCAGCTGGTGGGGCAGCGGATGGACCCGAGTTCAAATCTGCCCTCGGGCCCCGGCCAGGTGACCCTGAGTAAGTCACGACCTGCGTGCCTCAGTTTCTCCCATTGTAAAATGGGGATAATATCAGCCCAGCCGCCACGCGGGGCTGTTTTGGGGATGAAGTCGCGCTGCCTTAGGAAGGCCATCAACACCGGACGGGCGATGGTCACTGTCGGTCACGTCTACGCCTCTCGCTCGCTCGGACAGTTCGGACTCCCACCCACCCTCCTCTACCGTTCACCTCCCGGGCTCGGCTGCCCCGCCCTCCCTTCCGTTGTGTCCCAGAGCCCCGGGCCGCCTCTAACAGCGCCCGTAGCCCCCGTACCTGGTCAGCAGCCAAGGTGCCTTCCTGGATTACTCGTTCAGACGGGAGGGTGCAGCGCTAGGTCGGCTAAGGTCCAGGTTCACCTGCCGCGTTGCCCCTTTAAAGGTCCTAGCCACACCCCCTTCCACGCCCTCTTCCGAACACGCTACCTAAGGCCCCATGGAAACGTGTCACTGAGACTCCGGCTACGGGGTCCGGAGGAGGCCAAAAAGAACCCAGAAGGCTCTAAAGCGCCTGCGTGATGCGCTTCCGAAGCTGGGCTGGCAAGGAGAGAGAAGACTGTACCATTGTACCGCAGCGGACGGGGGAGGGAGGAATCGCTCCCAGTTGGGTGGGAGCGCGCGGAGGAAATGAATGGACCAGGCCCTACCACTGAGCCCCCAAGCGGAGGGGTGGCGAGCGGAGAGTTGTAGGACGTGAGGCCGAGCAGGTGCCTTTGCCGGAAGTCTGGCGGGGCGGGCTGGCAGACGCTCGTGTCTGGGACTCCCAAAGCCAAGCCTGACCGTGGAGCTCAGCGGCTGAGGGAGCCTGGGGGTAGGGGATGGGAGTGGGGGGTCCTTTAGGGGGCGGAACCTTGGAGCCGAGCCCTACGGCTACTTGCCCCGGGGCACGTGCTGTAAGCCCCACCGCCCGCACGCCCTCCGCGCTCAGCCAGGCGCACCGTGCGTGATCCTCCGTGACCGTGGGCGAGCCACCCGCTCCAGCTTATCTACAGAATGACCGGCCGGGGCTGGGGGGGCGAGGCGAGGCCAAACTCCACCCCCCCGACGTCCCGAGCCGCTTCTGGGCGTGGAGACGCCAGAAAATCGGTTTTCGTTTAATCCAGACCTGTTTTCTCTCCTTTTCACCTTACCCCGCCTCCCCAAACAAAAACTAAACTCTAGGAACCATCTGCATAACCAGACAAAACATTCCTCGCGGCCAGCAGGGTCTCCATTTCCCCGACTCCATCATCTTCACGCACCTTTGGGCCTCAGTTTCCTCATCTGTAACCTGAAAGGGCTGCCTCGTCTGGCGCCCGACCCTATCCGGACCGAGCCTTCCCCCCAAAGAGGAGGAAAAGGACAGTTCAAGAAAATAAACGTTTGTGAAGCGCCTCCTGTGTGTCCGACACGGTGCCAAACGCTGGGGATATAAATTTAAAAAAACCAAACCCTAGTTCCACACATGGAAGTAAATACCCAGCTGGCGCTACAGAGCCCAGGTCCAGGGGTGGTGACTGTGGACCCAGGAGGAAGGAGCATGGCTGCAGTTGCTCAGAGGGAGCTGTGTAGGAGGAAGAAAGGAAAGGGAATAAGCATTTAGTTAGCACTTACTATACGTGCTAGACACCGTGCTGAATTTGATCCTCACAACCCCGGGAGCTGGTTGCCATTATGATCCCTATGAGGCACGCAGAGGTTAAATGACTCACCCAAGGTTACACAGCCAGTAAGTGTCTGAGGCTGAATTTGAACTCATCTTTTTGGCTCCATATCAAGAAATGGCCTCTCTGCACTGCACCACCTAGCTGTCTTAGGGAAGGAATGCTAAGAACTAAAGGAGAGCTGATAATCATTTAATATCGTTTTTTGAGCCTTAATAAGGGCCAGAGCCTGAATGAATCAATCAGAAGATGAGCCTAGACCTCTGAGTAAACTCAGAGAATACCTCTTCCTATGTCAACAAGGCCAGACAGGGCTGACTTAAGAGTATTTTTCCTCTGTTTAAGTATGTGATCCTTAACCCCAGACACTATCTTGAATAATGGGATTTTTTTCGTATCTTAATATTTTGTGGACATATACTATGTTATGGCATGTTACTGGTAAAGAAAACACAGATATCCTGGGTTGTAATTAAAATTGACACAATGTCACATATTGTCAACCCTCTTATCTTACTGTATTTACAGTCTACTCAATTAAGAAAATTCCTTTCTCATGGTATAGTTAAAGACATACAGAAACTATAAATCTGAGGGACACAGACATCCTGGGATCATCCTAAAACAGATTTAAGCCTGTATCAGACAGTCAGAACTTAGGTTTTGGCTCCTTGTACAAGTTCGCTATCTTAGACTAGCTCAAAGGGAATAAACAACATTCATTAAGATATCGCCTAGCCTGTTTGCCTCCTATAACCAAACCTGCTGGCAGACTGTTATCCCCCAGCATGCATTTCTCCTTAACAGAAAGTGGTACCAAGACTTATGCATATACAAAGAACAGATAAAGGATTTCATGTGAAATTGTCCATCTCCACTCCCTCAAACTTTCTTTTTTTTAGGCTTATAAACAATTAACTGTTGGGATTTGAAAATTGTCCTGTTTGTCTGTGCCACGCTCAGAATGCCCTTTTGTTCTGTGTATTTAAAGTTTTTTTCAGTGATGCTCTTTGGGGGTGGGGTGGGAGTGCTATTACAACTATTATCTCCCCTCCAAAATTCTCAAGTCTCCTCCCGAAATAAAAGCTGTCCATTGTAACAAATAAGTATAGTCGATTAAGCGCAATGAACATTGTCTCTTAAAATGCATGTCTTATTCTACACCCCTAGTCTACCACCTCTCCGATGGAGTTGTGGTTTGCTACTGTTACTTTCCAAGGTTACTAAATGAGAAACTGACTGGATTTCTCGAGGAAGTCCTCAGTCCTGCTAATAGTCCCCTGCGCATCTATTGCCACTGAAGATGGTCAGTGTTATCCAGTCTTCAATGCTGACTCTACCCTCCCCAAACCTCCAAGGACAGATTGAATGAAAACTTGAGGGCAGGCACTTTCTCATCCTCAGTGCCTGGTTTCATCACCAAAGTCCTTGATGCTTATCACATGGTTCAACACCAGAAGTAGATTGGGTTTTATCAGTGGAAGTGATGCTAAAGAAGACGTAGTCCCATCTGCAGCCCAAGGATTCCCAGCTGGGAGCTTCTCCTTTCCCATCTGTACCTTCCTGGCTCTCCTCCCACCTGTCTAATCCTGCTAACCATGGGTGTCCCACAGGGCTCTTCTCCCACCATGCTATTTCTCTTACTGATCTCATGGGTTCCCATGGTTCAGTTATCATCTCTGTACTGATGATTCTCAAATCTACTTCTGTCTTTTCAGTCTCCCATCTCCAGCTGTCTACTGGACCTCTTGAACTAGACTTTCTGTAGATATCTTAAACTGAACAGATCCATTTTCCCCCTAAACTCTCCTCCTTTCCAAACTACCATATTATTGTCACAGCACCCTATCCTCCTACTCCCTCTGGCTCACAACCTAACTGGCATCCTTGATCCTCATTATCACTCATCCCTTATATCCAAACTGTTGCCAAGGTCTGTCAATTTTACCTTTGTAATATCTCTTGAATTCCCTCCTCTCCACTGGCACAGCTGCCACACCCTTGAGGTAGGCCCTCATCTCCTCATGCTTGGACTATTCCAGTAGTTGCTGGTGGGTCTGCACACATCTATCCCACACTGGGCCATCCTCTGCTCAGCCATGAAGTAAGGGATCTCCCTACAGGGCAGATTCAACCATTTCATCCCTCTATTCCATAAACCTAAGTGTCTCCCTGTCACCTCCCAGATCAAATATCAATTCTGTTGGTGTTCAAAGCCCTTTATAACCTTTCCAAGTCCTGTCACACCTAAAACCACTCTGATCCGCTGACACTGGCCTCCTGCGAGCACCCCTGACCAGCCATCTCTTGGCTCTGGGCATGTTCACTCATTTGTCAAATGCTCTGAATCCTACCTTTCCTGACCACTGGGAGCCTTTCCCCTTGAATATAGTCCTTTCTCTCTCTTAATCATTTCATGTTTATCCTACAGTTAACTTATTTGTACAGAGGCCATTGCGTGTTACCTCTCCTATTAGATGGGGAGCCCCCTGAGGGCAGGGTCATTTGACTTTCTTTTTATCTCCAGTGCATAGTATGATATCTGGCACAGAGTAGGCACAATATTTATTGAGTGAGCAGTGCTTTGCACACAGTAGTACTTTATTTAAAAAAATGAAAAGATCATCTGGGTCCTCTCTCCAGCTCCAATCCTAGGTTGGCAATGCAAGCGTCTCCATTTTAAATTTAAAGTCTTGCCCTAGGTTACATGACTAGGAGGTGAAAGAGCCCTAATTTTAATTGTGGTCTTCTGACTCCAAGTTCAATACTACCACACCAAGAATCCATGAGATTACTACTGCTTGATCTTCTGCCTCTCAAAACTCAGTGGAGTTAAGAATAATTGGCATTTTATATGGAGTCTAAGATTTGCAGTGCTTTTTACATTCTTTATCTGATGTCTGTCCCACAACGAAAACATGGGCTCTCCTTAGCTCCACTTGAGGAAACGATGGCTCAGTGAGATTGACTTGCCCAGAAATAGTCAGGAAGTATCTGACCCGGATTTCTGACCATCCACACTGCCCCTGTGATCATCCTCATAGAGGCATAAAGGGAACTCCTCGTATCTTAATTACTAGACCTAATGACCTTTACTCACTCTCATCTTTGGGCAGCATTTAACATTCACTGTCAACACCCTTCCTTCCACAAGATTCTCTCCTGGTTACCCTCCCACCTTTTCCTACTCAAGTCTTTTTTGCTGGCCCTTCATTGATGCCATGTCCACTACTAATAGTGTCTCCCCCAGGCTCTCTCTCTTTTTATTCCTATTAATTTATTTTTAGTTTTCAACATTCACTTCCACAAGATTTGGAGCTCCAAATTTTCTCCCCATCTCTCCCCTCCCTCCACCCCAACACGGCTTGCATTCTGATTACTTACCCCTTTCCCTAACCTGTCCTCCCTTCTATCACACCCCTCCCCCTTCTTTTATCCCCTCTTGTCTCTTGTAGGGCAAGATAGATTTCTAGACCCCATTGCCCCCCAGGTTCTCTCTTGACCCTCTCACTTGGTGACCTCATCAGCTCCCATTAGGTCAGTTATAATCTCTATGCAGTTGACTCCTGGGTCTCTAAATTCATTTCTATGCAAGCCCTCTCCAACCTTCAGTCTTGCATCACCAACTGTCTATTGGACATTCTGAGCCTGAGGTCTGACAACCTTCTCAACCTCAGTGTCCAAAACAGAACTCATTATCACCCTCCCTGCCCGGACCATTCGTCTTCATAAGATCTTACTGTCCTGGGCACCACCATCCTCCCAGGCACTCAGCCTCACCTCTGCGGTGTCATTCTCAACTCCTATTCTCACTCACCCTATATATCCAATTAGATGTCAAATTTAGTTCTACTTCCCCATTTCTCCAATGTGTCTCCTACTCTTCGCTCACCCAATCAACACCCTAGTGTAGGCCACCATCACCTCTTGGTGAGACTGCAAAAGTCTCTGTTGTTGTGGTCTCCCTTTCCTCCACTCCAGTCCATCATCCACACTCACCAAGGTGATTATCTTAAAGCACAAGTATGACCACATCACCACTGCTCTCACTAAACTCCAACGGCTCCCAATTCCCTCCAGGTTCTGGTATCTAAAGCCTTCCAACCTCTCCAGTCTCCTAACATGACTCCCTCCATCTAGCCATCCTGGACTATCTGCTGAACCTCCCATATGACTCTCCATTCCCAGTTTCCTTGTCTTTTCCCAAGTGTACTTTGTTCAGCACCTTTGCTTCAGAATCTCCAGCCTCAGTTCAGAGGCTTCCCTCTATATGGAAATTTCCTGAAACTGGCAGCTGCCAGTGCCCTCCCCAAGTTAGCTTGTGTTTGACGTCAAAATATTTTGGAGACATCCTGTTTTCCAGAGCTAAGGCCCAGCAAGCAGGCTGTGCCCTGAGTTTGGCATGACAATAATCCTTTGTGCCCTGGAATGATCTCATCCTCTGGCAAAGTGTACTGCTTGGACTAGAACCTTTTCCAGATCTACCCATCACATGTTCATAACCCCTATTTCTTGTCACTGATAGGTACTGCACTGCTGATCCCACCAAAGAACTCTGGTTCTGTGCCCCACAAGGTGGGAGGATCCCCAAGGGCCCATGGCAACACTAACTCAACACCTAAAAATGATGAGGTCATAATCCAGCCCCCTTGCAACATACAAGACCTGCCTTTGGCCCAGCATGTTAAGTCCTCCTTCCTGGGAGGGGGCTTCATCTTCCTCACTCTGAAATTACACTTCTCTTCTGAGTCTTGACTCTTTTATCTGTATCCTGCTGTTTGTTTGGTTCCAGCCACTCCCAGGTGGGAGGCCGGCTGCTGTCCAGTTGATATGAAATTCTAAGTACACTTATGCATGTACATATCATCTCCCCCAGAAGATAAACTGAAGTCTGGCAGTCCTCTCAACCTCAGTGTCCCTGTTGGGTGTGGGCGTGCTGAAGGGCCTCTGGAATTATTTCCAGCTCCACATCTCTGATTCTCATCATTAACTTTTCTCTATCAACTGATTTATTATCCCTTCCTAAAACCCGCCCCGGTCTGAAAGGCCGAGTCTGTTTTGTAGGTGGGCACTGGTAAGGGCAGCTTAGAGCTGAAGCAGACCTTAGTTCAACCCCTCTTCATGCTGTGGTTCTTCAAGAATCTCAGCTTCCCCTCATCCCTCAAATCATATATGCAAGTGGGGAACCAAAGCAATATCTAATCCCCTGGTTCCCCATGGTACTTGTGGAATTCTGAAGACTCATTGGCATTCCACCTTTTATTTACATTGGCTAGGGACAACCATTTAAAAATCATTTCCAGGTAGAGAATGGCATCTGAGGTTTGCAGTATCACTGCAACTGGCAGGATGGCACCAGGCAGCAGCCCTTCAGGAAATCCTAAGAAGGATTTAATCTTCAGCAGGACCTAAGCCCTTTCCACCCCCAGATAACAGATGGTGACTGGGGGTGTCAGTGTTCAAAGCCTTGGATGGAGAGGCTGAGGTCTTAGGAGGGCGAGCCAGAAATTCAGAGAAGCAGGATATAGCGAGGAAGGGGCCCCAAGGCCTCCTCCTAGCACCCTCCAGGACGTCCTTCTCAGGGTCAAAGATGAAGGAAAATGTGGCAGCAAAACTTCCAGATTCATAAGCCTCTTCTTGGGGAGGACTTGGGGCTTCTTCCTCTGACCCAATTCATCCAGCTTACTTAAGGGAAGCTTTTCCAGCCATGTATATACTGAGCGGAAGTTGATTTCCTAAAGAGGTCAGCTCTTAATCCCTTTGCTTTGACACCCCCAGCCCTGGCACTACTATTTCTTGGCTACTGTCAGTGTATCCCTTAATGCGGCAACGGGACAGCACTACGTGTTCTGAAGGTCCGTGGTTGCTGCTGGGATCTGGTTAGCTCAGCCTGTCACGGAAAGGGGTGAAGTCACAGCCTGGAGCTGAAAGTGGCCTGGGCCACTTTGGAACTGCTTTTTCTATTCAGGGCCTTGCAGATAAATTTTCCAGCTTCCAACAACTTCGGAAGGCTCACCCCCTTGAAAAAATAGTCATAAAATGGAGGGTCAGTTTGTCAGTAACCACTACTTTGAGGTGGAAGAAGAGGTAACAAAATTTGACAGATGGAAACACATGGCTGGTAAACTCAAATGGTAATAAAAATGCAGGGAAAATGGTCTACCTTTACATGGGAGTATACAACCTAGTAGCAGTTATGTGACTGTGAGGCCTTATGGGGTCAGGGAGAGAGGAAGGAAAAAAAAAAACCAGCCAGATTAGAAGCCTTTTAGCTGTCCCCTATCATCCTGTGAGACTGAGAACCTTGGCCTGTCTGAGTCCCTTTGTTCCATGGGCAGAGACAGAAGGGCATTATGGGAACTGTTAGGCCAGCGTAAAGGAGACTATACTAGTCTAGAGAAGAGTCAGGAGGCCTGGCTTCCAAAGCACTTGTGATCTTTAGCAAGGTCTCAATTCCCCCTAAAGTTAAGAAAAGTTAAGGCTAGATAATCTCTAAGGCTTCTCTCAGTTCTAAAATTCTCTGTTCTAAGGCCCTTCCAGCTCTAACATCCTGTGCTCTAAGGGCCCTCCCAGCTCTGACATCCTGGGTTCTAAGGTCCTTCCTAGCTCCAATATTTCAAGTTTGAAGGAACCTCTCAGCTCTGATATTCTATATTTTGGGGTCCCTCTAAGCTCTCACATCCATGTTCTAACATTCTGTATTCCTTGTCTTCAATTATTTGAAGGGTAGTTATATGAGAACAGGATTAGTTTTATTATACTCAGTCCTAGTGGAGAGAAAATTGGGGGAAATTGTGAGGGGGTGAATTTTAACTCAATGTATGAAAAAAATCTATCAACAATTAAAGCTGTTCAAAAGAATGTGGTACTGAACAAGAAACAGAGAAGTTGATCAGGGGAATAGATAGGTACACAATAAACAGAAGTAAATAACCACAGTAACTTAGTGTTTTTTGAACCTAAAGATTCAAGATTCAAGCTTTTGGGAAATAGCTGGGAAATTAGTCTGGCAGAAATTAAGCATAGACTAACATCTCACACAGTGTACCAAGATAAGGTCAAAATGGGTACATGATTTAAACATGAAGAATGATACTATAAGCAAATTAGAGGAGCATGGGAAAAATTACCTGTCAAAATCTATGGATAAGAGAGGAATTCACGACCAAACAAGATACAGAGAGGACTATGGGAAGTAAAATGGATAATTTTGATTACATAAAAATTAAGAGGTTTTGCACAAACAAAAAAGTTTTTGCAAAAACAAAACCAATGAAACCAAAATTAGAAGGAAAGAAGGAAACTGAGGAAAAAATGTTTACAGCATAAGAGCCATTCCCTAATTAATAAATGGTCAAAAGATATGCACAATTTTCAAAAAACATCAAAGCTAGCAATAATCATATAAAAACACTCTAAAATATTACTAGAGAAATGCAAATTAAAACAACTCTGAGGTTCCACCTCACACCAATAAGACTGCTAACATGACAGAAAAGGAAAGTGACAAATGCTGAAGGGGATGAAAAAAGACAGGTACAGTAATGCATTGATTGGTGGAGTTGTGAACTACTCCAACAATTTGGAACTATACCCAAAAGTCTGTAAAACTACACATACTCTTGGACCCGGCAATACCACTTGGTCTATACTCAAAGGAGATAAGGGCCCCCTAAGGAAAAAAAAAAGGAGGAAAAGGACTTACATGCATAAAAATATTTATATTAGCTCGTTTGTGGTAGCAAAAATTGCAAACTGAGGGAATGCCCATCAATGGGGAAATGGCTGAACAAGTTGTAGCATGATTGTGATGGGATACTACTGTGCTATGAGAGATTAAAGGGATGGCTTTAGAAAAAAATGGTTAAATTTGTATGACCTGATATAAAAGGAGGCGAGAACCAGGAGAAAATTCTACCATTAATTGTTAAACTAAAAGCAATACTGTAATGATTATCAACTGTGAAGGGCAGCAGCTTTGATCAATACGATGACAGACCACAGTTCCAAAGAACTCATGATGAAAATGCTATCTGCCTCCAGAAAGAGAACTCAGACTGCAGAATGAAGTGTATTTTTTTTTTTGCTTTCCCCCGCTTAATAATACAGTTAATATGGATTTCATATGTATGATAAGTATAATATTTCTTGCCTTATCAATGTGTGGGGGAGATGGAGGGAAAGAATCTAGAAATGAAAATTAAAAAACAAAACCAAATCCAGCTGTTGCCAAACGGAATGGTCTCTCTTAGGAGCAGTGGGTTCCCAACATTAGGTCTTTAAGCAGACTGGATGTTGCAGGCATTTTCTATCAGTATGTGAGACTCTCCAGCGCTGGCATTCTGTGTTTTAAGTTCTGTTCTGGCTTTTACGTTCTACTATGTTCTCAGCTTTCTTATATTCCTAATGTTTTATGGTTCTGAACTGTCTTGCTTCACCAGCCTATTAACTCTGCTGCCTCCAGGGCATCCACATAATCAGGAGATGTTTGATTTGGATTTTTTTTTTTAATCTCTTTTTCTTCCTTTATTTTGTGCAGGAAAATACCAGGCCCCTGCAGAAGACCAAGAAACCAGTTTGCTCAAGTAAACCAAAGATGGGTCTGGTGGCTTTGGCACTATGACCACTAGGGGGCAGATGATACTTACTGTTTCTATCCCCAGTCCATTCAGCATGTACAGAAGGTCTTCTGTTGCCACATTTCCCGATGCACCCTCAGCATATGGGCAGCCCCCAAGCCCAGCCACTGCTGAATCCACCACAGTCACTCCCATCTGGAAACATAAGTACGAAGAGAAATGGCTCCCTTGTGCAAGGAGGTCAACCTTTGCTTCTGAGGATTCTGGGACATTCCCTCTATAAATTCTCCCTTGGTTTGAGGAGATGCTTTGCAATTCCACCATTGAGGAGTTATTCCTTGGGCATACCAAGGAAAGACCCATGGTAAAGATAAATACATAAGGCTGTCATCAAGCCCAGATAACTCACTGTAAAGTGGATTAATTTAATGGATTTCTTTCTAGGGGGAAGATTTTAATAGAGGGGAAGAGGGATAAAACCTGACGGTAAGAGACATCTGGGGATGAAGGCAGGAGAAATCCAGAGGGAGAAAATAATTAAGTGGGGTTTATCAAAAACAAACTTGAAAGATTCAGAATGTTAGGACTGGAAGGCACCCTGGAGGTCATATACTCTGATGACTCATTTTACAGATGAGGACAACCTAGGCCCTGAGAAGTGAAGTGACCTTCCCACAGTCCTGCAGGTGGTAAGCAGTAGAGTAGGATTCAAATCCAAGTCCACTGATTCCAAATTCAATGCTTTACAACACTCTTATTTTACAGGGCTAGGAAACTGAGGCCCAAACAGTCAGTATGACTTACTCAGGATTCATACTGGTGAGTGAATGACAAAGTCAAGGAATCTAGGGCCTTCAAGCTCATAATCTGCCTAGGTCAGCCAGTACTGGTCAGGGGGAGTCCATGCCCAAGAGGCCCTTTCCTCTCTATGCCCAGGGAAGACAGTGAGGAGAAGACTAAGTCAGGTGACAGAGTGGCCACAGCTGGTGATGAAATAATTAAATATTATCAGAAAATTTCTGGCAACAGACAACTAGCCAGAAGAGCTTGGCTTCTGGTGCCTCCCCTGGACCAGGGCATTCAAAGCTGCTGCCACCTCTCCGTCTTCCTGATGCTGGTGACCACACAAGTTAGGAAAGAAAGGCCAGACATCTGCAGAAATAAGGGAAGTCATGGGATCATCCAGCTTAGAGAAGACAGGAGAGCAAAGGGGACAAAAAAGCAGATGAGGACGTCCACAAGCTCTGGCCACACCTCTGGCCTCATCTGCCCTATCCCCTTCTAAGCACACCCTGTTGAGCTTGGAATGGACTCCTCCTCATGCTGGTTGCAAATGCTTCCCTCTCCTTTTGAGATAAAACTCAGGATGCCTGCCACTCCATGAAGACTTAGAAGATCCTCACCCAATCCTAGGCAGAAGCGGTTGAGCTCCGCCTCCTCCAATTCCAAACAGACACTCCTGTTCAGCTCTTACAATGCTCTACAACTCTACCTCAAACTACTTTTCCATCCTCATATACCATAGGCCAGCACTTCATCTCGAGGCTCCACAACTTTTTCCTGGATGCACTCCATCTTTACCTCTACCTAACTGGATCATTCCTCTACATGAAGCCTTTCTTGACCACCTCTCCTTGTGAGCTCACTCTAGAAAATATCCGCTCTTTGTGAGCAAGAACTCTTTCATTTGGGGCTCTGTACTCCTGGTGCCTAGCAGAGTCTGGCATAGAGTAAGTACTTAATAAAGACTTGCTGAGTGATTTATTATTTGTGTATTTGTCTTGGTAGCTAGGTGGCACAGGAGATAGAGTGCTGGGCCTGGAGTCAGGAAGACCTGAATTCAAATCAGGCCTCTGACACTTACTAGCTGCGGCAAGTCACTTAACCTGTTTGCTTCAGTTTCCTCATCTGTAAAATGGGGGTAAAAATAGCATCTATCTCACAGAGTTGTTGCGAGAATCAAATGAGATAACTGAAAAGAACTTAGCACAGTGCCTGACACATAGTAAATGCTATATAAAAGCTAATTATTATTCTGTATTAGCTACTATTATTCTCCCCTTCCATTCCAGGCTGACAGCAGAGTCTGGGTTTGGTATTCAGGTGCTGAACAGTTTGTGGTTCAACGTTAGGGCGGAATGAAAGTGAGTGGCTACATTTCAGACATAGGGTTGGCATCAAAAGAACTTTCTGTCCTTAAGAGGGCAATGAATGAAATTGGTAAAGCTTTTTTTGGAGAAGTTGGCAGAACAAACCTCAGTGGAAACCAGATTGAGGTCCATCCCTCTGGGAATCTCTGGGAGAAGAGATCATAGGACTCAGATCTTGAAAGGGCTGTGAGATCATCTAGTCCAACCTGCTCACTTTACGAAGGGGAAACCGAGGCCAAGGGAGTTTAGGTAACTTGCCCAAGGCAGGACAGCCAGGATTTCAACCACATCTACTAAATCCAATTCTACTGTTCCCTTTCACCCACTGTACACATTTCTTCTTTTGAAGACTCATTTCCTTTCCTTTACCTGAAGAGCCATTAAGATGTTAGTGAGGGCTTGTCCATAAGTGTCATGGCAGTGGATGGCCAGGGCACTCACTGGTACCTCCTTCATGACAGCAGACAGCATATCCTTCATGCCAACCACGGTGCCCACGCCAATGGTGTCACCCAGTGAGATCTCAAAGCAGCCCATTGAGTATAGCTTCTTAGCCACCTGGAGAGTGAAGAGGACACTGGGCAGAGGATGACCTCCATGGGCTGAGAGATACAGGTGAAGGAAGAGAAACACTTGGCCCTCTCCTGCAATATGGTCATGGCACAAAGAGGCAACCCTGCCTGGGGCTGAGAAAAATCACAGGAGGCATTTCTTCCAGATCTTGCCTTTGACTCTGTGTCCCTACGGATCAGGTGACAGTAACACCTAAGAGTCAAAGGGCTGGAGGGGCTCTGAGGCCATTTAAACCAAACTCACAGCCACACACAAACTGCTACTTAGAGCATCCCTGGAAAGTGTCTGTCAGTCTGCTTCAACTCTTCCAGAAACAGAAAATTCATTATGCCTCCAAGCAGCCCCCTGAACTTTTCTAAGGCTCTCCTCACCATCTTCAGCTTTTTCCTGCTCCACATCACTTCCCAAGCTGTGCTCTGAGGTCAGAGAATAATCCCAAACTCTCTTCCACAGGCCAGCAATCACATTGCTGAAGAGCAGTCATAGCTGAATTTTTCTCTTCTGTAAGCTAAACATTTCCAGTTCTTTTAATGGTTCCGTACAGGACATGTTCCTGGAACCCTTCACCCTTCCAGCACTTAGGACAGTGACTGGCACACAGCAGGTGCCTAACAAACATCAGTACCTGCTGGTTTCATGTCATTTCCTGTACATTTAATCTCCTCCAACAAACTCCTACTCTTGTATATTGCCTCTCTCCCAAGCCCAGCTTCCATTTCTCCCCTAACTTTCCCTGGAGCTACGCCCATGGGAGAGGATGGATGTTTGCTAACAACCAGTTCAGAAAGCTTTTCCCTTGGAAAGAGAGCAAGAGATTCAGAAAGCCCATTATCTAGGCATAGAAACGACCTCTCCAATGAGACTTCAGGTGAGCCCTGCATGTCCACTGGCGAACAAGGGTTAATTCTCAGATGGGCCACTTGAGTGGTGACCAGAACAATAAGGGCTTATATAACCAGGGGAACAGGAAAAATGACTTTGTGCAGTCACAAATAGTGTCTCCAAATACTGGAAGAGGGGTTGATGAGCTTGGTTCTGAACAGTTGGAAGGTTCAGAGAAACAGAATGTTACAACACAAGGGAAGGAGCTCCCCACTTCCTGACAATGTCCTACAGGAGAATGGGCTGCCTTTGGAGGCTTCGAGGTCCCATCTGGGAAAGTCCTTCAGCAGAGGCTGGATGACCACTTGTCAGAGACTGCTGTGGAGAAAGCTCACGAGCTCTGGATACCCCTATCTTCTGCCCCTTGTCTTCTCACCCACAAGGTAGCCAAACCTTCACAAAACTCCTGTTCCAACAGACACACCTCAGCTACTTTGGTTGGGGAGATTTTCCCTTCATATGGGCATCCAAGCACGCAGGACACGTACCTGCCAGGAAAACATGCCCTAGTCAGGGGAGCCCCGAGTGGTGAAAGAACCAAGGCCCAGATGGAGCCCTGTGATGGGTCACACTACCCTCACCCGCCCTCCACATGTATGGAGCCTGAACCTGGATGGCTGATGATTCCATCTATACAGATGTGCAGATCACAACCCTTCCTGTGCCTCAGAAGGCAAGCTGCTAGGGCCAAAGGTCATCATCCAGTGACAATGCACCCCTCTACACTTCCTAAGGCTGTCTTCCAGACAAGGGTTTGCCTGGCACATCTCTCTGGCTTGGAGAGCTTGTACTCAGCTGGCACTGGAGACTCAGGGTCTCCTCTAAGCCATGAGGAGGCATCAGAGAAGGATGTCAGTGGAGATTCTCACTAATAATAGCAATAGTGTCTTGGACTCACCAAGAACTCAAAAGAAACAAGACTTTTTCCATTTTTCTGATTTCATTTTTCTCACCAAATCCCTGAAAGTCATGGGATCATGAACTCCATTTTATAGATGGGGAAACTGAGGCTCAAAGAGGTCATGAAGGCTCCAAGATCACAAGCTTTAGAACTGGAAGCGACCTCAGAGGCCATCTAGTTAAATCTCAAATTAAAGAGGAGAAAACTAAGGCCCAGTGAGGTTAAGAGACCTGTCAAGGTCACACAAGGGATAAATACCAAGGATTTGAACCCAGACTCTCTGAATTGAAATCCAGTCAGTGTGCCTGGGGGCAAAGCCAAGACGAACACCACTGACCCTCAGACCAATGCTGTCCTGAAAGACTCAGCCTCGGGCCTTCCCTGACAAACCAAGGGATGAATGGATGCCACTTCTGGCCAAATTCTGACCCACACAAGGGTGGGACTGGCCACACTGCAGGGAGCCCCCAAGGGGTAGGGAAAACAGGGCCTACTGGCTCACCCTCGGACAGGAATGTTGGCAGCTTTCGCTGCACTCAGGACTTTCTCAAAGCGCTCTAAGCTCTCATCAATGGAGCAGTTGATGTTCTTTTTGGTGAAGAGCTCTGAGGCAGCTCCAAAGATGGCCACTTCCTTGGCCCCTGCAGCGACCTAGCAAGAAGCAAGGAAATGTGGTCAGGCAGCACATTTGTAACAATAATGCTGGCTTTGGAGCTACAGGCCTGGGTTCAAATCCCAACTCTGCCTCTTCATGCCTCTGGAACCCTGGGCACCTCAGTTTCCTCCTCTCTAAAATGAGGGGGTTCAATTAGCTGGTCCTTGAAGTCCCTTCCAGCTCCACGTCTGTGATTCCTAGGTGTTACAGGGGACCACCACAATATGATCTAAAGCCCTTTTTCTCAACTGGGGACTGAAGGCCAATCAATCCATCAGACACAAAAGCCAAGTCTTTACTTTTTTTTTCTTCTGGAAATTAACAGACTTTGGCAGCAACCTCCAATGATTCTGTGTCCCCCAGTAGTAGTGATTATCCCAATAATTAACATTTCTACACCATTTACTATGGGCCAGGCACCATGTTAAGTGCTCTACAATTAGAATCTCAGAGTGGAAGCTGGTTCTTGTTCCATCTCGTTACCTCAGAACCTAACACATAATAGGCATTTAATACATATTTGGGGCACTAGAATCAAATGGAATGGGAACAAAAACTCAGTGCTTGCTTGTACTTGCTAAAAGGTCAATTGGCTCAAAGATTTAGAGATGGAAGGGCCTTCGAACCAATTGCCTCATATTACAGATGATGAAACTGAGGTCCAAAGGGGCCTCAAGTGACTTACCCATGGTCAGAGAGGCAGAATCAGGAGTTGAACCCAGGTCCTCTGCTTCCCAAGCCTAGTGGTCTTTCCATTAGGGAAAACAAACAAAATAACCCTTCCCAGGTGAGACCCTCCCAGAGGTGAGGATGGAGCCTCAGAGACCAGCAGGGGGCACTGTGAGCCAAGGCTTGAAGCTCAGGCTCTGACTGATGCAACATGTCCCTTTTACCGCTGCCTGGAAGCCTGTGAGATTGGGGGTCAGGACTGGGTAGGAAATGCCAGGAAACTTCTTGATGCCTTGCAGGACTTCAGCATGATCTGCCATCTGGGAAGCCAAGAGAAAAGCATCCCAGGGTTAGAAGGAACCTGGAGCATAGGGAATCCTCAATTACAGAAAATCACCCAGAATCCTAGAATCAGAGGGCTAGAACTGAAAGGGACCTCAGAGGCCATCTGGTACCACTCCACTATTTAGATGAGGAAACTGAGGCACAGGGCAGGATGTAGACTTGAGTGCTGAGTCCCCAGCAGTGGAAGAGAAGGCACAGCTCCTACAGAACAGTAGTGAGGGCGGTGACAAATGGGCTATACAAAGTGGTGTCTTTTCTGCAACCAAAGTGGGAGGCCCAGGATCATGGGCCCCATTTCACAGAAGGGAAAACTAAGGTCAAGAGAAATTGGGAATTCTCCAGGTTCATAAGCCCATAGCTTTGAGTGGGAAGGGTCTCCAAGGTCATCTAGTCAAACCTCTTAACAAGGAAGAAACTGAGGCCCATGGAGGTAAAATGACTAATGAGTAAGTAGAATCAGCAGCAGAATTCAGGCCTCCTGACTCCTAGATTTTTCTTCTACATCACAATGCTCGTAGTGAACTGAGGGAGGCCTACAGTGTAGACAATGTGATATGACCTTCAATCTAGCCTCCCCTAACTTTATGGCTCTGCTCCTGGTCGCTCCCTACATGGAGCTTTGCTGCACCCTCAGTTGTTAGCAACCTCTCCCTTCTCTACTGATCATTCACTGCTATCTTGTATTTCCTACCCCCCTCCAATTAGAATTCAGTAAGCTCCTTGGGGGCAGGGACAGTTTCCTTTTGTCACTGTATCCCAGTTCCCTGCTGGGTGTCTGGCACACAGTAGGGGCTTTACTGGAATGGATCAGGAGACCATGGTGGACAAGGGCATGGTATGCCCAAAAGAGCCTAGCAATACTCACTTGCAAAAGATTTCAATTCCAAGCATGACAAGGGAAATTTTCCATACAAACAAACCCCACCTGCAGGCCGCTCTCACCTGGGGCACCCACTTGGGCGACACGAAGCTGGTGGCCTCAATGACGGGGAGTCCTGCCTCAGACAACATATCTATCAGCCTGATTTTCAACTGCGAAGGTAAAATATGCTGCATAGGGGAGAAAGGCAGAGGGAGTAAAAGAATGAGTATGCACCAGGAAGTCCCTGGCCCTGGACTCCACTTCTGCTAGAGCACATCCAAGCTCTGACCTGGATTCCCAGGTTCACAGGGCTGGGTTTTCTCAAGTTCAGTCAGAAGGTGACCAAATGTCAAAGCCTATATTTGAGGGGAACACAGATCCAGGTTAGTGCCCCCTCCCCGACAGCTGCCATCAGCCCTCTGTCTCCTTTACCTGCTGGTCCCCAGAACCTCTCCCTCACAGCCCACATCCAGCTGGGCCTCAAGTCCTGCCAATTCTCCCTTCTCTTTGAGTAGATGACCTCTTACTCCAGGCCTCTAGAACTGTAATGCTTCCTAACTGTTGTTTCTGGGGCCTGATTTCTCCCACCTCTTATGTCTTGTTCTAGACAGAAATTGCCAAGTCAATCTTCCATCATGTTACTCCTCCAATCTTGCAACGGCTCCACAGGACCTCTAACTAAGAGGAACGGATGATTAGATCTTAAGAGACGACCGAATCATAGACTGAGAACTCTCCAGATTATCAACCCTGACTCCTTCATTTTACAGCTGAGGAAACTGAGGCTCAGAGAAGTGAAGAGAGGTTTTATTTACCCATCGAGTAAGTGTCTAAGGTGGGATCTGAACCGAAAGCCCCAACTCCCTGGTCCAGTACTCTCTCCTTACTGATTGCCTGGCCCTGAACACCACTTTTCCTCAGCTCTATCAGTGCTTGGTGAACGAATAAAACACCATATGTGAATGAGTCAACATAGCAAATATTTAATAAGTGCTGGGTTAACAGATTTTCCACAATTACCTTTTCATTTTGCAGACCATCTCGAGGGCCGACCTCCACGATTTTAACCTTCTTTGGGAATGCAGGTAAGCTGGAGGAGCCGATCTTGAACACAGGAAGGAAGAGAAGGAATGGTTGACACATTTCAGTAGGGGAAGGGACAATAACTGAAATAACTGAGCATCATTCAGTAACACTGACAATGCAGGAAGTAACTCCACACCATTTTAATCATTTGGCCGAGATTATGAACAAAAAGGAAGCTTCCAAACCTGAAATCCACCTTTTAATAAAATTTAAATTTATTTCAATGAACAACAACAAAACCCACCTTTTCTCTTCCCCCCCTTCCCATCCCTCAAAGGAAAAAGAAGAGCCTTGTAACAAACATATATAATCAAGCAAAACAAATTCCTGCACTGGTCATGTCCAAAAACTAGATGTCTCAGTGTGTCCCTGAAGTCCATCCTCTTTCTACCAGGAGGTGGAAGAAATTCATCTTTTTTTAAAATGACACAAATAACACAGAAACTGCTTTATTGCTAGGATCCATCCTCCAGAGCAAATGTAAAAATTCTCATTTAGTTACCCCTCCCTCAGCACTGGTTCTCAGGAAGCATTTCAGTCCTTTCTCCCCCACAAGAGCTCTATGCCCTCAGACCTCACCTTTGCTTTGCTTTGGTAACTCAAACCCTTTTACCTATTACGGATTTCCGTGTTTGTGTAGGGAGAAGAGCCCTGGTCTGTTTGAACTTCAACTTAGGCGATTACCAGACGTGTGTGCGATCCCGGGCGAGCCACTTAACCCCTTGGGTGCCTCAGTTACAGCAAATGGGTAGGATGGGGTAAGCGCATCCGACTCTCGGGGTGCTCAAACTAAAACAGGGAGGGTCCGTGTACCCTGCCCCCCAGAGTGTGGCACACATTAGGGCTCTCTAAGGGGTGGCTCCCCTGAACTGTCACACTGAACCCCCCACGAAAGCCAAGAGCTGCAGGAGTGCCGGGGGGGGGGGGGTCCGGAGGGCCTGGGTTCCAATCCCACTCCCCTGGGGGAAGCACTACGCAATGGAGAGGGGTCCGGAGGGCTTTCAGCTGGGGCTTAAAGGAGGCCGGGGCAGTCGGGGCCCAGAGCCGTCCTCCCCACGAGCCCCGACTCTGGCCTTTCCCTCCCCAGCGCAAAGCGCTGTGCCTGGCATACAGCAGGCGCTTCATAAATGCTTGCAGACCGAACAAGAGTTCCGAGCACCCCAAGCCTTCGTTTGGCCCGGGACGGGAGGCCCGGGGTCCGCCAGGCCGCCCGGAAAAGGCGCCCAGTGCGAATCCGGCCCTCACTGCCCCCTTCCACTGCTCCGCAAGCTCAGGCAAGGTCAGGGTGGCGGGCGTCACGGGAGACACAAAGGGGCGGAGGAAGGAAAGGAAGCGCCGAGGGAGTCGGGGGCGGGTCTGGGTCTGGGGGGGAACTTACAGCCCGCAGGGAAGACAACCCAACCATCCTAAGCCGCCGCGACGCTCTCCAAACCGGCCACATCCTAGAAGGCCCGAACTACGCAGGCGCCTAATGAGCGCTAGGTCGGAAGGGGCGGCCGAGCCGGGCGGGGGCGGGGCCTATGGGGGCGGGGCCGATGGGGGCGGGCCTCAGGGGGCGGGGCCTCCTCGGGGAGGGCGGGGCCGGAGAGACCGGCTTCTTCTCGCTCCTCTCTACAAGCTTAAACCCGGCCACGTGTTTCAGCCCGCCCTCTGCCCTTTATCCTCCGATCCGGCGGAGCCAGCAAGCTTGGCCAGGCTCCTCCCTAGGTTCTGGAAGTACAAAGATTAAAAAGCAAAAACAACCCGTCAGCTGGAAGGAGCTTTCACTCTGCTTGCTCCCGGGACCCCCGCCATGTCTGGGTTTTGTCTACACATCCTGCCCAGAAGGGAACCCCGAGTCCTTGGCACAGGGCACCCCAGAGCCCGAGGCGCTGCTCCTCGACGTTTACGTGTTTCTTTCTAGGGGTGTGAGGAGTGTTCCAGGAGATCGAGGAGCACTTTTCAGGGTTCTTCGTCCACCTTCGGTGTCTACCTGACATCTCCAAGAAGCTGCAGCATGCTCAGCAGACACACCCTGGGAAAACTGCCTCAGCAAGTGATTCAAAGCCAGGTTGGGGGTAACTAAGGGGGTCTTAAACCCTTTGGTGAGTTGGGGGGTCTACCCCAAGCATGTGAAGACTTCCCCTGGTGGAATGGGCAGAAGAGAACAATTTGTTCCCATGGCTGATGAAGTTTAGAATTGTTAGACAGTCACCGTTATGACACCGTTTGTTATCTGCATTATGGCCGCTAAGGCAGCAGAAGCAGAGACTGTGGAGAGCTTAGAGCTTGCCCAGACGTAGAAGACACCAAAGGTCATTCATTCGTCTTGACTTTTGTCTTGTCACTGGACTTTGATGACTGTGGAAGTCAGACTGAAGCTAGAACTCTTTCCCACTTAAATCCAATTTATGTGTGAGTCAAAAGACTTCATTCAGACCATTTATTCATTTTCACCTGCCTCACCTTTATTTATCTTTCACCTGGCAGCAGACAAGTGACAAAGCAACAGGTGTGGATACACTGTAGTCACAGACCTGCACACAGGTGGTCCAGGCTATAGGACTGTCTTCTCACTGGACTGAAGCGGTAGTGGGATTCAGCAGCCCCCTGGGTGTCTGAGCAGCCTTTTTGAAGGACTGTA
Organism: Notamacropus eugenii; assembly: GCF_028372415.1. Taxonomy (NCBI): domain Eukaryota; kingdom Metazoa; phylum Chordata; class Mammalia; order Diprotodontia; family Macropodidae; genus Notamacropus; species Notamacropus eugenii. The sequence goes on from NC_092876.1 coordinate 64,206,993, forward strand.
CTGCTCACCCCTAGAGTGAGCAAGGGGCTAGAAAAAAATGCCCTAAAAATGGTGTCCTTCACCCAACTTTGGCCTGTTTACTATATCAGGGAGTTATACCACCCTGAGATCAAAACATACAAACAAAAATACAAAAAGTTTTGCAAAGATGACTCCACTCCATCAACAAATGGAATGTGTGCACATTAATGGACAACACAAAATTCAGTAGACCTGAAAGGCAATAGTTCTTTTTGCAAGACAACTCAGTAGGTTGATAACACGTCTAAAAAGCAGCCCTGAGTGAAACAAGGCTGGCAGCTCACTAAAGTTGGAACTGGATACATGTTTTTCTGGAGTGGTCACAGTGAAGGGTTGCACTGTGAAGCTGACATGGGTTTTGCAATAAAAACTCATCTAGTCAAGAAGCTTGTATGCCTACTGAAAGGGTGAATGACTGACTCATGACAATGTGATTGCCATTTGCAGGAAAACACCACACTAGCATCATCATTGCCTATGCTCCCACCATGATGAACCCTGATGAGGTCAAAGAAAATTTTTATGAAGACCTGGCGACCCTTGTCATCAATGTGCCAAAAGAGGACAAGCTTATAATTTTGGGTGACTAATGTAAGAGTAGGCACAGACTACTGGATTTGACAGGGAGTCCTTGGGAGGAATGGAGTTGGAAACAGCCACAGAATGGTCACTTACTAATGAAGACTTGTGCATCTCATGACCTTCTCATCACTAACACTGTCTTCTATTTATTTAAATATAATAAGACTTCATAGATGCACCCTCACAGCAAACACTGGGATTTAATAGACTATGTGATTGTAAGGAGAGATAGAATGTGAGAGTGATGAAGGCAATGTGTGGTACAGAGTGCTGGACTGATCACAGACATATCCTCTCCAAGCTAAATATTCAAACTCAACAAAAGTGATGGTCTCAAGGCAAGACAACTACTAGAAAACTTTAACGTCAATGTTCTCTGAGGCAGAACAGTTTGTTGCTAACTTGGAGGGAAAGCTGAGCCAGCACATGGTTGGCAGCAGTGGAGCAGAAAAGGAGGGGGCAGCTTTCAGAGATTTGATACATAGCACAGCATTTACCTATCTGGGCCAAAATACTTGGAAACAACAAGACTGGTTTGATGAAAATGATGGGGAAATTCAGAAGTTGCTAAGCAAAAAGTGAGAACTTCATAGGATTTACCATCAGGATAGTTCATCCACCTCTAAGAAGGCAGCATTTAACTCTATCAAAAGTAAAGTATGTGAAGCTTAGAGAGATGAGGATTCTTGGCTCATCAAGAAGGCAGATGAAATTCAGTTTTGTGCTGATAGTAATCATCTACAGTGCTTCTGTGATGCCCCAAAAGCTATTTATAGGCCAAAGACCTATGGTGCATCTCAACTACTCAGTGCTGATGGAGCCACATTGAGTAGTGATAAGGACAAGATCCTGGATAGATGGGCTGAACACTTCCATAGTGTTCTCAACAGACTGTCATTGATCAATGCTGAAGACACTGAAGTCAGTCCCTCTTTAGCTGAACTTCCTACTGAAGAAGAGATTTTGAATGCCATTAGGTTTCTCTCATGGAACAAAGTACCTAGTGCCAATTCTATTCCAGGTGACATTTACAAGGTGGGGGCAGCAGGAGGAGAGGTTCTCTGCTCCTACAAAAGCTGACTGAAATTTTCCAGGTTATATGGCAGGAGGAGGTTGTTTCCTCCTGTTTCCCAGGAGTTCAAGGATGCCTCAGTTTCAAGGATGTTCAAGGATGGACAATGGTCCATCTCTACAAAAGTAAAGGAAATAGATTGTCCTGGGACAATCGGGGAACTGGGGGAAGGGGATGTCTCTTAGTCATTGCCAGAAAGATTCTTGCCAGAGTTCTTTTTGATAAGTTGATCGATCCTTCATATGGAAGATTGTCATCTACCAGGGATCCAGTGTGGTTTCAGAAAGAGCTGAGGAATGGTGGATATGATGTTTGCTGTCTGACAACTCAGGAAAAAATGGCAGGAGTAGAACAGAGCTCTATAAACAATGTTGCCTTTGTGAAGGTGTATCAACAAGGACCCTGGCATACACAAGAGGGCCTGTCATACAAGTTCTTAGATCTGCTTTTCTAAAAGGAAAGCAACTTTTGAGGGGTCCTCAATCACTTTAATTAAGTACATATATCATTCACTTAGTTCAGGGGGAATAGCCAGCACCTGAATTTCAGAGAAAATGCAAACGGAGAAATAAAGATCAGCAGACAGGGCTTCCAACTGTCTGACTGTAAGCAATACATACATCGCAGATCCACAAAACAGACAGATCCAACTGTCTGACCGTACATAGTTACCAGAGAGAGAAGCACCAACATCTGGGTTTTCAAAGCCAGGGGGCTCCTTGGCGGCTGCCCAGAGTCTCATCTGACCAAACAAACACTTCCAATGAGTAAGCCCCAAAGTAAAATCTCACCTCAGATTATTTATACACTTTTTCAGAGCCAGAGGGCATCACAACCCTGGAGAACCTGTGCCTCATTAGAAATTAACTGAAGGTATGGGTCTCCCCTAATCAAGCTTCCCTTAATGGGCAGGCCCATCAATGGATGGGGAAGATCTTTAACTCTCTAATTAACATAACAGAGGGGTTGTGAAAAATTATGGCAAAACTTGAGTTCCCAGAGAAGTTCATCAGTTACATAATGGCATGCTTGCCAGGGTTCTGGATAATGGAATATGCTCTCTCAGTTTCCCAGTCATTAATGGAGAGAGCAGGGCTGTGTGCTTACTCTCATGTTTTTTATTTTTTTATTTTATTGTATTTTTTAATGTGAAAATGGGTTTAATAAGAATGTATGTGTAGAACCCATATAAAATCAGATGCTGTGTTGGGGAGGGAGAAGAGAGAGGGGGAAAAAATTTAAAACATGGAAATGATTGTTGAAAATTGAAAACAAATTAATTTAAAACAAAAGAGAAAAAATGTCCATTTTTACTCTGTCTCTGGTCTGGTCAAGAATTCTTCCTTTATGATTCAGAGTTCAGCCTACCTGGAGTGCAATGAATAGGCCTTGCCAGAAGCACACAAAAGGAGGACCTCTGTGCTCAGGCTTCCAACAGTGCAGTGCTGCTGTCTGGGCTTCTCCCACTGCTCTCCTGTGGTGTACAGACCCTGACCAGCATTACTTCTTCATTGTCCTGTGTGGTTATAGCTGGCAAGGTTCTGCCATGTGTCCTCATCTGTGTTTCTTGATCTGAAAAGGAAGCCATCTGGACAGGTGCACATCCCTCCTCTAGTCTTTTCTCCTCCCTATGGTTTGCTATTGGTGGCATGTTCCTTCTTCTTCTGGGGATGCCTCTTATGTTGTTAAGGCAATTCTGTTGTTTGTTTGGGCAGAAGACACATACTGCTATCAGGAGCCCAATACACCAATCAGGACCATGATGAAAATGGCTAACCAAATCCATGGGTTCACATTAGACTCTGTACTCACACACCCAGAGACCGTTAGAAGGAAGTTCTGAATATGTATATTTCCTGAGGCTGATTTGATATGAACTTCATAACATCCATTGTCATCAGAAGTCACATCCATTAACTTCAGAGACTTACCATCAGTGACAGACTGTCTCCCCTCATATTCCTTCTGTTGGATAATCCAGCTTGGCCTGCTCTTCCCTGGAGAGATAGTGAGTAGGAGCTGATTCTTAGATTCCAAATACCACCTAATCAGCTGGGTCTCGTTGCTTATTTTTGTGTCTACATGGAACAGAACAGTATCTCCCCAGGTCTTGTTCAGAAAGGACACCACTTCTGAGACAGGCTCTGACATGACTGGCAAAATACAGCAGAACCTGGGGAAAGAGGAATAGGACCAGGAATCTCTGACGCAAGAATTCAAACATTGCTCTAGGCTGTGTGCTCTGGGAAACCTCAGTACTTTTCCTGTGATGGCCTTTTCTCCTCCTTCCAACTAGTCTCCCCAATCTGTGTGCCTTCCCACTGACTAGCATCGATCCTCGCCACCTCACCTTGGACTGAGCACCACTCATCTGTCTTGCACCTCAAGCTGTGGAAGCCCCTAGATGCCCCAAATCGTCCTCCTTCCCCTCAGGTCCGCCCGCAGGAAGCCACACCCTCTCATGCTTTTTAGCATGGTGTTTGTTGGACCCCTTTAACAAGGACAAAAATGGGGTCAAAGTCAACTACCACACTGAGGGTAAATTATTTAACTTGAAAAGGCTGCAAGCCAAGACCAAAATGGAGGGAGAGTTAATGTACGACTTTTTTGTTTGCAGATGATTGTGGCAGCCTCTGAGATTGAGATGCAAAGAAATTATGGATCAATTCTTTGATTTTAATTCTAATTTTAAGGCTTGGTCAAGCTAGATTTAATATTTCCCTTCTCCATAAATTTTACTCAGGTATCCTCAGGTCACTTATCTCCCAATTCTTGTATTGTAACTTGTATCTCCACTTTTTCAACTTCCCCACTAATCACATCCCCAGGAGAAATTTACCTAAAGTTCAAACTTTTGTTTCTCCCTTTTTATAACATCAGCTCCTTTCCAGAGAAACTTGATTAACCTGAAAGGTCAAATCTCAGCTTCCATCTCCTGAGAATCATTGTCTTCTAACTTGAATCATATGTGTTGGCTGTGGTTAAAGGGATTTCAGAAAGGGAGGTCCAAGTGATGTAATCTCAATTCTGGCTATGTCATCAATGTGTGTTCTTTCTTCGTTGCCAAAGAAGACCATGCCATCAGAGAAATAATGACATGACTTGCATTTGACTTTGTTTTGAGTGAGGGAGGGCTGTGCAGGTCACCAGCCTCTCTTCTCCTCCAGAGCCATCTGAATCCAGTGACCAGATATTCGTCAGGATGACTGGAGATGACCCAGGATGAGGCAATTGGGGTTAAGTGACTTGCCCAAGGTCTTACAGCTAGTGAGTGTCAAGTGTCTGAGGTGAGATTTGAACTCAGGTCCTCCTGACTCCTGAATTGGTGCTTTACCCACTGCACCATCTAGCTGCCCCATATGTCATCAACATCTAATTGAAAAAGACACATCTATGTAGCTAGAAATTTTGCTCTATCGTCTTGTTAATTGCCTCAGTTTACCTTAATTTCAGTTGGGTCCATGGGATCAATGGTAGCATTTACCTCCCCGGCTCAATCTTGTGATCAAATGATTTATTATTTTGAGGTACTTTGTAAACTTAAAGTGTTAATTGTTGCTGTCATTACTGGAACTGGCAAAGCTTCGAATTTCTTTAAAAGGTTTCAGCAGAGGTGGTTGTGAAATGTTTGTTTTCCTGACTGGGACTGATGGGGTACAGGCCCAAGCCCAGACCTTTGTTGTCTGAAGGGCCCTGGGAAGCCTGTCCTTAGGGGGCTCCTTGGATTCCCCTTACTGGATTTAGCATTCTTTTGATATTATTGGCCACTTACTTAGTATTCTTTTGAGGTCTAAGTCACCCAGCCAGGATTGTCTGGACTACCGGCCACTCCCATCAGGATCCTCCCTAGTTTGATCTACCTCCCCTATCTAGACCATCCCCTGGTACCAGAGACTGCTTGGTGACAACTGGATTCTTCTCTCAGTCTTTTCTGTATTTAAGTTCCATCTCACCTCCATGAAGGCGCTCAGATTCAATCGAGCTCAGACTGTCTAGCTGAGATTCTATCTGGCCTGCTTGTGAATACAAGCCTTACAAATGCTTAGGCTCCTTAAGAGCCAACCCAGTATGGGAATCTTTAATAATAAACTTTGTTTTGTTTGTGTTGAATTCATTCGAGCAGGACCCAGTATGTCGGTAATTTGGGGTCCCCACACCACCCCAAACCTCAACAGGACCAGAGTTAGGCTTAATATGTGGTTCTGTTACTAAGAAATTCTGAGGGTTGTCCCCTTCTGGACTGATTCTTTATGAAGGTAAAGTAGACCATCTTTTGCTTCAGTTCTTGCCTAGTCTTTGATTACTGAATGGTATTTGCCTCAGGCGGACTGAGACCTGGGAAAGGCATTAGCTTAAAAAGGGCAAAGTCTCCCACTGCATCAGGGGTCATCTATTGTCTTGACCTTTGTCTTGCCACTGGACTCTGATGATTCTGAAGGAGTGAGGCTGACTTATGTGCAGCTCTACCAGACTTAACAATTCACTTGCAAGTTAAAATCCCCTGTTAATCACCCTCCTGACATCATTGGTCCTGTTTGAGAACAAGGGATGAACTACCACAAAGGTTCTGTTATCTAAAAATATTGAATAACACTCTCAGTTGTAACTTTGTTTGTCTCTGGTCTTGAAGAGGACCATGACATCTGGGAGATGATGACATGACTTGAAGTTGACTTTGATTTCATTGAGGGAGGGCTGTGCAAGGTCACCAGCCTCACTTTCTCCTCCACAGCCATCTGGGTCCAGTGGCCAGATATTCATCAGGACAGCTGGAGATGGCCCAGGATGCAATGGGAGACCTTGGTCATTTTAGGCTAACCAGTTGTAAGCTATTTTGATTCACAAAGATTAATGAAAGTGTTTGCAGTAACAGTATAAAAGAATCTAGTGAACTCATAATGAATGATACAATTAAACTTCCTGGGCCTCTTTTCTTTTTTTTTTTTTTTTTATGGAGCTTTTCTTTATTGTAACTGTTGACCTGAAAACTTGGTTAGAGAAAAGGCAACAGGCTAAATGCATACATTTTATGATTTAATTAATTGATCAATTCCCTATTAAAGAAAACGGTAACATAATGCATTATGGAGCCAGAAATGTTCTGGCTACCGATACAAAGAATTGGGCAACCTTAAATGTGTTTTAGGACAAAGAAGTGTTCTGTGTCCTTCAGATTTATGATCTCCATAAGTGACTAACTAGACCATTAATAAAGGAATTTCTTAATTGCATAGGTTGTAAATACAATAAGATAACAGAGTTTGACAAAGTTTCACATAGAAATTATGACCCAAGATGTCTGTTTTCTTTACCATTAACATGCCATAACATAGTATATGTCTACAAATATTAAGACATGGAAAACATCCCATTATTCAAGATAGTGTCTTAGGTTAAAGGTCTCCTAAGGAATGTAGAGTCAGCCTTGGCTGGCTTTGTTGACATAGGAAGAGGCATTCTCTGAGTTTGCTTCAGAGAGAACAAAGAGATTATTCCAAAATTTTATATTAAACATTGTCATAACGTACAAAAAATAAATACAACCATAACTAATTTTTTGAGTAATTTTGTAACATTCTAAATCCTAGGCCATTTGTTTTTTTTTTTAAAGCAATTTCTATTGTAAAGGTTAACTATTTGTAAAAATTCTCTCACTTAGAGAAGACAGCATCTACAGCTTAATTTGATTACATAATGAAGACATGAAATAAGGCTATTTCTAGAGTTACTAAGGGTTACTGGACTCTAAAGAAAAAGCTAATCAAGAAGGCTAAGGTAAATGTGAAAGTAGACATAAGGAAAATAATCTCGGTTATTTAGTTGTAATCCAGGAATATCCACAGAAGCATCCGGTCTACTTCCTGCTGCTACTTCATCCAGATATTTGAAGACTGAGTAGAACTTCTCTTAAACGTTTTGTAGCCTTTTTGTGGGGTTGTAAAAGAGCTGCCTGAAAATTCATAGGTAGTCCATACCTTAGCACAGATTCAACAAATACTCTCCAAGCCTTTAGGTGAATCCAGGCAATAAACGCTTACACTGAAGTTCACCTTGAGCCAGCACAAAAGGGGACCCTCACCCTCACTCTCCTTTCTCCGCCTGCCCCACAGTGGGCCTACCAGGGTTCCCTATGGGGTTACCTTAACCGTGTGATCCGGGAAGGTAGATTTCTTTTTAAGAGCAGCACGTGAAGTTTGTTACTGTTGCTTCTTTTCATAGAGCAACTCAGTCATCTCTTCCCTTTCAGTTTTAATTTCTTTATCATCATAGAAAAATTCACAATGAACTTTTTTCTTTGGCTCTGGCTCTGAAATCACTGCCATCACCCTCCTAAACAATGTGACTGTCAAGAGGCCTCCCTTCTTGTCCTCAGCAATCAGTTTGGTTGATCGAGGTACCGCTATGTCTGAGGGAGATTCGTATCTTTTTTGCCACTGTGAATAGTTTGGCTTTGGACTATCACCAGAAGAGTGATGAGATACTCTGAGTCCAGCACCAAATCCTCTCTGCTCACAATGTCAGCTAAAGTCCCAGTGAAGAGATTTCCTGTGGATTTCTTTTCCAGATTCTCCAGGTTTCCTTTCAGAGTGCAAATTCTCCTTATCTCCAGGGCAGAAATTAACCAAAATTCCGATGACATTCTAGAAGTCTTCCCCTTTTAAGTCAAGGTTACTGGTATAGAATGGAGGGGGCTCGCATGCCAGGGTGCGTGGGAAGGACTGAGGCAGAGATACTGGAGGTGGGAGGCGAAGGCGAGCTCTGGTTCGGGGACCATGGGTTCGATCCTCCTGGTCAGCCTTAGCATGGGGGTACCTTCGGTTCTTCCAGGAGTCTCTTTGGGCACTGCCGAGGTAGGGGAGACTGGGGCGTGCTGGGCTGCCTCCCGCAACTGGCAGCCGGGTTCGTTAGAGGGCAGGTGCTACCCTCTTAGCCCTGATCAGTCCCCGGCTCCCAGGCGGTTGCGGCTGTAGCTACTCCTTCCAGGCCTTATTTTCCAAAACACTAAATTGCTGTACAGGTGGGCTTCTTACACGTTTGCCGCTTTATTTTAAGATTTTGAAATTGTCAGCCTTTACAATAGATCATCTTTAAAACTGTAAGATATTTGACATGTATAGAAATAAAACGTAGCATTTAAAAGTTATTTAAGTGTTATGTACTTCATGTCTCTGGAAGAGCAAGGTAGCTAATGAAATCTCACAAGTCGTTGGATGAGAAAGTAATGGGAAAGACTAGTTTTCTACTAAATGTTAAGTAAGCCAGTTTTGTTCATTCCTAGTATGTTCCGATCCACTTGCATTTAAATTGTATTTTGTTCTGGTCGGCTAATTCTGCCTCCTCTTTTCAATATGGTAAGTTTGTAAGTAGCCAGTATAAAAGATCAACAGGAGTAAGGGGACAAAGGGGAGATGAGAAGTCGTGTAAATAGTCCCAAAGATCAAACGAACATAATTTACAAATTGTATTGCATATGAACCAAAAATCCATCCTGGTAATCTGTGTGGAATCAGGGGAAATTATCTAGACACTTCAGTCTTTCTTTTTTTTTTGATCCTATGATATGTAAATCTCAGATAATTTCCAGACTCCCGCACAACACCAAAAGGTGCTGATAATTTTGAGATAATGTTGATAATGTTTAATATAAAATTTTGGAATAATCTCTTTGTTCTCTCTGAAGTAAACTCAGAGAATGCCTCTTCCTATGTCAGCAAAAGCCAGCCAAGGCCGACTCTACATTCCTTAAGGAGACTTTTAACCTAAGACACTATATCTTGAATAATGGGACTTTCCTTTGTATGTTATTAAAATATAGACATCTTAGGTTGTAATTTCTATTGAACTTTGTTTACCCTTTCCTATGTCAGTTATCTGTTTAGGGGAAGAAACCTGCCACTTACTAGTGGTGGGATTTCTTTCCTTATCACCGAGACATATGCTTACCCAGCCCGGAATCTCAAGGCCTGACTGACATTGCTTTGTTAATTGTCCTGTCTTACTGAATTTATGATTTGCTTAATTAGGAGAGTTTTTCTCACGGCAAAATGTACTTAAGACAGATGATTTCTGTACTAGGTAGTCAGAGTCACCTCTGACTCCATAGTGCTATGTAACTGTTTTCCTTATGGGGAATTGATTAATTAATTAAATCATAAAATGTATGCATTTAGCCTGTTGCCTTTTCTCTAACCAAGTTTTCAGGTCAACAATGTGGACAAGTCAGCTTTAAAATGTTACTACCAACTCTGAAATGATTTTGATACATGAATGAACTAACTCCAAGGTGGCCCAGTTAAGAGTTGGTCTGTTTCTCAAAAAGACCTTATAAAAACTGAGACTTCAAACACCTGCCCCTCCCCCTCAGCGTTCCTCCATCTTCATGGGCTTCGTGGTGGTTGAGTGCTCCCAACTCTAATCCATGGTTCTGTGAGGTTTGCTCTCTGCTTCTCCCCCCTTCCCCTACTCTTCCCCATGCTACCTGCCTTCCTTCACCACCCCATCTCTCACTCCTGAGCCATCTGCCCAGGTACCCCTTTCTGCATGTTCTCTACCACTTGCCCAGACTCCCTTTGTACCCTATTAAAGTCTGATTGTAGTCTCATTTCCAGCTGCCATTGTGGGTATTTCCCAGCGAGCACCCAAAGAACCAGGTATGCCTCCCCTCATTTCATAGTTTCACAAATTAATGATCAAATTGCCATCACTGCTCTGGCAGATGTCAATGATGATACCATAATTTAAATCCTAGCTGCAGTTAGGTGGTGCGATGTAGAGGGTGCTGGACTTGAAGTCAGGATAGCCCCGAGTTCAAATTTGACTTCAATTCTATAAACATTTATTGAGTACCTACCATGTGCCAGGTACCATGGTAAACCCTTTCTAGCTGTATGACCCTGATCAAGTCACTTAACCACTGTCTGCCTCTGTTTACTCATCTGTAAAATGGGGATAATAGTAGTACCCATCTCCCAGCATTGTTGTCAAGATCAAGTAAGTCAAGTGCTATGTAAACCTTACAGTACTATGTAAATAAATGCCAATTATTATTCATCTAAATCTAAGCCCTGAAATAAAAAAAGTCAGTTCTTACGAGAACAGTGATGCTTTCATGTTTTAAAACTTCTCTATATTTCACATAGGCATTAAATCGGTGCTGCTGAAACACACGGAAGATTTGCTACCAAAGCTCAATGATTCTTCTTGCACTGTCCATATAAACACAATTGTTTAGTCATTCTGTCTTTATGACCAACTCTTTATGATTCCACGGACGGTAACACACCAATGCTCTCCACGGAGTTTTATTGGCGAGGACACTGGAGTAGTTTGCCATTTTCTTCTCCAAGAGATTAAAACAAACAGAGGTTAAGTGATTTTCCCAAGGTCACATAACTCTTAACTGTCTCAGTCTGAATTTAAATTCTGATCTTCTTTACTTTAGACCTGGTGTTCTATTCACGGAGTCATCTAGCTGCCTCATGTATCAATAGAAACATGGAAGCTATTGATATCAGCTAATCATTTTATATCCATGGAGACTCAATGAATCGATGTGAAAGTTGAGTTTTCTCTAGTATGCATCTTTTTCTCATTTCTAGATTAAGACAAAAACCAACTCCTTTATTCCCAAGGTAGTGTCCTCATTTTCCGTATTTAGTAAAACCTGGTGAGTTTTTATCTTGAACTAAGTGGCTTTTGATCATGTAATGGGACTGTGCATTACTGTGTGATTCTTTGATATTTCTTAGACTCCATCTTGTGATGTGGGGTCCATCTTGTAATTTTGCCTTGTGACACACATAAATATTCTGTGGAAGCTTATTAACTCGTTTGCTTCCTCTTCTCTCCCCCCATCATATTCCTAGGCCCTCCCTGACTCTGTATCCTGATAGATGACCCTCTCCTACCCTATTTCTTGGCACAAGCCCATCACCATTTGAGATATCCAAGGTCAGAACACTGAGAGGGCCTTCACACTTAACCTGCACAGGGACATGGGCCTCTACTCCACTTTGTGCCTGCATGACCGACTCCAACCCTGGCCAATGTTTGCAGATTTGTTTTTCCTTCCACGTTTTATCCAATTGCCTGAGTGGACAGTGTTCCTTACCCCAAGTATTTTTCCTCTCTCTCCTTTCGTATTGCTTCCTGTAAGTTTTGCTACTTGGACTGGCCTCTGGTAATAAAGCCTTCTTTCATGACTCTTGAGGTGGCCCCTTCCTGTCAGGACTTCACCAAACCACCAAGCAGGATGGTAACAAGTTAAGCCTGGACTCCTGGTACCTTCCCTTAGCTTATGAGTCACTGGCCAAAACTGAGACTTTATTTGTGGGCAGCTGCATGTCTGTGGATAGGGGGGAGAAAGTAAGAGCTATCACTGAATCTTGTGCTTCAGTGGTAGGGGAGGGCTGACTTACTGAAGCACAAGGTTTGATGATACCCCCTTACCCTGCCCTCCCACCCTAATCCCCAAAATCTAAAAATTGAAGACTTGGGCTGAGATTAGTACCTTCAGAAGCTGCTTTGATCTGCCTTTATCAAAGAGAAAAAGGGCTGAGTGCTTGAAAATTGTGCCTCAGTGACAAAGAGTCCCATTGGATCATGACTCTTATATCTATGAACCACTGACCAGGGTTAGGAACATGACTTTTGGGTCCAATGCCTGTGTCTCATTGAAGGAATTCCTTTCCTCTCATAGTCAAGGCAAGTCTTGAGCCCTCTGTCAAGACAGATGCCATCTCTTTTCAGGCTCATATTTTAAAGTTCCAATTGCTTTAAATGCTGAAATTCAACATCATTTACTCTCTGAAAAATCCTTCACATCCTTCTCAATTTACTCAAAATGTGGGAAATCAGCCTGTGACCTGATGGCTAAGCAGATTGTTGGAAATGATCTCACCTAACCAGTAATCTACTACACACAGGGCAAAGGGTCATCCAGCCTAAAAGAACTGGCAGATGTGACTGAGCCCAGACTGGTGCTGCAGGATGAGATGCAGTCAATGTGTCAATCAAATTAAAGGTGTAGAATTGAAGGTTTGAACAAAGACAGTGATTGTGGATTTCATTTTGTTCTCTATACGTTGATCTGTAGATGCAACTGTCTCATGTGGTTCAGGATGATGGTTTGCGGACAATGAAGCATCGCTGAGTCTCTGGCAGTTATGCACAGGAATTTCCTTCTCCTGTGGTAGTGTTCAGGGAGCACTAGCACCTCTGATGTGAGCCCTTGCTGTGGCTACTCATCCACCTTTGATACTCACCTTACTCAGTTCTCACCTGTGGCTCCAGGAAGCTGTAGTGTGCTCAACAACCACACCCCAGTAAACCTCAGCAGATGGGCTAAATCAGGTTGAGGGCAACCGACAGGTCTCAAACCTGTCACTGAGTTAGGGGGTTGTCTACCCCAAGCATGTCTACCCCAGTGAAATGGGTGAATGAGAACAATTTGTTATAACAACCATGAAGGTGCTTGAAGCAGGCTCTGTGGAGTGCTTAGCGCTTGGTCAGACATTAAAAACACCAAGGTCATCCACTGCATCCTGGGCCATAGCCAGTCTCTGGACTTTCTTCTTGCCACTGGACGTCCATGACTCGGAAAGAGAGTGAAGCTGATGACTTTGCCCAACTGTGCCTTGCTTCAATCCAATTCACCCATGAGTCAAGATATCACCCTGTGATGTCATTGATCTTCTTTGAAAGCGAAGGATGGTAATGGTAGACCAGCTGTGTGAAAGTGTAGTGACTGCCACTAGTGATGGTGGTAGGGTGTGTGTGTTCATCCTTCGAAGAAGACCATGCCATCAGAGAAATAGTGACATGATTTGCACCTGACTTTGTTTTGAGTGAGGGAGGGTTGTGCAGGTGGTGGAGTACTCACTGAAGAACTGTTGTTTGTACATGATGGGAGGGTTACATCTTGAGAATAAATCTGTGGGAGTGAGAGGAATGCCTGGAGCTGGAATCTGAGGGACATCAAAGTCCTCACACTTGTCCTCATGCCTGGGACCAATCTACACAATGCACCATGCTGCCAATGTCAGCTTCAACAGCCTGGGTCTCCCTCCTAACTCAGGCACCTAGATGTGTACTGCGATGATGAAGGTACTCCTTTACTTGGTCAGTCTAGTAACCATGTCAAAAAACAAAATAAATTTAGTTTATTGTGACCACAACACAATGCCCATGCCTTTCCTTGGTTTCCAAGCCACTCTTTACTGTTAAGAGTGTAGAACGGGATGGGAAACCTTCGGGCTTGAGGCCACATGTGGCTCTCTAGGTCCTCAGGTGTAGCCCTTTGATGGAATCCAAACTTCACAGAACAAATCCCCTTAACAAAAGGTCAAAAGGCTGCAGGTTCCCCACCCCTGGTCTAGAATATGCGTATGATTGGAAGTCAAGCTCATCGGTTTATACCCTGAGGCCTCCACTTTCTTCCCTGTAAAACAATCTGAGCATTTGCCTGTGTTCAGTCAGAGCCATGACTAGGATGAGGCGATAGAGAACAGAAGCTATTTGAGGTCAAGGACTATTTTTGTTCCCTAGCACCTGACATGTAGTAGTCCATTCTAAAGACCTGTCACAAGGTGCCATGTTTGAAAAAAAATAGCTTAAATAGGTAACTTGTAAGTGGCCTCCCCTGCAGTGCCTTAACCAAGAGTCCCTGGGTCTAGCATCCTGGCCACCTGGGGCATTGCTCTGGGCATAAGCATTTGTATTCGGAGCTCATCTTGCAGGATCACTCCTGGCTTTCTTTAAGGGTTTAGCTCAGCAATCACATCAGCCAATCTTTTTAGGCTGGATGACCCCCTGTCCTGTAGTGGGAGGATTTCTGGTAAGAGAGGCTGCTCAAGTCCCTCCAATTCTGCAAAGCTCTAATTTCTTCACTGAGCCTCAGTTTCCTCACCTTTGAAATGGGGACATTAATATTGGCACTTGTTTCTTCAGCGTTGTTGGGGAGAGATTGTTTTGCACACTCCAAAGCACCAGAGGAATGTAAATAATCACCACCACTGTTTTATAGGCCAGGACCCAAGAGGCTCAAGGATGTTGTGTGATGCCATGGCAGCATCAGAGGCAGACCTGGTGCCCTTTTTAGTCTGAGACTCTTTCTACTACATGACCACTGTTGACCTGAAAACTTTGTTAAGAAAAGGCAACATGGCTAAATGCATACATTTTATGATTTAATTAATTAATTGATCAATTCCCCATAAAGAAAACAGTTACATAATGCATTATGGAGCCAGAAATGTTCTGGCTACCCAGTGCAGAAATCCTCTGGCTTATATACATTTTGACATGAGGAGGAAACTCTCTTAACTAAGCAAATCATAAATTCAGTAAGACAAGACAATTAACAAAGCAATGTCAGTCAAGTCTTGAGATTCCAAGCTGGGTAAACATATGTCCCAGGTGGTAAGGAAATCCCACCACTAGTAAGTGGCAGGCTTCCTGCCCCAAACAGATAACTGATGCAGGAAAGGGCAAACAATGTTCAATAGAAATTATGACCTAAGATGTCTATATTTTCTTTACCATTATTCAAGATATGTCATAACATAGTATGTGTCTATAGATAATAAGATAAAAGGAAAGACCCATTATTCAAGATATGTCATAGGTTAAAGGTCTCCAAGGAATGCAGAGTCAGCTTTGGCTGGCTTTTGCTGACATAGGAAGAGGCATTCTCTGAGTTTGCTTCAGAGAGAACAAAGAGATTATTCCAAAATTTTATATTAAACATTATCACCACTTAGGAGTTTCCCTCATTAAAAAAACAACTGATGGAGACATTCCAACTCTCATTCACACTTTATGGAGGTGGAAAGTGAGGCTCAGAGCAGTAAACTGGCCTGCCCAAGGTTCCCACATGGGTTGGTGGCAGAGGCAGCATTAGGACCCCAGCACTTCTGCCTTCCAAAGGGTTTCCTTTTCACTAATATCAGGATTCTGACTTTACTCTTCAATTTGGGGGGACACCCCGAAGATCTCTTGTACCAAGTGATTTCTGCAAAGGCAGGCAGGGGCCCACTAGGCACAATGAACAGCACAAAATCCTTATTAAATTGTAGTTTATTTTTTTTACAAGTATCAAAACATTCACATATAAAGAGGCACAGGACAGACGTGAAATTGGAGCATTTGTTCCTTAATTGCACATTTTGAAAGGAAATTTAACAGCAAGTGACATGGTGCCATTCATGGCTTTTCAGATTAGAATGCAAATAAAAAAGTAAATCCTCCACCAAACGGATGTTTCCACGTTTCCTTTCTCATTCTCCTCCCTGCCCCAAGGCAGCAGGAATCCCTCTAGTTTATTTCCATGGGGAACTGTCAGGATCATGAAGCAGGAACTAGAGATCAGCTTGCTTTATTCCTCTGCATCAACAGACTTGGCTTTTAACAGGGATAGGACAGGCTCTAGAGAGAGGGACAGTCTCTGGCACCCACAGAACCACTCTCCTGGACTGGACAAAAATGGCATGAGCCAAGATGGAGCTGCCAACCAACTCCATTCTCAGCTGTTGTTTAGAATTATACTTGGGGCTTTCTAATGCAGTCATGGGTGGCTGGTGTAGGTCTAAGAAGTGGAAAGCCCAGGATAGCCAGGGATGCCATCCTCCTCTTGTCCCTCTGGAGAAGCGCTGCTGAATTCACAAACATTGCCCTCTGGCTGGACCCTTGCCCCTTGCTCGTTCAGTGTCACATTTTACTGGTAACTTCAGGATCCTACTTCTTCAGGCTCCTGTTCACCCTTGAGGAAGTTTCTTTAACCAGCAGCTGACATCAAACCAACAAATTTGGCATTGCCTGACCAGCCTGTTCTACTCCTTTCTGTCTTCTAGTGACTGATCCCTACTTACAGGATTGAGGTACTTGACTCAGAGGGGGCAGAGGAAAAAGAGGAGACATCCATCCTAAATAATTTCTGAGGTTAACCATACGGGTAAGGTCAGGGAAACACTGAGGTCCCCTTCCTGAAAAGCTTCTTTCATGGAGGGAGGTGCAGGCTTATAAATCAAAGGTATTCACTGAGGTCAAGCAGGTACACTGTCCTTCGATTAAGATGGGTCAGAAAATGCCACGCTGGTTAAGTAAGAGTGGAACCAATTTATTGCACTGTTCACATCTTAGAAGCAAAAATCAAAATAGCCGAGTCACAGGTGTCAGGGTGGGATGGGACATGATGCTTCACATGACCTCCTCTAGTTTGAGAGTCCAAACTTCCATCTTTATAACAGCTGGAGAGAGCTGGGGCAGGTAAACAAGGAGGCCTTGATGCACTGAGTCTTGTGACCACTTCAGAAACCCTGGGACTCCCAACATGCTGACCTAGAAATAAAGGAAAAGACAAGAAAAGAAAGACAAGGCAAGAGATGACCTGTATATGTAACCAGTTGTAAGGCTCTGAAACAGAGCATGGTCCATTCTTCTCATCAGGTAAGGAGATTGAGCCTCAGAGAGGGGAAGTCATCTGCCCAAGGTGGCACAATAAATTTATGGCTGACCTAAGAATTAAAAGCATCTGCATAAAAGACTGTGCTGCCTAAAGAAATAGTAACTAGAATTGGTGTAATGCTTTCCATATGTTACCTCATTTGATTCTCAGAACATTCTTGGAATAACTGCTATATTATCCCATTTTACAGATGAGGAAACTGAGGCTGAAAGAGGTTTAGTGACTTGCCCAGGGTCAAAGTCATGAAGTATCCAAGGCAGGATTCAAACACAGGTCTTTCTTAAGTCTGACTCTCCATCTATTACACCACCTAGGAGCCTCTGTAGTGATACATTAAAAAAGGCAAGACTTGTAGCCTAAAGACTTGGTTTTGGCTGCAATACTTTTTAGTTAGGTGAGCTCGGCTAAGTGAAGGAGGACTCCTCTCAGTCTATCAAATGGGAGCAATAACGATTTAATAGTTCACATTACCATACCCTGCCTGGATGGGCAGAAACAACTCTTTTATTATTAAAGTTCTTTTATTAGGTTACCACTGGTTTCATATATACATTTGTTGAATAGATCATGTCTCCCTCTACAGAATATAAGGTTTTTGGGGTAGGAGATCTTTCCTCTCTGTTCCTTTCCTTTCCAGAGAGCTATCTCTTACATATATATATATAAGACACATACATATGTAACACACACACACACACACACACACACACACACACACACATATATATGCAATGTTTTTTAAAGAGAAAAAGAAATAACAATCGACAAAATCAATCAATCAAAACAGCCAAAACAACCCTGCCCTGCTGAGGCATGGGGTGAGGTGCTTTCTCATGTTTATGGAGAAAAGTCTTAGAGAGCGAAATTATGAACCACGCTGACCGCTCAGAACAGACTAAATGACTCCTGGGATGTGCTGAGTGTTTACATGGTGGAAAAGGGCCTTCCATCCCAGGGAAGGGGCTCCAGACTCTAACTGATGCCTGGAGACTGCATATGGACTTACAAAACTACAAATGAACATTATCTTTGTTGTACTGTATTCTTATTAATTTGGGGCAGCCCTCGAATCTGATGCTCCAGGGGATTTTCTAACTTTGCTAATGGTTCCAAGGCTAGAAAGCTCTTTTCACAAGACTAGTATGACTACTTACCTTTGTCATATTTGTTGGGATGGGGGAAGGAAGTGGGAGCACTCCATTCTGTGGCCAGTCATTGTAGAAGGCATACACAGCAGAGTCCTTTGTGGTGTACCTGCAGAAGACAGTCCACCACAGATTTATCCAAATGGAATGAAATATCCATGAAGCATTTGGCCCATCAGAGTCCATGCACCTAGAACCTGGGAAATGTGTGTGAATTTAGGAGCTGGTAACATTTTCCTTCTGTTTTCCTTTCTAAACAAGTCAATTCTCAGTCAATTTACCTGACACTTCATCAGGACATGCAGCAAGTATTTCCTGTCACTTGACAGAACATCTTGGGATCCTAGAGAGCTGGAAAGGGACCTCAGAGGCATTTTACAGAGGAGAAAAGGGGGACCCATGGAGCTGGAATTTGCCCAAGGTCACCTGGGTCATAAGTTTGAGATGGGATCTCAATGTCAGGGGGTGGTCTGACTCCACAGCCAATGCTCTGTCCCCTGTTCCACAGCAATGAATAGGGGTACTATTTCATCAGAAAGTCCAATCATTTTGCGGGGGAAGCCTCCAGAAAGCATGGCACAAGACCCATTTGGAAAAAAGCATTTGTAGACTGAGAATAATTAATAGATGTGAGATGGAAAGGAGGAAAAAGACTTGGAGTCAGAAAATGTGGGTTCAAGTCCCAGCTCTGGCACTTCCAGGATGATCTTTACTCTGTTTGAGTCTCAGTTTCTTCATTTGAAAAATGGGGAATGATTCTTTTTTTTTCTACCTATCATGCAGAAGGACAACGTATCTAAAGTATGATACAAATGTCAAAGATCACTGGCATCTTTCCAACCCTACTTCCACCTCTTCCTCCATGGCCTCTGACTTGAAGACCTGTCTAATCATGGGGAAAGCAAACAGAGTGCTGGACTGAGGGCAGAGAGCTAGGGCATCTGATCTAGACCAGCGGCTTCAGATCATAAATAAAAAGGGACCTCTCTTCCTGAGGTACCACAGCAATTTATGGAGAGGGCTGAGTTCACAATTTCCTACTAAGTCAAAGACCTGATGATGATCTCCAAAGACCTAAGGTGACTGAAAGCTATGAATGTCACGGTACATCTAGACTGGGGACTCTGGAGATTGTTTAATCCAGCCCTTCTTTCTTCATCTTTGTTTTAATATTTTTATAGAGTTAGTGGCAAAGCTGAGCCTCAAAAACCCAGATCTCTGGACTTCCAGTCTGTTGTACTCTCTCCCATATCATCCTGCCATTGAGCCATTCCCCACTCCCCACTCCACCCCACTACCTCTAAGGCTAGAGCCCCTAGCTAGGGCTCTCACACACTTCTATCAAGGTTTGGAGTAGAACAGGGGCTCATGTACCCCCATCAACTCATTGCAAGAGGTGTATGAATATGGACAGGAAAAAAATGCATGCTTATTACAATATACTGTGTAGACTGTAATTTCCTTTGTAATCTTTGGTATTTTATTTTATGCATTTAAAACCATCATTCTTAGAAAGGGTCCATAGCTTTCAGCGGATGGCCAAAGGTGTCTGCGGCACCAGAAAAGGCTAAGAAGCCTTGAGTCAGACCAAGATGCCAGGATCTGCTGAATCCTTTATGAATCTATGAACAGAAGAGTTCAACCTGAAGGAAATCAGGAAGCTTCTGAAGACTGATGGACTCAGCATGGAGGGGAACTCAGGGAGGCTCTGCTGGACATGGGGTACACACTAAGCCGCATTTAAATACAAGAGAGATGCTCGCATGGGATGGGACAATAGAGCTAATGACCCCCAAATGCAGGTGAAGGCAATGTACCTTACGGTGGTGGTGTTCTCCATTTGCACCCTCCATGGCTTAGAAGCATAGATTCCTTCCCCGTTGGTTTTCAGCCATTTCCCCACAGAAAGGAGCCTTTCTTCAAAGATGGGGGCAATGATTCCATCTTTGGTTGGCCCAACGTTGAGCAGATAGTTGCCTCCAAAGCTCACGACTTCAATTAATTCCTGGAAAGAAGAAAGAAAGAAATCATGAAGTGCCCTCACCTATTAATATTTTATAAATGTTAAAAAACAACAATTAAACAACCTGGCTTATATTCTGTTTCTTGGGCCCTTTAGTCAGAAGTATATAGCAAAGAGGGATGTTTGGAATCCAGCATCTCAGTTCCACAAGGGTTGGGAGGGACCTCTAGCAAACCAATTAAGTTTTTTTTTTAAACTTCTCTAAGTTTCGTGGCAGGTGTGATAGGCGCTGGCAATACAAGGTACATAAAGAATGCCACAAGGGCAGCTGGGTGGTGCAGTGGCGAGAGTGCTCAGCCTGGAGTCAGCAAGACCGGAGTTCAAATCAGAATCTACAATGTCTGAGCAGGAACTCAGAATTTCAGAGCAGGATGAGTCCTTAGAACTCACAATTTCAGAGCTAGTTAGAAGACTTTTTTCAACACAGGATGTCAGATACCTGATATATGTGTGTATGTGTATGTGTGTGTGTGTGTACATATATATGTATATACCACATACACATGTGTAAACACACACACGTATATACCAGATACCTCAGAGATGAACTAGTTCAGTCTCCTAATTGCACAGATGGGAAAGCATGCCTAAGGAAGAAAGGGTGTAGCTAAGACCCAAACTCCAGCCTGCTGACTCCCACTGTGTCTTTATACTACATCCTCTTCCCCCTCCTTAAGGAGACCAAAGCCCAAGCAGCTCTTACCAAAATGATTTCTAAATCAGTCATGACATCCTTGCTGTTCATGTCTCGCCGATATCCCCAGGATTTTCTATCAAGGGTGGTGCACATCTCCCACTTGCGTTTTGGAAGAGTAGCTGGCTTGTATTTGTCATGACAGGTTAGGTAACCCCCATGCTTACAGAGAATGTCTTTGCCCCATCGATCGTTAACCACAATTTGATTCTAAATAATGAAGAATGGAAGAGCTGAGTCACCATAGAATCTAACTGTAAAAGCAAATCTACTGAGTTTCTTAGCTGACTTTGTAATTCAAGCACGTATGCTTCTAAGTAAAATTAAACAAGCCCTATTCCTTCCCTGGTCCTCACATGACAAGGATGCACAGCCCTTCTCCATCCTTGCTACGTCCCAATTCCTACATTCTTATCCTCGTCCTTAAGCTGTGATGCCCAGGATTGAACATGAGCCTCCAGGTAAAGTCTGAAGAGGACCATGCAGCAGGACTATCACCTCCTTATTCCTGGAAGCTCCGGCCCTCTTAATGCAGCCCAAGAAATGCACCCCACTTTTCTTTTGCTCTCCCATCACATTTCTGACTCTGTGAATCCTACAGTCCACTGAATTCCCCAGACCTTTTCAGAACAATTGTCTGTTCATCTCTCCTCCCCCTTCTCCCTCCTGTCCCCCATCTTAGCAAAGATGACATTTTGTACCCAAGTGAAGACTTACTATTCATCCCTATTTATTTCATCATTAGATTCAGCCCAGGGCTCTACTCATCTGGTCACGCTAGCTATCCTTTCTAGCTTTCTCCTAGAACTGCTGAGATCATATATACTATGATATATACTACATACATGCGTGGATCATATATACTATCTTGTTTTATAGTTGTTTGCATGGAATTTATTTCTCCTACTAGGCTGTCTTATCAATACAGTGTGAATACAGCAGACATTGCATAAAACATCTCTGGCTGAAATGAAATGAAATTTACATTACCAGGCCTTGGAACATTCAATGATCTTGCCCTAGATCTAAAGGCCTGTTCTGTATGTCACTCAAGACTTCATGCTAGGGAACAATTTTTTTAATTAATTATTTTTTAGTTTTCAACATTCACTTTCATAATATGAGTTCTAAATTTTCTCCCCTTCTCTCCCATCCCCCCTCTCCAAGGAACAATTCTTTTCAACATCTGCCAAGGACAGTGTGAATGTACAAGACCTTTAATTTCTTTCTCTTCCCTTGGTCCCACAGCAGCATGCTGCATCCTGCATTCTTGGAAAGCTTCCTTATTTCCCCATCCAGAATTCTCTTCCCTCCTGACTAATCATGGAGGGGAGGAAAGGATACAATTGGTTCCAGGCCCTGGCCCACTCAACCTTCTACAGTCACAATCAGTCCTTCACAGTCACCTACCTTTACAGGGCTGTCATTGTACAACCAGGCGAGGAATTCAGTGGAATTCCAGTAAGTGTCAGGGGCTTCCCATTCTCCATCAGACCAGATCAGGTCAGGTTTGTACCTGAAAGACACATGGAAGGGTCACATGCTAGAGGAGACTTCACAATCTAGAGCAGCAGTGGGGTCCAGGTGACCTAGCAGTGGACCAACAGTCAAGGGATCCAGGGTCCAGGCCTGGCTAAAGCACTTATGAAGAACCATGTAACCTCAGGCAAGAAATTACACTGTTTGAGCCTTATTACCCTCATATGTAACACTGGAACTAGATTGTTCTCCTTCCCTCACACAGGATGTAAAGTTTGTAGAGGCGCAGTGTGGAGCAGTGGTCAGAGAGCTACTTTGGAGTAAGGAGGATCTGGGTTCAAGTCCTGCCCCTGAACCACACTGGCTATGTGGATCTGGTAAGCTGCTTCATCTCTGAGTGCCCTCAGACACTAAGAAGATGCAGTTTGGGGCAGCTAGGTGGCGCAGTGAATACAGCACTGGCCCTGGAGTCAGGAGGACCTGAGTTCAAATTCAGCCTCACACATTTGACACTTACTAGCTGTGTGACCTTGGGAAAGTCACTTAAGCCCAACTGCCTTGTCTTTCCCCCTTTACCTCCCAAAAAAAGAAAAGAAAGAAAAAAAAGAAGATGCTGTCTGCCTTGGAAAGCAAGCTCTTCACTAGGAGATCCCTATATCAAGGGAGTGATATATTTGTCAAAAAAAAAAAAAAAAGGCTTTGAAGCCATAGAATCCTACTCCCTGAACCTGTCCCCAGGGCAGTGTTAGCTGGCATACTCTAGCCCTTCAATGCTCAGAAACTACTAGTCCCTTGGAGTTTTAGGAAGCCTTTGACCTCACTACTTAGTAAGACTGCAGTCAGAGCTCAGCGGAATGACTATCCCCTAAGAGAATATTTTACAAGCAGCAAAAAACAAAACAAAAAGAAACTGCCTTCAATCTCCCATTTCTCTAGCCCTTTAGGATTATAAAACCCCATGAGATTGAAAGAGGAACAGCAATGCCCCATCCCAGGTTTAGAAAGGATGAAAACTGAAGGTTTACCTGGTCACAAGATCAACCATTTCTGGCAGGACCTTGGCCTTGACAAAATTCTGGGTTGTGAAGTTGTTTTCCTTGTCAAGCAGATAGAAGGGATGAAACCACTCTAGGAGTGAGTGGTACAGTCCATAACGGATATTCCTAAAAAGATGAAAGAACAACAGAATCTCACACAGAATTCTTTTGAACAGCTACTTTTAAAATAAAAACAGACCTAATAGTACATAGTATGGAAGTGACAGATGGGGGACTGGAATCTGAAACAAATTTCAATTGTTTTCCAGTGCCCAGATATATACTGTAGTGAGTTTCACTGTAGGAATTCAATTGATTGGTAACATATATAAATTATATGATTTCATTCGAGGGTTTCCTTGAATAAAAAAAGAAGTAGTTTAAAGGATATCACCAAAGAAGGAGGAGTTAAAATGCCATTAGAGAACACTGTTAACAGCAGCATTTGGCCCTGGAGGATGTGTCCTGTGCTCTGCACTCTACAGTGAATTTGGGCAGCAAGTTTACCATGTCACACATTTTTGCCAACCTATAAAAACATTTACATTCTCAGTCTTTCTTTCCTTCTCAACTAACTCTCTCACTCCGGTGCTTTCTAGACTTTAAGAAAATGCTTCTGCTTCATTTACAAATGACTTTTAGAAAGACAGTTAAGATGGAGTCACCACCCTGGAGAAGCGAATGTCCCTGCTCATTGCCCTCCAGTAAGTTTAGATTTTGTGGTTGTTCAGTTGCCATCAAAACTGTCCATGGAATTTTTTTTCCTCCAGATTCATTAATTTATTTGTTTTCAGTTTTCAACAACCACTTCCATAAGTTCCAAATTTTCTCCCCTCCCTCCCCAAGATAGCATGCAATCTTATATGGGCTCTACACGTGTATTCCTATTAAACACATTTTCATATTAGTCATGCTGCATAGAAGAATTAAAAGGAATGGGAGAAACCAGGGGAAGAACCAGACATAACAAAGGAGAAAACGGTCTGCTCCATTCTGTGTTCTGACTTCATAGTTCTTTGTCTGGATGTGGATGGCATTGTCCATCATAAGTCCTTTGGAAATGTTTTAGGTCCTTACATTGTGGTGAAGGGCTAAGTTTATAAAAAACAGTCCTCAAACACTGTGGCTGTTTACTGTGTACAATGTTCTCCTGGCTCTGCTCACCTCACTCAGCATCAGTTCATATGTGTCTTTCCAGGATTTTCTGAAGTCTGGCTGTTCGTCATTTCTTATAGCACAATAGTGTTCCATTACATTCACATACCAGAACTTGTTCAGTCATTCCTCAATTGATGGGCATCCCCTCGATTTCCAGTTCTTGGCCACCACACAAAGAGCTGCTACAAATATTTTTGTACATGTGGGTCCCTTTCCCACTTTTATGATCTCTTTGGGATACAGTCTGAGAAGCAGTGTTGTTGGGTCAAAGGGTTTGCACATTTATAGCCCTTTGGGCATAGTTCATGGAATTTTCTTGGCAAAGTTACTGGAATACTTTGCTATTTCCTTCTCCAGTGGATTAAGGCAATGAGAGGTTAAGAGACTTGCTTAAGGTCACACAGCTAGTGCCTGAGGCTGGATTTGAATGCAGGTGTTCCTAACTGAAACTCAGAGCTTTATCTACTGAGCTACCTAGCTGCCTAAGTTTAAACAGCTCAGGTGTTTAGACCTCCCCCCTTTATTTGGGGGGGTTCCCATGAGGCAAAAACTATTTCTATAATAATGGTAATGTGTTTACATTTTTATTATAGTAACTATTTTTAGATAAACAAAACTCACAAACAAGACAAAATAAGCCACACAAACAAAAACTCTTTCTGGGGGTGTTCGATAATTTTTAAGAGTATAAATGGGTGCTGAAACCAAAAAGTGTGAGAACCCCTGATGCACCCAGATTGAAGCTGGGAGTTGCTGATGCTGTTGGGAAGGGTTACTCAGAAGAAGGAAGCTCTGGTATTTGAATTCCTTGCTCTACCACCAACTCAAATTCTAGTCTTTCTTTAGTTCAGGAGAAAGGAAAGGATGAGAAGTGTAAAGGTATTTTGGCAAAACCTAGGGAGGAACATATGAATGGGGGGGCAAGTGGTAGGAGATGACCTAATCAGAATCATAGAATCAAATACTTTTCAGCACCATTAGTCCAAGTCAGGGGAGGGGAACTTGTGGTCTGAATGCCACACGTGGCCCTTTAGGTCCTCAAGCATAGTCCTTTGACTGAATCCAAATTTCACAGAACAAATCCCCTTCATAAAACAACTTGTTCTGTAAAAGTTGGACTCAGTCAAAAGGCTGCAACGGAGGCCCTAAAAGGCCACATGTGGGTTTCACGCCCCAGGTTCCCCACCTCTGACAAAGCCATCAAGGACAAGAAACTCCATTGCTACATAGCTAACTTCCAGCTTCTGTTAGAAGACTTGTGAGGAGGGGTCAGTCACTTTGTGGAGGCAACTCATTCTACCCAAGACTGTGCTAACTGTCTTGACTATGAGTTTTATCGTTGTTGTTTGTTTCAGAAATGTCAAATGATTTGGGGTTTTCTTGGCAGAGATACTGGAGTGGCCTGCCCTTTCCTTTTCCAGCTCATTTTACAGATGAGGAAACTGAGGTAAATAGGGTTAAGTGACTCATCTAGCATCACACAGCTAGGAAGTATCTGAGGCTAGATTTGAACTCAGGAAGATGAGTCTTCCTGACTTCAGGCCTGGCACTCAATCTGCTGTGGCACCTAGCTGCCCAGTCCACTAAACCTCTAAGTCTTTTTCAGAACTATTGCCTAGCCATGCCTCCAAATACTTCCTCAAAGGTAGGACTGGAGAAGCCCCCAGGTCAGCAGATTCTTTCCTAGGCTGATACAGACACTGGCCTATTCTAGACAGCTTCTCTTCATCAGCCAAATGCCACTTGTAGCCTGGTAATCTCTGGCTTAAAACTCAAACAAGAGGAGCCAAAATGGCTGAGTAGAAAGACACACATATGCTAGCTCCAAACCCACAGCCCATAAAATTCCTGTAAGGAAGAACTCCCAACAAATTCTGGAGCAGCAGAAGCCACAGAACAATGGAGTGGATGAGATTTCTGTTCCAGAGAGACCTGAAAAACTGACCCGAAAAGTCCGTCACGCACCGGACCCAGAGCAGAGCCCAGCCCTGCCTTGGCCGCGTAGCACTGAGAGGAGCAGATCCGAGCAGGCTTCAGGGACGGAATCTTCAGCTGCGGGCAGGTCCCTCCACCCAGAGGCCCCAAAGGTCAGTGAGAGGGTCTCTTTGGCTGGCTGAGAGGGGAGTGGGGTGTCTCCATAACTCAGGCCCCCTCAGGAGGCAGCAGCAGACAAGGGCTCCCAAAGCAGGCAGGAGCTCGGATCCATTGTTGAAGGTCTCTGCATAAACCCCCTGGGGGAACTGAGCCCCAAGCAGCTGAACTTAATCTCACACTGAATACCAGCCCCGCCCCTGCCAAAAGCTCTGAGGCTGGGAAGCAGACCCCAAGCACTGGCTGGGCGGATCTGGAGGTGAGGTAGGTGTGGAGGGGACACTCAGAAGTCAAGTCACTGGCTGGGAAAATGCCCAGAAAAGGGAAAAAAAATAAGACCATATAAAGTTACTTTCTTGGTGAACAGATATCTCTTCCTATCCTTTTTGATGAGGAAGAAAAAGGCTTACCATCAGGGAAAGACTCAGAAGTCAAGGCTTCTGTATTCCAAACATCCAGAATAAATATTCAATGGGCTCAGGCCATGGAAGAGCTCAAAAAGGATTTTGAAAATCAAGTTAGAGAGGTGGAGGAAAAACTGGGAAGAAATGAAACAGATGCAAGGAAAGCATGAAAAGCAGGTCAGCACCTTGCTAAAGGAGACCCAAAAAAATGCTGAAGAAGATAACACCCTGAAAAATAGGCTAACTCAATTGGAAAAAGAGATTCAAAAAGCCAATGAGGAGAAGAATGCTTTCAAAAGCAGAATTAGCCAAATGGAAAACGAGATTCAAAAGCTCATTGAAGAAAATAGTTCTTTCAAAATCAGAATGGAACAGATGGAGGCCAATGACTTTATGAGAAACCAAGAAATCACAAAACAAAACCAAAAGAATGAAAAAATGGAAGATAATGTGAAATATCTCATTGGAAAAACAACTGACCTGGAAAATAGATCCAGGAGAGACAATTTAAAAATTATGGGTCTACCTGAAAGCCATGATCAAAAAAAGAGCCTAGACATCATCTTTCATGAAATTATCAAGGAAAACTGCCCTGAGATTCTAGAACCAGAGGGCAAAATAAATATTGAAAGAATCCACAGATCACTTCCTGAAAGAGATCCAAAAAGAGAAACTCCTAGGAACACTGTGGCCAAATTCCAGAGTTCTCTGGTCAAGGAGAAAATGTGCAAGCAGCTAGAAAGAAACAATTCAAGTACTGTGGAAATACAATCAGAATAACACAAGATCTAGCAGCTTCTACATTAAGGGATCGAAGGGCATGGAATAGGGTATTCCAGAAGTCAAAGGAACTAGGACTAAAACCAAGAAGCACCTACCCAGCAAAACTGAGTATAATACTTCAGGGGAAAAAATGGTCTTTCAATGAAATAGAGGACTTTCAAGCATTCTTGATGAAAAGACCAGAGCTGAAAAGAAAATTTGACTTTCAAACACAAGAATGAAGAGAAGCATGAAAAGGTGAACAGCAAAGAGAAGTCATAAGGGACTTAACTAAAGTTGAACTGTTTACATTCCTACATGGAAAGACAATATTTGTAACTCTTGAAACTTTTCAGTATCTGGGTAGTGGGTGGGATTACACACACACACACACACACACACACACACACACACAGAGTGAATTGAATAGGATGGGATCATATCTTAAAAAAATGAAATTAAGGGGTGAGAGAGAAATATATTGGGAGGAGAAAGGGAGAAATGGAATGGGGCAAATTATCTCTCATAAAAGAGGCAGGCAAAAGACTTTTTAGTGGAGGGAAAAAGAGGGGAGGTGAAGAAGAAAACATGAAGTTTACTCTCATCACATTTGACTAAAGGAAGAAATAAAATGCACACTCATTTTGGTATGAAAACCTATATTACAATACAGGAAAGTGGGGGAGAAGGGGATAAACAGGGTGGGGGGGATGATGGAAGGGAGGGCAGTGGGAGGAGGGAGCAATTTGAAGCCAACACTCTTGGGGAGGGACAGGATCAAAAGAGAGAATAGAAGCAATGGGGGGCAGGATAGGATGGAGGGAAATATAGTTAGTCTTATACAACACGACTATTATGGAAGTCATTTACAAAACTACATAGATATGGCCTATATTGAATTGCTTGCCTTCCCAAAGGGAATGGGTGGGGAGGGAGGGATGAAGAGAAGTTGCATCTCAAAGTTTTAGGAACAAATGTCGAGTTCTGTTCTTGCAACTAGGAAATAAGAAATACAGGTAAAGGGGTATAGAAAGTTATCTGGCCCTACAGGACAAAAGAGAAGATAGGGACAAGGGAAGGGAGGGATGATAGAAGAGAGGGCAGATTGGTGATAGGGGCAATTAGAATGCTCGGTGTTTTGGGGTAGGGGAAGGGGAGAAATGGGTAGAAAATTTGGAACCCAAAATTTTGTGAAAATGAATGTTAAAAGTTAAATAAAAAAAAAACTAAAAAAACTCAAACAAGCAGGGCTTGGATGTAATAATGCTCAATGATAATGAGACCATTCTGCAGATTATTTTTAGTGATTTGGGAAAGCTAAGGGTTAGCTAAAGAGATTTGCAAGTGATTGCCAGCAAAGGGGAGTCCAAGGCTAATAAACAACAAATACACTTACTTCTTTCGGAGGAAAGGTTCCAAATCACCCACCAGATCTCGGCGTGGCCCTACATCCATAGAATTCCAGTTCCAAGATGTAGGACTGGGCCAGAGTGTATAACCTTCATGATGCTTGCTGGTCAGGACCACATACCTGTGGAAATCAAAGCCATGTTGACAATGCTTTCTTCCTGATCAAATTCTCATATATTTACCCATCTGTGTAGTATGGCCTCAGTGAAATGTAAACACCTTGAGGGCAGGGGGCTGTTTTTGCCTCTGTAGCCCCAGGGCTGGGCACAGAGAAAGTGCTTAATAAATCAAATGTGAGCAAAAGGTCACCAGCCATCTGTGACCTCTTCTCTGGCCCTACGTTATGGAACGCTTTGTTCAATACACTGTCAGGGCTTCTGTAGAATCACAGAATCTCAGAAATGGAGGGCACCTTCGAGGGGATCTAGTCTGACTACAGGACAGCTGACAAGCAGTTCCTCAGGCTTGTCTGAAGTCCTCCAGGGAGGGAGAAGTAGCCCCTCCTGAGGCAAACAGCCCAAGCCACTTGCGGATGCCTCTCAGGGTTGGGAAGTGCCCAAATCTGTCTCTCAACTATTCCTGCCTTACAAGTAATTGGGGGAAAAATAAAATATTATGTATTAGAAATAAAAAAAATCCTGCCTTACAAAATACCTATCTCTATTTCTGCTTTATTAAAGGTAGAAGGGGCCCAGTAGCCTCCAAATTACCCGGTAGCTTTAAAAGGGGTTTCCCAGTTTGCTTGTGAGAGTCATCTGGATAAAGGGAGGTTCTGGGGCTCTTCACATAGAGAACTTCCCTTCCTTTCATATTTCAACTTCTTTCTCTCCTTGTGCTTCACTGTGCTTTGAAAATGAGCCTGTGTTCCTGAGGCAGAGTCAGCAGATTCCAAGATATGGCTGGTCCTTCAAAGCTGGCAAGGCTTCAAGCAGATCACAATGACAAGTCTGTTTTCCCAGAACCAGCTTAACTTACCATAAGAAGACTGGCACTAGGTGATGGCAGGAAGGAATGTAATCACACCAAGGACATCCCAGTCCTTTCAAAGTACTCAAGATTATCTCTGAGACTTAAGACTGTCTGACGGTCAAGGAAAAGACCAGGAGATTGTTTTAGCCTTTAGATTTCATGATGGCGTCCTAAGGAGGTAGCAATTCTGAACTCACTAACTTGCCAGGAGGCAAGAAGGAGACAAAGGGGTGTGATGAGGGAATTAAAATTATTCTGTATCATTTAATAAGTGATTCTATTCTGTAACTGACTTTATTTTGTATTACTGCCCCATTTTGTATGATTGTTCTAGCTGCTTTCTTTATCCCCAAGTTAAGCTTCAGGCATGCAGTTTTCCCTCTGAGTTAATTTAAAGGTGTGGTTGGAAGGAAAAATCTTTGTTACTTGGCAGTTAGCCCCTGGGACATCTGCTTGTTGTCTGCAAGCCCCAACCAACTGAATCTGGTTCCATCCCCTAAAGCTGTATCTCCACCCTTGCCTGTTCTTTTGCAGTTAATGGAGATTTGATCTCCTCAAAGGGTCAGCAAGCTGAGAGTATTGATCTAACTAAGATGACAAGAGGCAGATGAATCCCATAAAACATCAAATGTTTCTTAATTGTTAGAGAGGGGCATGATTAACATCAGCTGAATGACAACCCACTTTTCTTCGTGGAGCTAATAACTATGAGGTTTATAGGCCTCCTTCGTTCCTGTAAATAGAGTGCACCTCTACTCACTGAGGTAGCTGGCCTTACTGAGGTGGTCAGTCTGACATACTTTGTTAACAACTCTGTATGTGTGTCACTATTAATAAACTGATTTGCTCAGAGTATGTACCTCAGTTTACTTTTATTGAATTTACTAGCGACAGGGGATAGAACTGAGTGTTCACTGGCTCTTCCCTTCCCCCACAGCAGCCACCTGCTCCTTTTAACTTTTTCTACCCATGAAAAGACAGAGAAGTCTAGAGTTTCTCAGTAGAAATAAGGATGTGGGAAGGCCATGTGGTAAGCTGGACATCAGGAGTATAAAGCTGTTCATTCTGGGCTTGGGCACCTTTAATTCTGTCTGACTTTGTCAAAGTTCCTTAACTTTACTGGGCCCTAATTTCTGCATCTATAAAAGAAGGCTTAGCTTAGCTCTGTAGCCCCTTCTACCTCTAAGAGAATGACACCAATCTGACTATAACTAGGGAAAGAATCATGTGCTATGAAGGAAAACCATCTTTCCTGTTTGCACAGTTTATGAATCAAAAGGGAAGTTATTTTCCTGATGTTAAGCAGGAGGACAGGAGAATTTATACATTTATAAACTAGAGGATTTTAATCTGGAGTCTGTGAATTAGTTTTTTTAAAAATGATTTTGACAAATGTATTTCAATAACTGGTCTATTTGCAATTCCATTTTATGTATTTAAAAAAGATTATTATGAGAAGAGGTCCATAGACTTTTACCAGATTGTCAAAGGGTCCAGGAGACAAAAAAGGTTAAAAATCCCTCTTCTAGATCTATGCAGGAATGACAACAGTTGACATTTATAAATGGGTTGAAAGCTTGCAAAACACTTTCATGTACTTCTTTTCATGAGTACTACTAGATGACATTCCCATTTCACAATACAGAACTATGGCACAAAGAGATGATCTGGCGAGGTATGCAGAGCTAAGTAAATGACAAGGGCAAGACTGGAACCTAAGTCTGTCTGAGTCCCCCCATGCCAAACCAGCATTTTATCCACTAGGTCATAATATCTCTCAAGAGGAGAGGAGATGAAAAAAGTAAAAAGATGCTTGGAGTCAGCGCCTGGGTATAAAGACTAGGTTTGGAATTTGGGGAAAGTCATTTCATCTCTACCAGCCTCTGTTTTTTCATTTGTAAAATGACAAGGTTGGGATAGATGACCCTGAGGTTGCTTCCTTCATTTCTGATTTGTAGATTGACTAAAGGACCAAAAGAAGTCCATCCAAAACATTTAAAAATTCCATTAAGCTAGTTTCCAGGTGACAAACACAGTCAGTTTTCCTGTGTAGTCACCAAAATCATCTTAAGTGGTCTGAGAAAAGCTAGGAACTTATAGATCTATGAGAACATGTGACTGATGCTGTCACTCTGAGAAATACCTACATGGATAAGTTTCTATCTTTGAAAGATAAGGAGTTTTTTTCCCCACATTTTAGAGACAGGGATATAATTCTTTCAGAGACAGAGAGTTCAGAGAAACCACTGAACAGGAAATGGGGAGAAATGGTTTCTAATCCCCTTCCTGTAAGGAACAGCAGCAAGAGAAGGGAGAGAGAAGTAGTAGAGGACCAAGGACCGCCAGATGGAGTATCCTGGGTTCAAGTTCAGTCTCCCACATTTACACCTTGTAGATGCTCTCAAAGGCCTCCTCTTTGGCTCCTGGCTTCCATAGGAAGCCTTTTCAGTGTCCCTTTAATTCTAGTACCTTCCATATATTGATTATTTTCCTATTTATCCTGTGTATAGCTTAGTTGTACATAGTTGTTTGCATACTGTCTTCCTTGCTATAAGCAGAGTGTCTGACACATAGAAGGTGTTTAACCAGTATTTATTGACTGACCTTGTAAGTATTCACAGACAAAACCCCAATTAAAGTACTTGCCAGTTGGAAGGGACATGAGGGGTCATCTAGTCCCACCTGCGCAGAAGTGATTCTTAATCTGAGGTCCTTGGATTTTTTAAAAAATGGTAACTTTTTTTTATAGCTTCCGAATAGTTTCCTTCATAACCCTATGGACTTTACAGTCTGCATTTAAATACATCCTGAGAAAGGGATCTACCAGATTGCCACAAGGGTCCATGACATAAAAAAGTTGAAGAACCCTTTTGTATCTTTACTATAACCAGCTTCAGCTTAAAGATTTCCAAGGATGGGGAACTCCTATTTCCTGTCTGCATAGTTTATGAATCAACAGGAAGTTATTTTCCTGATGTTAAGCATAAATTGTTTCTTTTCAATTTCTACCATGCTATCCTTGGCCTTCAGGTCAAATCAAGTGAGTGCGATCCACATCCTACCCCTCCACACATTTGAACAGCCATCAAATGATCAGTCTGCCCCAATGTGACCTCCTCTCTTCTTCTCCAGGCTAAACATGCCCAATTCAGTTCTTTCAACTGATCCGCATGTGGCATAGGCTCGAAGTCGTCTGCTGGCCTGGCTGCCCTCCTGGACACTCTCCAGAGTCTTCATGTCCAATTTGAGTTTCACCACAACCATGAGGTAGATTCTACTATTATCCCCATTTGACAATACAGGGAGCTAGAGTTCAGAGATTAAGGAACTTGCTGGCTTTGTGACCCTGGATAAGTCACTTTTTCTCTGATAGTCAATCATTTATCAAGCACCTACCATGTGTCAGACACTGTGTCAGACACTGTGCTAGGCACTGGGAACACAGAGAAAAGCAAAAGACATTTCCTGCCATTTAGGATCTTACAGTCTTTCGGGGGAGACCACGTGGAAATAACCATGTACAACCCTAGACAGGATAAGCTGGAGATAATCACAGAGGGAAGGTGCTATCACATCACTAAGGGGGAATTGGAAAAGGCTACTCTGGTTACTCCTGATGGCCTTGGACTAGGTAAGCCGCCAATGGGTCTCCCTTATGGCTCTCATGATTGCATAATTCAAAGATGGGGACAGCACCAACTTCTGCTACTCAGTCATTTGCCCTTAAAAAAACACCCAATTTTCCTTGGCTTGTCTTTTTTGTGCTGAAGCCAAGCCCTACTTCTTCTTTGGTAAAGGAAGAAATGGGACCAGAAGGGGAAGTGGAGCAGGGCTGAGAAGGGGAGAGAAGGAAAGCAATGGTCTAGTGAGGCCAGTGCACAAAGCTGTTAGGACTTGATCCTTAAAATGATCCCGAGATTGGTTGGCACTTGAGGTGTCAGTGTGGGAGGTGCCGTATTTGTTTCATTGTATTGTATTTGTATTTGAAAGACAATAAGGGAATGGCCCTGGGCAACCTCTAAGATTACCCAGGAATTGATCACTTCCAGCTCTGGATCTAAGAAGAGAAATTTGAGGCAAAG
Source organism: Notamacropus eugenii (assembly GCF_028372415.1). Classification (NCBI taxonomy): domain Eukaryota; kingdom Metazoa; phylum Chordata; class Mammalia; order Diprotodontia; family Macropodidae; genus Notamacropus; species Notamacropus eugenii. Next base: position 64,241,385 of record NC_092876.1, read on the forward strand.
AGTGGCCTGCTTATGCAGGGAGTCCGGAGTCAAGATCTTCCTGCCCTCCTAATTCTGGGCAAAGGGCCTTTCTATAAAATGACCCCAGACTATCTCCTAACCAGACCTTGGATGAATAATCAGAAGAAGAGAGGTGCAGACAAAGAAGCACTAAAGAACACTGAGAACCAGCTCTGGAGTCTCAGCTGCTTCCTGGTCATGTCTTGAAAGTAGCCTGGGCTACTCTCCCTCCTCTAAACTTCAGCTGCCTCTTCTGTCAAAAGGGGACAACAATACTTCTCTACTAGTACACAGTGGTGCTGTGGGGGGAAACTCCCCCTTATATATGTGAGCTTTCATTTCTGATGTTTCATCTTGAGGGAGAGTTAGATTGTTGTTCAGATGTTTTCAGTTTTGTTCAACTATCTGTCACTTCATTTGGGATTTTCTTGGCAAAGATACTGGAGCAATTTGTCATTTCCTTCTGCAGATCATTTGACAGAAGAGGAAACTGAGGCAAACAAGGTTAAGTGACTTGCCCAGGGTCACACTGCTACTTAAGTGTCTGAGGACAGATTTGAACTCATGAATATGAGTCTGACTCAGGCAGATATTCTATCACAGCACCACCTAGTGCCCAAACATGATTGTAGGATGAGCCGGTTTTCACCTCTGCCCCTAATTATCTAGCCAGTTTAGACATCTTGTCATCTGACCTGTTGCTCACTGCCCTGCCTGTACTCCTTTACCAGGACCAGCCAGCCTCAAACCAGAAGCACCAGAGAATCTAACCCACCTACATTGTTTTGGGGTTCCAGAAAGGAATTCACTCAGTTTCAGTAGAAGTTGCCTGAATTACACATCAGCTCCTCTATATCTGCCAAGCCCAGAACCCAGCAGCACCTAAGAAGAATCTAATAAATGCTTGCTGATTCAAGGCAATAAAGCATTTACTAATAGTTTACTACATGCCACACAGCTCTTAAGGGCTGGGGATACAAAGAAAGACAAAAACAATTCCTAGCCTAAGGGAGTTTACAATCTAATAGGGAAGACATGTGAACAGCTATATACAAAAAAAGAAATACACAGAACTTTAAAGGGCGCCGGAGGCCATTTAATCCAACCTCCTCTTTTTACAGGTGTGGAAAATAAGTTCCAGAAGGGACGTTAAGTGACTTGCCTAAGGTGACACAGGTAAACCCAGCTCACTCATTTTACAGAAGAGAAAGGTGAGTATCAGAGAAGTTATGGTTCCAACTATCAATAGGCACCTACTATGTGTTGGGAACCGCACTACCATTACTCAAATACAATCAATTCGAAACAATCTCTACTTCCAAAGAATTTTCATTCGAAGTCATTTGCTGTTCAGTCCCAATGAAACAATCCCTACTCCTAAAGAATTTTCATTCTAAGTCATTTTTTCAGTCCCGTCCAGCTCTTCCTGACTCCATTTGGGGTTTTCTTGACAGAAATACTGAAATGGTTTGCCACTTCCTTCTCCAACTCATTTGACAAATGAGGAGACTGAGGCAAGCAGGGTGAAGTGACTTATCCAGTTAGGAAGTGTCTGAGGCTAGATTGGAACTCAGGAAGGTGAGTCTTTCTGACTTCAGTCCCGGAGCTCCAGCCCCCTAGCTGCCCCTTCTAACTCACAGTAAGCCCTAAATGAATGCCTGTTACCAGGGCAACAGTGGCTTGTTGCTACCTAAGGGAGGCTTTGCTCTAGGAAAAGCAGTGACAGTCCTGGACTTGGGAGTCAGAAAAGACCGAGGTTCCAATCCAGTTAGCGGTTAGCCCTCCGTGTCTGGGACAGTCACTCAACAAACATTTATCAGTTGTTGGGGATACCAAACTAACAAAAACCGCCCAATCCCGAAACGGGGAAGTGGCTTAGCCTCCTCAGTCTCCGTAACCTTATCGGATAAAGGGGACGGGATAACCTGGGCTACCAGTAAAGCGATAAGGGGCTGGGTGGCGCTCTGGGAGGAGCGCGGGTTCGAGCTGGAATCCTGGTCCCACCCGGCTCCGTGCAGCCGCTCCCCGGAGCCCCGGGGCGGAATCCGAGATCCACGTCCGGCCCTCCCCGGGGCCCCGCCCGCTCTCACCTAGCCCCGGACGCCTCGAACAGGTTGGCCCACTGCTCGGGGTCGAAGAAGCTGGCCCCGAACTGGGGGCCGAAGTCGGGGTAGGAGAAGCCGGGCGGGTAGTTGCGGAGCATGAAGGTTTCGTACAAGACATCGTGCAGGCCCTGCCAGTTCCACCAGAACCACTCGCTGCCCCAGGACGGCACCGAGTACACGCCCCAGTGCACGAACACGCCGAACTTGGCTTCGTCGAACCAGGCGGGTAGCGGCCGCGAGTCCAGGCTCTTCCAGTCCGGCGTGTAGCGAGGCGAGGCCGAGGCCGAGGCCGCCAGCACGAGCAGGGGCAGCTGCAGCCAACCGCGGCCCTGCTGGGCTGCCCGGGCCACCATAGCGCCCCTCCGGGAGGTCTCGGTCCTGCTAATTGGGTAGCTTCTGCAGAGCGCCCTCGGCCCCATCCTGGTTCGCGGGCTCCTCCTCTCTGCCGCGCTGATTGGCCGGAGCCAAGCAAGAGGGCGGGGCGGACCCGCCTCCTAAACGACGCCTGGGGCCTTCCAGCACCAGCACGCACTATGGCGCCCTCTGGCGTCCGAGGCGGGGAAGCCTCGGGGGATAAGGCTGCGGGTTATAGGAGAGCTCTGGTCTCAAATTTCGGGGACCCCGGGCCAAATCCCTTCACCTCTCTGGGCCCGCTTTCTCATATGTAAACTGTCAGTTGGCCGGTCCCTTTCCCTGGTGCGCCCGACGGCTCCAGGAGGTTTGCCCACTGCTTGGGCTCGGATAAGCTGGCCTCGAACTGGGGCCAAGATCGCCTAGGAAAAGCCCGGCGCGGAGGTTCCGGCGCAGGACTGCTTCCTCCCTGGGACTCATTGAGGATCCGCCCCAGGACTCAAACGCCTCCGGCTTGGTCTCGTCCAGCCCCGGCCGCGCGTCCAGGCTCTCCCTGGCCCGGGTGTAGCTGGCTGAGGCCGAAGCCGACGAAGCGGAGAAGAGCAGAAGCAGCCTCAGCGACCAGAGCTGCGTCACGGACTTGACCCTAACTGCCACCGAGGGGGTAGCAACCCAAGGACTGCGAGCAGCAGCCCCGGACAGGCTCCTAAGCCCTCACACTGGCTCCGCCCCTTCTGCCCACTGATTGGCCAACGAATTGCAGCCTCGTAATCAACTCCAGTTTTAAACCACAAGAGCAGCCCCAAACTGGCTGGGGGTGGGGCCTCTCGGTATCATTTCCTCACTGATTGGCCAGAGAGAAGAAAGGGGGTGGGGCTGATCCTGGCTCCGAGCTTACTTAGAACCAGCGTGGACTAGGAGCCTGGAGTAACCCTCCAGGGCTGAGAATGAAGACGAGTACGATTTAATAATATTGAAAGTGGATTTTTAAGAATTAACAGTAAAGAGTGCACTTTCAGGGGTTGCCGGAACGAATTCCATTTTGGTGCTAATTCGACATTTGTTATGTATGTACAGTCTCAGCCAGTGCTGCAGGGACAGCTTCCACCCTCTTTAAAGTCTACTTTCCTCTCCTAAATGCTAGAGACTTAATTATTGCAAGGGACTTTAAGGGCTCTAGGTATCCTGCTCTTCTTTATCTTGTCTCTAACTGATTTATGATCCCCTTTAATCTAGTGCGAACGTTAGCTAACAAGGACACGTTCCTTCTACGTCTTCTGTAACTCGAGATATACAAGCCTCTTTAACAAGTGTCCCTCTCCCTTTATCTTTGTCTCTCTTCTGTGTCTCTTTCTCACTCTCTGTTTCTCTTTCTCTTCTCCCTCCCTCCTCTCTGTTTCTCTCTCCTCTTTATGTCTCGATCTCTTTGTCTGTCTTTTTCACCAGCTGCTTTGTAACAAGCAGGCATCTCTGTAATGAATGGTATATTTTTATATAGACACATATAATGACATAAACACATGTATTACATATATATGTATGTATGTACATCTGTATATCTTTATTCATTTCTCCAAAATGTAAGTAGGACTTCCATTCTCTTGCTGTGTAGTTTCCTATCTTCATAGGGAAGATGAGATTCATTCCGAGTCCGTGTTGGTCTGATCAGCCACAGTGGAAGACACTGAAATTTCACTTTGTCATGGTGATCTCATTTTGGTCCTCTTCCAGAATGAAGGACAACAACCAACCAGTTTCCTACCTTCAGAGGGAGGATGAGATTAGCAAATTAGGGTATATGTTTTTTTTTAAAAGAAAAGCTAGCAAAAAGCATTTTGTTGCAACAATAAAACTTGAAACTCACATGTGGTGAAAGGAAAGTGAGTGATGACAGTTTCTTTTACCAAATCACTACACAGGTCAGCAAAAGTGTAATGGGGATGAGAGAGAAAAAAGGGGATTGATGGAAGGAGGAATATCAGCAATAGGGGAGCTCAGCTTCAAAAACATGTTGAAGCTGTTGACATCAGATTTTTAAAAATTATTTCATTTTGCCGTATAGAACATGCAAGGATTTCTTGTGATGATGACTGGGCTTCTATTGGGTTGAAAATTTCTACAATTTAACGATCAATTAAATTCTTCAATTTAACAATCACATTTTCTTCAACTTAATAATCAATTCAAGTTCTTGGAATTTAGTTATCTGTGGAGCTCTAATGGCTGCTGAAGATTAAATTCTATAAATCCAGAAAACCACAAAATGGGGGGGGGAGGGAAGTCGGGTACCAATTGAGTGGGTTTATGTTGACTTGAGTTGTCCTGTAGATAAGATACTGAGTGGCCAGTCCAATGGTGCATGGAAAATATGCTTTTCAAAAGGCATTATTGGAGGATGGGGCCTGTGGAGAAGAAGAAAGGTTGAATAATTGAAGCAGCTTCTCCTTCCCCATCTTCATTTTGGATTGGGTGACTGATATGCTCCAAGGAGATAATTCAACATGGAAAACATGTCAGCCCTCAATAGCATCTTCATCCACTGTGACTTTACAGCAGCATCAATTTAAAAAAAAATACAAAATAGGTAAATTTCATCCAAAAAAAATAAAAGGGGCAAAGATTTTCTCTGTCCAAATAAGTCTTGTTTTAAGGTTAACTCATCTGTGTGCTGTTAATGCATGATCATATATTTAATTTTAAATCTGTACTCGAAAGATTTCAGTTTAAATCTAGACCCTAAAAACATAAAGATGAACGACTTGCAAGTTGAGATTCATGGTGAAATGGAGATTCCCAGCTGACTATATGCTTTCCATCCAGTACTGTACTTGTTCCCAATTTGATCTTCAGCCACCTCTGAGAAGAGAAGTGGTACCTTCCGTTCAATGATAAACATTCTCATACTTGCTCATACCCTACATACACATCCAAGTGATTCTGAACTTCCTGGATGTTATCATTTAAACCCCATTCCGCATCCCCTCACTATCTGATTCTTTATTTCTGTCTTCCTATAAACCCTCCTACCCCATCTGTGTTCATCCGTCATTTTCTTTCTTTTTTTTTTAAATTTATTTATTTAACTTTTAACATTCATTTTCACAAAATTTTGGGTTCCAAATTTTCTACCCATTTCTCCCCTCCCCCACTCCAAAACGCCGAGCATTCTAATTGTCCCTATCACCAATCTGCCCTCTCTTCTAACATCCCTCCCTTCCCTTATCCCCATCTTCTCTTTTGTCCTGTAGAGCAAGATAACTTTCTGTACCCCATTACCTATATTTCTTATTGCCTAGGTTGCAAGAACAATACTCAACAGCTGTTCCTAAAACTTTGAGTTCCAACTTCTCCCCACCACTACCTCCCCACCCATTCTCTTTGGGAGGGCAGGCAATTCAATATAGGCCATATCTGTGTAGTTTTGCAAATGATTTCCATAATAGTCGTGTTGTGTAAGACTAACTGTAATTCCCTCCATCCTATCCTGCCCCCCATTGCTTCTATTCTCTCTTTTGATCCTGTCCCTCCCCAAGAGTGTTGACTTCAAATTGCTCCCTCCTCCCACTGCCCTCCCTTCCATCATCCCCCCTATCCTGCTTATCCCCTTCTCCCCGACTTTCCTGTATTGTAAGATAGGTTTTCATACCAAAATGAGTGTGCATTTTATTCCTTCCTTTAGTCAAATGTGATGAGAGTAAACTTCATGTTTTTTCTCTCACCTTCCCTCTTTTCCTCTCCACTGAAAAGTCTTTTACTTGCCTCTTTTATGAGAGATAATTTGCCCCATTCCATATCTCCCTTTCTTCTCCCAATATATTTCTCTCTCACTATTTAATTTCATTTTTTTAAGATATGATCCCTTCCTATTCAATTCACTCTGTGCGCTCTCTCTCTCTCTCTCTCTGTAATCCCACCAACTATCCAGATACTGAAAAAAGTTTCAAGAGTTACAAATATTGTCTTTCCCTTCAGGAATGTAAATAGTTCAACATTAGTAAGTCCCTTATGACTTCTCTTTGCTGTTTACCTTTTCATGCTTCTCTTCATTCTTGTGTTTGAAAGTCAAATTTTCTTTTCAGCTCTGGTCTTTTCATCAAGAATGCTTGAAAGTCCTCTATTTCATTGAAAGACCCTTTTTTCCTCTGAAGTATTATACTCAGTTTTGCTGGGTAGGTGCTTCTTGGTTTTAGTCCTAGTTCCTTTGACTTCTGGAATATCATATTACAAGCCCTTCAATCCCTCAATGTAGAAGCTGCTAGATCTTGTGATATCCTGATTGTATTTCCACAATACTTGAATTGTTTCTTTCTAACTGTTTGCAATATTTTCTCCTTGACCAGGGAACTCTGGAATTTGGCCACAATGTTCCTAGGAGTTTCTCTTTTTGGATCTCTTTCAGGAGGTGATCTGTGGATTCTTTCAATATTTATTTTGCCCTCTGGTTCTAGAATCTCAGGGCAGTTTTCCTTGATAATTTCATGAAAGATGATGTCTAGGCTCTTTTTTTGATCAAGGCTTTCAGGTAGTCCCAGAATTTTTACATTGTCTCTCCTGATTCTATTTTCCAGGTCAGTTGTTTTTCCAATGAGATATTTCACATTATCTTCCATTTTTTCATTCTTTTGGTTTTATTTTGTGATTTCTTGGTTTCTCATAAAGTCATTAGCCTCCATCTGTTTAATTCTAATTTTTAAATAACTGTTTTCTTCAGTGAGCTTTTGAACCTCCTTTTCCATTTGACTAATTCTGCTTTTGAAAGCATTCTTCTCCTCATTGGCTTCTTGAACTTCTTTTGCCTATTGAGTTAGCCTATTTTTAAAGGTGTTATCTTCTTTAGCATTTTTTTGGGTCTCCTTTAGCAAGGTGTTGACCCGCTTTTCATGCTTTTCTTGCATCTCTCTCATTTCTCTTCCCAGTTTTCCTCCACCTCTCTTACATGATTTTCAAAATCCTTTTTGAGCTCTTCCATGACCTGAGACCATTGAAGAATTATTTTGGATGTTTGGGATACAGAAGCCTTGACTTCTATGTCTTTCCCTGATGGTAAGCATTGTTTTTACTCATCCAAAAGGTTGGGAGAAGGTATCTGTTCACCAAGAAAGTAACCATCTATAGTCTTATTTTTTTTCCCTTTTTTGGGCATTTTTCCCAACCAGTTACTTGACTTTTGGGTCCTTTGTCAAGAGTAGGGTATACTCTGGGAATCCATAAGATCTCAGTTTCTCCAAGGTGGCACAATCAAGCATGTACTGGTCTGGATGCAGAGAGGATTTTTGTGCCCAGAATCTTAGCAGTTACCTCTCCACAGCCACCTGGCCTCCAGTTCTGCCAAGTCAGCACTGGGGGCTGATTTTCAGATAAGCTGGATGGGCAGGGCCACCATTCAGTGTGAGACAAAGACCAGCTGCCTCAGGGCCTCTACTCAGGGCTGAGGTAAGACTCAGTTCTTCAGTACCCCTAGGGGTTTTTACGCTCCAACAATGGAGCAGTCTGTACAGCCTGCTGTGCAGCCTCTGTGGCTGCTGCCTGCTGCTGGAGCTATGGGAAGGCCCTTTTCCCTTCTTGGCCAGCTGAAAAAACCTGGTCACTGACCTTTGGCGCCTGTGAGTTGAGGGATCTGGGAACCGCTGCTACTGGGACTGGGGATTCCGCGAGTGGAGATTCTGCCCCCGAAGGCTGTTCGGGAGCTGCACTGCCTGGCCAAAGCTGAGCTGGGCTCTGCTCCACGCCTGTGCAACAGACATTTCTGTGGGCCTCTCAGGTCACCCTGGGCTGGAAATCGCCTCCACTCTGTTGTTCTCCACTTCTGCTGCTCCACAATTTGTTGAGAGTCCCTCTTTACAGGTTTTTTATGGGCTGTGTGGGGAGAGCCTCCATATCTATGTCTTTCTACTCCGCCATCTTGGCTCCGTCCCCCAGACTGTGAACTTTTTGAGAACAGGGAGTATATTTTGCCTTTCTTTATACCCCAGCCTTTAGCTCAGTGCCAAGTATATAGTAGGTACTCAATAAATACATACTAAATGGTGAGGTGACATGGCCATGAGAAAGTGTACATTGGCCTTACTCCATTATAATTTGCATTTGACTTCACCCTTCTCCCCAACCCCGTTGCCTTGGAGTCTAGTTGTATTTAGGTAACCCCTTGGTGTTGGAGAAAATGCTTTGTTGACACTTTTCTTCGTATGCTGTTGATGGGGTTCAGACTCTGGGAACCTCCTTGAGCTCCCCTTGAATCTTCCCACTTGATCTGGCCTTTCTTACTCAAATCTAATCTTCCCATTTGTTCCAGCAGTCTCAGGAAGCCCTTGGGCTTTTCATTATCATTCTACTTAGGTCTCTGTTTCACCCCCCCACCCTTGATCCCATCAAAACCCCATTTCCCCAGGCTGCTGACCACTCCCATCAAGATCTGTATCCATTCCCATATTGCCCCTGTCAAGATATCTGGATTGCCCCACCTGCTTCCCACCCAAACCCTCCATTGTCTGATATCTCCTGATAGCCTCCAGCTGTTTCCAGTCTTTGACCCTCCTTGGATTCCCTCCTTGGACTTTTCCTCAAGACCCTTCCTAAATCCCTCCTCCCATCACCCTGGACTACCAGACTACCCCCCCAGATCCCTCCTATATTCTTTTCTGTATTTAAGTCCCATCTTGCCTCCATGAAGGTGCTCAGATTCAATCCAGCTCAGACTCTGTCTAGCTGGGATTCTATCTGGCCCGCTTGTGAATACAAGCATCACAAATGCTTAGGTTCCTTAAAAGGCAACCCAATTGGCGAATCATTAATAAACTTTGTTTTCTTTGGCTTTAAGAAGGCTTGAGTTGAATTTATTCGAGCATGACCCAGACTGTCAGTATTTTGGGTACCCATCATCCCAAAACCTCATCACTATTAGAATAAATGCCTTTACTAAAGTACTAAGTGAGTATACTCACAGAGTATAAAACAGAAAGACACTGGTGGGAGCCCTCTGGGGATCCAACCTGCCAGTGGCAGTGTGAGTTGGCCTAAGGAGGGAGGAGGTATGTGTTCACAATTGATCAGCTGAAGAGGAGACAGAATTGTTCCTGGCTTCAGGACCTAACTTTGACATGTACTAGGTTTAGTACCTTGGCTAAGTCACTTAGTGCTGCTCTGGGAAACTCTCTCTAAATACAATTGTAGGGAATGAGCTGAATTGCATTGGTGGGAGAAATTTCCTTTCCTAGGTATTATACATAGTCCTTAAAATAATAAACTTGTCGGTCTACCCAGTCCCTGTCCCAATCTCCCTGTGCTAGGATCTAGGAATACAATATCAGTTTCCTATTTGTAAAATTGGTCTCACAATATCTACCTCAGAAGGTTGTTAGAGTCAAATGAAGTAACATATAAAAAAGTATGCAAACCCGAAAGCCATAAATAAATGTGAGCTATTATCATTATGCTGTATGATCCCAGGCAAGTCACTTAACCTTTCTTGGCCTCATTTTTCTGAGTTGACAAATGAGGTTGGGTGGGAGGGGAGACTACTCAAAGATCTTAGAAGTCCCTTGCTGCTCTAAATCTATGCTCTCAGAAAGAACTGGACCTCAGAAGCCAAAATCACCTGAGGCTCTCTTTTCAGCAGGAAAGTACCAGAGATGGAGGGTCCTCTGTGAGGCACACCGGGAAGGCCAGTACTGATGGATCACCAGATATTTGAGGGGGAGTTAAGTGTGAGAAGCCTGGAAAAGCAGACAGGTTGTGAAGTACTTTTACATATGATTTTAGAAATAATAGGGAGCTATGGGAGTTTATTGAGTGGGGTCAGTGTCATGGTTAGATGTGTTGTTTTGGAAGATCACTCTGGTAGTTGGGAAGAGGTTGACATATAAAGGGGAGAGATATGAGACAAGGAAACCACCCTGCAGGCCATTGCAATAGTCTAGGCATAAGCTTTTTATTACCTCTATGATCTACTATAAAGGCTTCTCTTTGGCTTGTAAGGCCCTTTGCCACCTGGCCCTCCTTTCCAGTTTTCTGACACCCACCTTCCCTTTACTGACACAGTCATCTGATTTAAGTGGCTTCCTTGTTGTTCCTCAAACAAGACACACCATCTCCCACCTCTCTGCATTTTCATTGACTTTCTTCCAGGCCTGGCAATCTCTGTCCCCTCTTCCCCATTTCCTGGCTTCCTTCAAGACTCACCTAAATGATCCTCTTCTACAAGAAGCCTTTTCCAATCCCCTTTGAATTCTAGAGCTTTCCCTCCTTTGATTGTCTCCAATTTCTCCTTCACCTTTGTTGTTTGTACTTAGTGGTTTTTAGGTTGTGTCCTCCATTCAGTTGTCTGCTCCTTGAGAGCAGGGATAGTCTTTTGCCTCTGTCTGTATTCCCAGTCCTTAGCTTATTGCCTGGCACATAAGAGACACTTGACAAATGCAAATTGACTTGATTCAACTTTACTGCAACAGATGGTGGCTGTGTAAATGGAAAGAAGGGGATTTATTCCAGAGATTTTGTGAAGGTAGAAATGACAAGAAATGACCACAGATTGGCTATGTGAGGTGAGTGAGATGAGTAGCATGAATGACTGGGAAAATGGTAGTATCTTTCACAGTGAAAGACAAGTTGGAAGGATTTTGGGGGAAAGATATTGAGATCTCTTTGAGATATTTTGAGTTAGAGACATCTTCAGGGCATTCAGTTACAGATGTCTAATCAGCAGTTCTGGTCAATCTGGAGGTCAGGAGAATGGTTTTGGCTTAGATAAATACTTCTGAGAAGCATCTACATAAAGATGATATCTACAAAGAGACCAAGAGCTACCAACAAAGAGAGAAGTGAAAGAGAAGGGGACCAAGGTCAGAACCTTCAAGGTTTCCCTATTTAGGAGAATGATCTGGACAGCTATCCAGAAAAGGAGACTGAAAAGAGTTTTTAGACCATTAAGAGAAGCAGAAGAGTGCAGTGTCATGAAAACTAGAAAGGAAAGAGTTTCCAAGAGATAAGGGTGACTGACAATGTCTAAGGCTGCAGAGACTTCAAGAAGGCTGAAGAGTGAAAGACCACTAGACTTGGCAATTAAAAGATCATTGGTCGCTTTGAAAAGAGCAGTTTCATTTGACTGATGAGGTTGGAAATCAGAGAGCAGAAGATTTAAAAGGGAGTAAGGGGAAAGAAAGTGGAGACAGTCATTGTAGATGGCTTTCTGTAGATGAGTAGTCATGAAAAAGAGGAGAGACATAGAAAGATACCTAGTTTCTTTGTTTGTTTCTTAAGGATGGGGAAGAAGTGGATGTGTTTGAAGGCAGCAGGAAAGTATCCAGGAAAGGGAGTGAGAAAAGAGATTTTTAGTTGTAAAACATTAGATAAAAAAACAGAAAGGAGAAAGAGTTCTGATGCTTCCTCCCTCTTGCAAACAATTATTAAGTGGTTACCATGATCCAGGAACTGTGTGAAGGGCTGGGGATACAAAAGAATTAAAAAAAGAAACAACAAACCCAAAACAAAACAAAACAAAAACCACTCTTTCCTTGAGCAGTTCACATTTATTGGAGGGAACAACATATAGACAGCTACCCCCATAAAAGCTGTATAGAGTGTCAGTGGAAGTAATCGTAGAGGGCAAAGAGTAGTGGTGGGAACTAGGGCCAGGGAGTGAGGATACTAGGGAGGCAAAGTACTCCAGGAGACGGGAAGGGATAGGATAGGATTCAAACAGGGAGAGTGGAGGGTGCTGTAGCAGCTTGCCAGTGGCCAGAGGGCCTTTCTGATTTGGTCCTGTAGTAGCTGATTCTAGTAGGGAACCAGTCCAACCCTTAAGTGGTCTGTTGCACAGGGATCTCTCCAGTAATGAGCATGCCAGGGCCTGCAGGGCTGGATCTATGAGTTGACATGACTGAGGGAAATTGCACATAGGTCTCAGTGTCCATTGTAAATTACATGGGACCCCACTCTTCCTCCTATTCCCATCTTCTTGGATTCTGGCTGTATTTAGGGAGAAAACATCCCTTGGTGTTGGGGAAAATTCTTTGTTGATGCTGTACTTGCTGTGCTATTTGAGTAAATATCTTTGCTAAAAGAGTAAGTGAGCATATAGTCACAGGATGTTGAAAGGAAACACACTGATGGGTGCCCTCAAGCTGCTGTTAGGAATATAACCCTCTATGAGTTTATTCCTAGAATTCTGGAAGTAGTAGCAGCTGGCCTTTTGGGGTTTAACCTGCCAACAGCAGTGTGAGATTGGAAGTGAGGAGGGAGATGCCTGTTAGAGAACTGATCAACAGACATTCAATGGGCGCTTATTTACAGCTACATGGCTCAGTGGATAGAGTGCTTGGCCTGGAATCATGAAGACCTGAGTTCAAATCAGGCCTTAGACACTCACTAACTGTGACTCTGGGTAAATCACTTCACCTCTGTTTCCCTTAATCCATTGGAGAAGGAAATGGCAAACCACTCCCGTATCTTGTCCAAGAAAGCCCCATGTAGAGTACTGACCTGCTATGGTCCACAGGGTTGCAAACATTTGGACAGGACTGAACAACTGTACAACAATAAAAAAAGTGAGAAGTATGGTGAAGAGGACAGAGAAGTCCCGAGTTCAAGACCTGCTGCTGACACATGCTTAGTCTGAGACCTTGACCACATCACCACTCTCAGTGGTGCCCAAGGAAACTCTCCAAGAACAAATTGCAGGAAAAGTGCTAACTTGCTTTTGTGGAGAGAATTTCTTTCACTTGAGAGTTCCCTGTATTCACTATCATAATAAACGAAGGTCCAGCTCTTTCTCTATTCCCTATCTCTCTGTTCTAGGATCTAGGAATTCAGTGTCAGTTTTCTCACCTGTAAAATGGGAATAATAGTAGCCCTTCTATCACAGGGTCATTGTTAGCATAATACGAAGTAACTTAAGTAAAGTGTTTTGCAAACCTGAAAGCTATAAATAAAGGTTACTATTATCGTTTGGCTGTGTGACCCTGGGCAAGTTACTTAACCTTTCTTGACCTCATTTTCCTGATCTGTTAAATGGGGGAGGAAGGTAATTTACTCAAAGGCCTCAGTAGTCCCTTCCTGCTCTAAATCTATGCTCCCAGAAAGAACCATGCCCCAGATGCCAAAATCACCTGAGTCCTCCTTCTCAGCAGGAAACTACCAGAAAGGCTGTTTCCTAACTTGGCTTGGACTGCTCTTACTGCCCATTCCTGCCTCCCTCTCAACCCTTATTACTTAACCCCAAGCTCCCAGAATTGTCAGGCCAATAAGATTTACTTGCTTCTCTTTTCAGGGTTCCTCAAAATCAGGGCCTACTATAAACCCTCCAATCCAAGCCTGGCGGAATTCATCCAGACAACATCTGGAGATCAAATATCCAAGGACCACAGGCAAACTTCAGCCAGCCTTGAAGACCTGCGGGGGCTGAAAGGCAGAGACCATGAGATGTAAAGGTGTAGCTAACTACCTGCCAGAGGGAGTGGACTCAGGGTGCAGGTTTTGACATAACTTTTGTGTATGTGGCCCATGTGAAGAAATTGCTTCATCTTGATTATGCATATCTAGTAGAGGGGTTTTCATTTTCTTTCTTTGTAATGGGTGACAATATAGATGTATGCTTGTTGAAAAAGATACAATTAAATTTTTAAAAAAGGATGTAAAAAAGAAGCTGAGTCCGAAGGCAAGTGGAGTCCACAAATATCGATGAAGTAAACAGTCCATGAGTAGGCACATGGCAGTAGGACCACAGGCAATGAGTAAAGAAAGTGGAAATCGTGGATCCTGTCCTCAAGGAGCTCATTCTAATGGGGCAGGCAGCACACAAAGAAGATATCGAGAGGAATCATCGGCACTAATCTCCTGGCTCTTTCACAAACCAGTCTTTCCATCTCTTACAGGAAGCCTTTCCTAACCCCTCTTCATTCCAGTGCCTTCCCTTCGTTAAGCATTTCCTTTTCATCCTGTATACAGCCCACTTTGTACTTCTTTGTTTATATATTACTGCCCTGTATTATATTGTGAACTCCATGAGTACAGAGAATGTTTTTTGCCTCTCTTTTTTCCCTTGTCACTTAGCAGAGTGATTGGCACAGAGTAAGCCTTAATAAACATCTATGTAATTGAATTGAATTGATTTTGGAAATAATAGAGAGTAGCTGATATTTTATTGAGTGCTGGCAGAGTTATGGTTAGATGTGTGACTGTGGAAGGTTACTCTGTTATTTGAGTGAGGGCTGGAGTATAATTGGGAGAGACAATTGAGAGAAGGAAAATACCCAGCAGACCATTGCAATAGTCTAGGCACAAGCTTCCTGTTACCTCCATGGTCCACTATAAAGTCCTTTCTTTGGCCAGTAAGGCTGTTTATAACCTGACAATCCTAGCTTTCCAATTTTCTGATAGCCTTCTTTTCACTCTCATAGCCATCTAATTTAAATGGTCTCCCTGTTGTTCCTCATATAAGACACACCATCTCCCACTTCTCTGCATTTTCCTTGGCTTTCTCCCAGGCCTGGCAATCTCTGCCCCACACCCCTTCTCTGTTTCCTAGCTTCCTTCAAGATTCACCAAAGAAAGTGAGGTTGGTGACCTTGCCCAGCCCTCCCTCAAATCAAAGTCACCTGCAAGTCATGTCATCATCTTGATATCACGGTCCTCTTCAAGAACGAAGGACAAACACAACAGCTACAACAAAATATTCCCCTTCTACAACAAGCCTTTTCCCATCCCCTTTGAATTCTAGAGCCTTCCCTCCTTCGATTGTCTCCAATTTATCCTTCATCTGTGTTGTTTGTACTTAGTTGTTTCTAGGTTGTGTCCTCCATTCAACTGTCTGCTCCTTGAGAGCAGGGATGGTGTTTGCCTCTGTCAGTATCCCCAACCCTAGCTTATTGTCTGGCACATAATAGACCCTTGATAAATGCATGTTGCTTTGACAACTTTACTAGACTCTAAGGTCTGCACCAGGTGGAGGCTGTGTAAATGGAAAGAAGGGGATTTATTCAAGAAATATAGAAATGACAATGTTTTATACCAGATTGGATATGCAGGGTGAGTGATACATTGAGGAAGACTGGCCTGAGTGACTTTCCAGGTGAATGTCTTCCACAGTAAAAGAGAAGTTGGTGGGTTTTTGGAGATAGATAATAAGATCTCTTTGAGACATTCTGAGTAAGAGATGTCTTCAGGGCACTCAGCTGAAGATGTCTAATCAGCAGTTGTTGATGTCAATATGGAGGTCAGGAGAATGGTTTGGTTCAGATAAACATTTCTGAGAATTATCTATATAAAGAAGATGTCTACAAAGAGACCAAGAGATCTCACAAGGTTACCAAGAGAGACAGAATAGAAAGAGAGTGGAAGCAAGGATAGAAATTGGGACACAGCCACACTTGGGGGGATGAGTTGGACTCATCCAAAAGAGATTGAGAACTTTTAGACAGTTAAAAGGAGAACCAGAAGGGTGCAGTGTCCTGAAAGCTAGAGAGGGGAGAGAATTTCCAGGAGACTGAAGGTGTACAAGACTACGAAGTCTGAAAGGTTGAGGAAGGAGAACAAACCACTAGATTTGGCAATTAAGACATCATTAGTAGCTTTGAAAAGAGGAGTTTCATTTGACTGATGTGGTTGGTTTAGGAGAGGGAGGGGAAAAGAAGTGGAGAGAGTGATTGTAGATGGCTTTCTACAGAAGTGTGGTCCCGGAAAGGAGGAGAGGTAGAGGAAGATACCTAGCAGGGCTTAGCAAGAGCAAGAGTTTTTTGATCTGTCTGTCTGTCTGTTTCTTAAGGATTCAGGAGACCTTAATGTTCTTGTAGGCAGCAGGGAAACAGCCAGGAGAGGGGGGTGAGAAAAGAGATTT
Source organism: Notamacropus eugenii (assembly GCF_028372415.1). NCBI lineage: Eukaryota > Metazoa > Chordata > Mammalia > Diprotodontia > Macropodidae > Notamacropus > Notamacropus eugenii. The sequence continues at coordinate 64,257,666 of NC_092876.1, forward strand.
ATGTAAGAGATTAATGTAACACATTAAATAAAAAATTAAATAGAAAGTGTTCAGATGCTCCCTCCCTCTCACAAACAATTAAGTGTTTACGATGACCCAGGAACTGTGGAAAGACTAGGGATGTGAAGAACATAAAGAGCAGATCTTTTGCTGGAGGAGATCATATTTATTGGAAGAGAAAAAAGCAACAGACAACTAAACATACAACCTAGAAAGAGTGTTGATGGAAGTGATCCGAGAGGAAAAATAGTAGTAGTGGAGACTGATTGGGGAATGAGGATACTAGAGAGGGCAAAGTGCTGTAGAAAATGGAATGGGATCCAAATATTAAGAGTTATTTGCCTGGGCATCTTTCCAGTGGCCAAGGAGCCTGCCTGACCCAAACCAGCAGCAGCAGAGCCTAGTAAGGAGCCAGCCCAGCCTTTAGGTGATCTATTCCAGAGGGGCCTATCCTGGACTCTCTAAGAATGAGCTTATCAGGGCCCTGCTCTGGTCTGGCTTTAAGAGGTACTTTAGCCTTGGGAAACTGTGCATGGGCCTCAGTCCCACTATAGTTTCCATTGGATCCCCAGTATTCTCCCTCTGCCCCTTCTTGCACTATTGCTTTTAGGGGAGAGATTACTTCTTGGTGTTGGGGAAAATGTTTTTTGATCCTGTTTTCAACATGTTATTTTAGTAAATACTTTGGCTAAAGTACTAAGCAAGTGTGCACATAGAATTTGAAAGGGAAACACACTGATGGGAACCCTTGAGCTGCTGTTAGGGATATAGCCATGCTAGAATCCTGAAAGTTGGGACAGCTGCTGCTCTGGGAGTGCAACCTGACAGTGTCAATGTGAGATTGGCAAATGAGGGACAAGGTGTGTGTTACACAATTGTTTGGCAAACATATGATGAGCACCTATGTGAGAAAGAGTGAAACTTCAATGGGGAAAATTCTGATGTGGAAGGGATAATTGTAATGGGTGTAGTTTCTATCACCATCCCTATGTGCTAGGATCTGGGAATTCAATGTTAATTACCTCACTTGTAAAACTGAGCTAAAGGTAGCACTTAGCTCATAAAGTTGTTTTTAGAATCATGCGAAATAAGTTGTATAAAGTGTCATGGGTACATTAAAGCATCAAAGAAATGTTAGCTATTATTCTTATGCTGTGTTACCCTGGGGGAGTCACTTTTTCTGGCCTTCATTTTCCTTATCATCTCTCAAATGATATGATGTTTGTTTGTTTTGTGAAGGAAACTATTTGGAAGATATCGAAAGTTCCTTCATGCTCTAAATCTATCCTTCGAGCAGGAGCCATTTCCCAGATGCCAGCATCACCTGAGTCACCCTTCTCAGCAGGAAACTACCAGAACCACTATTTTCTAATCTAAAAAGTCACCTTGCCCTGGTTCGAGGACTAAGTGCTCAACCTGCCGTAGGCTGATTCCTCTTCCTGGAAGCATTGGCTGCCCTTCTAGGAGCAAATGGAGTCCATCCTGTGTCCTTATGAACATAGACACTTTGCCATATCAATCGCGGATATTTTGCTCCTTTGAACTCTGGCCCTGTAACACATCTGCAGCACATCTAGTGCAGTTAGTTACTCTAAGTCACGTAGGGCTCTGTCAACAAACCGATTAATTGGCCCAGTGCCTTTTTTGTCTAAAACTGGATAGAACCTGGGGAGATCCCCTACTCTTCAGAGGTCACCCATGGGGAGAAACCTCTGTCCAGGACATTTTCCCAATTGGGAATCTGGAGGCTGAACCAGGATTCCCCAGTCACATGACCCAGAGGTAGGTGTTCCCTCCGTTTTGTGATGTATGGAAATATTTCTATTATTCTGTTAGGTTTTATTTTTATATGCATATTTCTATATTTCTTTAAAGCTATTTTATATTGTCATTGTGCAAATAAAAGTTATACTGATTCTAATCTGGTGTGAGTGCATTCATTATACAGTGCAATCTGATCCTGAAAATAGTGAAAGCAGCTTCTCTTATCTCCTCACCAACCTAACAAGTAGGAAGATGGCAGCTTGAGGGGGGCTTCCAGACCCAAGAGGCAGATTTTTTATTTGATTCTGCAGCTAATAGGGACTCCCTGTATAGGGAGGATCACATAGTTAGATAATGTGGTTTGTTCTTCAAGAGGATCATGGCATCAGGAAGATGATGACATGACTTGCAATTGAATTGGATTTGAGTGAGGGAGGGCTGTACAAAGTCACCAGCCTCACTTTCTTCTCCAGAGTCATCTGGGACCAGAAGCATGATATTCTTCAGGATGACTGGAGATGGCCCAGGATGCAGTAGGAGACCCTGGCCCTTTCAGGCTAAGGTCCTATAGCATTCTCATTTTGAGTGACATACACCCATTCACTGAATAGGCTTCTTTAAGTAGTTGCTCAAGGGATGGCCCCTTTAATAAAAAAAAAATTAAACTGGGAGAAGAAGACCTTCAGGGTTCCTGGGTAAAAGAGAAACAATTATTATTTAGTATTTAAATCCACTCTGTGCTAGGTGAGTGGGGACTTCGGCTGGTTTTTAAGAAGTAAGTCAAGGAATGGCTCCTTTAATAACAATAATAATAAATGAATAGAATAAATGATAATAAAATCAAACTGGGAGGGGAAGACCCTCAGACCTGCCAGCGGAAAGAGAAACAATTACTATTTACATTCACTCTGAGCCTTGAGGGCCCCCCAAAATAACCATTAATGATACTTGGGCAGGGACTTACTATTGGCTAAGCAATGGCAGCCAGAGTGAGTTCAGTTTAAGGCATGGTCTTTAAGAAAGAAACCTAGCCAGGAAACCCTGAGCTAACTGGGTAGGCTTCAGCCATCAAAATTTACCTTCCTTTGGGCAGAACATCCTTAGGTAAGGGCATCATACCCCATGTGGGGAGAGGAGAGAGGAGGAAAGAGAAGGGAAAGGGAGAAGAGGGGAAGGGAGAAAGTCTGGGGTCACATAGCTAGAAAAGTGTCTGAGGCTTGATTTGAACTCAGGTCTTCCTGACTCCAGGTCCAGCCCTCCATGTTCTGTGCCACCCAGTCATGATCAAACTGTTGTTTAAATTCCATTTATACCTATGGAACAAAGTGACATGAGGTCTCTCACACTCACTTACAGATTGCCTATTACCTTCCACTCATTACCTTAATCATTCATATTATCCAGAATTCTAAGGTAATTGAGGGGTATGTTTGACTATTTCTCTATTAATCTGGAAAATTAGGTTATTTCTCTCATTAAACCAGCTGCTTAGATCCCTCTTTCTAGTTTTATTGATTATTTATTTAACAAATTGGAGAAACTTTCCCCATAAGCAATTGTGTACCTGCTGGCTCTGGGCATTTTCCCTGGCTGTCCCTCATGCTTGGAATGCTCCCCCTCCTCATCTCTGCCTCTGGTTTCCCTGGCTTCTTTCAAGTCTTGAATAAAAATCCCATTTTCTACAGGAAGCCTTTCTCAACTCTTAATTCTATTGATTATTTCCTATTTCTTCTATCTATAGTTTATTTGTACAAATTGGTTTTGCATTCTGTTTCATCCATTAGACTAAGAGCTCCTTGAGGGCAGGGACTGTCTTTTGCCTTCCTTTGTATTCCCAGCTTTTACCATGGTGCCTGGCATTGTGTATGTAGATGTGTAATAAATGTTTATTTACTGACTGATTTTATCTATCATCTATCTATCTATCTATCTATCTATCTATCTATCTATCTATCTATCTATCTATCTATCTGTCTGTCTGTCTGTCTGTCTGTCTGTCTGTCTGTCTGTCTGTCTGTCTATCTGTCTATCATGTGTATGTATATATCAAAACCAACTCCTAATCTCCTGGCATTAAGACAATACTAAAGTCACTGGCTATTTGGATTTTTTGGATTTATTAACAGTGTAACCAATGATAGGCTACTAGGTGGCGCCATAGTGTATAGAGTACTGGGCTTGGAGTCATCTTCCTGAGTTCAAATCTGGTCTCAAACACTTACTAACTATGTGACCCTGGGCAAGTCACTTATCGCTGTTTACTTCAGTTTCCTCATCTATAAAATGAGCTGGAGAAGGAAATGGCAAAGCACTCTGGTATTTTTATCAAGAAAACCCCCAACGGGGCCATGAAGTTTTGAACACAACTGGGATTACTGAACAACCACCACCAATGATAACACAAAGATATAAAAATCAATTTACAATATTTGAAGTGCGAAGAAGATCCTGGATAGAATCATCTCTAACCATCACTATCACTGTAGACAACTTCTCACTTCTGGAAACACAGGTCCACTATTCAGTTCACTCAAGATTGGCAGGGAAAATGTCCCTCAGGACTTCTCTTCATTCTCTTCACAAGGTAAAGGTTTAGAGAGTTCCATCAAGAGAGGGGGCAGGTCTCATGATCTTCCTCTCTGGCATCTCCAGCTTCTCTTCAGACATGACAGTGAAACAGTCTCCAGCTTTTCTCAAGCTGTCAGTCCTAATAGTTGCTCTCCAGAGTCATTCCTTATACAATTCTCTTTATAATGTTCCATTATAAAATGTTACCTATTCTCTCAAGTTTTTTCTCCTATTCTTTTTTTGTCTTCATAGTTTTTGTCAAACTATTCTCTTTTCTGTTTCTCAAAAAACTGCCAGTTCTAACTTCTGTTGTCGTTTAGTCATTGCCATTGTGTCCATCTCTCTCTGACCCCATGTGTGGTTCTCTTTAAAGAGATATTGGAGTGGTCACACTTTGTAATAAAAAGAATAAAAGTGGTAACTTCTCTCTATTGTTTCTGAATGTAACAAATATATAAGACAGAACTGATAGATAAATGGAATGGTAGATAAGTGGAATAGTGTTTCTAATGCCATTTCCTTTTCTAGCTCATTATGGAGGTGAGGAAACTAAGGCAAACACTGTTAAGTGACTTACCCAGGGTTACACAGCTAGTAAGTGTTTGAGACTGGATTTCAGCTCAGGGCTTCCTGACTCCAGGTTGGGCATTCTATCCACTGTACCAGTTCCAACTGCCATATCCTAAATATTCCTTTTGGAAAATTTAGGTATGTTGGAATATTAACGGTAATTACTACCTACCTGATGAATGGTCCATCTAATCTCTGCTTGAAGACCAGGAATTGATCTTCCCAAGGCATCCCATTGACTCCTGTGGTGCAACACTCCTAAGCAGCACTAATTGTTAGAAAGTTCTTTTCTTGACATTAAGCCTAAATTTTTCCTCTTAGCAACTTCTACCCATGGTTTCTTTTTTTGCCTTCTGGGGTCAGACACAACAAGCTTAATCCCTCTTTCCTGTGAAAGCCACTCAAATATCTGAACATAGCTCTTATATTTCCCTCCCTGTCTTCTCATCTCCAGCTTTGTATACTAGTCCTCCAGAGCCCAAATGGGTGACTTCAATTTCTGAATCCCCAGTAAAAGAAAAAGAAAAGTCCAGGAAAGAAGCAAGTCAGATTTGAGGACATTTTTGGACCTCATTATAATAAAAATGGTACAACAAGATGGAGAGACTACTACGCTTTACTGCATAGTAGGCTACTATGAACTGCACTGGGAGAAATGCTTATTTTCTCCTAAAAGCACTGGAACTTTGTTGGAAATGTTGAATGATTCCCAGATTTAACTGCACAGATAGTGGCATTCTTGTGGATCTGGAAAAATAGCTGGAATCATGCAGCTGCCCTTAAAAATGTGAACAATGAAAACTTTGGATTTGATCAATTAATTAGGGACAATTATTCATGACATGATGTATCTGTGCTCTGAGTAGTAACTGCTGGTGCCATCCTTGTAATAATGAGAGTAAAAGTGATAACTTCTCTCACTGTTTCTGAATGCAACAAATATACAAGCCAGAATTGGTAGATAAATGGAATGGTGTTTCTAAGTAGCTGATTTGGCCATGTATTCAGTTGGATTAATGTTATTAGTCTGGCAGTAAGTTTAGTGTTTATGTTCTAAGTCCACGAGATGGTTTTCTGTTAATGTTATAAGTTCATTAGATTGTGATTTTTAAAACCATTGTATTGAAGTGCAGTTGGAATAATTATTTTGGAACAATATCTGGTGGGCACCACCATCCTTCCAGTCACTCAGGCTCACCATCTTGGTGTCATCCTCAACTCCAGATCTTGGAGTCATCCAGCTCCACCCCATATATCCAATTAAAAGTCAAATTTTATCCTTTCTACCTCCCTAGTTTTTGAATATGTCTTCTGTTCTCCACTTACCCAGTTAATACCCTAGTGTTGGCCATCATTACCTTTTGGCAAGACTATGACAAAAGCCTCCTATATGGTCTCCCTCTTTTTCACCCCAGTCCATCCTTCACACATCCACCAAAGTGATATTCTAAAAACATAAATATGACCATGTCACCCTATCCCATTTCCTCCTACTCGATAAACTCCAATGGTTCCCTATTATTTCCAGGGTAGAATATAAATTTCTCTTTCTGACATTTAAAGCCCTTCACAAATGACAAATGCTGGAGGGGATGTGGGAACATTGGGACACTCATGCATGTTAGTAGAGTTATGACCTCATTCAATCACTCTGGAGAATACTTTGGAACTATGCCCAAAGAGCTATAGAATAGTGCTTTCCCTTTGATCTAGTAATACTACTTCCAGGTCTGCTTCCAGAAGAGACAAAAAGAAAGAGAAAAGAACTTATATGTACAAACATTTTTGTAATAGCTTTTTTTATGGTGGCAAAGATTTGGAAACTGGGGGGATGCTCATCACTTGGGGAATGGCTGAACAGGTGTGGTATGTGATTATGATGGAATAGTATTATGCTATAAGAAATGATAAACAGGATGGTTTCAGAAAAACCTGGGAAGATTTATATGAACTGATGCAAAGTGAAGAGAACTTTGTACACAGTAAGAGCAATGTTGTAATGATGATTAACTGGGGAAGATGGCTACTTTAATTAAGACAATGATCTAAGAACCCATGGTGAAAACCACTTCACCTCCAGAGAGAAAACTGATGAACTCTGAGCATAGATTAAAGCTTTTATTTTTCATTTTCTTTATATTTCATTTTGTTGTTTTTTTAAAAAATAACATAACTAATGGAAAGGTCTTACATGATTTCCCAGGTACAATTGAAATTGTATTTCTTGCCTTCTTAATGGGTTAGAGGAGAGGGAATGAGGGGAAAGGAGAAAATTTGGAACTAAAAATTAAAAATAAATAAAGGTCAAAAATTAATTAAGAAGAGAAAGGAAATTAAAAAAAACTTTTTTACAATCTAATTTCATTCTTGCCTTTGGGTCCCTACTGTTTATCACAGTGTAGGTTCACATAGTGAAGCTTAATTAATGAAAGGCAGCTTGGTGGAGTGGATAGAGGACTGGACTTGAAGTCAGGACTTGGGATCAAATCTTGCCTCAAGCACTGTGTGACCTTGGACAAGGCCTTTGCCTCAGTTTTCTCACCTGCAAAATGAAAGGTTGGGTTTAAATACCCTCTAAAGTCCTTTCCAGTCCTAAATCTGTGATTCAGTAAACTACTTGATTGATTCATCGGCACTGACTATATGACTTTAGACAAATCGCCTGACCCCTTGGGGCTTTAGTCTCTCCATCTGTAGAAATGAAGGTGGAGACAAGACACTCTCAGGTATTCCTTCCAGCTCCCCATCTCTGATCCTCATCATTATCCTTCTCTACACACTGTTTAATGGCCAGTTTCTAAAACATTCCTGGCCTGAATGGCTGAGTCCATTCTAGAGGATGCATTTAGTTCTATTAAAAGTGACTTGCCCATGGTCACAGAGGCAGAATCAGGAGTTGAACCCAGGTCCTCTGCTTCCCAAGCCCAGTGCTTTTTCCATTAGGGAAAACAAACAAAATAACCCTTCCAGAGGTGAGGATGGAGCCTCAGAGACCAGCAGGGGGCACTGTGAGCCAAAGCCTGAAGCTCAGGCTCTGACTGATGCAACATGTTCCTTTTACCGCTGCCTGGAAGCCTGTGAGATTGGGGGTCAGGACTGGGTAGGAGATGCCAGAAAACTTCTTGATGCCTCATAGGACTTCAGCATGATCTGCCATCTGGGAAGCCAAGAGAAAAGCATCCCAGGGTTAGAAGGAACCCGGAGCATACGGAGTCCTCAGTTACAGAAAATCACTCAGAATCCTAGAATCAGAGGGCTAGAACTGAAAGGGACCTCAGAGGCCATCTGGTACCACTCCACTATTTAGATGAGGAAACTGAGGCACAGGGCAGGATGTAGACTTGAGTGCTGAGTCCCCAGCAGTGGAACAGAAGGCACAGCTCTTACAGAACAGCAGTGAGGGTGGTGACAAATGGGCTATACAAAGGGGTGCCTTTTCTGCAACCAAAGTGGGAGGCCCAGGATCATGGGCCCCATTTCACAGAAGGGAAAACTAAGGCTAAAACTAAGTTTTAAATTCTCCAGGGTCATAAACTCATGGTTGTTCTTTGCTCTTGAAGAGGACATGACATCAGGCAGGGGAGCCATGACTTGCAAGGGAATTGCAAGAATTTATGTTACAGTAAGCATTTCAGTTTCTACCCTTCCTCCATGCTCCTCTTTGTCTACTGAAAATATTTTTAAACAAAGTTTAAGCTAAAATTATTTTTGAATTTTTGCTTCAGAGTATTAAGAAATATCTACATGGCAGTCATAATTTAAAGCTTTGGGGGTTTATGTTTTATTTGGATTTTGGGGGGGGCAATATGTGTTTTGCTGGCATATGCAGTGTGAACCCTCCCTTTGCTGGGAACATGGGAAAGCTGTTGAAAAAAATGAGAAGCCGTATGTGCATGTCCCTGATTTCTGTATCATTCTTAAATGAACATTTCATCATTGGAAAATGAATAGGAGTATCAAAAAAAATTTTTTTTAAAAAAAGGCACCACCTGCCCTTCCTTTCCTTCTACTCTTAATTCCTCCAATTTTGTTCTCTTTTACTTGTCCAAATCTCACTCATTCTTCAGGGTGGAGGTCAAAATTTCATCATTTTCATAAAACATTTCTAGAATCCTTCCAGGGTCACAGTGATTTCTCTCTGCTGTCACATCAGAGTGAGACTATGGTCCTCTTCCAATTTCTCTGAGGGCTTAGTTTAGCTCTCTCCTTTCCAACCAATCAGGCTAATAACAAGCATTGCTTATGTACTGATAATGTTTAATATAAAATTTTGGAGTAATTTCTTTGTTCTCTCTGAAGCAAACACAGAGAATGCCTCTTCCTATGTCAACAAAAGCCAGCCAAGGCTGACTTAACATTCCTTGGGAGACCTTTAACCTAAGACACTATCTTAAATAATGGGACATTTTTCATATTTTAATATTTTTAGACATATACTATGTTATGGCATGTTAGTGGTAAAGAAAACACAGACATCTTGGGTCATAATTTCTATGGGAAACTTTGTCAAACTCTGTTATCTTATTGTATTTACAACCTATGCAATTAAGAAATTCCTTTCTAATGGTCTAGTTAATCACTTATGGAGACCATAAATCTGAAGGACACAGAACACTTCTTTATCCTAAAACAGATTTAAGCCTGCCCAATTCTTTGTATTGGTAGCCAGAACATTTTCTGGCTCCATAATGCATTATGTTACTGTTTTCTTTAATAGTGAATTGATCAATTAATTAATTAAATCATAAAATGGATGTATTTAGCCTGTTGCCTTTTCTTTAACCAAGTTTTCAGGTCAACAGTACCTACTATGTGCCTGGAGCTTTGCTGGTCACTGGGGGTACAAAGACAAAAGTGAAACATTCCCTGCCCTCTAGAAGCTTATATCCTAATAAGGAGACAATACCCAAACTGTATAAGATAAATACAAGGCAGTGGGGCTGAATTTTAAAGGAAACCAGGCACTCGGAGAGAAGGTGAGGTGGGAGTGTGCTCTAGGAAAGGGCTCCGAGCAGTGCAAAGGTATGGAGATGCTGGACCACACCGTGTGGGAATGAGGGGATTCAAAGTCTGGGAACCTCCCTGAACTCCCCTGGAATTTCCCCACCTGACCTTTCATACTCAAATTTGCAGACAGTTTCCCTCTGAATCTTCCCACTTAATCTGACCTTTTATATTCAAATCTGTTGCCCTTGGCCTCGACTGGTCTTCCAAAGTCTGCTACCTCTGGATTGCCCCACCCGTTTCCCACCTAAACCCTCCATGGTCTGATATCACCTGATTGCCTCCAGCTGTTTCCAACTCTTGACCAGTCCCATTGGGGCCTCCTTGGACTTCTCCTCAAGACCCTCCCTAAACCCCTCCTTCCATCACCCTAGACTACCCCCAGATACCTCCTACAGTCTTTTCTGTATTTAAGTTCCCTCTAGCATCTCTGAAGGTGCTCAGATTCAATTCAGCTCAGACTCTGTCTAGCTGAGATTCTATCTGGCCTGCTTGTGAATACAAGCCTTACAAATGCTTAGGCTCCGTAAGAGTCAACCCAATATGGCAAATCTTTAATAAACTTGGTTTTTCTTTGGCTTTAAGAAAGCTTGAGTTGAATTCATTCAAGCAGGACCTGGCATGTCAGTATTTCGGGGTCCCCAGCACCCCTCAATCTCAACAGGAAGGGCAATGATGTATAAGTTTGGAAAGCTATGTTGGGACCAGGTTGTGAAGGGTTTTGAAAGCTAAACAGAGGCCTAATATTTGATCCTAGAGGTAATAGGGAGCCCTTGGAGTTATGGAGTGGGGGACTAACATGGTGAGACCAGTACTTTAGGAAAACCCCTTTGGCAGCTGTGCGGAGGATGGGTTGGAGAGAGAAGTGATTTGAGGCAGGCAGATGAATTAGGAAGCTAATGTGTGTTATACTTCTTTGTATGCATGTTCCATTTCCCCCTTTACACTTTAGGTTCCCTTAGGCCAGGACTAGGAAGTTCTTCATTTTTGTATCCCTGTGGGGTCAGTCACCATTGTGGTTGAATTGTGGCAATAGGGCATCAGTTTGGGAAAGTCCGTTGGCAGGATCCTGGAGGGCCCTGGATGCCAAGGCAGGAGCAGTGGGAAATACCCTGAAGTTGGAAACCTCACTCTGCCAGCCCCAAGTGTGACCTGGGACAAGTCATTTCAGCATTCTGACCTTCAGCTCCTCCAGAAAATGAGGAGGTTGGACATCTTGAGTCCTTTCCCGCTCTAAAATTCTATGATCCTGTGATTTAAAAAAAAAAAATGCTACCTTTTATTATGATTTAATGGGTCAGTCTTATCTCTTTAACCAGACTTAAAGTAATTTGAGAGCAGGGAATAGGATGCACACACACACCTCTGAATCCTCCTATAGCAACTAGCTTGACATTTATACATAATAGAATGAGGAAATGTAAGTGCTGGAAGAATCATCTAGTCCAAACTCCTCATTCCCCCTCAGAGGGGGAAACTGAGGCACAGAGTAAGGAAGGGAGTTGCCCGAAGTTAGCAGTTCAAACCCAAGGTTCCTGACTCTAGTTCTTTTCACCATTTCAATAAATTTTATTATTACCTGCGGCTTTCATTTAAGGTCAGACTGTAAGAGCTGAAAATAACTTTAGTGATGAACCCTTTCCTCCTTCAAACTCCCTTATTTCTGCTGAGGGCATTACCTTCTATTCCAGTCACCTAGGTTCACAGCCTCTGACTTTCCCTCACCTCCTATATTCAATAAGCTGGCAAGTTCTGTGGAATTTACCTCCAAATCTCTCCCACTTGTCTCCATCTCTTCAGTCATAAAATCACCAATCTGGTTCAGGTCCCTATCCTCTCTCACCTGGATTATTAAAGTAGCCTTCTGACTGGCCCCTCTGCCAATCTAGCTAATGTGTCTTGCCAATCTATGCCCTATTCTGGGGTGCAGCATAAAAAATTAACTCCTTAATCCCTCTAATAAATACTTCATATTTCTCTTGTTTTAAAATTTACAAAACAGAGCTCCCAATGAAGGAAATTTTTACTGATTATCAGATTGAGTCTCAGAGAAAGGAAATGACTTGCCCAGAGTTAAGGTCAACCTGAAAGTTAGGTTAAAAGAGGCAACAGGCAAATACATATAGTTTATTCCCTTAAAGGTGGTAGTTACATGGCCATGGAGTCAGAAGGAAAACCTCTGACTGCCAGATAGAAGAATGACCAGGCTTAAACATACTATACCAGGAGAAAGGAATTTTTTTAGTTGTAAATTTGGTGAGACAAGACAATTAATAAGGAAGAGTCAGTTGGAAATTAAGATCCTAGGATGTCTGTTTTCCTCTGTCTCTGTATATTAAGATAAGAAAAATCCCAACATTCTGGTTGTAGGCATCCCATCATAAACAGGTCTTTAAAGTTGCTATAAGGATAGCATTCAATAAATATTTTTATTTCCTTCATTTCATATTCCTCAAATTTTGTCAAATGTTGTGTTGAAATTCAGGTGTTAGTGTGTCTTCTTTTTCCAGGTTATTTCTCTTCATTTAAAATTTGTGCTCAATGACAATCAATTTTATAGCATGAGATTAATTGCTCTGACTCAAAGCATGAGGACATAGACATAAGATGTAGGAATCCCAATACAAAATTGAGTGGACATTTACAAACACGGTAGAATATGGCACTTCATTGCATCATAGGGTTTCTGGATTCGCTGCTAAGGACCACAGACTTTCTTTGCTTTTTTATAAAGTTAGGATACCACAGTCATATCAGATATCACAAATCTAAACCAGAATGTGGAACCCTGTACAACTAGGTGGCACAGTGAAAGGAGTGCTGGACCTGGAATCAGGAAGATCTGAGTTCACATCCTGCCTCAGACACTTCTGTGTGAATCTGGGCAAGTCACTTAACTCAAGTTAAGCCTGCCTAGTTTTCCTCATCTATAAATTGTGGATAATAATAGCTCCTAGCTTTCTTGGCATAAAGCCATCATCATTTTAGATGCCCAATCTCAGGATGTTAGGTGGATGTCCCTGACCCTGCAACTGGGAGAAAGGATACTACCCACTCACCATCAGTGAGTGGTAGAGAATGTCTTTGAAAATTTCTGTAAAAATCCCAGGCAATTCTCTAGTCTGCAAAGCAATCCCTGCTAATTCCTTGATGGCGTGCTTGTTTCCTACCTTCTGCCCATGCCAGGAGATTAGTGTTTCCTTTCCATAGATGTTATTATCCCCATTTTACAGATGAGAATAATTTCCTCCAAATGGGGTCATGGAGTGTTGAAATGACTGACCAATAACAAAATACTTAATGTTGTGCCAGTAGACACTTAATAAATGCTTGTTGACTTAGCTCAAGGTGATGGGATCCTATACCAGAGTGGCAGCTAGGTATATGGAAAAAGGATCTATTTGAAGGATGTTGTAAAGATAGAAATGATGAGACTACAACAGATTGGTTATGTGGGTGAGTATGATTGGAGAGTCAAGGAAGACAGCAAGGTTGCAACCCATTTGGGAAAACCATTAATAGTAATAGGGAAGTTAGGAAGATGGCAAAGTGTGGGGGGAGGGAAGAATTCAGTATTTGTTATGCTGAGTTAGAAATATCTTCAAGGTGTCCGGTTTCAGATGTCTGATAAGCAGTTGGTGATGTAAATCTGGAGGTCAGGAGAGTGGTTAAGGCTGTAAAAATAGTTCTGAGAATCATCCTAATTCACAGGATGATTTTAAGATAATAACTGAGCTCACAGGAGTCTATAAGATCACCAAGAAAGATAGAATGGGGGAGAAAAGAAGAGGACAAAGGACAGAACTTGGGGACAAATATGCAGCAAGGATACTGAGAAGATTGTTGAGACAGTTAAGAGCCAGGATAGTGCATTGCCCTTGTGTGGGTCAGAGACCACCGACTCAAATAAAAATCAGAGACTTCTCAAAGTAGAAACAAAGCAGCAAGATTTTATTACGATCTTGTGAGAAAGGGCGTGTCCTCTCTGATAAGTAATCAGGAGAGTGAGACAATTACAGAAGGGAAATATAGAGATTATATAGCCCTAACGCAGATTCCCCCCCCATCGCCTTTTACTCCCATTGGCTGGGAGGCAGTCTCGCAATCTCAACTTGACAGTCTACCCTGTGAATAGGGGACAAGGTAGCAGTGGAATAACCAATAGGCATTATGTTGATATGGCAACCTAAGAGGGCAAGGGGAGTTGTGTTATGCTGATATGGGGGGTTGTGTTGTGGCAACCCAATGGGGGGAATTAAGTTTCATATTTCCAAAAGTGACATGATTTCTGGGAAACGGTAACTTAGGCCTAACCATTTACTAAAAGCCTTCTGTTAAGCACTGAGAAGTCTTCACTAACTTCATTTCCATTCATCCTGAATATCTAGAGAGGAGAGAGTTTCCAGGAGAAAAGGGAGATTGACAGTGTCCAAGACTGTGAGGGATCAAGAAAGATGAGAACTGAGAAAAAGGGATATTAGATTTGGCTTTGGAGAATGCAGTTGTATTTGATTGATGAAGACAGATTGCAAAAGGTTTAAGAGAATGAGAGGAAAGGAAGTGATTATAAGTCAGGGATTGCAAATAGCTTTTCCTAGACATGCAGCTGTGAAAGTGAAGATATAGATAGGATCATAGTGAGCAGGGATGGAAGGGTTTTTTTCTTAAGACAGGGAAGACATGAATGTGCTTGTAGGCAGCAGGAAGGTAACCAGGAGATTGAGAGAGAAAAGAGATTTTTAATTGAAAAACATTTAAATAAACAAAAAAGAGATAGGGGAAATGATGCAAAGGTCAAGCCATATTCACAAGCATTTATTAAATGCTTGCCTCTGCTAAGGGCTGGAAATACAAAGGAAAGCAAAAGCAATCCATGTTTTCAAGGAACTCACAGGTGAATGGGGAGACTGTACAAACAACTGTGTACAATCAAGATAAAGACAGGATCACTTGGAGATGAGTAGTAAAGGGAGGGTACTAGCATTGGAGAGGAGTGCAGAGGCTGGAGAAGGGAAAGACCTCTAGGAAAAAGTGGAATCTGAGAGGAATTTTGAAAGAAGCCAGGGAAGACAGAAGGCATAGATTAGGATGAAGAGATTTGCATGTCAGCCGGTGAAAAAATCATGCAGTTGGGAAACAGAGTGGTGTGTCTAATTTCTGTATCTCTTATTAATCTCATCTTGGATGCAACCAATATCTCTATGCAGATGATTCTCAGATACTTTTATCCAGCCCCAAACACTTTTTCTAGTTCCAAGTTTAAACCACTGCCCATCTGACCTCTAACACCTGATACCCTGAAGATATTTCAAACTCAAAGTATCACTCAACTAATAAACATTCATTGAATTGTTCAGTCATGTCTGACTCTTTGGGGTTTTCTTGGCAGAGATACTAGAGTGGTTTGACATTTCTTTTTCCAGCTCATTTTGCTCACCTGTAAAATGAAAACTGATGCAGACAGGTTAAGTGACTTGCTCAGGTTTACACAACTAATAAGTGTCTGAGACTGAATCTGAGTTCAGGAAGATGAGTCTTCCTGACTCCAGGCCTGGTGCTTTATTAGTGCACCACCTAGTTACCTGTTTATTGATTGCCTACTGTATACTTGGCACTGTGCTTAAGAAAGTAAAATGTAGTCCCTATTCTCAAGAAGCTGAAAGTCTAATGGGAGAGACAATCTGAAAACAGCTATACACAGACAAGTTATACACAGGATAAAGTGGAGGTAATTAACAGAGGAAAGGCACTATAAGAGGGGTTGGGAAAAGCTTCTTCTAGAAGATGGGATTTTAACTGGGGTCTTGAAAGACATCAGGAGATAAAGGAATGATTTCTATGCTTGAGAGAAAGCCAATCATAATGAATGGAGATAAGAAATCTAATCTTGTGCAAGGAGGTTAATGTCACTGAATGACAGTGTTCATGGTGTTAAGGTGTTATCTGATGATGGAAAGGTAGAAGGGCCATTTTATAAAGTCTTTTTTAAAATTTTATTTAAAATTTATGAAGTAAATTTATTTAAAATCTATTGAGTAAAACAAGCATTTCTGTAACGTAGTATAATAAAAAAAGTTGATTGTATATGAAATTTCAAATCTATTATGTACAGTTTGCTATTCCTTTTAAATATATAATAAATTTTTCATGTAAATTTCTTCTTTCCCTCTTCCTCCCTCACCCTGAGATTGCTACCTTTAGGCACTGTTGACCTGAAAACTTGTTAAGAAAAGGCAACAGGCTAAATGCATACATTTTATGATTTAATTAATTAATTAATCAATTCCCCATAAAGAAAACGGTTACATAGCGCTATGGAGCCTAGAATCAGAACTGGCTGCCTTAGTACAGAAATTGACTGTCTTAAGTACATTTTGCCATGAGGAAGGAGTTCTCTTAGATAAACACATTGCAAACAAAGTGGTGTCTTCTTTCTGTAGCATGTCTCTGTTATTGAAGATAAGGAAAAGGTCCCATCACCCAGATAACAGACATCCTGTCCTAAACAGGCCTTAATAGAGTTTGACAAAAGCTGAAGTTTGATAATGTTTAATATAAATTTTAGACTTTAATAAGGGCCAAAGTTTGAATTAAGAAGAGTCTGGACCTAATAGTCTCCTTTGTTTAGAGGATGCCTTTTGATGTCAAGCAAATGGGACTCCCTTACTCCCTTATCAGACCCTTCTTCTAGCATCCTAGTGTGAAGAAAGGAAAACACAGATACCTTGGGTTGTAACTTCAGCTTTTGTCAAACTCTGTTAAGATAACAACTTCAAAGGCCTGTTTAGGACAGGAAGCCTGGTGGGATTTTCTTACCCAGCTGGAATCCCAAGGCCTGACCAACATTGCTTTGTTAATTGTCCTGTCTTACTGAATTTATGGTTTGCTTAATTAGGAGAGTTTCTTTCTCATGGCAAAATGTATATAAGCCAGAAGATTTCTGCACTGGGTAGCCAGAACATTTCTGGCTCCATAATGCATTATGTTACCGTTTTCTTTATGGGGAATTGATCAATTAATTAATTAAATCATAAAATGTATGCATTTAGCCTGTTGCCTTTTTTGTAACCAAGTTTTCAGGTCAACAAGTTACAACCCAGGCCTTATCACTAAGATGCCAGAAGAAGGGTCTGGTAAGGAAGTCCCATTTGTTTGCGTGACATCAAAAGGTATCCTCTAAGTTAAACAAAGGAGACTATTAGGTCCAGACTCTTCTTAATTCAAACTTTGGCCCTTATTAAAGTCTAAAATTTATATTAAACATTAACATTACAAATGTGTATATATATATATATATATATATATATATGTATATATATGTGTGTATACACACACACACACATATATTGTTAACCTGAAAACTTGGTTAAAGAAAAGGCAACAGGTTAAATGCATACATTTTATGATTTAATTAATTAATTAATCAATTCCCTATTAAAGAAAACGGTAACATAATGCATTATGGAGCCAGAAAGATGTTCTGGCTACCCAGTACAGAAATCTTCTGGCTTATATACATTTTGCCATGAGAAAGGAGTTCTCTTAGATAAACACATTGTAAACAAAGTAGCATCAGTTGGGTTTTATGATCCCAAGCTATGGGCATCTTCTTCCCGTAGCATGCCTTTGTGATTTAAGATAAGGAAAAAGTCCCATCATCCCGATTACAGACATCCTGTCCTAAACAGGCCTTTGAAGTTGTTCATCTTAACAGAGTTGACAAAGCTGAAGTTGCAACCCAAAGTATCTGTGTTTTTCTCTTACCACTAGGATGCTAGAAGAAGGGTCTGGTAAGGAAGTCCCATTTGCTTGACATCAAAAGGCATCCTCTAAGTTAAACAAAGGGGACTATTAGGTTCAGGCTCTTCTTAATTCAAACTTTGGCCCTTATTAAAGTCTAAAATTTATATTAAATATTATCAATATAAAATCATTCCATATGTACCTTTATTTATCAATTCTTTCTCTGGATACAGATCGTGTCTTCCTTCATATGTCCTTTGAAGTTAATTTGGATGTTTATAATCGTCAAAATGACTTAGTTTGTTGAGGGCCAGGGTGGAATGCTGTTGAAAAGATCAGGAAAGACCTTCAGGGAAACTGTTCTTTGAGACTGTGCTCATTACCATCCGGAATGGCTCTCCATGCCCTCCGGATGTTGCTGTCTCCTCAAGACAAACAGAAAACAAGGGATATGTAAAATATATGGCCTCTAGGCTAACAGTCTTTAAAGACAATAAGACGGGCCAAATCTCTGGGAGTAGAGATGAGCAGAATGTCACGTAGGCTTGCAGTTTCTGTCTGTAAATACCTTGACCCTCAGATCAATAAACGGAACTGGTCTATCTTTTCCTGCTTCCTGTGTCTCTTTTCTTCAACCACTTCACCGAGCCGTGTAGGGATGTGGGCAGTCTGCTACATCAGTTGCTCAAAGTTCTTAAAACAGTATTGCTGTTGTTGTACACAGTGTTTTCTTGGTTCTGCTCATTAGCTCTTCATTATCTCATTCAAGTGTATCCATGTTTTTCTAAAATCAATGAGTTCGTCATTTCTTATAGCACTATAGTATTCCATCAGAATCATATACTACAACTTATTCAGCAATTCCCCAATTGATGGGCATCCCTGAAATTTCTACTTCTTTGCCACCACAAAGAGAGCTGCTATAAATATTTTAGAACACATCCTTTTTCCTAATTATCTTTGGAAATAGACCAAATAGCTTATACTTGAGTCAAAGGGTATAGGCAGTTTAATACTCTTTGAGCATAATTTCATTTTTCTCTCTGAAATGGCTGGAGTAGTTTACAGTTCCACCAATAATGAATTATTGTCCCAATTTGAAGAGGAAACTACATATGGATCTAGAAGGATATAAACGTCTTCTAAATTCAGAGAGAAATAAGAGGGCAAGGGGATAGGGCAGGTTGGGGGGGGGGAGATTCTTAGAAGGATGGGTAAATTAAAGAATAGAAAGTCAAGGTAGCATGTAGAGGTAGAAGGGTGAGGAGGGATAGGGTAAATAGGGTGAGAAGAACAGTGAGGAAAAATAGGAAGGAGGAAATACACAACAAATAATTGTGGCTTAGAATGTGAATGGGATGAATTTACCCATAAAATAGAAATGGATAGCAGATTAAAATTTTGAATTTAACAATATGTTGCTTTTAGGAAACACAATAAAAATGAGAGATAAAAAGATAAAATAAAGGACAGGAGTAGAAGTTAGCATGTCAGAAAAACAGGGGTAGTAATCACGATCTCAGAAAAAGTTAAAAGTAAAATGAATTTAACCACAAGAGAAAAACAGGGAAACTACACTGTGTCAGCAATATTATTCAATATTGTTTTAGGCCATTAAAAATACCTATAAATGTAAAATACCTGAGCATATATTTGCCAAAACAGACATAGGAACAATATGAACATAAACATTAAACACTTTTTATATAAATAAACTCAGATGCAAACAATTGAAATAATATTTACTGTTCATGGGTAAGTAAAGCCAATATAATAAAAAATGACAATTTTACTAACTAATCTATTTATTTAATGCCACCCCAATTAAATTACCAAAAAAAAAAAAAAATCTTACTGAGTTAGAAAAAAACACAAAAGTTCATTTGGAAGAACAAAAAGTCGGGATCTTCAAAGAAATCAGGGGAAAAAGATATAAGGGAAGCAGATTCAGTAGTATCAGACCTTAAATTATATTATAGAGCATTGTTGAAGGGTAAAATGGATAATTTTGATTAGTTTAAATTAAATTCTTTTTTATAAATAAAACCCATGTAGCCAAGATTAGAAGGAATGCAGAATATTGGGGAAAAAAAACTTTCATAGACATTCTCTCAGATAGGATGTGATTGGGTTGAAATATTTACTGTGGCATAGAAAATGATATGCTGTTTAATTTAAAAAAACATGGAAAGACGGACTTCAGAAGGAAGATGCTATCCACCTTCAGATAGAGATGACAAGTGGAAATAGGCATAGTACAGTAATACACACTCATGTGTGAGTGTGTGTGTGTGTGTGTGTGTGTGTGTGTGTATTGTTGACCTGAAAACTTACCAAGAAAAGGCAACATGGCTAAATGCATACATTTTATGATTTAATTAATTAATCAATTCCCTATTAAAGAAAACAGTAACATAATGCATTATGGAGCCAGAAATGTTCTGGCTACCCAGTGCAGAAATCTTCTGGCTTATATACATTTTGCCGTGAGAAAGGAACTCTCCTAGTTGAACAAATCATAAATTTAGTAAGACAAGGACAATTAACAAAGCAATATTGGTCAGGCCTTGGGATTCCAAGCTGGGTAAACATATGTCTTGGAAATCCCACCACTAGGAAGTGGTAGGCTTCCTGCCCTAAACAGATAACTGACATGGGAAAGGGTAAACAAAGTTCAATAGAAATTACGACCTAAGATGTCTGTGTTTTCTTTACCATTAACATGCCATAACATAGTGTAGGTCTACAAATATTAAGATATGGAAAACGTCCCATTATTCAAGATAGTGTCTTAGGTTAAAGGTCTCCTTAAGGAATGTAGAGTCAGCCTTGGCTGGTTTTTGCTGACATAGGAAGAGGCATTCTCTGAGTTTGCTTCAGAGAGAACAAAGAAATTATTCCAAAATTTTATATTAAACATTATCAGTATGTATGAGGGAAATCTGTGTATATTTGTATATATCTATGTATATCTACATATATTCGTGATTAATTGTAGCCTTCTTTGGGGCAGTGTTGGGGTAAGGAGAGGTAAAATAAAGTAAAAAGTGGACAACAGAGGAACAACTACAAGGAAGCAAAGAAGACCTAGGTTTCCTTGAAATGGAAATTTACTGTTTTATATTGAATCCTCTCATGTTCTAATGTGTACTTGGTAATGTTTTCTTTTCTTTTCTTATTTTTGTATTTAAGTTTAAAATTAAAAAAAATTTGGTTAATAAAAAGAGGAGAGTTAAAAAAAAACTGTCCATTTTATACCTTACTCTGCCCTGTCTCTTGTTTATTCATAAATTATTTACTTATCCATAAGTCTGATAAGTAATATGTTCTATGTTCTTCAGATTTTCTTGTAATATTTCTCTTTATATCAAGGTCATGTATCCATTTTGACCTTATCTTAGTAAATGGTGTAAAATATTTGTCTATGCTCAATTTCTGCCAGACTACTTTCCAGTTTTCCCAACAATTTTTATGAAACAATAAAATCTTTTTTAAAAAAATTAACTTATTTGTTTTCAGTTTTCTACAATCACTTCCATAAATCCTAGATTTTCTCCCCCTCCCTATCTCCTCCTTCCCTGCCCCCTCCAAGAGGGCATGTAATCTTATATGGGTTCTACACATACATTCTTATTAAATACCTTTTTACTTTAGTCATGTTGCATGGAAAAATTAAAATGAATGGGAGAAACCATGAGAAAAACCAAACCAAACCAAAACATATGAGAAAATAGACTGTTTCATTCTGCAATCCAGTTATGTAGTTCTTTCTCTGGATGTGGATGGCATTTTGCCTCACGAATCCATTGGGAATTTTTTAGGTCTTTGCATTACTGTGAAGGACTAAGTCTACCAGAAAAATTCCTCCCACCCTGTGGTTGTTGCTGTTTACAACGTTCTCCTGGTTCTGCTCCTTTCACTCAGCATCAGTTCATCTAAGTCTTTCTAGGCCTCTTTGAAATCTTCCTGTTCATCATTTCTTATGGCACAACAGGATTTCATTACATTCATATACCACAACTTGTTCAGCCATTCCCCAATTGATGGAGTTCCCTTGATTTCCAATTCTTGGCCACCACAAAGAGAGCAGCTATAAATATTTTTGTACATGTGGGACCCTTTCCCATTTTTATGATCTCTTGGGGATACAGTCCTAGAAGTGGTATTGCTGGGTCAAAAGGTATGCACATTTCTGTAGCCCTTGGGGTATAGTTCCAAACTGCTTTCCAGAATGGTTGGATTAGCTTACAGCTCCACCAACAATGAATTAGAGTTCCAACTTTCTCACATCTTCTCCAACATTTATCATCTTCCTGTTTTGTCATGTTAGCCAATCTGATAGGTGTGATGTGGTACCTCAGAGTTGTTTTGATTTACATCTCTCTAATCAATAGTGATTTAGAGCATTTTTTTCATATGACTATAGATAGGTTTAATTTCTTCCTCTGAAAACTACCTGTTCATATCCTTTGACCATTTATCAATTGGGGAGTGACTTATATTCTTGTACAATTGACTCAGTTCTCTTTATATTTTAGAAATGAGTCCTTTATCACAGATGCTAATTGCATAAATTCTTTCCCAGTTTTCTACTTCCTTCCTAATCTTGGTTGCATTAGGTTTGTTTGTGCAAAAACTTTTCAATTTAATGTAATCAAAATTATCCATTTTGCACTTCATAATATTCTCTATCTCTTGTTTGGTCAAAAATTTCTCCATTCTCCATAAATCTGACAAATACACTATTCCTTGCTCCCCTAATTTGTTTATAGTATCAATTTTTATACCTAGATCATGTGTCCATTTGAACTTTATTCTTGTGTATGGCGTCAGGCATTACTCTGTGCCCAGTTTCTGCCACACTGTTATCCAGTTTTCTCAGAAGTTTTTGTCAGATAGTGAGGTTCTTATCCCAGAAGCTGGGGTCCTTGGGTTTATCAAACAGTAGATTGCTATATTCATTAACTACTGTGTCATGAGTATCTAACCTATTCCACTGGTCTACTCCTCTATTTCTTAGCCTGTACCAGGTGGTTTTGATGATTGCTGCTTTATAATATAATTTGAGATCTGGAAGGGATAGGCCATTTTCCCTAGCATTTCTTTTCATCAGTTCCATTGATATTATGGACCTTTTGTTCTTTGAGATGGATTTTGATATTTTTTTTCTAACTCTAGAAAATAATTATTTGGTAGTTTGATTGATATGGCACTGAATAAGTAAATTAATTTAGGTAGAATTGTCATTTTTATTATATTAGCTTGGCTTACCCATGAGCAACCGATGTTTTTCCACTTACTTATATCTGACTTTATTTGTGAGAAAAGTGTTTTGTAATTGTGTTCATATAGTCCCTGGGTTTGTTTTGCCAGGTAGACTCCTAGATATTTTATAGTGTCTACCATAGCTTTAAATGGGATTTCTCTTTTTATCTCTTGCTGTTGGGCTTTGTTAATAATATACAGAAATGCAGATGATTTATGTGGGTTTATTTTGTAGCCTGCAACTTTGCCAAAGTTGTTTATTATTTCAAGTAGTTTTTTACTTGATTCTCTGGGGTTCTCTAAGTATATCATCATATTATCAGATTATTGCCAAGAGTGAGAGCTTAGTTTCTTCTTTGCCTATTCGAATTCCTTCAATTTCTTTTTCTTGTCTTATTGCTGCAGCTAACATTTCTGGTACCATACTGAATAACAGTGGCAATAATGGACATCCTTGTTTCACCCCTGATCTTATTGGAAATGCTTCTAGCTTATCCACATTACATATAATGCTTGCTGATAGTTTTAGGTAGATACTGCTTATTATTTTATAGAAGGCTCCATTTATTCCTATGCTCTCCAGTGTTTTCAATAGGAATGGGTGTTGTATTTTATCAAAAGCTTTTTCTGCATCTATTGAGATAATCATATGATTTCTTTTAGTTTTGTGGTTGACATGATCAACAATGCTAATAGTTTTCCTAATATTGAACCAGCCTTGCATTCTTGGTATAAATCCTATCTGATCATAGTGTGTTATTCTCAAGATAAGTTGCTATATTCTTTTTGCTAATACCTTATTTAAAATTTTTGCATCTATATTCACTAGAGAAATTTGTCTATAATTTTCTTTCTCTGTTTTGGCTCTTCCTGGTTTAGGTGTCAGAACCATATTTGTATCATAAAAAGAATTTGGTAGGACTTCTTCACCAATTTTCCTAAACAGTCTTAATAGTATTGGAATTAACTGTTCTTTAAATATTTGATAGAATTCACTTGTAAATCCATCTGGCCCTGGAGATTTTTTCCTAGGGAGTTAATTGATGGCTTGTTCAATTTCTTTTTCTGAGATGGAGTTATTTAAGTATTCAACTTTGTCTTCTGTTAATCTGGGCAATTTACTTTTTAAAAAAATATTCATCCATCTCACTTATATTGTCAAATTTATGGGCATACAGTTAGGCAAAGCAGTTTCTAATTATTGCTTTAATTTCCTCCTCATTGGAGGCGAGTTCACACTTTTCATTTTTGATATTGGCAATTTTCTTCTGTTTTTTTAAATCAAATTGACCAAAGGTTTATTATTTTATTGTCTTTTTTTAAATAAAACCAACTCTTAGTTTTATTAGCTCAACAGTTTTCTTAATTTCAATTTTATTAATCTTTTGGTTTTCAGTATTTCCAATTTGATTAAATAATAAATTCTTTCCCAAAAATCTTAAGTCTTTACATTTGTCAGATACAAAGTTACTATATTTATTTGCTGCTACATTG
Organism: Notamacropus eugenii; assembly: GCF_028372415.1. Lineage (NCBI taxonomy): Eukaryota > Metazoa > Chordata > Mammalia > Diprotodontia > Macropodidae > Notamacropus > Notamacropus eugenii. The sequence goes on from NC_092876.1 coordinate 64,282,074, forward strand.
TATATCTACTCTGTTTTGTTGATCTACCTTTCTATTTCTTAGCCAGTACCAGATATTTTTGATAATTACAACCTTATAATATAGTTTAAGATGTGGTACCACTAAACTTCTTTGCTTTACATTTTTTAATTATTTCTTTTGATATTCTTGACTTTTTGTTCTTCCAAGTGAATTTTGTTATTATTTTTCCTACTTCAGTAAAATAATTTTTGGTAATTTAATTAATTTAATTACCCTTTTTATTGCATCAGCCTTGTCTGCTCCTGAACAACTGATATTTTTTCAATTATTTAAATCTGATTTTATTTTTATAAAAAGTTTTTTAAGAATATAATTTTGCTTATCTAGTTCTTGAGTTTGTTCTTTAATCCATTTATTTTTAAAGATAAAGTTGTTAAATCTCCAATTAGTCTTTAATCTGTTTCTTTGGTACCTTACAAAATATAATTTTTATGGCATTGTGACCTGAAAAGGATACTTTTAATTTTTTTTGCTTTTGACTATAAAGTTTTTATATAATAACGTTGTTGTAATCTTTTTAGCTAGTATTTTTCTTAGACTTTTGGCATCCATATTCACTAATGAAATTGGTGTACAATTTTCTTTCTCTGTTTTTATTCTTCTTGGTTTAGATATCAATATCATATTTGTTTAATAAAAGGAGCTTGTTAGGTTGCCTTCTTTGACTATAATTTCAAATAACTTAATATTGGAATTAGTTGATCTTTAAATTTTTGATAGAATTCACTTGTAAATCCAACTGATTCTGGTGCTTTTTTCTTAGGAAGTTCATTTATGGCCTTTTCAATTTCTTTTTCTAAAATAGGTCTATTTAGATGTTCTATTTCCTCTTCTGTTAATCTAGGCAATTTATATTTCTAATATGTGTTAATATATGATCAATCTTTGTAAATGCACCACAAACCTCTGAGAAAAGGTTTCTGTTTCTGTTCAGTTCTCTCCAGCTATCTATCAAATCTAGCTTATCCAATGTTTTATTCACTTCCTTGACTTCTGTTTTATTTTTTTGGTTAGATTTGTTTAGTTCTGAGAGGGGAAGATTGAAGTTCCCCCTATTATAGTACTATCTATATCTACTTGTGATTCATTAAACTTTTCTTTTAAAAATGTAGCTGCTATGTCCAAAGGGCTATAAAACTGTGCATACCCTTTGATTCAGCAGTACCACTTCTAGGTCTGTATCCCAAAGAGATCTTATAAATGGGAAAAGGACCCACATGTACAAAAATATTTATAGCAGCTCTTTTGTGGTGGCCAAGAATTGGAAATTGAGGACATGCCCATCAATTGGAGAATGGCTGAACAAGTCGTGGCATATGAATGTAATGGAATACTATTGTTCCATAAGAAATGATGAGTAAGCAGACTTCAGAAAAACCTGTAAAAGACTTAGATGAACTGATGCTGAGTGAAGTGAGCAGAACCAAGAGAACACTATACAATTACAGCAACATTGTGCAATGACCAACTTGGATAGACTTACCTCTTCAGAGCAAGCAATGATGTAAGACAGATCTATGACCCACCAAAGGGTTTCGGGCAACCCACAAAAAATGTAGAGGAAAAGATCTTTTTTTGGACCACCCAATATCCTTTGGTATGCTGTAAGTGGCCCACAGGCCACAGGTTGTATAGGCTTGATCTTAGACAATTGCAAAAGACTAATGATGGAAAATGCTATTCATATCCAGAGAAAGAACTATGGAGTCTGAATGCACACTATTTTCTCTTTTTGTCGTTGTTTTTTCTTTCTTGTGGTTTTTCCCTTTGGTTCTAATTCTTTACAACATGACTAATGTGGAAATGTGTTTAATATGATTGTACATGTATAGCCTATATCAGATTGCATGCTGTCTTGGGGAGGGGAGGAAAGGAGGAGAAAATTTAGAACTCAAAATCTTAAATAAGTGTATGTTGAAAACTAAACATAAATAAATAAATTTTAAAATGTAAATGCTATAGTATTTGGTACAAGTAAGTTCAATATTGATATTGCTTCGTTATCTATGGTATCTTTTATCAAAATATTGTTATCCTATTTATATCTTTTAATTAAATCTATTTTAGACATAACTTTGAGATCATAATTGCTACTCTTATGTTTTTTGTATTAGCTGAAGCATAATAAATTCTATTCCAATCCTCCATTTTTTAAAAACTCTGTGCATATCTCACACTCTTAAATAAGTTTCTTGTAAACAACATATTGTTGGAGTCTGATTTTTAATTCCTTCTACTATCCATTTCTGTTTTATGGGTGAGTTCATCCCATTCACATTCAGAGTTACAATTACTATTTCTGAATTTTCCTCCAATTTTTACTTTTTACCCTATCCTTTTTACCTTATCTTCTTCCTTTACCCTCCTATTCCTTTTTCTACTCACCCCTCTGAGTACCTACTTTATCTTCTCCCCCACTCTCCTAAATCTTAACCTATATACCCTACTTAAAGGCCCTCCTGCACTGTCCTCTAGTTCTCTCATGTTTGCTTCCCCATATTTTGTACCTAATCTCTTTTGCTGATCACTACAAGTCCTGGAGACTTCTATAACCTTCTAGAGGTATATATTTTTTTCCCTTCAATCCACATCTTCTGAGAATAAGGTTCCAACATTACCAACTCTCCACCCTCACCTAGTTCCTCTGTATTGGTTCTTCCTTTCATGCCCCATTTTTATGATAATTCCTCCTTTTTATCTTTTTCTACCTAATTTTGTATTTTGGAATTGCCCCATCATACACAATTCAGTTCCAACTTTTCTTTGAAACTGCCCTAGTAATGATAACTTTAAGAATAGTGATAACATTTTCATCTATGAGAAGCAGTTTGACCTTGAGTCCCTTGCAATTACACTTTATTGTTTTCCTTATATTTCTTCTTTAGTTACACAAGTTGATCTTGTTAAAATGATTACATGATATAACAACGTGTCATTTTCAAAGATGGCCAATGACATTATGGGTGATGTCTTGTCTTGGCTTGTAAATTGAATTTAAGTGAGACAGAGTTGCACAAAATCATCAGCCTCACTATCTCTTGTAGAGTCATTGAAGTCTAGTAGCAGGATAAAAGTTTGGACAACTAGCATGGCCCAGGATGCAGTGGATGACTTTGAACTGGTATCTGAGTTCTTTTAATTTGAATTTCTCTAATTATTGATGATTCAGGGCAATTTTTTTTTCCTATGGATATGGATAGCTTGGATTTCTTGCTCTGAAAACTGCCTATTGCTATCCTTTGACCATTTATCAATTGGAGAATGAGTCTTATTCTTGATAATTTGACTCAGTTCCCCATATATTTGAGAAATGAGACCATCAGAAAAAAAACTTGCTCCAAAGATATTGCACCAGTTTCTTGCATTTCTAAGCTTAGCTGCATGCTTTATTTACCTCCAAAAAAGTTTTAAATTTTACAAAATCAAAATTTTCCTTTTTACTTCCTGTGAACCTCTTTTATTTGTTCATGATCTCTCCACTGCTCATATATTTTTCTTCCATGCTCCATTAATTTGCTTTTGATGTCACCCTTTATGTCTAAATCATGTACTCATTTTGAGCTTACCTTGCTATATGGTATAAGATGTTTGTCTAAGCCTAATTTCTGCCAGATGGCTTTCCAGTTTTACAGATAGTTTTTGTCAGATAGTGAGTTCTTGCCTCAATAGCTGAGATCATTGGGTTTATCAAACATTAGATTACTACACTCACTTGCTTTCATATATTTTGTACCTAATCCATCTAATTACACTAATCAATCTTTCTCACCCAGCACCAAATTGTTTAGATTACAACTTTGTAGTGTAGTTTGAGATCTGTTACTGCTCAGACACCTTTTCATTGATTCCCTTGATATCCTTGACCTTTTGCTCGTCTGGATGAATTTTGTAACTAATTTTTTCTAGCTCTATAATGTAATTCTTTGGTGGGTTCATATTGCACTAAATAAAATTTAGGTAGCATTGTCATTTTCCTTTGCACTTTCTTGAAATGTGATGTCAAGTCCCTCTCCCCTCCTTTCTTTTGTTCATGGATTTCAAGTAGTTCAATGATTCTCTTCTTAATCTAATTTTCATGTTGTTTTTTCCAATGAGAAGTTTAACATTTTCTCCCAGTATTTTGACTTTTGTTTCATTATTTCTTCATATCTCCTGGAATCATTAGCTTCCATTTGGCTGATTTTAGTTTTGGAGAAGTTATTTTCTTCAGTAAGGTTTTGTATTCCTTTTGTTGTCTGATCAATTCTAATTTCTAAGGAATTATTATGATTATGATTATCATTAGGCAGGGAGAAGGAAGTCTGTACACTGCCTTCCTGGTAGGATCTCTGCAAGTTGCTGACACAGGTTTGGGTCAGGATTTTGTTGGATTGGGTACAGCTGAATTTCCATAGACTGTGGCTGGACTCAGTACTGCATGTTCAGAGCAATTGAACTGCTGGATCCCTTTTGGGCTTGATTTCCTGACCTGTTTATTGAAATAAGCAATGGATTGCAGATTTATGTGAGGAGCTAAAGGGTAGAACTAAGTTCCTGATTTGCTTTTGGGCTCCAAGTCACATGGCTAAATTTCTAGAACATGTCCTTGTTTAATACAGTTAGGATCCCATTTCCCTGAGACTACTCCTCTCCTCCCTGGAACTATGACCTGGAACTGAGTAATGGGTGTCCCAACTACCAGATGGCTCCTGTTCTTGCTCTAGTTCAGGGGGCCCTGGTTTTCTTTCTGAGCCTGTGTTTCCTTCTCAGGGCTCTGATTCAGCCCCTTTTCCATCCCCAGTGTCACTGTGGTCATTTTCTCCTGACCAGACCCTGCCCATGTTGGCATAAGGTACTCCTTCTCTTATGTACTCCCTTTCAAATGTTCATTCCTTCATCTGATACCAGTTATATTGGCTGGGCTAAGGGTTTCACAAGGAACGAACACATATACTCAATTAAAAATGAAAATAACTTCACTTAAAATGATTGTGATTAGGAGAGATAAGTTTCTAGGCCGAAGGAAATAAATAGTTATTCAGGCATTATGTGAAAGCTAAATTAACAGGGTAAAATGGTTACCATCCAGAGGTACTGAGGTGGCAGAGTAGATAGGGTGCTGGACCTAGAGTAAGAAAAACCTGGTTTTTTCCTTCCTTCCTATCCCCAGACTTGGTACAATGTTTGATAAAATGCTTTTTTGATTTGATTAATTGATGAAGATCAGGTGCTACGGTCAGGAGACCTGAGTTGTGGTATCTGTGGCTACCACATTTGTGAGCATGGCCAAGTTATTGATCCTCAGAGAAATAGTAAACTCAGAGGAGATAAATTTCCAAACTGGAAGGGTCCTTACAGTTTATGTAATCCAGGGGTGATGAACCAGTGACCTCAAGGCCACCTGTGACTATCTGGAGTTGAAGAAGTTTCTTCAACCAGCAGCTGACAGCAAACTAAGAAATTTGTCATTACCCAGTCAAACCTCTACTTCCTTCTGTCTTCTAGTGCCTGTTCCCTACTTACCGAACTGAAGCATCTGACAGAGGGGGCAGAGGCAAGAGGAGACATCTATACTAAATAATTTCTGAGGTTAACTATATGGGTAAGGTCAGGGATACAATGAGATCTTCCTTCTGAAAAGCCTCTTTTCATGGAGGGAGGTGTAGGCTTATAAACCTGAGGTACTCACTGAGGTCAAACAGGATGCATTGTCCATTGAATAAGATGGAATAAAGATGCAATTTACTTATTGTAACGTTCATGTTTTTGAAGCAAAAATAAAAAATGTCCAAGAGTCACCAACATTGGCGTTGTGCCCTCAGGACACAATGCCTCACTCCACTTTCTGTAGTTTGAGGGTCCAGATTTTCATGTCTGCAATATGTGGAGAGAATTCAGGCAGGGCAATGATAAGACCCTTGCCCATTGAACCTTCTGACCACTTCAACAATCCTGAGTGTCCCAATATTGTTACCTAGAAAGAAAAAAAGAACGAGAGTAAAAAAGAACATTATATGTAACCAGCTCTAAAATTCTGAATCAAAGTGGGAAAGGATATTAACCACTATCTGGTCCATTCTCCTCAGACAGGTAAGAAGTTTGAGCCTCAGAGAGGGGAAGTCACCTGCCCAAAACTACAAAGTAAGTTCAAAACCATCTACCCATAAGACTGTGCTACCTAAAGACATAATAGCTAGAACTAATGTAGTGCTTGACATGTTATCTCATTTGATCCTTGGAATAATCCTTGAGGAACTTCTACTATCCTCATTTTACAGATGAGGAAACTGAGGCTGGAAGAGGCTTAGTGACTCATCCAGAGTCACAAAGCAAGTAAGAAGAGAAAAACAATCCAACCCCCCCCCAAAAAAATCTGCAAAGGCACAGTGGGCTGAGGTGATTTTTCCTACCTGGGAAAAGAAAAATTGTGAATAACTCTTTCAGTTCTAGAACAGACTAAATGACTCCTGGTCTATGCTGAGTCTTTTACATGGTGGAAGATGTGCTTCCAACCCAGGAAAGGCAAAATCCTAATAGGAATTTTCACTCACTGTGGACAGCTCCATGAGTGGGATATCTCTGCTTCAAAGGATGGTTCCACAGTAGGAGGTAACTTTCTAGAATAATGGGCAACATGGAAGGCTGCTTACCTTTGTGCTGTGTGTTGGGATAGGGGTGTCCAACTGTATCACTCCATTCTGTGGCCAGGAGGTGAAGAAGGCATACACATTATAGTCCTTCATGGTGTACCTGTAGAAAACAGCCAAACTTATCCAAATGGAAGCTTCACCTTAAACTAAAATATTTGTAAAAGCATTTAACTTATCAGAGTCCATTTCCATAGGTAGGGATCTTCTGATTCAGTGTTAGTACTGTGTCCTGTGCACCAGTGATGAGTAGGACTGTCATATCACCAAATAATCACAATCATTTGTTAGGGGGAAGGGGAAGAATCTGCAGAAAGCAAGGCAAAATATCTATTTGGATCAAAAGCATTTGCAGATTAAATGAGAACGATAAACAGGAGTGAGATGGAAATGAAAAAGAAAAGAGACTGGGAGTCAGAAGACTTGGGTTTGAGCTCCAGCTCTGCCACTTCCCTTGTGATCCTGGGAAAAATCCTTTCACTTCTGACCCTGCATTTCCTTATTAGAAAAATTAAAAGGGTTGAGAATAGATCTACAAAATAGCTCAAGGGTTCATAGTTTCCCTTTGGGAGAAAGACTTCATATTCTCTGGTCACTTGGTACACTTGGAGCTATGAAGATCATGCCAGTTTTAGACTAGGGAACCCTGAGATTCCTACAGCCCTTCTTTTATTGAGTTTATAGAGTTAGTGACAAAGTTGAGCCTCAAAAACCTAGATCTCTTGGCTTCCAATCTAGTGTACTCTTCCCATGTATGGCTCTGTCTTAAGCCACTTTTTACCTATCATTTTTAAGATCACAGCCTCTAGAGAGGGTTGTCACTCATCTAGAACATATTATATCAAGGAATACATTAGAGCAGCGGCTCTGAATCTGGGATTCATGTACCTCCATAGATTGATTGCAAGGAATGCATCAATTTTCATAGGAAAAAAAAGTGTGCTTGTTATAATATCATTGTTTTTTTTTGTAATCTGTGGTATTTTTTGAATATTAAAAGCCATTTTTCTTAGAAAGGGTTCCTAGGCTTCACTGGACTGTCAAAGGTATCTATAGCACAAAAAGGCTAAGACACCTTGAGTCAGACCAAGATGCCAGGATTTGCTGAATACTTTTCCAGAAGAATTCAACCTGAGGGAAATCAGAAAGCTTCTGAAGACTGCTGGGCTCAGCACGGAGGGGAACTCAGGGAGGCTCTGTTGGACTTGGGGTATATAGTAAAACTATGTCTGTATACAAGAGAGATCCTCCCTTGGCATGGGACAATACAGAGGAAGGCTACTTACCATATGGTGGTGTTATTCTTTTCCATTTGCACCCTCCACGGCTTAGAAGCATAGATCCCCTCCCCATTGGTTTTCAGCCAGCTCCCCACAGAAAGGAGTTTTTCTTCAAAGATGGGGGGAATGATCCCATCTCTTGTGGGTCCAACATTGATCAGATAGTTGCCTCCAAAAGTCACAACTTCAATCAGTTCCTGGAAAGAAATAAAGAGTGAATTGCCTCACCTATTAACAGCAATGCTGGAAACATTGCTCAGAAACTCATAAATGTTAAAAACAACCACTAAACAGCCTTGGGCATGTTTTGTTTTCTTAGGCCCTTAGAGATCATGGAGGTCAGACTCATACAGCCAAAAAGCCCCTTCAAATTCAGATCAAGAAAGATTCTTAGAACACAGGACTTTTGAGTTGGAAGGGACCTCAAGCAAACTCATTAAATATTTTTCAGATTCCTACTATATGCCAAGTACTGAGATAGGCACTGGCACAACAAGTTAAAAAGAGTAGGGGCAGCTAGGTGGTACACTGAATAGAGAACAGGCCCTGGAGGACCTGAGTTCAAATCTAGCTCAGATTAACTGTGTGACCCTGGGTAAGTCACTTAACCCTGAATGCCTCAAAAAAAGAAAAAGAACAGCACAGTCCCTACTCAAAAGTAGTTTCCATTACAAAGGGAAAGATAATATAATGATACATACATCAATCCAAAATGAATGAATACAAAGATATACAGAGTAGTTTGGAAGAGAAGGCACAGGGGGTCAGGCAAGTTCCCATGGAGAAGATAGAGTCAGATCTGGGAAGAAGACTCTTAGAGCCCATATGTCCTGAGAATCCAGAATTTCAGAGTTGGGAAGGTTCTTAGAATAAAGAATGTTAGAACAGGAAGAGACCTTAGAACTCAATACCAGAGCTAGATAGTTTCTTTCAATACAGAGGATGAACTAGTTCAATCTCCTAATGGTACATAATGACTATACCTTGTAGCTAAGACCTGAACCCTAGTCTCCTGATTCCTAATCTTCCTACTATATCCTTCCTCTCTCCACCCTGGTTCAGGAGACCAAAGCTAAAGCAGCTCTTACCGAAATGACTTCTACATCAGTCATAACGTCCTTGCTCTCCATGTCTCGCCGATACCCCCAGGAATATTTATCAAGGGTGGTGCACATCTCCCACTTGCGTTTTGGAAGAACATCTGGCTTGTATTTATCATGACAGGTAAGGTAACCTCCATGATTACAAGGATTACCCTTGCCCCATCGATCATTAACCACAACTTGATCCTGAAAGAAAGGTAGAACTAAGTCACCAGGAATGAAATTGACCAGGTTTTCTTAGTTGATTTTTGCAATTCAAGAATGTATTCTGCTAAGTAAAGCTAAACAAGCCCTATTCCTTCCCTAGTCCTCACAAGACAAAGATGCACAGCCCTTCACCACTCTAGCTTCCTTCCTCTGGATGTGCTAGCTTATCCTTGTCCTTCTTAAGCTGCGGTGCCTAGAATTGATCTTCTGGATGAGGTATAAAGGACCAAATAGTGGGACTATTCCCTCCCTATTCCTAGAAGCTCAGACCCTGAATGCAGTCCAAGATTCCATTAGCTTTTTGTTTTTTGGTCTTGCTTTAGTTGCTGACTCCTATGAATCCTACAGTCCACTGAATTTCCCAGATCCTTTTTAGAACAATTGTTGCCTGTTAATTCCTTCTCCTTCCCTGTGCTGCCTCCCCCCCCCCCCCTTTGGCCTCCATCTTATGCTAAGATGACAGGGGAGACTTAATATTCATCCCTATTCATTTCAGGCTCTAGTCATCTGGTCATGTTAGTTATCCTTCCGAGCTTTCTTCTAGACATGTTGGGACCCATCCTATGCATGGATCATACATACTATCTTGTTCTATAGTTGTGTGCCTGTCATTTATTTCCTCTACTAGATTATCTTATCAATAGTGTGAATATAGTAGGCATTGCATAAAACATCTCTGCCTGAAATGAAATGAAATTTACATTCCTAAGCCTTGGCACATTCAGTGATCCTGCCTCAGACCTAAAAGGCTGTTCTAAATGTCACTTAAGACTCCATGCTAGGGAATAATTCTTTTCAACATCTTTCAGGAACAATGTGAATGTACAGGAACTTGAATTTCTTACTCTTTGCCGAGTCCCACTAAATATCTCCAAAGCAGCATGCTGAATCCTGCTTTCTGAGAAAGTTTCCTTATTTCCCCATCCAGAATTTTTCTGACCAGTCATAGAAGGGAAGAAAGGATATGTTCCAGGTCTGTAACAGCAAGGACCCTGGCATACACAGGAGGGCCTGCATTAACCTTACAAGGCCCTGGCTCATTCAACCTTCTACTGTCACAAGTAGTGCTTCACCAGTCACCTGCCTTTACAGGGCTGTCATTGTACAACCAGGCGAGGAATTCAGTGGAATTCCAGTAAGTGTCAGGGGCTTCCCATTCTCCATCAGACCAGATCAGGTCAGGTTTGTACCTGAAAGACACATGGAAGGGTCACATGCTGGAGGAGCCTTTACAATCTAGAGCAGCAGTGGGGTCCAGGTGACCTAGCAGTGGACCAACAGTCAAGAGATCCAGGGTCCAGGCCTGGCTAAAGCACTTATGAAGAACCATGTAACCTCAGGCAAGAAATTACACTGTTTGAGCCTTATTACCCTCATGTGTAACACTGGAACTAGATTACTCTCCTTCCCTCACACAGGGTTGAAAACATGGATGTGAAGTTTGTAGAGGGGCAGCAAGGAGCAGTGGTCAGAGGGCTACCTTAGAGTCAAGAGGATCTGGGTTCACTCAAGTCCTGCCCCTGGACCATAGTGGCTATGTGGATCTGGAAAGCTGCTTCATCTCTGAGTGCCCTCAGATACTCTCTAAGAAAATGCTGTTTGCCTTGGGAAGTAAGCTCTTCACTGGGAGATCCCTACACCAAGGGAGTGACATACTTGGCAGAAAAAAAAGTTTTGAAGCCAGAGTGCTATTCCCTGAACCCATCCCCAGGGCAGTGTTAGCTGGTTTATTCTAGCCCTTCACTCCTTAGTAAAGAGGCAGTCAGAGCTCAAGTGGAATCCCCTAAGAGGATATTTCTGAAGCAACAAAAACCAACTGCCTGCACCTCCCATTTCTCTAACCCTTCAGAGTAATAAAGCTCCATGAAATGAGAAGAAAAATAGAAATGCCCCAACCCAGTTTTAGAGAGGAAGAAAACTGAAGGCTTACCTGGTCACAAGATCAGCCATTTCTGGCAAGACCTTGGCCTTGACAAAATTCTGGGTTGTGAAGTTGTTTTCCTTGTCAAGCATATAGAGGGGATGAAACCACTCCAGGAGTGAGTGGTACAGTCCATAATGGATATTCCTAAAAAGATGAAACAGAAAATAGAATGATCTCACATGGAATTTTTTAAAGGCTACTTAATAAACACAAATAGTAGGATCTTCACACATGCATTATGTAGTGTGAAGTCAATAAACTGAGGAATTAGAATCCAAAACAAACATAAATTCCTTTGCAGTACAGAGACATTGGAATGAGTTGCACAGGAGGGATTCAATTAATCAGCAACATGTACTTATTATAGGTGAACTGCAGCAGATGTGTTGAGACCTACATTCTTGGAATGATGCCATTAGAGAATACTATTAGAAGCAATATTTACCCAGAGGTATAAGCACCCTGCATTATGGTGATGGACAAGAAATTGGGACAGCAAATTGGGACTTTTTTCTCTCCAACTTGTGCAAACATCTATACCACCTTCCTCAGGATTGTAACCCCGCCCCCCCATCCTCATTAGCATCTCTATCTTTCCTTTCTTCCCAGTTAACTCTCTTCCTTTGGTTCTTTCTAGGCTATAAGAAAATGCTTCTATTCCTTCATTTACAAAGAAGACAGATAAGATGGGAGCTCTACCCTAGAGAATCTTCTGTAAATAGTTCCTGCCCTCCATTAGTTCAAATGGCTCAAACATTTGGACTCCCCTACTCCATGCCTTTTCTAGAGTATCCATAAAGTCAAAACTATTTTTCATTAATACTAAGGTAATTTAATTTCTAATAAAGTAACTATTGATAGATATCTCCCACATAAACAAAAACTCTTTGAGGTGGTCCTCAATAACTTCAGAGTGTAAATGAGACCAAGATGAGAACCACTGACATATTAGAGCCAAATCTAAGTTGAGTGTGTCTAATGCTTTGGGGGATGGAGGTGGGGTGACTAGTTACTCAAACTCAGAAGCACTTGGATTCACTTGCCCTACCCTCCTCAACTCAAATTCTAATTTTTCTTTAGTTCAAGATCAAGGCTATGTGTGAAGTGTCCTGGTTTGAGTGAGAAAATTGGGGCAAAACCTAGGGAGGAATAAATGAATGGAGGAGCATGTGGTAGGGAATTGCCCAATCAGAAAGCAAAGACTGGAGACACAGAAGGGACCCTTCAGCACCATCTAGTCCAACCCATCTATGACAGGAATTCTCATTATTATACAGCCAGCCAGTGGTCATCTAGCCTCTGCTGGATGACCTGAGGAGGGGTCATCCACCCTGTGGAAGGCAACCCATTTCACCTAAGATTGCATTAGCAGTTCTGGCTTCTATATGATACCAGTGATGCATAGTGAGCTGGCAGTTCACTAAAACTCCAGATCTTTTTCAGAATTATCTAACCATAGCTCTAAACACATCCCTAGGACCAGAGAAGTCCCCACCTCAATGGATTCTTTCCTAGGCTTACAAAGATATGATGACCCATTTTGTGCAGTTTCTTTTCACCAGACAATTGCCACTTGTAGCCTGGTCATCCTTGGCTTTGGACAAATTGCTAAATCTCAAATAAGCAGAGCCAGGACAGAACAATGCTCAGTGACAGTGAGACTATCCTGAAGATTATTCTAGACACTTGGGAAGACAAAGGGGGGCAAGATGAGGAAAATTGCAAGTGATTGAATGCCACAAAGGGGAAGTTAAGTGCTGACAAACACACTTACTTCTTTCGGAGGAAAGATCCCAGTTCACCCACCAGATCTCGGCGTGGCCCTACATCCATAGAATTCCAGTTCCAAGATGTAGGACTGGGCCAGAGTGTATAGCCTTCATGATGCTTGGTGGTCAGTACCACATACCTGTGGAAAACAAAGCTCTGTTTTATTAATGCTTTCTTCCTGCTCAAGTTCTTTTGCATTTGTTTCTGTGTATATACTGCCTCAGTGAAATGTAAGTTCCTTGAGGGCAGGAGCTATTAATTTTTGTCTTTGTATCCCCAGGGATTGGCACCAATGCCTGGTAAAATTTAGGTGCTTAATAAATGCTTATCAAAGTAACCATTCATTTTACAGATGAGGAAAGTGAGGCTCAAAGAGGTGAAGCAATTGCTGACCTATGTGTCAGGCGCTGGTCTGGTCGCTGTGGATACACATACAATCTATGAAACAACCCCTACTCCCGAGGAGTTTGCATGCTAATCCACAGTCAGCTCTTCTCCTCTCAGAAACTTCTTGCTACCAGGGAATACAAAATACTGGATAGAGTCCTTGACCTGGGAGTCAGAAATACGTTAAATTCCAATCTAGTTACTGTATGATCTTGGCTAAGTCTGTCAATAAACAAATTAATGAGCACCTGCTATGTTCGGGACACTGTTCAAAGTACTGGGGATTCAAGTGAACAAGGTCCTTAAATTCCCTGAGTTTATTTCCTTATTTGTAAAAGAGGAATAAGAATAGGATAAAAGAGGTAAAATTTATAGAGATCTAAGTCTTAGTCACATTACATAAGTACATAAAGAAGTCAGGGCTGCTCGCTCTGCTCTTTTCTGTAACTCTCCCAGTAGGAAGCTGTACGCCTTAGTGGCGCAGCCCTGGCAAGCACTGGGTTTGAATTCAGTGATCCTGGGCCCAGACAGCTCCGCCCCCACCCCAATCTATCTAGGCGTATTTCCTCATCCGATTGCTGGGATCAGGTTGGCCCTCGGTTGATCTCACCTGGCTCCGGACGCCTCGAAGATTTCCGCCCACTTTTGGGGGTTGAAGAACTTAGCCTCAAAGTGGGGGCCGAAATCGGCGTAGGAGAAGCCGGGAGGGTAGTTCTTGTTCATGAAATATTCGTAGTCTGGATCTTTTTTGCCCTGCCAGAAATACCAGAACCACTCGCTGCCCCAGGACGGCACCGAGTACACTCCCCAGTGCACGAACACGCCGAATTTGGCTTCGTCGAACCAGCGGGGCAGCGGCCGGGCGTCCAGGCTCTTCCAGTCCGGCGTGTAGCGCGCCAAGGCTGAGGCTGCCAGCAGAAGCAACACCAGAGGCCTGAGCTGGACAGCTCCCATAATGGTTGAGTCTACCTTGTCTCTGCTGCAGGTGAGCCCAAAACAGCCTCTTAAGTAAGTAGAGGGGAAGCCCTGCCCCTGCTCGTGGGCTCCACCTCCTCTCCTAATGATTGGCCCAAGAGGGAAACCTCGAGAATCCGCTTTGGGCTCCACAGACCTGGGAGGTAAGAGAGAGCAAGGCCCTGGGGATAAAGATGGTACTGATAGTAGTAAGCATTCTTGTTAATAATGAGACTGCATATCCGAGTCTGACAAACCGAATGGCCCCTTTAGGCAAGCTCTGAAACCAAGCAGTTGATTTGCTCATTTCTAAAAAAGGCCGAATCATAGAAATGGGAAAGGGTTCCACATGTACAAAAATATTTATAAGCAGTTCTCTTCGTGGTGGCCAAAAACTGGAAATCAAGGGGATGCCCATCAATTGAGGAATGGCTGAACAAGTTGTGGTATATGAATATAATGGAATACTATTGCGCTACGAGAAACGATGAACAGGAGGACTTCAGAGAAGCCTGGAAAGACTTATATGAACTGATGCTGAGTGAAAGGAGCAGAACCAGGAAAACTTTGTACACAGCAACAACCACAGTGTGGGAGGAATTTTTCTGGTAGACTTAGGTACGTCAGTGAACTGCATGGACTTAAAAAATTTCCAGTGAACTTGTGAGGCAAAACACCTTCCACATCCAGAGAAAGAACTATAGAATTGGATCACAGACAGAAAAAGACCATTTTCTTTTGTATTATGTTGTGTTTTGTTTTGTTTTATGGTTTCCCCCATTCATTTTAATTCTATGCAACATGCATTTAATAGGAATGCACTTGTAGAACCTATATAAGATTGTACCCCATCTCAGGGAGGGAGTGGAGAGGGGAGAAATAAGGGGGAGGGAGAGGGAAAAAATATAAGATATATGGAAGTGATTGTCAAACATTGAAAATAAATAAAATAATTTTTTAAAAAAAGGAAAAAAAATAAAAGAGACCATTTCATTTTACATAGCTTCTACCCTTTTGGGGTTTTGGGAGCTATTGTCATCATCTTCTGTGACTGAGCAAAGCGTTTGACCTCTTTGGAACTCTTTTTTCCCCTCTATGTAAAAGAGGGTATTTATAGGTCATTTCTCCAGGGGTTGTTGTTAGCATCACATATTTATAAAGCACTTTTAGACATTGGAGATTAGATAGCAGGGAGTCTCCAAGGGACACTTCAGCATAGTGAAGGTCTGCAAGGACAAAAAAACAGACTCTAAGATGTCTTCATTCATTCCTTCATTCATCATACTGACTGTCGTCCCTTTCAAGCAGTTAGACATAAGGGAATACTTTTGGGAGCAATAGAATGAGCATTAATTACTTTTCAGCCTACTGTAATCTGAAGATAGCATAGCAGAAATTTTTTGTGTTAGAACAGGGTTGCAGAAAGAACTATCGATAATGATTTTTACAAGGCAATGACAATAAAAATGGGAGGAAGGTAATTCTGTTTTCATGGAGTGAAATCAAATTATGGGGTTCTTCAATATTTTGTCTAAAGTATTTCCTGAGAAAGGAGTAGCTGCTACCCATCTTCTGGCAGAGAGGAGGTGGACTCATGTGCAGATTGTGGATTTGGACAAATAGCTGGGATCATGTAGCAAACTTCAAAAAACTGAACAATTAAAACTTTGGATTTTAGATTGTACTTCTGAAAAACAAATCCCTCTGCACAGACATCCTGTAGTTTTTGGGGAAAAAGATGCCAAGGTTTGTTTATGGTTGGAATTTTTTAGACTGCATGATGCCTGTGCAGAGAGATTTGTTTTTTGAAAGTAATCCTGGAGGATGCCCAGGGAATTTAGAATTAGGTATAAAAGATAGAATTTATGAAGCTCTTCAAGTTTTGCATTGTACATTACTTATATTATTATCATTAGATCTTCACTACCACCCTTGTGAGGTACATTCTCTTATAATATGCATTTTACAGATGAAGAAAATGAGGCACAAAGAGTTTAGTGACTTGGTTAGGTGATTGCCATAACATCCCTGGGAGGTAAGTGCTATTATTATCTCTGTTTTACTGATGAAGAAACTGAGGCAGACAGAAGTAAAATAAATGGCTTTGCTCAGGGTTACAAAATGAGTTAGTGTTAGAGACTGGGTTCTAACTCAGGTCTTCCTGACTTCAGACCCAGTGCTCTACCTACTGTGCCACTCAGCTGTCTCAACTGTGAACAGGTCTTGGCAACAGCTTGGAGGGTAAGAGATAGTGCAGGAAATAAGATGATTCCTAGGTTTTGAGCCTGAGGATAGGCAGATTTCAAAATGGGAAGCATGTAGATAGCAATTAAATCCATGGAACTGATGAGATCAAGTGAAGTAAGATAGAGGGAAAAGAGAAGAGGGCCCTGGGGGACATCTATACTTAGAGGGCACCTCCTGGATGAGGATCCAGAAAAGGAGACAGAGAAGAGCAGTCAGCTAGGTAAGAAGAGAACCAGGAGAGAGCAGTCTCTGGAAAACCTAGAGAGAAGAATATCAAGGAGGAGAGAGGGATGGATACTGTCAAAGGCTGCAGAGAGGTCAAGGACAAGGAGGATGGAGAAAAGACCATTGGCTCTGACAGCTAAGAATCATTAGTAACTTTGGAGAGGGCAATGTTGACATTCCAATGGTAAATAGAATGCCATAGCTGCTCAATTCTTTCTGTTTTCTGTGCAAAGAAGAATGAGTTTTCTCTTAAAAATGATTGAACAATGACTAAGAGGGAATTGATACCCTGGATAAATTGTTGTTGTTTTCCTATGTTTTGGAAGAGGACCAATGGCATCACAGGTGAAATCTTGACTTGCACATGAATTGGATTTAAGTGAGGTAGAGTTGCACAGCCTCACAGAGTCACAAAGTCCAGAGGCAAGACAAAAGTCAAGGTGACTGGCAATGGCTTGAGATGCAGTGGATGACCTTGATGTGTTCCATGTCTGACCAAGCTCTAAGGCTCTCCAGCATCTGCTTCCTCTGCCTTCATGGCCACTGGAACAAATGGTTTTCATCTGGCTATTCCACTGGAGGCGTGGTGGTGGTGGTGGGTTCTTTACATGCTTGGGGCAGACACCCCCTACCTCACCACAAATTTGAGGCCTGTCAGTTACCCTCAATCTGGTTTAGCCATCTGCTGAGATGGTTTACTGGGGTGTAGATGTTGCTCATGCTATAACTTCTTGGGTGAGAGTTAGGTGTCAGGTGTACACCAAAGGTAGATGAGCAGCCCTGAAAAATGAGGATAATTAGGAGATGCCAAGAGAATATCAAGGTGCCCTGAATTAATCCAAGTCCCTTGGCTCAGATGAACTACATGCTCATTCCTGAGAAAACTGGTGACTATGATTGCTGAGCCATTTCCAGTAATGTTTAAAAGATCATGGAGAATGCAAGAGGTACCATAAGATCAGAGAGTCACAAATGTCCTGATTTCCAAAAAAAGGAGGACTTGCCAACTGAGTTGAGAGTTTGCAAACTATAGGCCAGTGACTTTGACTCAGTCAGTCAATAAGCATTTATTAAGCACCTACTACATACAACAATGAGGTCAACAAAACAGCTCTGTAGACCTTCAGTTTGGTATTTGGTCTAATACCTATTCTCTCCCACACTTTCCATTGATGTCTCCCCAAATCTGAGCTAGCTCTGGCAATACATGCATACATCAGCCTCATGATCAATGTATACATCTCTGAAAAGTACACTGCTGTGATGGCAGGCAAAATAGGATCTTTTGCTGTTTTTGTTTTAGTATAATGAAGTGCCTCAGATTGAATTTTGCCTTTATCAATCAAGAGTCTTTACTAGGAGGAAAGTACAGAAACAAGAGTTTCTTTAGCTAGAAAGAATATATATATTTGTATTGTTAATTATTTTAATGTGATTAAAGCTCTTCCCCATCCATTAAGGGACCTGCCCATTAAGGGGATTTTGATTAGGGCAGATTTGTGGGAAAGCCCAAGCCTTTTGTTAATGAGGTACTGGTTCTCAAGGGTTGCGATGCCCTCTAGCTTTAAAAAAGGTATAAATACTCTGTTGAGGTTTTACTTTGGAGCTTACTGACTGGAAGCGTTTGTTTGGCCAGATGAGAATTCTGGGAAGCCACTAGGGAGCCCTCTCGCTTTGAAAACCCAGATGTCAGTGCTTCCCTCTCTGGTAACCATGCTCAGACAGTTGGACCAGTCTGTTGAATTCAGGCAGGGGAAGCCAAGTCTGTTGATCTTTGATTTCTCTGTATTTTCTTTGAAGTTCAGGATGCTGACTCTCCTGAACTAAGTGAATGATATATATGTGTGTGTGTGTGTGTGTGTGTGTGTGTGTGTGTGTGTGTGTGTGTGTGTGTGTGTGTGTGTGTGAATACTTGGTTAAAGGAATGATACATGTGCTTCATTAAAGTGATTGTTAACCCCTTGAAAGTTGCTTTCTTTTTATGAATGCAGATCTAAGAACCTGTGATAGCAGGGCCCCTGTGTATGTTGGGGTGCTTACTGATACAACTACCAAGATAAGTGAACTTATCCACAGCATTCAGAACTTCTCCATTCACTGTAACCTATGATTCCCTGTATGGATGGTGTGGCTGATGGAGCACCTCTGCTTTCTTGGTGTTAATTGTTAGGCCAAAATTAGCACAAGCAGCAGAGAATCAATGCATACTATGTCACATCTCAGCTTCAGAGACTGTGTTGAGTGCATAATCATCTGCAAACAGAAAATCATGCGCCAACACGCCTTCCACTTTGGTCTTGGCTTGTAGCCTTTTCAAGTTGAAGAATTTATCATGAGTGTGGTGGCATTTGACAACATGGCTGAAGATATTATGCTAAAAAGCATGGGAACAAGCACATAGCCTCACTTTGCTCCTTTGGTGACTGGGAAGTCATGAAAGCATTGTCCACTATCCAGAACCTGGGCAAGCATGCTGTCATGAAATTGATGTACAATATTGATGAACTTCTCCAGGCAACCAAGTTTTGACATAATTTTCCATAAACTCTTATGACTAACAGTGTCAAAGGCCTTGGTCAGATCTACAAACATTTTGTACTGACCTCTTTTCTGTACCTGGCATTTCTTCTGTCAGGCAGCAAATACCATATTGACTGTTCCCTGGCCCTTTCTAAAGCCACACTGGCTCTCAGGTAGATGACCATCTTACAGAAGAAGGATTAGCCTATAACAGAGGACTTTAGCAAGAATCTTGTCAACAATGTCTAAGCAATGACTACAATAACTATGTGTCAGGCCCTGTGCTAACCACTGGAGATACAAAGAAAGGCAAAAGAAAGTTCATGCTGTCACAGTCTACTGAGGGGCAGAGGAACAACAAAAGCCACTATGTAGAAACAAGATAGAAAAAATTAATTAGAGATGATCTCAGAGGGAAGGCACTAGCAATAAAGGGTGCTGGGAAAGGCTTCCTGTAGAAGATGGTTTTTTTTGTTCAGTCTGTTTTCAGTTGTGTTCAATTCTTCATGACCCCATTTGGGGTCTTCTTGACAAAGATACTGGAATGATTTGCCACTTCCTTCTCCATATTATAGAGGGGGAAACTGAGGCAAGCAGCATGAAGTGACTTGTGCAGGGTCAAACAGCTAGTAAGTACCAGAGGTTGGATTTATACTCAAGAAGAGGAGTCTTCCTAACTCTAGGCTTAGTACTCTAGCCATGTGCCACCTAGTTGCCCCTAGAAGATGGGATTTTAGGTGGGACTTTAAGGAAGCCAAGGAAGACTAGTGGTGGAGATGAGGAGAGAGAACATTCCAGGAAAAGAGACAGCTGGTGAAAAATCCAGAGCTGGGAGATGGCATGTGTTATTCAGTGAAAAGCAAAAAGACCAGTGTCACTGGATGGAAGAGTCTGGAGAGGTGGAAGGTGGAAGAAGACTGGGAAGGTGGCAGGAAGGGCAGTTTATGAAGGACTTTGAACTCTCAACAGAGGATCATGTGTTTAGTCCTGAAGGTGTTAGGGAGCCACTGGAGTTTATTGAGCATGTATGGGGTATGGTGGTGACATAGTTTTTTCCTTAAGGAAGATCATTTTGGCAGTGTAGTAGGTTCCTGGGAAAATTCTAGAATGAATGATTAAAAAAAAAAAAGAGTTGGCAAACATTTAGAAAGTGAAGCGGTGAATCTGAGGAGCCATCCTGACTTCCTTAAAGACTGGTCAGGCCACACTAACATCACTTTCTTTACAGCTCTACCTCACTCAAATCAAAGTCGTATCATCATCTCCTTGATGTCATGGTCCTCTTCAAGAATGAAGGACACGGTACAAACTGTGAGTAGTCAAAGTTACCTGAATGAGGACCCAACTGATCAGTTCCAGTTGGGCAATTCCGTTCCCCTCCCCTCCCCTCCCCTCTCTTCCCCTCCCCTCCCCTCCCCTCCCCTCTATTCCCCTCCCCTCCCCTCCACTCCCCTCCCCTCCCCTCCCCTCCCCTCCCTTCCCCTCCCCTCCTCTCCCCTCTCCTCCCCTCCCCTCCCCTCTCTTCCCCTCCCCTCCCTTCCCCTCCCCTCCCTTCCCTTCCCCTCCCCTCCCTTCCCCTCCCCTCCCCTCCCTTCCCCTCCCCTCCCCTCCCTTCCCCTCCCCTCCTCTCCTCTTCTCTTTCCTTCCCCTCTTCTATTCTTCCCTTACCTCATGGTATAAGGCAAATTTTGATCACCAAAAGCTACCTAGTTAACTTGGGGTTTACTGGCTAGATTTCTTTCTCAAAGACCAAGGCTTAAACCCACTTCACTCTGGAACTCATGGATTGGACAACAATAGGTCCCTGCCCAAGCTCCACTTAATGGTTGTTTTTTTTGGCCCTCCAGGCTCAGAGAATGCAAATAGTAATTTTTTCTCTTTTGGCTAGCAACCCTGAGGGTCTTCCCCTCCCAATTTGATTTTTTTTTTTTTTGATGAAAAGGGCCATCCCTTGGCTCCCTTCTTCTTTTTTTAATTAAATTATTTTGTTTGTTTTCAGTGTTCTACAATCACTTCCATATATCTTAGATTTTTTTCCCTCTCTCCCCCTCCCTCCACCTCCTCGTTCGCTCCTCGAGATGGCATACACTTTTATATAGGTTCTACACATACATTTCTATTAAATACATTTTCACCTTAGTCATATTGCATAGAAGAACCAAAATGAATGGGAGAAATCATAAAACAAAACAAAACAAAACATAATACAAAAGAAAATGGTCTGCTTCATTCTGCGATCAGATTCCATAGTTCTTTCTCTGGATGTGGAAGGCATTTTGCCTCAAGAGTCCATTGGAAATTTTTTAAGTCCTTGTATTGCAATGAAGTGTTGTCTACCAGAAAAATTCCTCGCACACTGTGGTTGTTGCTATGTACAAAGTTCTCCTGGTTCTGCTTCTTTCACTCAGTATCAGTTCATATAAGTCTTTCCAGGCCTCTCCAAAGTCTTCCTGTTCATCATTTCTTATAGTATAATACTATTCCATTACATTCATAATACCACAATTTATTCAGCCATTACCCAGTTGATGGGCATCCCCTTGATTTCCAGTTTTTGGCCATCACAAAATATAATTATTTTTGTACATGTGGGATCCTTTCCCATTTTTATGATCTCTTGGGATGTAGTCCTAGAAGCTCTATTGCTGGGTCAAAGGGTATGCACATTTTTGTAGCCCTTTGGGCATAGCTCCAAATTGCTCTCCAGAATGGTTGGATCAGTTCACAGTTCCACCAACAATGTATTAGTGTTCCAACTCTCCCACATCTTCTCCAACATTTATCATCTTCCTGTTTTGTCATGTTAGCCAATCTGATAGGTGTGATGTGGTACCTCAGAGTTGTTTTGATTTGCATGTCTCTAATCAATAGTGATTTAGAGCATTTTTTCATATGACTATAGATAGCTTTAATTTCTTCCTCTGAAAACTGCCTGCTCATATCCTTTGACCATTTATCAATTGGAGAATGATTTGTATTCTTGTACATTTGACTCACTTCTCTATATATTTTAGAAATGGGGCCTTTATCACAGACACTGGTTGCAAAAATTATTTCCTAGTTTTCTGCTTCCCTCTTAATCTTGGTTGCATTGGGTTTATTTGTGCAACTTTTCAATTTAATGTAATCAAAATTATCCATTTTGGACTTTATAAAGTTTTCTATCTCTTGTTTAGTCAAAAATTTCTCCATTCTTCATAAATCTGATAAATACACTATTCCTTGCTTCAATAATTTGTTTATAGTATCAATCTTTATACCTGGATCGTGTACCCATATTCTTGTGTATGGTGTCAGGCATTGGTCTATGCCCAGTTTCCACCACACTGTTATCCAATTTTCCTAGCAATTTTTGTCAAACTGAATTCTTATCCCAGAAGCTGGGGTCCTTGGGTTTATCAAACAGTAGAATGCTATATTCGTTGACTTCTATGTTCCTTCTGGCTCACTTCTTAAAGAGGCCTATTCACTGAATGGGTGTTGCCTCACTCAAAGTGAGAACCTGAAAAGACCTTAGCTTAAAAGGGGCAAGGTCTCCCTTTGGTCTAAGAATTCAGGCATGTTTCACTGGGGAAGCTGGTAGGATCTGAAACACAGAAACAAGAAGGTTTGCATCCCCTTATCCTCTTGACCACTTCAGAGTCAATCAATATTTATTACATGCCTATTATGTGTCAAGTCCTGTGCTAAGTCATGGGTATACAAAAAGAGGTAAAGGACTGTCCCTGCCCTGAAGAGCTTACAATCTGATAGAATCCTTGAGGATTTCATCAATGTTACTCAAAAGAAACAAAGAGAAACGAAGCCTGGGTTTCTACCCTTAATGGTCCTGGTTAAAAGACTATTGAGCAGGTAGGTGGTATGGTGGATGGAGTGCCAGGCTGAAGTCAGGAAGACTCATCTTCCTGAATTCAAATCTGGCCTCAGATACTTACTAGCTATGTGACCCTGGGCAAGTCACTTAACCCTGTTTGCCTCAGTTTCCTCATCTGTGAAATGAGCTGGGCAGACCACTCCAGTATCTTTGCCTAGAAAATCCCAAATGTGTTCATGAAATGTTGAACATGATTGAAAAATGATTGAACATGAGAAGACAATTATCATAACTGTCAAAGAAAAAGGTGCAAGTCCGACAGAATCAATGTTATTCTAAACCCAAGCATATTCTAGCTTGTAGAGAAAAATGTCCAAACTAGCATAGTCCTTAGATACTTCTCAACCCTAAGATAATTTGAGGGGGCATTCGTAGGTATCCTGAACAAGTAACAGGCTATCTGTTAAAGTAGTTTGAGGTTAACATTCCACTCATTTTATCTTCATTCTTCAATGATCCATTCCTCCCTGGAGCTTTCCCCTCTAGGTTTGAAAGGCTCTCCTCCCAAGGATCTTTATCTTTGGATCACTTCAGGAGTCGGGGTGGGAAGTGGGGAGGCAAAGACCTTATCTGGACCCCAGTTAAATCTGGTTATCAGTTTTAATACTTTTTTTTTTTTTAATAGACTTAACTTTTGTTCCATCCACTTTCCTAAAGGGAAAGAATGGGGAGGATTTTAGGTGGGACACATTTCTTAATCTTAACTAAAAAGGAGATATTTAACATGCTTCCCCTGGTGATTAGACAAATTTCCCCTCTATATTCTGTTTGAATTATTGTCATCTGGAGATCCCAGTTCAAAGTGTAAGAGGCTGATTGTTATATGGAACAACTATGTATTCTTCAAATTATATAACCCGCTCATGGTCTTAGACTCTAACAGAAAGTTGAACCAGAAAATTTCATGGTGGGAAGCGACCCTGAAGGATTATCTAGTCATCTTTCAATAAGGAAAGGAAACTGAGGCCCCAAAAGTAGGTATCCTTTGCATAAACTCACAAGGTTGGTCCAGCCTGCTGACACAGACATACTGTGGTGTATTCCAAAGAGACTGGATTAGGTCCCTGCTCTGACTCTTCTTAGCTGCATAACTTTGGGAAAGTTCTGTTCCCCTTTTGGGTCTCAGTTTTTTCATCTGTAAAATACTGATGATCCTTGAATTTTCTACCTTTCAGGTTTGCCATGAGGAAAAGTTCTTTATTAGAAAGTGTAAGGTATGGTGTGCCATCATTCTGACTAGGAATAACACTCTGAGAGAGGAAATCTTTGAACACTACCCAGACCTTCCAATCCAATCAAGTCTGGGGCCTGGCAGGTCTGGATCTTCAATAGCATAAGGGGGCCAGAATCTGGAGGGGAAGGATGGTATAGAGTCCAGCTGGCTCACTCAAGGGTCAAAAAGAGGAAGGGAGAAGAGTGTAGATGGGTGAGAATGATGGCTTGGGAAAGAACAGAGGAGTGGAGGAATTGGAAGTCACTGAGTGCCTCTAGACCTTTCCAAGAGGACTCTCCTGCCCCTCAGGTCTGGTCATCTCAGCAGAATCCTCACCAGACTGGACAGAAAATCTCATGACACTGACCTCCCCTTCTTCCAATCTGACTGAAGGCAACTTATCACACTCTGGGCTGCTCTCCATTTGTGCCCTCTTAAGCTTAGAAGCATAGATTCCCTCCCCACTGATGCTTAGCCACATCCCCACAGAGAGGAAGGAAACAAGCATTTATTAAATACCTACTATCTACCAGCAGTATGCTAAGTGCTTTCCAAATATCACCTCATTTAATCCTTATCACAACCTGGGAAGTAGGTGCTATTATTAATTCCATTTTATAGGTGAGGAAACTGAAGCAAACATCAGCTAAGTGATGTGCCCAGGGTCACACAGCTAGTAAATGTCTGAGGCTGGATTTGAACTCAGGTTCGACTGGAGTCTTTCTTTTAAGATGCAGACAAGCGCCCTCTCTTTTGTTGGCCTGAGCAGATGGTTACCTCCTAAGCTCACTGTCTGGACTAGTTCCTGGAAAGAAAAAAACCAGTCGAATGTCTCACCCATTAAGAAAAGTGTCTGAATCCTCCTTTCCAGAGGTGGGAGGGCCACAAATGTGGTATATCACACATATTTTCAGGTTTTTTGATGCATGGATCAGTTTTGCTGGTTTTTCTCTTCTTTTTCTTAAAAAAATGGTATTTGTTATATGGGAAAGCTCTCTAGGAAAAGGGAGCAATACGAGGGGAAATTTCAGTGATGTAAAAAGATATTCATAAAAATTATTTAAAAATTAAAAAAGAAGAGTATCTGAAATCCTGCTCAGAAATACAAAACAATAGCTACATAGCATGATCAGGACGTTCTCTCTGGTCCCTGCTGAGAGGTATTCTTATTCCATTCATTCTCATTCACTTTGCCTCAAAGGGCTCTGGTGAGTCTGCACGCCATTATTCTGGATTTTTTTTTTAACCTGACACCTTCCCAGGTGTCTTTGCATTCCTTGTCCTTGTTAGTCTCAACTGCATTATAATGTTCCATTACATTATTTTAACTCAATTGCTTCAACTCTTTTACTTATTTCCCCATTGCCCAGTTCCACTTGGCCTGGGCTACTCTCTTTGTCAGCTGCATGCTCTCCTCCATATCTCTACTTCTGATGGAGTAGACCTGTCTCCAGGATGTGATACTCCAAGCATGTGAAGGCTTCTCCTGGCAGAATGGCCCGTGAGAACAATTTGTTTCAACAGACATGGAGGTGGTGGAAGCAGGCACTGTGGAGCTCTTAGAGCTTGGTCAGACATTGAAGATGCCAAGGTCATGCAATACCTCCTGGGTCATTGCCAGTCATCCTGATTTTTATATTGCCAGTGGACTTTGATGACTCTGGAAGAAAAAGTAAGGCTAATGACTTTTGTGTATCTCTGCCTCACTTAAGTTCAATTCATGCACAAGTCAAGACTACCCCATGATATCATTGTTCCTCTTAGAAAATGAAGAACAAATATTGATTTCTGATGGACTTAACCCTTGGATCCACCATCATTTTGGTAGAGGACCATTTACCCCCAGATGTGAGATACAACAGCATCTGACTTCCTTTTTGCTATAGTGGGGGAAAAGTGTCATCTCTGATGTGTATTAGTGGTGCCCCATTGGTTTCCCAGTTTCTTAATCTTCCTTTGGACTTGATGGCATTTTAATTGGGTGCTTTGCTCAGTGGCTGGTACATCATAAGTGATTAATGTGTGTGTGTTCGTCCTTCATTGTGGAAGAAGACCATGCCATCAGAGAAATAATGATATGACTTGCACTTGACTTTGTTTTGAGTGAGGGAGGGCTGTGCAGGTCACCAGCCTCATGTCTCCTCCAGAGCCATCTGAATCCAGTGACCAGAGATTCACCAGGATGACTGGAGATGACCCAGGATGAGGCAGTTGGGGTTAAGTGACTTGCCCAAGGTCACACAGCTAGTGAGTATCAAGTGTCTGAATGTTTATTGACTAGACTAGTAGGGAAATGAGATTTGTTAGCTGTCGCCTTCATTCTCAATCCTTTGAGCATTATATTTGGCTGATGGGGTGAAGCAAGGGGAGAAAAGAGTCCGGTAGACATTGTTATTTGTACATTCTCAGAACCAAGAAGCCAACCCCTCCACAACACAGCTATTATTTACGTAGTAATAGCTTATGGGCATTGGGATAAGGAACTTAATCACGGAGGTATACAAAGTTAGAGAATTGCTAAAAAAAATACCCCAAAGATGCCCTTAAATTAGTCCTGAGTATATGACTTTATTCTCCTGAGTCAGTCTCCAAACTTTCAAATGCTTTATAGGTTTGATGATGATGATAAGATCCAACATTTATCTAGCTATTGTTAACCTGACAACTTTGGTTAAAGAAAAGGCAACAGGCTAAATGCATACATTTTATGATTTAATTAATTAATTGATCAATTCCCTATTAAAGAAAACGGTATCATAATGCATTATGGAGCCAGAAAAATGTTCTGACTACCAATACAAAGAATTGGGCAGCCTTAAATCTGTTTTAGGACAAAGAAGTGTTCTGTGTCCTTCAGATTTATGGTTTCCATAAGTGATTAACTAGACCATTAGAAATGAATTTCTTAATTGCATAGGTTGTAAATACAATAAGATAACAGAGTTTGACAAAGTTTCACATAGAAATTATGACCCAAGATGTCTGTGTTTTCTTTACCATTAACATGCCATAACATAGTATATGTCTACAAATATTAAGATATGGAAAACATCCCGTTATTCAAGATTGTGTCTTAGGTTAAAGGTCTCTTAAGGAATGTTAAGTCAGCCTTGGCTGGCTTTTGTTGACATAGGAAGAGGCATTCTCTGAGTTTGCTTCAGAGAGAACAAAGAGATTATTCCAAAATTTTATATTAAACATTATCACTATTTATAGGACTTGCAAACTACTTTACATATATTTTCCTCACAACAATCCTGGGAGGTAGGTATTATTGTTATTACCCACATTTTACAGATGAGGAGAACTGAAGCAGACAAAAGTTAAGTGACTTGTCCAGGGTCACATAGCTAGTAAATGTCTAAGGCTGATTTTGAACTCAGGTCTTCCTCACTGCGGATCTACTGCACCACCTAGCAACCTTAAAGATGTTAATATTTAATCAGAGGTCTTGTTCAGCCTTGTTTATCATTGGGGTGTTGCATATCTAGAGCCCTTCTTACAAGCTTCCAGGGACTAATGAAATAGTTCTCTGTGGGGAGGGATCTGGTGATCACAGCTGGGTAGGATTTGGGAACGAGAGAAGATGAAATCTTTGAAGAGGGGCTGTCTATCTATGAAATGCACCAGCAGGCAAATATAGCGGGATTGGAAAAGACTTCTATTATCCCTTTTGTACATGCTATATTTTCTGTGGCACAAAATAAAGATTCTCTTGTGCCAGAGATTTGCAGATATTTCCTTAAGTGCTTCTATGAAGACTGGAAGATGCTCTGAGCCACATGTATGGTTGCAGATGCATAAACATGAGTTACATTCTGAGATTTCTTAGAGTAAACTCTGGATGCGCCCACTGTGAGCCAAAGGCAGGGATCCTTTAGGGTTGACCCAAAGGCTGAATCTGCTCTGTGCAAGTATAAAGTCTGGGAAGCAGGGACATGGGTAATCCATCATTATTGAAATGTGAGAAGACTGAGCACTCAAATATCTGTCTGACAAAGCAAGGGGTGAAGTAATAAGAAAATGAGCTGATATTCAAAAATACTTTGTCTAGTTTTCTCTTCTTTCTTTTGCACCAGAGTGGCAGATTTAAATGAACATTCCCTCTCCCCGACACCCTCCACATCAAAAGACATAATGGAAGAAGCCATAGATGGAGTCGATGGGGAGAACCAATGTCTCAAAGTGAACCAGAATGTTTCCAAGTTGTCAGGGCTCTTCAGAGAAGCTTTGCTTTGCTTTGCTTTCTGCTGTTAAGCTCACTACATGGTCTTGCTGATGGGGTACAAGCCCAAGCCAAGAGGTTTTCCCCTTGGATCAGGAGGACTATTGTCACATTTGTCTGCAAGGCCCCAGAAAGTCTGGCCTTGGGTGGGTGGGGCTCCTAGGATTTCCCTTCCATCTCTCTCAACCCCAATACTCCTTATCTGATCAACATTTAGCATTCTCTTCCTTTGACCCTAGCATCCTTTGATGTTCCCAACTACTTAGCATTCTCTTGAAGTTCAAGTTGACCAGCCTGGTTTGTAGATTTTCTGGACTACCAGCCACTCCCATCAGAAACCTCCCAGGGGTTGATCTATGAAGACCATCCCTGGGACCCCAGGCTACCTGGTGACACCTGCTTCTGGCCCAGGCCCTCCATTATCTGATATCTCCTGATTGCCTCCAGCTGTTTCCAACCCTTGACCAGTCAGCCCCTCCTTGGACTTATCCTCAAGACCCTCCCTAAACCCCTCCTCCCATCACCCTAGACTACCAGACCACCCCTAGATCTCTCCTATCGTCTTTTTCTGTATTTAAGTTCCATCTCACCTGCATGGAGGTGCTCAGGTGGGATCTAGCACAGACTCTGTCTAGCTGAGATTCTATCTGGCTGCTTAAGATTCAACCCAATATGGTGAATCTTTAATAAACTTTTTCTTTGGCTTTAAGAAGGCTTGAGTCGAATTTATTCAAGCAGGACCCGGCATGAAACCTCATCATTGCCATGGAGAAAATACTATTTCAAAGCTTTTTTTATAGTCCAGTAAATGCAGTGAATGAAATTCCCACAAAAACAAATTATGTAACACACAGCAGCACTTATTCTACAAGAGATGAAATGGAAAAAGTAGTTACCTACTGGCCTGTTCCTCACAAAGGACCTTCCAACACCCACTTTTCCTGGCTGTTCCTCATGCCTGGAATGCTGTCACTCCTCTTCTCTAACTACTGACCTCTCTATCTTCCTTTAAGTCCAAACTAAAACGCCACCTTCTGCAGGAAGCCTTCCAAACCCCCTCTTAATTCCAGTGCTTTCCCTCTGTTAATTATTTTCTATTGATATGTGTATAGCTTGCTTTGTATATATTTCTTTGCATATCTTTGCATGGTTTGTAATCCAAGCAGAGCAGAGAGGGGGAGTCAACCAGAGAACATGCCAGAGTTGAAAGATCTCTCCCCTTTGTTGGGCCTAGAGGCCGAAGGGGTACCCGAGCCTTTCTTACCTGTCGTCCAGGTCTTCGGAGATCAGTCGGATAACGTGTTGAGAGAAGAGACTTTCCAGAGTCAAACAAGGGTTAGGCTTTATTCAGGGTCTTAGTTACATGTGCAGGGTGAATTCTTCCTCAGGAGAGAGGAATCCTCCTCCCCCCAAGGGGCTAGGATCGTACAGCAAGAGGATGGGAGCTGAAGATGGGGGGACCCTCTTCCCTCCAAGGGCCCCTCAGCACGAAGAGCGCCTTCAGGCTTTCCTGTCCCTACTTAAGCTCTCCCGGCCGCATAGTTTGCACGTGAATACCGTGCGTGCTCTCAGCCCCTAGCTAGTCAACAACAGGTGTGCTCAGACCATGGGACAATCTCAAGGGTGGGATGCTCTCCCCAGCAAGTTTCCCACTGAGAAGAGGTGGAAATGCACGAGATAGCTCGTGTTTCACGCCTCAATTCCCAGCTGTTTCCTGGGGGGGCCTCATGAGAACTCTGAGATTTAGAAGTCCTCACCTTTACCTGCCTGAGACTGTCCACGTGAAAACTGAGCTTACACCCCCAACACCCCTTCTTTCCATTCACATGTTTATCATCCTAAGTAGAAAAGGAGAATGATGT
Organism: Notamacropus eugenii; assembly: GCF_028372415.1. Lineage (NCBI taxonomy): Eukaryota > Metazoa > Chordata > Mammalia > Diprotodontia > Macropodidae > Notamacropus > Notamacropus eugenii. Next base: position 64,312,512 of record NC_092876.1, read on the forward strand.
GAGAGTTACCAGATTTGGTAACTGTATACATGGGGTGAAATAGAATGAGGAGTTGGGGATGACATTGAGGCTGAAAACCTGAGTCATTGCCTGGAAGATTTGTGGTGCCTCCAACAATGTCTGGAAGGGTTCTGAGATTGGGGTAGGGGTTAAGATGAGAAATTGAATTTAGGACATTTTGAGTGTGAGATATCTCTGAGGCACCCAGTTTGAAATGCCCAGTAGGCGGCTGATGATATGTGACAGGAGCTCAGCAGAGATATTTTGTGCAGGATATATCAATTTCTATTTCAGTAATGATAATTGAACCCCATGGGAGCTGATGAGGGTCACAAAGAGAGGGAGTATAGAAGGAGTAGAGATGAGGGCCCAAGACAGAGCCTTGTTGGCTGTCTTTAATTTCTGAAGAGGACCAATGACATGACAGGGTGAGATCTTGACTCATGTGTGAATCAGATTTATTTATTTATTTTGGGGGGAGACAATTGGAGTTAAGTGACTTGTCCAGGGTCCCACAACCAGTGTCTGATGCTGGATTTGAACTCAGGTCTTCCTGATTTCAGGGCTGGTGTTTTATCTACTGTGCCAGCTAGCTGCCCTGTGAATTGGATTTAAGTGAGGCAGAGCTGCACAAAGTCATCAGCCAGACTCTCTCTGCCAGGATCCTTGAAGTCCAGGGGCAAGACAAAAGTCAGAATAACCGGCAAAGGCCTCCGATGCAGCGGATGATGTTGGTGTCTGATGTCTGACCAAGCACCTGCTTCAGCCACCTTCATGGCTGTTGGAACAAGTTATTCCCACTCTCCCATTCCACCAGGGGATGTCTTCAAATGCTTGGGGTAGACACCCCCCAACTCTCTGACACTTTCGAGACCTTTGGGTTACCCTCAGCTTAGTTTATTTAGCTCATTTGCTGAGACAGTTTGCTGGGGTATGGCCACTGCACATGCTATACCTTTTTTGGAGCCTCAGATGAGTGTTGGGTGACAGGTGTGATGAGGTTAAGGGGTGCTGGGGACCCCAAAATACCGACAGTCCGGGTAGTGCTCGAATGAATTCGACTCACGCCTTCTTAAAGCCAAAGAAAACAAAGTTTATTAAAGATTCGCCATCTTGGGTTGCCTCTTAAGGAGCCTAAGCATTTGTAAGGCTTGTATTCACAAGCGGGACAGACACAATCCCAGCTAGACAGAGTCTGAGCTGGATTGAATCTGAGCGCCTTCATGGAGGCGAGATGGGACTAAATACAGAAAAGACTATAGGAGGGATGGGGTGGTGGTGGTCTGGTAGTCTAGAGTGATGGGAGAAGGCATCTAGGGAAGGTCCTGAGGAGAAGTTCAAAGAGGGAATCCAAGGAGGATCAAAGGCTGGAAACAACTGGAGGCAATCAGGAGACATCAGACTATGGAGAGTCTAGGTGGGAAGCAGGTGGGGCAATCAAGAGGTAACAGACAATGGCCACAGATTTGAGTATGAAAAGCCGGGTTATGAGAGGAGATTCAAGGATAATTCAGTTTGAGTATGAAAAGCCAGGTTAAGTGGGGAGATTCTAGAAGAATTCAATTTGAGTTCCCAGAGTCTGAACCCCATCTGGTGGACACCAAAGGTGGATGACTAGCCCTCACACCACAGGTGCCAGTCCTCCCTGAACACCCCATTAGAAGCCATCTAATCCACTCCTCTCATTTTACAAAGGAGGAAATTAAGGCTCACAGAGGTGAAGGGACTTGCCCAAGGTCACACAGCTGGAAAAAGGCAGAGCCTGGATTTAAATTCAGGACTTGGGACTCCCAACCTGGTGTTCTTTCTTATGTACTCTGCTGACTGACTTTCAAAGGGAAAGTAATGTGGTGGTTTTTCTTGAGGAAGAAAGAGAAACACTTTTGAAAAGAAGGGGCCATCAGGAAGCTGAGATGAATGGTAGGAGGGTGACAAAACTGCGTTCTCAGCTGAAAAAGTTCGTGGGTATGTATCTCTCTCTCCCTCTCCCCTTTATCACCTTTGAGGTTCACACCCCCTCCTGCCCCTGCTGCCGGGCTCTGGCCAAAGGCAGAAAGAAACTGGTTTCTAACAGCATTCTGAAGCCACAGAAACAACCAAGGGGAGGGGACAGAGAATGGGGCCAGCATCCCCACAGGGGCCCTGACATGAGGGCTCCTGCTGAGTCAGAGGATTAGAGGACCTCAGTCACAGCCATGTGTCTTCCATGAGGAAGGAGACAGAAGATTTGGTCTGGCACGACTGGGATGGGTGGAGGGAGAGAAGAGGGCTGGGAGAAGAGCTCGTTGGAGTCATAGATCTGGGTTCAAATCTTGGCTCTGCATGATCACTTAACCCATCAGAGTCTTCATGAAATGAGGGAGGTGGACTAAAAACAGCCTCTGAAGTCCCTTCTAGTCCTGAGTCAAGGATTTTATGATTCTGGAGAAAAGACAAGATCTTCCACCTCTCCCAGAGCAGCCTAGACAGAGGACTACACCCTAAGCAAGGCAGCTAGGTGATTCAGTGAGCAGAGCATTGGGCTTGTAGTCAGGAAGACCTAAGTTCAAATGCAGCCTCAGACACCTACTTGCTGTATGACCCACTAAGTGACTTAAGGAAGTCACTTAATCCTGTTTGTCTCAGTTTCCCCAACTGTAAAATGGGGATAGTAATACCATCTACCTACCAGGGTTGCTATAATGATCCAAAGAGATAATAATTGTAAAGCACCTAGAACAGTGCCTAACACATAGTAAGTAATAAATATATATTATGTATGTAGATATATGGTAGCTATTATTATTGAGTCCAAATGGAAGCACTAGGGTACCTTGATGCTCCTAACTGGCTTGCTTGTATTCTCCACACAAAACACTCAATCTTCCATCCCATCTGGAGACTTTCTTTTTTGCATTTCACTTTTTCTCTTTTAGACCTTTAGCTTTTAGCTTTTGATGGAGTCTCACTTATAAGAGATATAGAAATTAGGAGAAATCTTAGTCTCCTAGTCTAAACCCCAAAGTCCTAACCTCAAAGGGTCTAACCCTCTTGTCTGAAGGATAAAGAAACTAAGTGACTTACCTAAGGTCACGCAAGGGGAGTGGCAGGATTTGAAGCTTCATGCTTATTGCCTCATATGCCTCTCAATTCACAGCATGCTTATTTTTTCTACAGATTGAGAAAGACCCTAGCAGGTTGAAGAATATATGGGAATGGAAGATGAGTTCAGTTTGGGATATGTTAAATTTGAAGCAGGTAGGACAGCTGGGTAGAGGGATCTTCATTTATCTTCGGTAGAACTGCAATTCTCCTCACTTCCAATCTAGGGCTCTTCTCATGGAAATGCCATGTGTGAGGGGGCATCTATGTATCTGCTAGAGTGCCCAAGAGTGATGGAAAGAGCTGGCCTGGAGCCAGGGACAGAACTCTTGGAAGAAGGAGTTTGTGTGTATGTGTGTCCACAGCATTTAGCACAATACCTGGTATGTAGTAAGCCCTAAATAAATGCTTGTTAACAGACTGACCAAGGATAACCAGAGGGTCAGTACCGCACAGGATGATGAAAAGGAGTCGGACAAAGGGTTAAACATGAAGGAGGTGAACCTCAAAGTGAGAGGGACAGTGACAAAGGGGCAGCTGGAAGTGGAGATGAGTAGCAGGGAGAGTGACAACTCCTTCCAGTCCAGCGTAGGAGGGCCCTGAGAGAAGGAACACAAAGTAAGATGATACCGTTCAGTCATTTCAGTCGTGACCCCATTTGGGGTTTCCTTGGCAGAGATGCTGGAGTGGTTTGCCATTTCCTCCTCCGGCTCATTTTACAGACAGGGATAGGATCTTAGAATTTGAGCTGGCAGCTCCTCCTGATGATAGTAATGGTACTGATAAGCATTATGTAGTGCTTAGAACATTATACATGTGAACTCCTCTGATCCTCATAACCCTGGGAGGTAGGTGCTGTTATTATCCTCATTTTACAGATAAGGAAACTGAGGTTAAGTGACTTGCCCAATGTCCCTCCACTATACGTGACATCAAAAAAGGCCCTCATTGCCTCAGGACGGAGGCCCGAGGGTCAAATCTAGCCCAATGCCTGCTTTCCTATGGTCCAGTATGTTTGCCAGGAAAACTCCAAATGGGCTCACAAAGAGTCAGGCATGACTAAAAAATGACTAAACTAGCTCACTAGCTATGGAAAAGCCTTTGACATAGTACAACATTCATTTGTGTGTTTTTAAATTTCATTTTTAATTTATGAAATAAAACAAGCATTTCTGTAACACAGGATGATAAAAAAAGTCGATTGCACATCACATGTACAACTTGCTATTCCTTTTAAATATGCAACAAAAATTTTCAAGACATTATCATGTCTTTGCTTCCCCCACCTAGAGATGGCCACCACTAGACACAAACAGGCACACACACATTTATATGTACACACATATGCATATACATACATATATATGTGTGTGTGTACAAATATATGTAACGTCATTCCATACATACTCTGTATTTATCAGTTCCCTGGATGCATTTGCAATAGTCAAAATAACTTATTCACTCAAAGTTGTTCTCAAAACAATATTGCTGTTACTGTTCATTTCACTCGTCACAATTTTGTGCAAGTCTTTCCACATCTCTCTAAAATTGCTGAGCTCATCATTTTTCATAGTACAGTAGTATTCCATCACAGTTCATACACCACAACCTGTCAGTCATTCCCCACCTGACAGATATCCCTACAATTTCTGTTTGTTTACTACCACAAAGTGAGCTGTGATAAATATTTTAGGATATATAGGTTCTTTTCCTTTTCTCCTAATTATCTTTGGAAATAGACCAAGTAGGGGCATTGTTGAGTCAAAGTTTCATACAGTTTTTGGGGCATAATTCCAGATTGCTCTCCAAAATGGTTGGATCCGTTCACAATTCCACCAACAATGAATTAGCATCCCAATTATCCCCAGCTCCTCCAACATTTGTCACTTTGCCCTTCTATCATTTTAGCCAATCTGATAGGTGTTAAATGATATCTCAAGGCTATCTTAATTTGCGTTTCTCTAATCAATAATGATTTAGAGCATTTTTCATATTACTGAATTGTTTTGATTTCTTCATTGTAAAACTGCTTGTTCATATCCTTTGACCATTTATCAACTGGGTAATGACTCATGTTCTTACAGATTTTACTAAGTTCTTTATATATTTTAGATATGAGACCTTTATCTGATTAACTGTCTATATAAATTTTTTTTCCAAGTTTTCTGCTTTCTTTCTGATCTTGGCTACATTTGTTTTACTTGGGCAAACCCTTTTTAATTTAATATAATAAAAATTATCCAGTTTATACCTAACTTTGCTCTCTAGATCTTGGTTATTCATAAATTGTTCACTTATCTGTAAGTCTAATAGGTAATATGTTTCATGTTCTAATTTTCTTGTAAAATTTCTCTGTATATCTAGGTCATGTATCCATTTTGACCTTATATTAGTAATTTAATTAGTAAATGGAGTAAGATATTGTAAATCTTAGTAAATGGTGTATGATATTGTTCTATTTGTGTTTTCTTTTTTATTTACAAAGTATAGGTATAGAGAGATTTTAAAAAAATATCAAGGATTGAGTGAACTTCAAAGGAGAAGTTACTGAGGATGGTGGTAGGGGAGAACCTAGAAATGTCAGTGGGTAAGCATTTATTAAGGACTTACTTCATGCTAGACACTGTGCAAAACAGTGGGAATACACATACAAACAAAAACAGACAGTTCCTGCCCTCCAGTGGTTTACTTTCTAAGGAAGACAACACAGAAACCAGATCTGGAAAGCAGAAGGCAGAGAGGGGGTGAAGGTACCACAGTAGATATCTGGTGCTGAAGCTCTGAAAGACCAAAGCAGATCCAGGAGGAGATGGAGGGCCCCTCTATGGAATGAGCTCCCTAGGAGTACTTGCCAATGGGCTAGCACCACAGAAAGATGTTGCAGGGTGAGACTACAGCTGAGATATGGAAGTTCAGAAAGGGAGAAGAGCAACCAAGAAGGGAATGAGCAACCAACAAGTATCCCAACTACCCTGATGCAACTATTGAATCAGGTTCACTGACTGAGAGTTAGTGCCTGTTGTCTGGTCATTTTTTCAGTTGTGTGCATCTCTTCATGACCCCATTTGGGGTTTTCTTAGCAAAGATACTAGAGTGGTTTATCATTTCCTGCTCCAGCTCATTTTACAGATGAGGAAACTGAGGCAAGCCAGGTTAAGTGACTTGTCCAGGGTCACACAGCTAGCATGTATCTGAACACAGATTTGAACACAGGAAGATGAATCTTTCCAACTCCAAGCCCAGCACTTTATCCGCTGCACTATCTCATTGCCCACCTTCTCATTAGAAACCTTGTTTTCTATTCTGATCTACCCTACAACATTTTCTTGACTATCAGATACCACTAACCAGCTATGTGACCTTGGTGAAGACACTCCCCTCTGGTCACAGTATTATCTTTGTGATATATTGTTGTAAACATGTTAATTTTTGCACCAATATTCATTAGGCAAAATGGTCTAAATCTTTTTTGTTTTGATTCTTTGTGGTTTAGGTAACAAGACCACATTTGTGTCATAGAAAGAATTTGGTAGGACTCCTTTTTTACCTATTTTTTTTTCAAAGAGTTTGAGAAGTTACAGGTGGGGCCAAGATGGCAGAGAGAAGCCAAGAAGTTGCCTGAGTTTTACGCAGCTTCTCTCAGGAATAAGATTAAATCAAGCCTCTAAACAGATTCTGGAGTGACAGAATCCACAAAAAAATGGAGTGAAACAATTTTTCAGCTGAAGATAATTTAGAAGGATTTCAGGAATAAAGAGTAAAAGGGGAGCAAAGCCCAGGGCAGATGGTGACTGGACAGATCAGAGGGAGTCTCTTAGCCACTGCACAGATCCACAACCCTTAATCCTGGCTCGGCAGGTCCCGGTAAGGCTTCCATCCCCAGTGTAGAAGCCCACTTGTGAACCCCGGAACCCCAGCACAACAGGTACAACTAGACTGGGCCACACCCAGCACAATGGGCAAGCCATGAAACACCTGAGGCCCTGGTGTGGAAAGCCAATGACCAGGCCCCTAGTACCCAGAATAAGAAGTTTGGTATAGTGCCCTCTGTGCGCCAGGAGCAGAGCTCGACTTTAAAAGTCACAGAATAGGCAGAAAAATTAGTAAGAAACAGAAAAGAAATATGAAAAAAGACAGATTACATGTATCATTTTTTCCTATAAGAACATAAATAGTTTAACCTTGTTAGCAGCTTTTGATTTCTCACTCATATTTTCCGTTTTTATGCTTCTTGAGTCCTGTGCTTGAATGTCAACTTTTCTATTCAGTTCTGGTCTTGCTATCAGGAGTACTTAAAAGACTGCTATTTCATTAAATATTAATCTTTTTCCATGTAGAATTTATACTTAGTTTTGCTGGGTGGGTTTATTTTTGCTTGTTATCTTACATCCTTTGACTTCTGGCATATTATATTCCAAGTCCTCCTTTTCTTTATAGAGATGGCTGCCTATTCTTGTGTGATCATGACTGTGGCTCTTTGGTACTTGAATTCTTTCTTTCTGGCTGCTTGCAGCACTTTTTCCTGGATCTGGGTGCTCTGGACTTTGGCTATAATATTCCCGGGAGTTTTTACTTTGGAGTTGTTTTTTTCCAGAAAGTGATTGGTGAATTTTTCTAATTTCTTCTTTGCCCTTTGGTTCTAAGATATTTGGGTAGTTTTTCTTTACAAATTCTTGAAATATGATATCTAGACTCTTTTTTTTGATCATGAGTTTCTTAAATAATCTTTCCTCAATCTATTTTCCAGATCAGTTGTTTTTTTCCCTATACTTTGTTCCATTTTTTAAAGTCTTTTGACTTTGTTTTAGTATTTCTTGATGTCATATGGAATCATTAGCTTCTTTTTTGCTAAGTCCAATTTCAAAGGAGTTATTTTCTTCAGTTAGGTTTTGTATCTCTTTTTCCATATTTTTCTTCCATAGTTCTCATTTAGTATTTAAAAACACTTTTAAACTCCTGTTTTAAGTCTCTAGGAATTTTTGTTGAGCTTGTTTCCAAAATCCATTTTTCTTTGAAGTTTTCTCGGTAGATGTTTTCAAGTCATTGTCTACTTCTGTGTTTGGTTTTGAGCTTCCCTGTCATCACAGTGGCTCTTTACAGCTGGGTTCTTTTTTTCATTTGCTCATTCTTCTAGCTACTTCTGGATTTCAGATTTTATGTTAGTGTTGGACCATGCTCACTTCTACGGGGTGGGATATCTGGTCTAAGCTTTTGTCATTTTACATCTTTCTGCTGCCTTCAGTCCAAGTTCAGTTCAGTCTAAGTTTGGTAGTCCTTCTGCTGAACTGCAGGCAGTTCAATCTAAGGGCCTGCCAATCTTCAGTGCTTCCAAAGTGGTGTGTTCCAGGTTTGAGCTGTGTAAGTTTCTGAACCAAGTTTCGATTTGTTGACTTGTGTGTGGTTGAGTTTCAGTAAAGTGCTTTTGGACTCAGTCACTGTGAGGCCACTGGGAGTTCTGTAGGTTTAACTCCTCTTTGGTTTCCTGCCTTGGCTATTCCAAAGCAGGATTATGCAGGGTTAAAGGTTAAATGGGCAGCTAGATGGTGCAGTGGATAAAGTACTGATCCTGAAGTCAGGAAGACCTGAGTTGAAATCCAGCCTCAGACACTTACTAGCTGTGTGATACTGGGCAAGTCACTTAACCCTGTTTCCTCTTCTGTAAAATGAGCCAGAGAAGGAAATGACAAACTACTCTACTCCAATATCTTTGCCAAGAAACCCCAAATGGGGTCCCAGAGAGTTGGACACGACTGAAACAATTCAGCAGCAGAAACAAAAGGTTAGAAACAAAAAGGTTAGAGAAAAGTTCTTTCTTTTCTCTAGGATTCAGAGCTAAGCAGCTAATTTTCTGGAACTTGTTCCTTGCTCAGTAGATTGCCAGGGCTCTGCCCCCTTATGAGCACTCCTCTCCACCCTGGAACTGTGACCTAGAACTAGGTAATAGGTGGCAGAGCTGCCAGATGGCACCCATCCTGCTCCTGGCAGTAGTTCACAGTCCCCTGGGATCTCTTTACGACCTGGTGCTTCATGCTCTGATTTTCTCTTAAGTCCCTTTCTGCTCCTGGGTACAGAAATGTTTTGGGCCACTTTTGCTGTGCTGTGCTTCTGGCCAGTTTCCACCCCAGTGTTCACAGTCCTCTCTTATGTTACCCTGGGCTGGAAAACTGACTCATCATGACTTTTTTTTTGGTATAGCCCATTTTCTAGTTTGTTATGGAGGAGGTATACTGGATGAACTAGGCAAAAATGGTTCTTACTTCACCATCTTGACTATGCCTCTCTCTGTATCTTTTAATCTTTTGTATGTGGGAACTACCACATATTTATTAAGTATTTTAAGGGGAAAAGGGCTGATAAATTAACATTAAAAATTTTGTGAATGCAATTTGGAATTTCAAGAATTGAATTCCTAAATATCCCACATTTCAAGTCCTATTTCTTTTAGGTGAGGGAATATAAAAAATAATGTACTTATATATTATACAGCATCTAAACTCATGTATAGTTTTAGTAAGTTATAGTAAAATAATAATTTCATGTTATAACATAACAGAATTTTACGCCTTTGAAAAATTTATATTGATATTTTGAAATGTTCTTATATTATACATCATAAAAATACCTGTTTATAAGTAATAATTTATCAGTGAGCTACTAAACAGTTTAACCACTCTTGCTAATTTCTATGACTGATAGGCCTAAAAACCCTACAAAGTATGACAGAGTAATTATGAAAAATTAGTGCAATCACTTAATTGATGCTATAACTAAAAGATACTATAATATAAATATCAGATCTGAAACTGTAAACAAAACTGTGGTGCTTAATACAGACCAACTATAACAGGGAAAAAAAAACTGTGTTTGATAAACCCCACATAATTGCACTTTAAAAGTCCTTTCAATAGTTTTCCATAATTAACCAGTTTCCCATGCTGATAAATGCATATTTGCTATGATTCAGTGGAATCAATTTGTGTATTAATTTTTATCATCTAAATAATATCCATAGCTATGATTAAAAAAGAAAACACGTTCAAAAGGGATCCTATGATCCCTATGAAGCTTCTGATATCTTTCACCACTTAGTCAAATGGTTTTACTGTTCCTTTGGTTTAAGAGTAGATAGACCATAGGTTGGAATTTTAGCTTTGATAATCTTAAGGCAGCTACTTCCATCAGTCTAATACCAAACTGGTGGTCTACAGAGCCATTGTGCTGACCTCATTGTTGTATGCCTGTGAAACATGGACAGTCTACCAGCTCCATGCCAGGAAACTGAATCACTTCCATTGGAACTGTCTTAGGAAGGTTCTGAAGATCACCTGGCAGGATAAAGTACCAGGCACTTGAAGTCCTTGCTTGAGCTGAACTGCCAAGTATTCAAACTATGCTTCAGAGAGTGCAGCTCCAATGCGCTGGCCACATTGTTCAAATGCAAAATGTATGCTTGCCAAAAAGTCTTTTTTATGAAGAACTCACATGGGGCAGATGATTACATGGTATTCAGAAGAAGCAATACAAGACACTCTCAAGGTCTCTCTCAAGAACTTTGGATTTGATTGTGCAACATGGGAGACACTGGCACAGGATCATTCAACATGGTATGCCCACATCAGAAAGGGTGTTGTGCTCTATGAGCAAAGCAGAATTCAGACAGCACAAAGGAAACATAGGATGTGCAAATTTGGAGTAACCACCCCAAATATTCACACGGACTGTCTGTGCCCAACCTGTGGTAGAACATTCCGAACTCATATTGGTCTGATCATCCACAGTCAGACACACTGAAACTTCACTTTATTATGGTGATGTCATTTTGGTCCTCTTCAAGAATGAAGGACAACAACCAACCAACTTCCACCATGTTGTTTTAGTTTTTGTAAAGCAATGATGTTTGGCTCTTTGAATTTCTTATCCATTAATCTCTTGGAAAGATTTGTAAGCAAATGCTTCAGATGATCATTCAGAGAAGGCTCAACACCACTCAATTTATACTAAAGTATTCCATCTCCTTTCAAACACTTCACCACCAGCATGACTCAGAGGTGCCTTCAAGACAGGAATCAGTCTAGGTGGCAAGGGAACAGTTTTTTCAGTAGCTCCTTCAATCAAAAGTAATTCTTCAAAACCTTCTTTTGATACAAATGTATATGGGTGTTTAGTCTCTCTTAGACCCTCTGCTAAAGTAATAAGAAGAAGATCAAATGGAAGAGTTTCAGAACAGTCCCACCATAACTTGTGTTTTACTGAACCATGAACCAACCTATAAAGAAGACCTCCTTTGGAGTAAATAGCAGTAAAAGCAGAAAGAGCCTGTGACTGATCACTAAATGGGTCAATAGTTGTAGGATTGAGTTTATCACTTGCCTGAAGATGAGATTTCTTTATAAAATCTAGGGAACTGTTGGAGGGTAATGATTTGTTTTGGTGTACTGCAGTTCTAGGTTTCACTGTGGAAACTGATGAAGTTCTTTGTTCATAGGGCCCTGTCACTCTACGTCTCATCTGTAGGCTTTCATGACTCTCAGATTTCTGCATTCTTCCTTTCTTGTTGGTTGCTTTTGATCTCCAGGAGCACAGGCCTCCACTGCAGCCATTCTGCCACATAGCTCCTGGCCTCGAGTCCCTAAGTCCCCTCATACAGGCTGTGATTGTCACAGATGTCCAGTCCAGGGCCCTTGGACCGGGTACCATTCAAGCCAGCCTGGATTTCCCGTGTTTTTCTCTTTATTATTTTTCTTCCCTTTCTGTCTATCCTAGACTTTTATTCTTTGGCCCATGATTTTTATACTTAGCATTTCTTCAGTCTCTTCATTATGAAATTTAAGCTTTAGAAGAACTATTTTAAGTTCTGTCTTCCAAACAGATTCTATGTTATTGCCTAGTAGAGCTACCTCTACCCCAATACTCCATTTTTCTTTTTTGCCTCACCCTTAGAAATAGCAATTCCTAAAAGTTTTAAAGAGGATATTGCCTCATGGTAGGAATTTTCCTATAGCCCTGACTGTGTAATTTATTATTAACTTGTGCCTTCCCTGTAGACATTTCCCCTGGGTCCCTCCCTAACCTGTTACTCTTCTGATTTTCTGTTGCCCCTGAGAGCTCTGATTCCCCTTCTCTTGAGACAGCATGAATGGTCTCTCTAAGCACTAAATCCCTGAAAATTATACTCATTGTAGAGTCCTGAGCTCCCTTTATATACTATCTCTCTTCTCTCACGGGAACACTCATCAATGGTGCACTCCCAAAACTGAAACAAGATTTTTCTTTTCTCTCTCTTTTTCAATTCTCTTTGCCTTTTCACCAGTTCTCCTGTAGGCTCATTTTCCTAGACTATGGGAATCATTTCTCCTTTGTTGTTAGCCTTTGACTTGGCTGAGGTACACCCCATACTTCCCTTTATTGTCCTCCTCCCCTCCCCCTTTTTATGAGCTCTCTCATTTATAATTTAGTACCACAGGGAAAAAAACCCCCCAAAACCCAAAACATTGATTCACCTCTAAGTGAGGTGTGAGGTTTTCCTCCATATTAAGAGGAAACTAGATAGCTCAGTGGATAGAATATTGGTCTGGAAGTCCCAAGTTCAAATCCTGCCTCAGACACTTAGCAACTGTAAGTACTAGCTACCCTGGGCAAGTCACTTAAGCTCTGTCTGCTTCAATTTCCACATATGTAAAATGGTTGATGATAATTGTACCTACCTTTTAGGTTGTTATGACACTCAAATGAGGTAATATTTGTAAAGCACTTTGTAATCTCCCATTAATCTTCAATTGTTTCCTATCTCCTTGCTCCTTTCTGACTGAATATAAACATGCCCATGTCTCCCTTATATTCAGAAAACCTTCACTTGATCTGCCCATCACCACTAGCTGTCATTCTCTCTGTTTCCTCCCACATGTGGTCTAACTACTTGAGAAGACTATTTATATAACCAGTGCCTCTAATTTCCTCTAATTTCCTTTCTTCTCACTTTCTTCTTAACTGCACTCTGATGCCTGACCTCATCATCAGTTGAAACTGCTCTCCAAAGTTACCAGTAATCTCTTAATCATCAACGTTAATGACTTTTTCTCAGTTTTCATCATATTTTTTTTTATCTCTCTGAAGACTTTGATACTGGCAATCAATTTATTCTTCTTGATACTTTCATAAATTTACATGAATCTGTTTCTCTTGTTTCTCCATCCACCTATTTATTAGTCTCCTATACAGGATCTTCATTCAGATCATTCACAGTAAAGATGGGTGTCCCCCAGGGCTCTGTCCTGGATCCTTTTCTTTTCTCTATGCTATTTCACATGGTGATCTTATCATATTGTGAGGATTCATCTTTTGTCTTTATGCAGATGATTGTCAAATCTATTTGTCCAATCCTAATCTTTCTCTTTCTTGATCTCCAACTGCCTATCAAATATCTTGAACTGTATGTCTGGTAGGCATCTTAAACTCAGTATGTTGGAGAGGATTTGGGGAAGACAATGGAATAGGTCAGAAAACTTTTGGCTCTCTAAATTTCCTTCACAAAAAAAGACAGAATATCACCTCAGAGCAGCAGAAATAAAGCAATTGTTCTCCTAAAATAATCTGAGGAGACCTCAGGAAAGATTCACTCCAGGCCACCTCTGTAGAATTAACAAACAGGCCACGGGGTCAGGCAGTTATGTCTAGAGGCAGCCTCAGTCTTAGCAACTTTCATTTCACAGACAGTGTGAGGGTCTGACAGCTGAGTAGGAAAAGACTGAAGGACCCTCCACTGTCGTGGGATGCCAAGCACAGCTATGCTGACCAGATGCATCCTGGGCTGTGGCTGAAGGGAGAAGAAGTTAGTCCACACTTGGTGAGTGCAATAGCAGAGGGATGGGAACCCTGTTGGCTGTGGGCACTTGCAGGAGAACGGAGTTCCTGGTTTCATTTCTGGAGCAGAGAGGACAAATGTACCTTGCAGCCATGGGAGGGACAGCAGGGAGCAAGATCATTTGAGGAAGAGTGTGACTGGGGGCCCTATCTGTGGTTTAGGAGTGGAGAGGAGAGCCCAAGTTTGGGCCTCCCTACCCCTGCCCCAGTAGACCTCAGAAAAATAACAGTAAGAATGATGCCCTGAGGGTTTGGGCATCATTCCCCTGAGCTTGGGACTGCAACCTGATTACACTAGTAGCTGCTAAAAATAAACAAACAAATGAATGAATGAATTTTTAAAAATGAGTAAGCAAAGGAGAAAGAACCCAATTATAGATAGTTACTTTTGGGACAAAAAAAACCTGAGTTCATATTCAGAGAAAGATAACGGAGCTAAAAACCTGCTTCTTTTTCAGTGAGAAGCCTCAGATGTGTCCTTAGAAGAACTTGAAAAGGAATTTAAAAATCAAATAAAAGATATTGAGGAAAAATTAGGGAAAAAAAGAGCAATCCAAGAAAATCAAGAAAATTATGAAAAGAAAGTCAACCAACTTGAAATAGAGAATCAAAAACTTAGAAAATAATTCCTTGAAAATTAGAATTGGGCAAGGGGAAACTAATGATGTTCTAAGATACCAAGAAATCATAAACAAAATCAAAAGAATGAAAAAGTAGAAGAAAATGTGAAGCATCTCATCAGAAAAATAACTGATTTGGAAAACAGATCAAGGAGAAATAATATAAAAATAGTATTACAACCTGAAAATTATGATGAAAAAAGGAATCTTGATGTAATATTATAAGAAATTATCAAGAAAAATTGCCCTGAAGTTCTTACAGGGTTGGGGAACCTGTGGCCTCAAGATCGCATGTGACCCTGTAGGTCCTCAAGTGTGGCCCTTTGACTGAACATAAACTTCACAGAACAAGCAAATCTTTTTATTAAGGGGAGGCCTCAGGTTCCCACCCCTGTTAGAACAAGAAAGCAAAGTAGAAATAAAAAAACCCCACCATTACCACCTGAAAGGGATCCCAGGAAGAAAACTTACAGGAATACCATAGCCAAGTATCAAATCTCCCAGGTTAAGGAGAAAATATTGGAAGCAACAAGAAAAAAATAATTTAGTTATCATGGAGCTACAGTAAGAATTACACAAGACCTAGCTACTACTACAGTAAAGGATGATAGATCTTGGAATACAATATTTGATAGAGCAAAAGAGCTGGGGTTACAATCAAGGGTAACTTGACCAGCAAAGTTAAGTATAATATTGAATTTAAAAAAAGGATATTTAATGAACTCAAAGACTTTCAGGTTTTTGTGACAAAACCCCCAAAACTTAAGGGAAAATTTGACATGATAACATGCAGGAGAAATACAAGGTAAACATTAAAGACCAATTATAAGGCACTCAATAAAGTCAAATTGTGTACTTCATGTAAGTGAAAATATTATCAGTCATCTTATCATTGTCATCATTATTTGGGTAGTTTGAAAGAAAGGCATGGGCTGAGCTGGCTATGATGTATTGTTAAAAAAATAAAACTATGTAAGGAAGATGTAAAAATGAGTAATTATCTCATACAAATGAATCATAAAAGGAAAAATTGATATAGAAAAAGCTAATCAGAGGGAGAGCAGGTAGTGCTGGAACCTTACTCTCATTGGGAATGAGTTAAAGAGGGAAATACATACATACATACATACATACATATGTGTGTGTGTATCTAGAAGGATATAAAATTTGGAAATCTAATCTAAATTCAGAAACAAGAGGGCAAGGTGATAAGATGAGGGGAGAGGATAAGGGAGGGACTCAGAGGGGTGGATAGGTTAGGGAATAGGAGGGCAAGGTAGCAGGTAGAAGTAAAGCAGAGGAGTGAGGAAGGATAGGGTAAATAGGGTGACAAGGATAGTAAGGAAAAACAGAAAGGAGGAAAATATATAACAAGCAATTATAGCTTAAAAAAAGTGAATAGGAAGAATTTACTCATAGAGTGGAAAAGGAGAGCACATTAAAAATTACAACTTGACCATATGTTGCTTTCAGGAAACATGATAGAAATGACAGATACACACAAAGATAAAATAAAAGACAGGAGTAGAATTTAGTAGATAAAAAAAAGCAGGGATAGTAATAATTTTCACAGAAAAAAATTAAAGTTAAAATAAATTTGATCAAAAGTGAAAAATAGAGAGAGTATACCATGTGTCAGCAATATTATTCCATTTTTTTTTTAGAACATTTAAAATACCTAGACAGGACCAAGATGGTGGAGTAAAAGCAGGGACTTGCTACAGCTCTCCCTCCAAGCCCAGCTGAACACCAGTAAAAAAAGACTCTAAACAAACACTGATCTGTAGAACCCACAGAAAGATGGAGTGAAGCAAATCTCCAGCCCAAGACAGCCTGGAAAGTAAATGGGAAGCATCTATCACATCAAGCTGGGAGCAGAGTGCAGTCCAACATGGGCGGCACTAGCACAGAGGGAACTGAACAGGTCTTGGGGGAACTGAATCTCTGGCAACTGTGACAGTTTCCGGATTTCAAAACACCAAAACGCCGAGGACAAATTGGAAAGTCAGTGGAAAAACCTGTCTGAACTAAGTAAGAATGGTCCAGCCCCAGCCCCAGGGCAGCAGAGGAGGTGGAGGAGCCCACAGCAGCCACAGTGAAGGCAGAGGCAATGCCTGTTTCTGGAGCTCTAGGCCCACAGATTGTTGGAGAATCAAGCAGCTGACCGTACACCTCCCCACTGCCACTAGAAGCAGAGAACTACCTTGACAAAGTGCTCAAAAGTCAAGTAAATGGCTGGGGGAATGAGCAAAAGCTAGAAAAAGAATCAGATTGTAGAATTTTACTTTGGGGACAAGGAAGACCAAAACATGCAAACAGAAGAAAACAAAGTTAAAGCTCCTCCATCCAAAGCTTCCAAGAAAAATAGGAATTGGTCTCAGGCCTTGGAAGAGCTCAAAAAGGATTTTCAGAATCAAATAAGAGAAGTAGAGCAAAAGTTTGGAAGAGAAATGAGAGTGAGGCAAGAAAATCATGAAGAATGAGTCAACTCCTTGCTAAAGGGGAACCCAAAAAATGCTGAAGAAAATATCACCCTAAAAATAGACTAACCCAAATGGCAAAAGAGATTGAAAAAGCCAATAAAGAGAATGCCTTAAAAAGCAGAATTGGCCAGAGGGAAAAGAACGTTCAAAAGCACGCTAAAAAAATAATTCCTTAAAGATTAGAATGGAGCAGATGGAAGCTAATGACTTTGTGAAAAATTAAGAAATTATGTGCGTATGTGTTTGTTCTTCGTTGCTGAAGAAGACCATGCCATCAGAGAAATAATGACACGACTTGCACTTGACTTTGTTTTGAGTGAGTGAGGGCTGTGCAGGTCACCAGCCTCACTTCTCCTCCAGAGCATCTTCTAAATCCAGGGACCAGATATTCATCAGGATGATTGGACATGACTCAGGATGAGGCAATTGGGGTTAAGGTCACACAGCTAGTGAGTGTCAAGTGTCTGAGGTGAGATTTGAACTCAGGTCCTCCTGACTCCTGCACTGGTGTTCTATCCACTATACCACCTAGCTGCCCCAACAGAAAAACCTCTAATAAAGGTTCAATATACAAGACATACAATTAAAACAGATGTAGACATATATAAAAGACCAAAAGCCATTACTCATATATATGTGGACAAAGACTATGAGCAAACACAAAACCAAAAGAATGAAAAAAAAAACCCAGCAGACTTTGTGAAATATCTCATTGGGAAAAGAACTGACTTGGAAAACAGATCCAGGAGAGATAATTTAAAAATTATTGGACCACTTGAAAGCCATGATCAGAAAAAGAACCTAGACATAATATTTCAAGAAATTATCAAGGAAAACTGCCCTGATATTCTAGAACCAGAGGGTAAAATAGATATTTAAAGAATCCACCAATTGTCTCCTGAAAGAGATCCCAAAAGGAAAATTCCTAGGAATATTATAGCCAAATTCCAGACCTCCCAGGTCAAGGAGAAAATATTGCAAGCAGACAGAAAGAAACAATTTGAGTATTATGTAAATACAATCAGGGATAACACAAAATCTAGCAGCTTCTATATTAAGGGATTGGAAGGCTTGGAATATGATATTCCAGAGGTATAAGGAGCTAGGATTAAAACCAAGAATCACCTACCCAGCAAAACTGAGTCTAATACTTCAGGGGAAAAAGTGGTCATTAAATGAAATAAAGGACTTTCAAGCATTCTTGATGGAAAGATCAAAGCTGAATAGAAAATTTGACTTTCAAACACTAGAATCAAGAGAAGAATAAAAAAGAAAACAGGAAAGAGAAATCATAAGGGACTTACTAAAGTTGAGCTGTTTACATTCCTATGTGGAAAGATCATATTTGTAACTCTTGAGACTTTTCTCAGTATTAGGGTAGTTGGAGGGATTATATATACGTAGAAGGAGGGCACAGGATGAGTTGAATATGAAGGGATGATACCTAAAAAAATAAAATTAAGGAAAGAGAGAGGAATATATTGGGAGAAGGAGAAAAGGAGAAATAGAATGGGGTAAATCATCTCTCACACAAAATAGGAAAGAAAAAACTTTTTCAATCGAGAGGAAGAGGGGGAAGATGAGAGGGAAAGAGTGAACCTTACTATTATTGGCATTGGCTTAAGGAGGGAATAACATCAATTTGGTGTGAAAATCTATCTTACCCAATAGAAAAGTAGGGAGGAAGGGGATAAGTAGGGGCTGAGGGGATGATAAAAGGGAGGGCAAATGGGAGAAGGGGGTAATCAGAAATAAACACTTTTGAGGAGGGACAGGGTTAAAAGACAGAATAGAATAAATGGGGGGTAAGATAGAATGGAGGGAAATTAGTTAATGTTTCACAACATGACTATTATGGAAGTGTTTTGCATGATTACACATGTATAACCTATATCGAATTGCTTGCCTTCTCAGTGGGGTATAACCCATATAGAATTGCTTGCCTTTTCAGTGGGGATAGGTGGGGAAGGAGGAAGGGAGAGAAGCTGGAACTCAAAGTTTTGAAAATGAATGTTAAAAATTGTTTTTACATGCAGCTGGGAAATGACATACAGGCAATGGGGTATAGAAATCTATCTTGGCCTACAAGAAAATAGAGGGGATGGGGATAAGAGAAGGGAAGGATGTGATAGAAGGGAGGGCAGATTGGGGGAAGGGGTAATCAAAATATACATTGTATTGGGGAAGGGTGAGGGAAGAGATGGGGAGAAAATTTGAAACTCAAAATCTTGTGGAAGTGAATGCTGAAAACTAAAAATAAATAAATAAATTTTTTAAAAAAGAAAAAAATAAAACACCCAGACATTATAAAATACTTGAGCATATACCTGCCAAAACAGACCCAGGAACTATATGAACATACACATAGAACACTTTTTAAGCAAATAAATTCAGATCTAAATAATTGAAGTAATATTTATTGTTCATGGATAGGTAGCACCAATATAATTTTTAAAATGACAATTTTACCTAACTAATCTATTTATTCATTGTCATTCCAATTAAATTATTAAAATTATTTTACTGAGTTAGAAAAAATAACAACAAAGTTCATTTGAAAGAACAAAAGGTCAGGAACTTCAAAGAAACTAGGGGAAATCTTAACATGTAAAGGAAGTAGATTCAGCAATATCATACTTTAAGCTATTTTATCAGGTGAGCCCATTGTTGAAATGTAAAAAGGATAATTTTGGTTATTTTAAATGAAATTTTTCTTCTATAAATAAAATTGATTTTGATTGGTGGGTCATTGTCCTTCATTTTTGAAAAGGATCAAAATGACATCACTAAGCTAGAGTCAAGTTTTCAGTGTGTCTGACTGTGGCTGATCAGACCAACACAAATTGAGAATGCTCTATCACATGTCTGGCGCAAATAGTCTATTTGAACACTTGGGGTGGATAGTATAAATTTGCACATCCCGTGTTTCCTTTGAGCTATTTCAATTCTGCTTTGCTCATACAACACAGCACGTACTCCAATGTGGGCACGCCAAGCTGAACAGTCCTATGCCAGTGTCACACAATCAGTTCCAAAGTTCTTAAGAGAGACCTTGAGAGTATCCTTCTATCAATTCTTCTGACCATCATGTGAATGCTTGCTCTGTGTGAGTTCCTCATAAAATAGTCTTTTAGGTAAGCTTAGGTTTGGTATTTGAAAAACATGGCCAGTCCATTGGAGCTACAGTCTCTGAAGCAGAGTGCGATTGCTTGGCAGTTTAGTTTGAGAAAGAACTCAGAGTCTGGTACCTTATCCTGCCCAGTGATCTTCAGAATCTTCCTAAGTCAGTTCAAATGCAAGTGATTCAATTTCCTGGCATGGCACTGGTAGACTGTCCAGGTTTCACAGGCATACAACAATGAGGTCAGCACAACAGCTCTGTACTATAGACCTTCAGTTTGGTAGTCAACCTAATATCTCTTCTCTCCCACCCTTTCCATTGGAGCCTCCCAAACACTGAGCTAGTTCTGGCAATGCATGTATCAACCTTATGATCAATGTGTACATTCCTGAAAAGTATACTACCAAGGTATGTGAACTTATCCACAGATTGTGTGACATGGGAGTTGCTGGCACAGGACTGTGTAGCATGGCATGCCCATATCAGAGAAGGTTCTATGCTCTATGAGCAAAGCAGAATTGAAATAGCTCAGAAGTATAAGATGCGCAAATTTAGAGAATCCATCCCAAATGTTCACAGGGAGTATATGTGCCTAACCTGTGCTAGAGCATGCTGAGCTTGTATTGGTCTGATCAGCCAGTTGGACATATTGAAACTTGACTCTAGCAATAGTGATGTCATTTTGATCTCTTCAAGAATGAAGGACAACCACCAATCAACCAATATGTAAATATATCCACACATAATTGTAGCCTTCTTTGGGGGAGGATAGAGAAAGGGGGAAAAATGAAGTAAAAAGTGCACAGCAGAGAACAGAAGAAAATCAACAAGGAAGCAAAGAAACGCCAGTCAGCTTTGAAAACAATGTGTAGCATTTATTATATAGGTTTTCTTGAAATAGAAATTTATTGTTTTATATTGAATCCTCACTCATGGTCTGCTGTGTTCATGGCAATGTTTTCTTTTTTCTTTTCTCCTTTTGTATTTAAATTTAAAATAAAAAAAATTACCAAAACAAATGCAACATGTCCAAAACTGAACTTAATATCTTTTACCCCAAATGTTCCCTCTCCTCTTTCTGACTTCTCTCTTACTGTCGAGAATACCACCATCCTTCCAATCACCCATGCTCACAATCTAGGTGACATCCTTAACTCATTCCCCATATCCAATCATTTGTCAAGTCCTACTGTTTCTACCTTCCTAAAGACAGAATCTCTCTCATGTATGCCCTCTCCTCTCCTCTGGTAGAGGCCCTATTGCCCCAAGCCTTGACCGTGGCAGTAACCTGCTGTCTTTTACTCATCCCCCTTCATTCTAGCCTCCTTTCAGTTGATCTGCCTCAAGCACACACAGGTGTGACCATGTCACTCCCATATCCAGTCAATGCTTGTGGCTCCCCATTGCCTTCAGAATCGAATAGGAAGTTCTCTATTTGGCTTTTAAAGCCCTTCATTATTTGGCTCTTCCCTTTTCCATCTTCTTATACCTTACTCCCCTCTACACACTCTCTGATCCTGTGACACTGGCCTCCTTCTTGTTCCTCAAACCAGACACTCCATCTTCTCATTTCACTTGATGCTCCCCATTTCTGGAGCGATCTTCCCCTCCATCTCTGCCTCCTGGCTTCCCTGGCTTCCTTCAAATTTCAGCTAAAACCCCACCTCCTGCAAGGAACCCTTCCCAATACTCCTTCATCTAATCTTAGTACCTTCCCTCTGAGATGATTATTTCCAATTTGTCCTATACGTGTTTTGTTTGTTCATAGTTATTTGCACGTTGTCTCCCCTGTTAGACTGTGAGGTCCTGGAGAACAGCGCCAGGTTTTTTTTTCTTTCTTTTTGTCCTCTGTTGTCTTTCACAGCAATGCCTGGGGCATAGCTTGATAAATGCTTTTGGATCTGACAATCTCTCCCGGTCATCTCTCATCGGTAAAAGGGTCCTAGCAATAGCTGCATTACTTGCTGCACAGAGCTCTTGTGAGATGCCATTGAGATAATGTAAGTAAAAGACTTGGTCAACCTTTGTGTGCTATAGAAACACAAATTATTATCATCCTCCACATATTTGAACAATAAAAGCTGTCCCAATGTGGAAATGGCTGTTTTATAGGGTAGCAAGTTCCCTCTCCATGGAGGTGTTCAAGTTTTAAGCTCGTTGCCATTTTCAAGAATAAGTGGGGAATATGCTGGGGAAGCCTAATTTTTTTGAGGGTCAAAAGTCGCATTTATTATTTAAGTTGAAGAACAGGTTATGAAGGGGGTGGAAGGGAGCTTTAGAGGAAGGGGAGGAGGGAGAAGACACTCATCTGTTTCTGCTCTAGATGGGGTTGATCCTGATTTCTGAGCCTTGGTCCAGGGCACACAATGAAATACACAATAAGGTAAGGTTCCAAGGGGTGCAGGTTTAGGAAAACATCAGGATGGCCAGAGTTACACATTCAACTAGAGGTGGGGGCTGGGATTCTCCTTGGATCAGCAGCAGAGTTTCCTTTCGGGAACTGAAGCATAGCGGTAAGTTCCATCTCACTTATTTCAGCTCTTACAAAACATTTTTGTAGTTAAAGTCTTTGTGCTAAAGAATTCTTCCATGGCCTCTATAACTTGTTGTATTTCTGGTTTCTTTGCACACGTATCTACCTTGTAAGCCACCTGCTCCAGAGCTGCTGTTTGCTACTCAGTTAAAGTGATCTGATCCAGATAAGGCTCAAGTGCTGCAAATTTCTGATTTAAGTCTTTCAGGTTTCTATTTTACTACAATATCCTTCATTTCTAGATACTTCAAGCTAGTCAGTTTGTTCATATTTTCCAAAAGTTTTTAGTTTTCACTGGTGGCTGTCAGCTCACCCATCAGGTATGTGGCCATTTTGGAGAACAGGTCCATTTTGGACTCATCCCTGGGATGTCCTCCTCTGCTCGATGGCCTTGTTGACTGTCTCCACCACAGCATTGTTTAAGAGAAGAGAGGAAGGAGAAAGGAGAGAATAGAAGGAAGAGGAGGGGAGGGGAGGAGAAAAGGGGAGAAAAAGGGGAATTCTAGTTTTGTTGGATTATAGATGTAGGACTAGAAGTGACCTTAGATGGAGGACATCTAGACAGCGTCTTTATTTTGTAGATGACCAAACTGAGCTACAAGGAAATGAGGTGAATTACTCATGAAGGGACTGGACAAAACTCTTTCAAATGTTGAGAGCTTATGATTTCAATTGCCATTCTCTGAGAGATCACTAGGTGGCCCCTGGAACTGTATAAGGGTTGCTGAAACATCAATGCCCCCTATCTGTTAGTCAAGCACAGGGCTGAAGACCAACTACAGTCATCTAGTGACAGATGCAAGCTGCCTCCTCCTCATCCCCACCTGCTTTTCTCCTCTGATTCAGATGATCTCGCGTGCATCAGGACCTAAAACAAAAACAATGATGATGGAAAAAGTGATGGGGAGAAAAGCAGAAGTGGAAGAGTGATGTAAGAAATGATAAAATCTAGACTTGCAAGGGTGGGGAACCTGCGGCCTCAAGGCCTGCAGGTCCTCGGGCGTGGCCTTTTGATTGAGTCCAAGTTTTACAGAACAAATCCTTTTATTAAGGGGATTTGCTCTGTGAAGTTTGGATTCAGTCAAAGGACCGCACTTGAGGACCTAAAGGGCCACATGTGACCTCAAGTCCAAAGATTCCTCACTCCCGGTAGAGTCTCCTTTCTGCAAGAGCCAAGAACCATACTGATCGGGAGCCAATAGATCAGACAGAAAAAGCAGCAGTGAGAGAGTGATGTTGACAGGGACACACTGGTCCACCTTCAGGCATGAGCTTGGACATCACCAGGGACTGCAGAAGTATAATGGACGACAGTGGCACCTTGCCCTGTAAGCTGTGGTTTGGGTTTAACAATCTCTTTACAAAGCTCTCCAATATACAGACACATATATGTATGTATGTATATATGTATATGTATTGTATCTGTGTGTATATATGAGACACATTTTTAGATTCAATCTACATTATTAACATTTTTTAATCTTAAATCTAGATAATCACCAAAAATAAATAAAACTCTAATTTGCAGTGTTTTCTAATTTCTGACATGTAAATGATCACACTGGAAAATTTAACAATCAGCTCTTGGGAGCTAGTACTAGCCAGTTGTGTGGGACCTTGGTTATTGATATTTGATGAGACTCCTCAGCTTTACTGCAATTCTGTGAGAGGTCAGTATTGTCATTCTGTGAATTTGACTTTTGTGATACTGGTCTTCCAGGTTATTGGTGGCCATCCAGCAGAGCTGAGGCAGCTTGAGCTTCCCCCTCTTCTGTCCTTCTACTCCATAACAACGAGCTGCAGTATATTGTGAGACAGAACTCTGGGACAGACACAGGCAGTTTGAGTGAACTGTTGCATGTGGATTGAGCCTTTGGGTACAGCTGTGACTAAGAATAGAGGAAGTATCTGTCTGTAGTTACAGCTGAGAGCACCTTAGACCTCAACAAAATCTCCTTGTGCAACAGCTACTTTTAGCTCTTTTGGGGGCTGCTTTTATCTGAGGGTCAGAGAATAATTTTTTAAAAAGCAATTTCTTGGGGCAGCTAGGTGGTGCAGTGGATAGAACACTGGTCCTGGAGTCAGGAAGACTTGAGTTCAAATCTGCTCGGCCTAATTGCCGTGGGCTACCCAAGCCTGCTTACCTTTCGCAGGTCTTCGGTGATCAGCCAGATAAACGTATTGATAGAAGAGACTTTCCAGAGTCAAACAAGGCGGTAGGCGTTATTCAGGGTCTTAGTTACATGTCCATATGCAGGGTGAGTTCTTTCCCAGGAGAGAGGAACCCTCCTCCTCCCAAGGAGCAAGGATCATACAGCAAGAGGACGGGAGCAGAAGAGGGGAGGGACCCTCTTCCCTCCAAGGACCCTGCAGCAAGAAGGGCCCCCTCAGGCTTTCCTGTCCCTACTTAAACTCTCCCAGCCGCATAGTTTGCACGTGAATACCATGTGTGCGCGTACTCTCAGCCCCTAGCTAATTAACACCAGGTGTGCTCAGACCATGGACCAATCTCAAGGGTGGGATGCTCTCCCCAGAAAGTTTCCACTGAGAACAGGTGAAAAAACAAGATAGCTCGTGTTTCACTCCTCAATTCCCAGCTGTTCCATGGGGGGCCTCGTGAGACCTCTGAGGTTTAGAAGCCTTCACTTGTACCTGCCCGAAACCATTCACATGAAAACTGAGCTTACACCCCAACACAAATCCATAACCTCAGACACTTGATACTTACCAGATGTGTGATCGTGGGAAGTCACTTGACCCCGATTGCCACAAAAAGCAGTTGCTTAGAAAAGGCGGGAGTAAAATTCAGTATGTTTAAAAAAAAGAAGGGATGGTAATCATGATCTCAGACAAAGTTAAAGTTAAAACAGGTTTAATCAAAAGTGAAAAATAGAGAAACTACACTATTTGTCAGCAATGTTGTTTTAGACCATTTAAAATACCTAGACAGTATAAAATACCTGAGCATATATCTATCTAAACAGACACAGGAACCATATGAAAATAAAAATTAAATACTTTTTATACAAATAAACTCAGATCTAAATAATTGAAGCAATATTTATAGTTCATGGGTAGGTAAAGCCAATGTAATTTTTTAAATGACAATTTTACTAACTAATCTATTCAATGTCATTCCGATTACTAAAACTTTATTTTACTGTTAGAAAAATAACAAAGTTCATTTAGAAGGACAACAGGTAAAGAACTTCAAAGAAATCGGGGGAAAAAGATATAATGGAATTAGATTCAACAGTATCAAACCTTAAACTATATTATGAGGTGAAAGCATTGTTGAAGTGTAAAAAGAATAATTTTGATTATTTTTTTGATAAGATGTGATTGGGTTGGAGTATTGCTGTGGTACAGGAAATGATGAGCTGGTTGATTTAGAAAAACATGGTAAGACTTGGTATTTTGAAGGAAGATGCTAACTGCCTTCAGAGAAACAGATGACAGGAAGAAATAAGCAAAGTATGGTCTTACATATGTCTACGAATACATATGTGTATGTTTATAGATATCTGTGTTTATGAATATGTATTCATGTTTAGTTGTAGACTTCTTTAGAGGGAAGGGAGGGGAAAAATGAAGTAAAAAATACATAACAGAGAACAAAAGAAAACTAACAAGGAAGAAAAGAAAAGCCGGGCAGCTTTGAAAACAATGTAGTTTTTATTATATAGATTTTCTTAAGATGGGTTTTATATTGAATCTTCTCATGGTCTGCTGGCAATATTTTTTGTTTTCTCATTTTGTATTTAAGTTTAAAATAAAAAAAGAGCAGGATGATTTCAGAAAAACCTGGGAAGACATATATGAATTGGTACAAATTGAAATGAGCAAAACCAGGAGAACATTGTATATCACAACGGCAATTCTATAACTGTGATCGATCAAATGTGAAAGACTTAGCTAGTCGAACCAATACAACAACCATTAATGACTCATGATGCAAAACACTATCTGAGAGAGAACTGATGAACTCTGAGTATAGATTGAAGTATGTATGTTTTCTCATCTTTTACATTTTTCTTGCCTTTTTTCTTTTTTGAATCATGGCTAATATATAGATGTATTTTGCATTATTTCACACTTATAATTGATATTATATGGCTTATCTTGTCAGTGGGCAGAGAAGGGACTGGAGGGAGAGATAGAATTTGAACTCAAAATTTAAAAATAATAGATGTTAAATTAAATTATATATATGTTTTACATGACTTCATTTTATTCAGTTTGGATGTAATCTCTTCCAGAGTTAAATGTACTTCAGCTTGTAGATGAAATGAAAATGTAGAAAGGTCCACTTCATCATGTTGCTGACGTATTAGTGGGCATCTCTTTCCTTTTTCACCAGGCATCAACAGTAGGAAAGTCTTATACTGAAAAGTAACCTAAGGCCAGACAGTGATCTTTACAATGATCCTTGAGGTACAATTGTAGCAAGTTACTGTAATTTGAGCTTAAAAAAACATTAGACCAAGAAGAATTCTCTCAAATGGGTTTAAATGCTTTTTATTTTAGACAACCCACATGACATATTTTTAAAAACAATGCCTCCACTCCAAATAAATCAAGGTAAAAAAATAAATGAATGAAACTTAAGATGACATCAGTCCAAGTCCTGATGTGGTGTAGATGACAGAAAGCAGCAACCAGTTATGATGACAGGTGCTTCAAAGTAATCAGCTGAATTTGTTAACATGTCTCCATTTCTAAACCATTTGTAAAGAAAAGTATATATGGAGCCACAACATCCTCACATAAGTCCAAGAGAGCCACCATTCCCTCTGGATTCATGTTTTCACCTAGGAAGAACTGATAGTTTTTAAAAATTGTCAAGGATGCATTCGATCTGTTCTGCAGCTCCCGTCATAGAAGGTTTTACTCTATCTGGCTTGTGTTCTTCAAGTCTGCCTTTGATTTAATGTAGTCTCTGATGTACTTCTTGTAGGATTCTTGTGTGAAACTGGTTTCTTGCAGAGGATGGTTTATTACTATGTCAACTCCAGTGATCACAGTGACATCTGTTCTTTACCCTCAGGACCTTCGGCAGAGACATTTCCACTAATGAGGGAATCATTAATGGTACCCCCTGTCCTACTGACCATCTTCCCCTTCACCTCCAACACAGCCGGTTCCCGATCTCCCGGATCTCGTAAATGTCGGTGAACAGCTCCTCACTGCTGATGAGGTCCCGGTAGAGGATCGCGGCGGCGGAAGGAGGGAGGCAGCGGCGGCGCTAGCGCTTGGGTGGAGGGGCCCGGCTCTTGGGGTGGGAGTGGGGGTGGGGAGGTGGGAGGAACCGGCGGAAAAGCTACTTTTTTTTTTTTTTTAAAGCAATTGCTTATGTGAAGTCTCAGGGTTGGAGTGGTCCATTGCAGTGTGGGAATCTCTGTTGGGAAACTCATCTTCCCTCCACCTCTCCAAAAAAAAAAAATCACCTTGTGATGCACCCTTGTGTGTCCATTTTGTACTACTCTGGCTAGGCATTGATGATCACTCCTACAAAACACCAGAATCAAAGCTCGAAACCATGTTATCTAGGCCTAGTTTGTAGAAAACACCTCTTTCTCAGTCCCCATATGTCTACATTCTACAGCTAAGTCAGAGAAATTGGCACTCCACCCAGGTCTCCAGTCCCAGTGGGAAGACGAGCTTGAAGATGAATCCTTTCCCACCTCTAACAACGGATGAATAGCAAGTAGCCAGGCCAAATCAACTTCACCTAAGAAGGAAGGAATATCCTTTCCTGGTAACCATCAGCGTAAGAATGATTTGCTCTCCTGATGCAATCTGTGTATCAATGAGAATTCCATTGGGAGTACAAAAATGAGACTGTGTCTAAGGACACAGTCCCCTTCTCCCTCCCATCCCCACGAGGCTTAAGGAGGAAGCATTTGTTTCCATCTACAGAAAATTACTTGGCACATTAATTAATCCAGTATTAATGGTAAAGAGATGACTTGTATTTAAAAGACAACTTTTACCCCCCCCCAAAGGTAAGATTGTCTATGGAGGCATGGCAAGGTTGGGAGATGTGTGCTGGAGGACTCCTCCCATCCTGGAGGTTCTTGAAGTCCTGTTGTAATAATAAAATACTCTGCTGGGTGGCACAGTGGGTAGAGATCAGGAATTCAAATCCAGCCTCAGACATTAACTAGCTGTATGACCCTGGGCAAGCCACTTAACTTTGTTTGCCTCAGATTCCTCATCTGTAAAATAAGTTGGAAAAGGAAAAGGCAAACCACTCCAGCATCTTCACCAAGAAAACCCCAAATAGGGAAACAAAGAGTTGGGACATGACTGAAAAAAACAACTTAGTACAGTAATAATAAAATACACAGGTATGGGTATAGTAAGGTAAGGGTAGATGAGGTTACTGAGTTTGCAACAAATTCAGCATGTATAGCATATGCTCTCTTGCTTTCTTGGAGAAATTCTGTTTGGCCAGTGGGGAAATTCCACCAGGGAATCTACCCTCCTATTTACCTCCATGAGACAGGGCCTTTCACAAGGACCTAATAATGTTATTCTGCAAGGGCAGGTTGAACTATGTCAACAAAGGTAAATTGCAATGTTTGAAAAGACCAGTTAACTAATGCTATGGTCTCTGAGAAAGCTATAAAAACACAGCTCCCAGTGGCTTGATGGAACTGATCAGCCAGCGATCTCTGGGGGTCTATGCTGGTGGGGAGAAGACCCTCCCTCCCCCTCCAACTTCCCACTGTGGGATATCTGGCCTTGAACCTCCAGAGATACTGAGCAAGGTGCTTCTGGGGTGTGAGCCACCCTGGGCAAGGATTCTTCAGCTGACTAGCCCGAGAACAAGAAAGATAACAGATCGACCACCAGTGTGAATATTAGCATTCAACTTACATTGTTGCCTCTAGCAAGCTGTATCTCTTGTAAAATCCTCTTTTTGTCAATAACTTCTCAATACAATTAGGTTCTGATTAATGTAAATAATTAGGGTAAGTGATGAATCCTGTCTAGTGGCATTATTCAAATTCACACTGCATATTTCTATTGGGCTGGAAACCAATGACTGTATTTTATGCAATTATAACCTCAAATGGGACAAATTCAGAAAAAACACAACCATGCCAAAGGATTGTTTTCATGCTGATGCAAACTTCATAGGCTATATAGGGTTGTTTCCCTGTCCTGCTTCTATCCCTTCTTCCCCATCTCCGCCCACTCACTTTTTGGGACTGCTAGCTTATCAGTACCCTGTTACAATTATCCTTTCCATGTTGGGAATTTCCCCATTCATGGTTTTGATATATCACAGGCCAGCATAAGAAATTAAATGAGAATTTTTTTGGAAGTTTTGCGGAAGCCACAGATGACACACAAAGGCCAGCCGGTGACACAGAAAAAATTTAGAAACTCAGAAATGTATAAAATATATGTATAGTATTGTATAATATCAATATATTTTATCATTTAATACAATAATATTTCAAACTTCTTCTCTGGTACAAAGGAAAGGTCAAAAAATTTTTATATGGATTTTTCAGATTGTGAGGGCACTGTACCCCCAACTCTGCAATGTGGAATGGATAACTGTATTTTAGGAATGGGGATAGTCACTGGACCTGTGATTTCACTGGAACTTCAGGTGAGGAAACTCTCTTTATCAATTCAGGTTAGCCCTTCTCTGAAACTTCGAGCCTAATAGCATTACTTAGAGCTCTGTTAAGTGACTAACCGAAAGTCACACAGCCAGTAGGTGTCAGAGGCCAGATGTGAACCCAGGGGTCTTCCTGACTTTGAGATGAGCCTCTATATCAATTATAGCACATTGCCTTTGTATCTTTATAT
Source organism: Notamacropus eugenii (assembly GCF_028372415.1). Taxonomy (NCBI): domain Eukaryota; kingdom Metazoa; phylum Chordata; class Mammalia; order Diprotodontia; family Macropodidae; genus Notamacropus; species Notamacropus eugenii. The sequence continues at coordinate 64,343,040 of NC_092876.1, forward strand.
TTAAAAAATGTTTTTTTTAGTGTTAATAATAAGTGCTTTTTGAGAAGGTAGGAATGCTTACTTATTACTTTTGATACCAGAAACCTAAATAGGAGTTAATGAACCAAGGCAACAGGGAAGCCAGGATCAGGGGCTCAGGTGACTTTTGTCTCCCCCTCTGTCTCCGTGACTGAAGACTTCTGAGTATCCTCTGTCCCCTCTGTTCCGACGCCTCTGAGCATATTTTTCCAACGAGTCAGACAGTTCCTGGCAGAGGAACGGATCTCCCTACTTCGCAGGGCATAGATAACAGGGTTCACCATGGAATTGACCAGGCATAGCATGCAACAAAAAGCAAAGACCTTCTTGATCTGTTTATTCATTGAGGCAGCCAAACTGTAGACCATGAGGGTCAGCACAGGCAACCAGCAGAGGACCAGCACCATCAGTACCACTCCCAGTGTCTTGGCCAATCTCACATCCAGCCGTATCCGAGACAGGCCTGTTAGCCGCCTCTGTTGGTACGCTACCAAATTGGTTGTGTGCTGGTAGGCCTTCCATAGGACGAAGGTGTAGATGTAGATGATGGCAGCAAGTAGAATGACAATGAGCACAATCCAGCTCAGCAGGTAGTCATTGGAAATTAGGGGAAAGAGTTCAGAGCAGGGTCTGGGGCAACAGGTCCACCCCATGAGTGGCAGGTAGGAGACCACTATTGAGATGGTCCACATGGCTGCGAGCATGACCAGGGCCTTTCCACGGGTGAGCAGGGTCTTGTATTTGGCAGAATGGCACAAGCAGAGGTAGCGGTCGATGGAGGTCAGCAGCAGGCTGCCCACCGAGCCTGTGAAAGTCATGGTGACACCCCCGAGCTTCAGGAGGAAGGTGCTCCTTGATTCTTTCTGGTGGAAGACATGGAATTTTACAAAGCTGATGACAAAAACCAGACTGGCCAGGAAGTCGGCACTTGCAAGGCTGCTGATGAACAGGTAAGAGGGTTTTCTGTGGAGCCTCGGGGAGGACAGAATCAGGAAGAGAACAATCACATTCTCCAAGATGCACAGGATGCCCAGGAGGAAACAGAGCACGGCGATGGCTGTTTTCTGGGGAACATCCAGTACCATGTAGTCTTGCAAGACATTGAAATCCAAGTGTTCTTGGGAGGAATTGGTAGAGTTCCAGCATGCATCCATGATGGGCCTGGGTCTCTGACCTCTGTAGAAGGAATAGACATGAGGAAAGAAACCATAAGATGCCCTACCATGCCCCAGGGACTTGGGAGACATGGCCAAACCATTGGAAAGGGCAGCCCCCCAAACAGAGACAGCCTGGGGACAATTTGTCTTCTAGGTCCCAAGTCTCCCTATTCCCCATCCTTTTCTTTATCTGGTGATGATTTCCCAAGTTCTAGATTCCTAGGTCCCCAATGTTCTTCCTTGTTCTTCTCTATCACTACAGGCCCTTAGTGCCTTTAACCCAGGTATAAATGACTGATCCTCAAAGTGGATTGTGATTCAGACACTTGTAATTGTTCATCTAGGCTTTCAGCAGAGACCTAAAGCCCTACTCCTATAGCACAGTCCTTTGGATGGATACTATAAACCTTTACAATCCTCTATCATGTTTTGTTACTAGCCCTACAGCATTCAAAGGTGGATCAGGAAATGAGATAGAGAAACCATGACTCTAGGGGCCCAGTCCCAAGAGCATAGATAGCAAGAAGGGACCTCTAGAATGAAGAATGTCAGAACTGGAACACACCTAGAACAGAGAATGTAACAGCTGGGAGGGGGCTTAGAACATAGAATGACAGAACTAGAAGAGACCTGAAACATAGGTCTAAGCTGGAATGAGAGTAGAACAGAGAATGTAAGAGTTGGGAGTACCCTTAGGCCACAGCATGTCAGAACTGGGAGGGAGCTTAGAACCCAGCATGTCAGAACTGGGAGGGACCTTAGTACACAGAATGTCAGAGCTAGGAGGGGTCTTAGAACACAGGATGTCAGAGCTGGGAGGACTCTTAGAACACAGAATGTCAGAGCTGGGAGGGCCCTTAGAACCCAGGATGTCAGAGCTGGGAGGGCCCTTAGAACCCAGGATGTCAGAGCTGGGAGGACCCTTAGAACACAGAATGTGAAGGCTGGAAGGGTAGTCTTTGCAGAAGAGTTAATGGAATTGTAAAGGGCCTCAAAACTACGTTGTACGAGGATCAGTTGAACAATTCAGGGTCATAACACAAGAGCTGGAAGGGACTTCAGTCATCATCTAGTTCAACTCATCCATGGAAGGGATTCCCAGTCCAACCTACCTGACTAGTGGTTTTCCAACCTCTATTTGAAGACCTCCTAGGAGCAGGAAACCACCAGGTCTCTGGGTAGCACCTTCTGCTTTTGGGCAACTCTAACGGTTAAGTAATTTTCTTTACATCAAGCTTGCATTGGCCACTGTCATTTCTACTGCTTCTGAGGTCTAATGCCTACTTCCCTAATCATTCTCCAAATACTAGAAGACAGTTATCAAGGCCCTCCTGAGTCTTCTCAAGCTTAAATGGGCTCAGTTCCTTTGACAGATTCTCACATATTATAAACTTGAGGCTTAGCCATGTGCTGTTCATTAACATTTTTCCTAATGACTTGGATACAAGTATAGGTGGCCTCTCCAACATCTCATTCACTTTTTGGAGGGCTTCCATAACACCTTATTGATTCATTGAGCTTGTAACCCACTGAAACCCCCAGATATTTTTCAGAACAACTTCTATTCATCCATACCTTTCCCATATTATATTTGTAAGACTTTACCCCTATTGGATTTTATCTTAATAGATTCAGGCCCAGGTTATAACCTAAAAAGATCTTCTGGATCTGGACTCTACCGTCCCTTTTATTGGCTATCTCTTCCCATTTTGTGTTGGTGACAAGCTTGGTGAGTTTTCCATCTATGCCTTTATCCAAGTCATTAATAAAAATATTAATCAACAGCACATGGCCAAACCCAGATCTTGGGGTACTTCACTGGAGACCTCCTGCCATGTTGGCATCGAGCTATTAAAAGCTCTTCTTTGAGTCTAATCATCTAACCAATTTCTGCTCCCATTTATTTTGTTGTTTCATCCATATTTTTCCATCTTCTCCAAAAAAATTAGTATGTGATTCTCTATCTAAAGCTTTGCTCAAGTCTAGAAAAACTGGATCCACAGGCGTCCCCTCATCTGCCAGTTTAGTGATCTCATCAAAGAAATAAATGAGTGAGGGTCTTCTAGAGTGAGGAATTCCTGATGAAGCCAGGCTGGCTCTTGTCATTGTTGTTTACCTTTCTAGATGTTCCCCAACCATTTCTTGAACCATCACAGGTTTTTTGATCTACCTCATTTAAGATACAGTTCAGTTTGCTGTTCCTTAGGTGAACTCATGGCCCACTGACCAGGGGTTCACCATACTGATGCCTGACTTAGAGTGGACAATTGATGGGCATAGACCACTGCAGCTCAGAACTCTGGAGCTCAAGAGAGGCACCAGGCTTGTCTCCTCTATGTTGTCATTATTCAGCTGAGTCCAACTCTTCATGGTCCTATTTGGGGTTTTCTAGGCAAAGATGCTAGAGTTGTTTGCCATTTCCTTTTCCAGCTCATTTTACAGATGACTAAATTGAAGCAAACAGGGTTAAAGTGACTTGCCCAGGGTCACATAGCTAATAAGTATCTGAATGACCTTGAGTAGAAGATGCACCAGGCTTGTCTCCCCTGCAGCCATGATTATAGGCATGATGCCCAGTAAGGAAGGACTTTCTAAGAAATTAATACTGCCCGAAGATGACTGCCTTGGGAAGTGAAACATTAGGGCCTCATGGATTCCCAGTCTTAGAGCCAGAAGAGACCATAGAGGTGATCTAGCCCAATCTCATCTCATGGAAAGTGAGGCCCAGACTCAAAGTAACTTGCCTAAGGGAACACAGATAAGTAGCAGAGCTAGAAATGAGTGATCCCAAAGGTTCCTTCTAGCTCTGATAATCTTAGCACACTCTGTGTTTCTCACAGCTCTGCATATACCTCCCCCCTCAGCCTTCACTAGCAGGAAAGGGATAGGGGCTGCTGCCAACCTGAAAACCTCTCGGAGGGGCATGTCAATGAGATAAGGGCCCTTGCTTGAAATATCATCATAGCCTAAAAAAGAGGAGAGACGGAGGAAGTGCTCAGGGCTGGAGTCATGGGCTTGTGGCCAAGCGTGGCAAGACAAGTCTTTTTTCAGCACTTTCCAAAAGACCCTCATTCTCCCCTCTTTCTCTTCCCCTACCTTGTTCCGGAAGCAAGGTCTCAGGGGATCTGAGAGGACCCAAGGAGGTCCTCCCCACCTCTCTGGTACTGCCACCCTGGCTTTGTGAATAGTATTGCCCTGGCTTTGTGAGCCAGCATTTCTTCATTGTTGGAGGAGGGAGGCTGAAGATCAAGCAGAGGAAATGACTTACCCAACACTGGAATTTCACAGCCAAGATGGGTGATAAGAAGACTTCTAGAATCGAGTGGTCAAGCTCTACTGGTCCCAGCAGATCCCTTCCTGCAGAATCTGGGAGCTTGGCAGATTGGGCCACGCCAACATTGTTACTGTGAAGGACAGGGCAATTAGAAAAAAAATGATAGGGTTGACGTGACCACGCATAACCACAGGATACATGAAGCAATAGAGGGCTTACCCCTACTTCACAAAAGCAAAATCTCTTTCCCTTCTAGCAGAACCATGCCCCAATCTTCACACAACAGGCACATTAGATTTGCAGGCGCGTAGAATGTTTATCCCAGTTTGCTTTGTACTGATGTCTCAAGGACTATATTCTCCTTTGAGTGTCTTTGCCTATAGAGAGGGGCTTCTCTTGAGATTTTAAGAAAGGAAATGCTATAGGTGGAGGAACTGTGCCCTTTGCTGTGATCAGGGGGATTTCTGACTAGAAGTGAAAGTGTTCTCAGGTCCCTGAGAATTTGAGATATGTCTACATTAAGGTTTGGTTTGGTACCTACTGGGTATAAAACACAGGTGACATCCCTGAAACCGTGGTGGCACAGTAAGTCTGCAGGCAGCCGGGTTATTCCAGAGCAGTCAATGTCTACTCCACATGAAGACAAAGAATTTCAGAGATAGTTAGAAATGAAAGGAATCATGAAACATAGGCTACCAGGGGCCTCAGAGGTGACTTGGTTCAGAGACCAAGAAACTTAGGACCTTGAAGGTTAGAAAGTGGTAGGTTAGAGTTGGAAGTGAACTTAAGACATAGAATATCAGACCTGGGAGATGTCAGAACTAGGAGGGTCTTTAGAATACAGAATATCAGAGCTGGGAGGGCCTTAGAACACAGGATGTCAGAGCTCTTAGCACTAGAACTTAGCATACTTGGAACATAGAATGTCAGTGCTAAGATGAACCTTAAAGCAAAGAGTGCTAAAGCTAAGGGAAACGTAGGGAGTATGATGTTAGAACATGGAATTTTGAAACTGACTGCTACCTTAGAAGAGAGAATGTTGGTGCTAGGGAAATCCCTAGAACATAAGATTTATAGCTAAGAAGGAACCTTGGAATGTTGAGCTGGAAGAGGACTTAGAACATAGGCTGTTAGGGCTAGAGGAAACAGAATATAGAAGGTTAGAACATGGAATTGTGAAGCTGGGAGGAACCCTTGAATATAGAATGTGAAAGTTATCATGGACTAGAAACCCTCTGATCCAACTTTTTCTTTTAAGGATCAATTAAATTATGAAGGGCAGATGGAGCATTTTGTATTTGTTCCTGGAGGCAATAGGGAGACACTGGAGTTTAATGAGTGTGCGTGTGTGTGTGTGTGTGTGTGAAGGGGGGGAGGGAGAGAGAGAGAGAGAGAGAGAGAGAGAGTCAGACCTGTAATCTAGGAGAATCACTTTAGTGTCTGAATGGAGGAAGCTGAAATAGGGGGAGACTTGAGGCAGCAAACAAGCCATTGCAGTAGTCCAGATGTGGGGTGAGGGCCTGCACCAGACAAATGACAATGTCAAAGGAGAGAAGGGGGTGTATTCAAGAGATTGTACAGAGGAGAAGTAGACAGGCTTTGGCGACAGCTTGGATATGGGGGTTAAGAGATAGCAAGGAGTCTAGAAGAACTCAAGGTGTGAGTCTGAGGGACTAGGAGGATGGTGTTGCCCTCTACAGTAATAGGGAAGGTAAGAGGGGGAGGGGCGAGGGAGACAGCCTTAGGGAGAAATGCAATGACTTCAGTTTTGGACAGAATGAGTTTAAGATGTTTATTTCACATTCAGTTTGAGATGTCTGAAATGCAGTTAGAGATATGAGATTAGAGGTCAGCAGAGATGGTAATTACAGGAGCTGATAAGATCACCAAAGAAGAGGGCCTACAAACAGAATCCTGGGGAATACCTGTGTTTAATGGGAGTGATCTGGAGTAGACTGAGGAGTGGTCAGGGAGGTAGGAGGAGAGCTAGGAAAGAGGGGTGAACTGAAAACCTAGAGAGAAGAGAGTATCAAGGAGGAGAGAATGATTAACTATGTCAAAGGCTGCAGAAAGGTCAAGGAGAATGAGCATTGAAAAAAGGCCAATGGATTAGGCAACTGAGAGATCATTAATAATTTTGGAGAATCGTTTTGGTGGAATGATGAGATTGGAAATCAGATTGTAAGGGGTTAAGAAGACAGTGAGAGGACAGAAAGTGGAGACATATCTTGTAGATGTCTTATCCAGGAATTCAGCTACAAAGGGCAGAAGGAATCTAGGATAATTAGGTAGCAGGGAACAGAAGACTAAGGTGAGGGTTCTTTTCAGGTTGGGAGAGACAGGGAAAGGACTCTAAGAATGTCTCCTGGCCGTCAAAGCTGACCTCAAGTGCCACCTTTGGCATGAAGGTTTTCCTGTTCCCCTCATCTTCTACTGACTTCCTCTCAAATAATTTTCTATGTGCTATCCTCATAGTAGGGGACTTCAGCATACAGATTCTCTCTCCCACAAACACCTTACTTGCTTATTTCTCAACCTCTTTCATCTGGCCTCAACCACACCCAAAGATGGTCACACCCTTGATCACCTACAAATGTATTAGCTCTCTGTTCAAGAAGTCTGAAATCCCTTATCTAACCAAGCTTGAAACATAGAGTAGTGCTAACCAGGTTTCACCTACTCAGGGCAAACATTTCCAACTATAAGGTACACATTCCTTTTCCCAACAGGTCCTTCCTCCCTGGAAGCAGAATTTGAATTCAGGTCCAGAGTAAGTTCCCTTTCCAATATATCATATGATGTTTCTCCTTTAAATCTTGGGGAAATTAGTTTACCTCTTGAGGTCTTGGTTTCTTTAGGTTGTTAAATAAGGTCTATGTTCTCCATCATTCTCTGATCTTCCATCCAACTCTCCCTTCCTAATAATGGCCTGTACTCGCAACCATTCCCCACTCTCACATCAAGCTGACTTGCCCCGCATCCTTTTCCTTCAGAGTCCTCCTCTGTGTAACCCCAAAAGGAGCAACTTGAAAACCCTAAAGATGAGAAGAGGGTAGTAAGCATCAGAGGCAGAATTTGAATCCAGGTCCAGAGTAATTTCCCTTTTCATTGTATCACACGATGCTTCTCTTTTAAGTCTTGGGCAAATTACCTCTTAAGACCTCAAGGTCTCAGTTTCCTCAAATTGTTAAATAAAAGTAGAATACTTTCAATTACTATCTCACAGGGTTATTGAGAGGAAAATGCTTTATAAACATCAGAGTAAGGAAGCTCAAATATTTGGAGGTGAATCCTTAACCTCAATATTCTGATTCTCTATCCTGGCACATCCATCTTCATGTAGTTGTCATAGGTGGCACAATGGATAGTGTGCTGGGCCTGGAGTCAGTAAGACTTGAGTTCAAATCTGGCCTCAGACACTTACTATCTGTGTGACTCTGGGCAAGTCACTTAACTTTGAACCTCTTCACCTCTCCCCCCACTGAAATGTATGAACTTTGCTCATCTCTTTCTTCTCTGTTATCTGTGTCTTTAAGAACTATGGGGTCTTTCTGTCTGACCTGCAGCTGAAACTTTCCCTAGGGGCTGTTTCCCCTTTTACAACATAAGCTCCTTGAGAGCAGGGGCTGTCTCATTTTTCCATTTGAACCCTGGTATTTTGCTCAGAGTAAGTGCTGAATACTTTTGTTCATTCCTTTGGTCATTCTTCCTTCGTTCTAGGTCTTATTTCCCCTCCTAAAGTATGAGGCACCTGAGATCATGACACACTTGGTGTGTACAAGGAACTTGCACATAGGAGGTGGGCAGGAAGTATTTGCTGAATGGGTAGATGGATGAGCGAAGAAAGATTTCTCCATCTCTACTTCGATGTCAATGCTTTAATCATCCGTGATTTTGCCTAGGTGTTCACCTCCCCCCCCTCCCCGCCACCTTATGAAGATCTCAAATCCCCTTAGAATTTAGGTCTTTCAGATTTTCTATGGCCTGAAAATCTGAGACTCTATGAACAACTTGGTGGGGGAAGCCCCTCTGAATCAAGGTCAGGGCAGCACACTTGTAGTCTTCAATGGATCCCCCGTTCCTTGAGCCCTTCCCATTTGGTAGGATCTTCTAGGGTGCCATGTTCCCCTGGCAAAGCCTTCAACAGCCCAGGTTCACCCCTGTGCCTGGATGAGATATCAGAAGAGTTCTTTAGAGGTCTCCATATGTATAATGGGCATGTTCTAGACTTGGACTAGGCCTGGGCGAAATTGTGAAAGTGGGTGAGGTCTTTGGTGCCCGCAGCTTCTCATTTTGCCCTTGCCCCTGGACCTCATTCCCCTCAATCATTTTTATTTATGCTTATTATCTACCACCCTCTAAGGTCCACAGAGGCCTCAAAAGCTTCCCCCTTTCAAATTCTGATCTCAGGAAGGGATATGAAACTCATTCATTTTACAGTACGAATGACTCAGAAGTGAAAATGAGACCTCTACTCCCAGGGGACCACTTACAGTTTAACAAGAATCTAAGTTGGAAACTGAAGGAATACAGCTGTAAAATGATAGTTTCCAGACCAGTGATATTACTGCTGTAGGGCACGCCCAATGACAAAATCCTTCCACAGACGCAGATCAGAACTGTCCTGAAATATGCAATCTTTAAGTACTGTTTGGATCCCCAAGAGGCTAAATGAACTGTCCAAGACCAAAGGCCGCCTAGCCAGTCTGTGTCAAAGGCAGGAATGGAACCCTCATCTTCCTGATCTTGAGGACAGCCCCATAGCTATCAGCAGACTTGCTCTCATTTGCTCAATGTATATTTTGCATTACTTTTTTTCTCCCCTCAACCTCCTTTCTCCAGTAGAAAGGAAACTCCCTAAGGGCAGGTTGTATTTGTTTCTATCTGTATGTTCAGTGCCTGGCATAATAGTAGGTGCTGAATAAGCTTGGGGAATTCCCGTTGGGTTGAACTGCATCATCAGGAGTATAGGTATAGGCCATCTGGATGAAATGATCCCTCAGACACCGTTCGCAACCTGGTTCCAATCTATCTTTCCAACCTCACTGGACATTACTATTAGCAGCTAGGTGGCACCAAAGTGGATGGAGTGCCCAGCCTGGACTCCAGAAGACTCACCTTCCTGAGTTCAAATGTGGCCTCTGACACTCACTAGCTGTGTGACCCTGGGTAAGTCGCTTGACCTTATTTACCTCCATTTCCCCATCTGTAAAATGAGTTGGAGAAGGAAATGGCAAACTGCTCCAATATCTTTACAAAGAAAGTCTTTAATGGGGCCACTTGGAAAAAAAAAACCATTGGACATTACTCTGTAATCCAGCCAGATTGGTCTCTCTGTCCTCATAGATGACACTATCTCCCACCTTTCATCACCCTGCCTTTCTGCTGGATGTTCTCCTACATCCTGTCAAACAATCAACATGTATGAAGCACCTACTATGTGCCAGGCCCTGTAGCAAGCCCTGAGGATACAAAAAGAGGCAAAAGATAGTGCCTGCCCTCTAGGATCTTGATCTGATGAGGGGAGACAACACGTAAATAAATTTATTCAAAGCAAGCTATATACAGGATATAGGAATAATTAATATATGATAGAATATTATTTTAATGATATATATATAATATAAATATTATTGTAACTAATATATAATAGAATATAATAATAGAAGAATAATTAATAGGAGGAAAGCACTAGAATTAAGAGGGGCTAGGGGAGGCTTCCAGTAGAAGATGGGATTTGAGTTGGGGCTTAAGGAAGCCAGGATGTTCAGGAGGTGAAGAGGAGGAGGGAGAATGTTCCAGGCACGGAGGACAGCCAGAGAGAATGCCTGGAATGCTTTGTTCATGGAACAGCCAGGAGGCCAGAGTTGCTGGATGGAAGAGTCCATAGCAGGGAGAAAGTGTAAGAAGACTGGAATCGTAGGAGGGGGCTGGGTTAGGAAGGACCCCACAAAGGATGGACAAACAGAGCCATCAATGATGACAATGGTGATGTCCCCTTAACAACACCACTTTACATTCATCACTCAACCAAATGAGAATGTGGCAGCCTTGCCTCAGCTCAGTCAATTCAACCTAGGAAAGAGGGATCGGGATATCATCAGCCGTCCAGTCGTTTGACTGACTTTGGGCAAAACCAGTCAGTCCCCATGGTCTGTTATAGTAACTATAGCTCACAGGATCACAGCACTTCAAGGTTTACATACCAGCCCTGGGAGGCAGGTCGTATGGCTCGCATTTTACAGAAGAGGAGACTGAAGCCAGAGGGTAGTTACATGGCTGTGTTTAAGCATCAGAGGAAGGATTTGAACCCTGGTCCTTTACTCCAGAATCATTTTGCTCCCCCTGTGCCACAGTGCCAATGAATCATGCAACATTTCATCTCCTGCCTCTCCTGGCTCCATGCCTTTCAGTGGTGCCTAAAATGACCTTCTCTCTCACTTCTGCCCTTTAGCATCCCAAGCTTTATTGGGTACAAGTGCACCCCAAGTAGTGCAAAATATAACAGCTAAAACCAAGGGAGGATCGAATACCTTTTAACCCCAATTAAGATGAGGGAGTTAAATGAATGCAATGAGTTTTGCTTTCCTTGGTGGGCAGCTACCACTTTATCTCCAGAGTTGGACCTTGGATCCCCCTAGAGGCCCAGGGAAAAGGCTTATATCCAGCCATCCTGTTCTGGACTCTTCCCAGAGCAGGGAGGGATTTAGGATAAGAAAAGAAAGACCCCATCCACCTTCTCTTGAATAACAACAACCAAAAGAATACAAAGGACTCACAGTTCTCGGTGGTCCCTTAATCACCCTTCCTGGGGAGACTTTATCCTTTCTTCTATGTCTGCCTTGAGTCCTCTGGCTAAGCTCTGGGTAAAGCCCTCTGCTCCCAGGCCTGAATTCTGTTACTTTATTCAGAGAAAAAGGAGAGGTAAAAAATTTGGTTTTCCTTCCGTCCCTGTCACCACTTCCCCTCTGAGCTCCTCCGAGCCTCTGATTATCACTCCTCTCCTTTACTTCCATCTGCTGGCCATATTCTTCAGTTATTTATTCTGGGAGGGATATATTTTCTCTTCTTTGCTGCAATGAAAGAGAAGAATATAATCTCCATGCCTGCCATGCATGCATCCATTCATCCATGCATGCATCCATCCATCCATCCATCCAAGCATCCATGTATCCGTCCATCTGTCCGTCTATCCGTTCATTGATTTGCATTTATTAAGTTAAGTAGAACCCTGTTCTGGGCTTTGGGGAAATACAACACTTATATGAGATGGTACTTTCCCACACATAAGGCTTTGAGGCTTTTCAAACTCACTTTCTCACCTAGGTTAGTGGTTGGTGCATGGCAGGGAGCACGTTAGATTACACCCTGGATGACTTAACACTTTTACCTCTGGCTCTCTGGCAGGGGGGCCCAGGCTGCCCCATTATTGAGTCTCCTCACATGACACACTATGTCTTGGGAGCTCATCTCTCTTTTCAGCTCAGCTTCTGGTTGTCAGCCCTGCTCCTGGACTGCATTGCCTTCCCTTCAAGATCATTCTGGATCTGTCATGGCTACTCACTTATGGTCAAGCTCCCCTTCTTGGTGTCTTCTTGAACCACCTCTTCTCAGACTTGACTTTCCTATGGGCTGTTGTCTCTCCTATTCGAATGTAAACTCCTTGAAGGCAGGGCTTGTCTTACTTTTGTATTTTCAACCCCAGTCAGTCAACTTTATTAAATACTGTGTATCTAATTGATGTGATTAATTTAACTATGCAATTAATTTAAAAACATTGTATTAAACACTAAGTGGTGGGGAGGGTGTTAAGCACAGTGGATACAGAGAAAGGCAAAAACCAAACAGTGCCTGCCCTCCAGGACCTCACAGTCTAGTGAGGAAGTTCAACTGGTCTGAGACCAGAAACACAACTGTTTCCTAATACACAAAACATATATTCACTGGGTGGCAGTGATATAATACGGATGATAGTAGCATTTGTATAGCCCTTTAAGGTTTGTAAAGTGCGTTACACGTATGATTTTGTTTGATTCCCCACAACAAAATGGTGAAGTAGTATGCTTTCCATTTTACAGATGAGGAAACCAAGGCAGGCAGAGGTTAAGTGACTTGCCCAGGATGATAAGTGAGGCCAGATTTGAAATCATCTTTTCCTGACTTTTGGTCCAGTGCTCTATTGACTACTGTGTTATCCAGGTGTCTTTTGGCACAACTCTTATCACAGTTCTTGGCATGTAGGGTAGGTACTCAAAAATGCTTTCCATCCATTCATTCACCAATCAATTAATTCATGGCAGAGTCGAGCCTGGAATCTGATTCCTACCTCAATGCTCTTTAGGCAATATCAACTTTGTAACTCTCAAGGAGTTTATGATTTAATGGGGGACACATATGTACAAAGCAAGCTAGAGACAAGATAAATAGGAAATAATTAATAGAGGGAAGGCACTAGAATTAAGAAGGGTTGGGGGAAGTTTCCAGTAAACTGACTTTTTTAGTTGGGACTTAAAGGAAGCCAAGGAGGTCAGGAGGCAAAGCAGAGGAGGAAGATTGTTCTAAGGCATGGGGGACAGTCAGATAAGATACCTGGAGCCCAGAGATGAAGGGTCTGGTTCGTGGAACAGTCAGTGTCACTGGATCAAAGATTATGTGTCAGGGAGTAAAAAGACTGGAAAGTGGAGAGAAGGGTAGGTTAGGAAGGGCTTTGAATACTTTGTATTTGATCCTGGAAGCAATAGGAAGCCACTGGAGTTTACTGAGTGAGTATGTTTGTAGTTTGTAGGGAATGAACCAGGAGAGAGAGGGAGAGAGAGAGACAGAGACAGAGAGAGACACAGAGACAGAGAAAGAGAGAGAGTCAGAGAAAGAGAGAAATTGAAACAAAATGAAAGAATGGGGATTATAGAGGGAGGTCTGTTAGAGGAGATGGCATGGAATGGGTATCACTCGATCAACTAGGATTAGCCCTGAGAAGGAATTAAGACCACTTCATCATGTAAAATAGGGGTGAAGGAGGAGATAGTGGCAGAAGGCATCCAAGTGATAGGAGATGAGGAAGGGCGAGAAAAGGGGGATTATGGTGAATGTATTCTTTTTTTTCCTGTAAATTATGAGGCAAAGTTCTCAGCTGACAGAGTAGATACAGAGTGAACCACGAGTGGTTTGAGGAAAGATGAATTCCTGTGAAAACTCTAATTTGGAGCTGCTGTGGAGAGTGGGATAATGAGATGATAAGGAAAGACTGTCTAGCAGCAGGGAGGGTCGAGCTGAGGATGTGTACCATACATTTGTGGTGGACCCAGACAGAATGGTTTCTCCATCAGGTAATTTTCTCCATATATTTTAATAGTATTTTACTTTTTCCAATGTAAAGACAATTTCATTTTTTATAAAATTTTGAGCTCCAAATCCTCTCCACCCTCTTCCCTAAGACAGTAAGCAAATTGATATAGGTTGCATCTGCTATATTTTTCAGCAACATGTATACAGAAGTGAAGATGGCAAATCATGGGCTTGATCCAAAGCAGAGGCTTGGCTGGATGTAATCGGCAGTATGTTAAGGGGGCTCTTGATTCAAGAGAAGAGGACAGTGTAAAGGTGAATTGCTTCTTCAAGGGGTCACAATGGGGAAAAGGAGAGAGCAGTTAGTGCAGGGGGGATGGCCTGGGAGAGAATCGAGGGGCTAAGGGACTGGAGGTCACGGTATGGATGAAGAGTAGGGTTTTGTAAGGGAAAGCAGAGAGAAAAGTGAATAACCAAGTTAAATAAGGAGATTTCAAAATTCTTGAACCTAGAGGTGGTACATTTATGGGTGATGGCAGGATCAAAGCTATGACCATCTTTGTATGTGGCTGAGGTGGAGTGGAGGAGAAGCTCATGGGAGGTGAATAGGTTGAGGAACTGACTTGTTAAGGTATTCGAGAATCAAGAAGTCCCCAAGTTATGAGAGCAGGAGTTAGAGAGGAGGGAAAAATTGTGAGCTAGGTGCCAAATTCATTGAGGAAGGAAGGAGTATGACCTGGGGTCCGTAGATACCAGCTCCCAGGATTTTGATTGAGTGGTGGATGTGAAGAGGATGAGATTTAAAGCTGGAAGGAGCATGTTGCTAAGTCCCTAATTTTACAGACAAGGAAACTGTGCCCCAGAGAGGGGAAGACACTTGCCCAGGACATATATAGCTGCCATCCTTATTTCTGTATCTGTTTATTGGAAGAAGAGATAGCATAAAGGAACAGAAGTGACTTCAGGTTGGGTATTAATAGGTATTCTACAATATAATCCCCTCAATGGCACCAATTCATCACCAACATAATAACATACATTTACATACTGCTTCAAAGTTTGCAGAGGGCTCTTCATACATTTGTATCACAAATAGCCCTGTATAAAGTATTAATATCCCCATTTTACAGACGAGGAAACCAAAGCTTAGGTAAAGTGATTTGTCCAGATGCAAAGAGTTTGGTAAGTGTCCAAGGCAATATCTGAATCTGGGTCTATCTGACTCCAAGTCCAGCTGCCTCTCACCAGTCAATTGATTAATCAATAAATCAACAAGCTTTAAATAAGCACCCGGCATGTGCCAGGCATCATGCTAATTGCTGAGGATACAAGTCCTGCCCTTAAGCCTCTTCCCTGATCTTTGATTTTGATTTTATGAACTATACTATTAGGCAGATAATGAATTCAGGTTTATGGAGGGCAAATGACTTCCCTAGTGTCTCACGGTCCAGTGGCAGATCTGGTACTAGAACCTAGGTCTCTTGACTCATAGGGGCTTGTATTCAAATGTATCACATATATCTCATTGTGTATGATAACCTCAAACCCTTATCATTCTATGCTCTAGTTGTCAGGGGTCCCCTAAACCCAGCAGCATCACTGAGTCTGGCATGGGGTCTATTAGGCTAAACAACGGAAGCAATGTCTAGATTTTGTGAGATGCTACCATCTCCTGGACAATCTCTGCAAAGGCAGAAATTAATTACTGAGACCCAGACAGAGCTGAAAAGAGCCTTAAAACAGATAATGTCAGGGTTAGAAGACAATTTAGAATAGATTATCAGAGTTAAAAAGGGACTTAGGACAGAGTATCAGAGCTAGAAGAAATCTTAGAACATAAATTTTAACTCTAGTGATCTGGAAATGGCTTGAGAACAAAGAATGTTAGAGCTGGGAGGGGAGTTAGGACAGGGCTGGAAAGGACTTTAGAGATCATGGGATCATAGATTTAGAGCTAGAAGAGACCTTATAGGTCATCTGGTTCAACCCTATAATTTTACAGGAACCTGAGACCTAGAGAAGTTAATGACTTTCTCCAGGTCATACAGAAAAATGAGTCTGGATTAGAATCCAGACTCCAAGTACTGTACTCTTTAAGGGATCTTGGTGTTCAGCTACTTCAATTCACTCATTTTACAGATAAGGAAATTTAGGATCAGAGAAGGTCAAGGACTTGTCCAAGGTCACATTAAACTCTAGGCTCTTGAAGAGTACAGGGCTACCTGGTCTTTTAATGAAGATGGTTTTCACAACACATGATATAACACTTTATGGTTATAAAGCATTTTGATTTGCATCATTTCAGTTAACTGATTATAGCTACCATTTTACAGATGAGGAAACAAAGGTGGTAGAAAGGTCATGTGACAACATTGTTCCAATTCTCATGAAAGGAAAGAGAGTAGAGTCTCCAAAATACAACTAACATTTAGTAAAAAAAAAGAAGTGATCACCAGGAGCCAACATGGCTTCATCCAAGATGGGTCATGACAGGTTAACCTTATTTCCTTTTCTTTTTTCAACAGGGTTACTACACTGGTAGATAAGGGTGGGTGGGGGTTATGCTTTAAACTAGATTTTAGTGTAACATGCACAGGGCATGCTCAGGTTTGCCCTATCTTGTGGGATATACAGAAAGTTTGCAGACATTCCCTGCCTAGTTTTGTTCTACTTCATGGAGTTTTCGGAGCTTACTGTTGGCTACAAGTGACTTGGAATGCTTATACTGTATGAAAAGGAAAAGCTGCCCCATTTGACTGCGTATATGGAAGAATTCATAACTCAGGGGCTGTTGAGATAGACCCTGGTGGAAAGACAACAGAAGCAACTCAACCCTTTATCACTGTTTACTTTGTGGCTGCAAGTGAAGGAGGACTGTTTTCTACTTCCTCCTGCCCAGAGCTGGGTTGTGGTACATCTGCTCCCATGTGTCCATGAGCACATACATGCCTCTCTCTCTTTTTATCTGTTCTTTCCTGATCTTAGGTGAATAAGAATCCTCCGATAAAATTATTCAGGTGGCAACATTATGGGTTCTGAAAGACCTGGAAGCCTGTGGCCGTATTTACCAGAGTGGTGGGGACAATAGTGGTAGAAGCACTTGCATTGGGAATGAGAGAAACCCCAGGGGTTGATGGATATGGAAATCCCCTAAGGATGCTGGCAACTTGAGAGAAGGTAACCTCTCATGGCAGAGAGAAATGTCTTTTATGAATACAAGAAAGGCATGAATCTGGGGGATCCAACTAAGAAGCCCAACCAGAAGAGAATTTTATGAGGGCTCCATGAAGGGGAAAAGGACTTTCAGGGCCAGGGGTTGGGAGATACTCCTTTGCAACATGTGTTCTCTGTACACATGCCTCATAACCATTGTGCTTTAAGTCTGACCTCATTTGTCCCATGGACACCGTGTGTATGGGTGGGAAATTGTGACCTAGGTTTTAGGAGAATGTTTTGGACCAATTTTTCTTACTTTACCCCTTAGTAAATGCCTTTTCTAAAACCTAATTGAGGCCACAGACTGATGGTTAATTGTAAATGCATTAGTGGGGGCTCAGGAGCTATCTGTACTAAAAGTACAGCCCTTCAGGCTTATTTTTAAAACCCCAAGAAAGGAGTCATAGTCCTTCTGGAGACCTCAAACCTCTAGCAAAAGAGCCAGTTAGGGGAGTAGCCCTAGGGGTAAATTGCTCAGTTGTTTGCTATTTTCTTCTCCAGCTCATTTTACAGATGAGGAAACTGAGGCAAGCAGGGTGAAATGACTTGCCCAGGGTCACACAGATAGTAAGTACCTGAAGTCAGTTTTGAACTCAGAGCAATGAGTCTTCCTGTGGTCAAGCCCAGTGCCCTATGCACTATGGTGCCACCTAGCAGAATTTGAGGGGCAGCTAGGTGGTACAGTGGATAGAGTACCAGTGCAGGAGTCAGGAGGACCTGAGTTCAAATCTCACCTTAGACACTTGACACTAACTGTGTGACCTTGGGCAAGTCACTTAACCCCAATTGTCTCATTCTGGGTCATCTCCAGTCATCCTGATGAATATCTGGTCACTGGATTCAGATGGCTCTGGAGGAGAAGTGAGGCTGGTGACCTGCACAGCCCTCCCTCACTCAAAACAAAGTCAGGTGCGAGTCATGTCATCATTTCTCTGATGGCATGGTCTTCTTTGGCAACGAAGGGCTAACACACACACACACTATTGAATAGCGTACATTTCTCTAATCTGTCCACAAGAACAGCATGAGAGACTTATCATGTGGTCAGATCTGTGCTTTAGGAATATTGATGTGGGAGTTGTGGGGAAGTGGAGGAACTGGATGGAAAGAGACCAGTCAGGAGGCTATCACAAGAGTGAGAGTTATCTTCAAGTATGTGAGGGGCCCAGGGATTAGATCTGGGCTGTTTGACCCCAGGGAGCAGTGGGTGTAAGCTGTTGCTTATGCACAGCACATACTATGTGTCTGATCTGAACTCAGGTTTTTCTGATGTTGCTCCACCTAGCTGCCCAGAAGCATATTTAGGTTTGACATTTGGGAAATTTTCCTAAAATTATTGCAATGATTTTCCACATTACTGTTATGGTTGATACCTCTTTAATCTGGCTAGGTGGCATCATAGTGCATAGAGCGGCTATAGTCAAGAAGACTCCTCTTCCTGAGTTCAAAACCAGCCTCAGACACTTGGTGACCCTGGGCAAGTTACTTCACCCTGTTTGCCTCAGTTTCCTCATCTGTAAAATGAGCTGGAGGAGGAAATGGCAGACCACTGTCAAGAAAACCCTGAATGGGGTCGTGAAGAGTCAGACCTGATTGACACAACTGAACAACAACAATCCATTTATGTGGCCATATTGTGCATGATAGTCATCTGTGTGGGTGTCTTACATTGTGTCTGCTCTGTTAGGGAGAGTGTCTAACCTATTCAGATTGAGGCATGACGTAAGGAAAAGCTTTCTCACGATTACAGCAATCTGAAAGTGACTGATCGTGAGGCCCTCCTCCCTGGATGGCCATTTGTCAAGGATTCCTGTTCAGGTACAAGATAATCTCAGTCTTCCCTTCCAACTCCACGATTTGGTGATTCCATAACTTGTGGTCTCTCCCAATAGATTGTGAGCTCCTTGAGAACAGGGGCTGGGTTTTGTTAATTTATTTTGCTTTTCTTTATGTTCTCCAGTGCTTAGCGTAGAGTCTGGCACTTGTTCAGTCATTTCAGTCATGTCTGACTCTTTGTGAACCTATTTGGAGTTTTCTTTGGAAGAGATACTGGAATATTTGGCCATTTCCTTCTCCAGTTCATTTTACAGATGAGGAAACTGAGGCAAACAGGGTGAAGTGACTTGCCCAGGGTCACCCAGCTAGTAAGGGTCTGAGGCTGGATTTGAACTCATGAAGATGAGTCTTCCTGACTCCAGGCTGGGTACTCTATGAACTATGTCACTACCTGGTAGCCTTCTTTGCACTTAATTAGTACTTGTTGAGTTGCCCCTAGTCACACAAATTGCAATCAGCAATTCTTACTCCCTCCACACTCTGTGGGTCAGCCAAACTAGCTTTCTTAATGCTCCTCCTGCACACTCTCTGTCTTCTTACCTTTGCATCACCTGTCTTCCAGGCCCAGGATGCTGTCCCTCCTCACCTCTTCTTCTCAGAATGTCCAGTTTCCTTCTATATTCAGCTCAAGCAACACCTTCTATAAGAGACCTTTCCTGATACCCCCTGCTGCTGGTGTCTTCTCCGGAAAATTATATCCATTTTTACAGTTTTTACACAAACATATGGACATATTGTCTGCCTCCCCCCAAGAGAATTAAGCACTTTGAAGGCAAAGACTATTTTATGTTTGTCTTTATACTAGTGTTCTATATAGAGGAGACACAATACAAGCTTGTGGATTGATTAATCCGGTGGCAATTATCCTCTGAAATCCTTTCCAGCTCTGGATCTCCAGTCCTATGATTCTATGATCCAGGGGATTGGATCCACACAGAGAATCCCACTGTGGATGATTAAGTCTCCAAAGTGGGCTTTTTGACCCTGCATTCAGCCAAGTCTGAACAGTTGAGTACTCTCAGTCCTTCCAGCAGAGGGCTTCTTCGCCCTCCCTTGGGTGTCTGTACTCTCATCTCCATCTACTCTCCCTCTCTTCCATGTCCTCCAACCAAATCGGGGAAAATTCTTTTTTTTCAATCAATCACCTCTTCTTCCTGGAGGCTGAGAGAGTTACCACAGACCTGGAAACAAATAGATAAAAATGGCCCTGATTTTTGTAAAGGGAAAGGAGGAGATGGCTTGGACCATGGAGCAGTGAACTTGGCTTTGCTCCTGGAAAAATTCTCTAATCTAATGTATTTGATTAAAGGACAGGCTTATAAACACTTAGGAAAAGGAAGTCTTGATCATTGTAAGGGTTTTCTGAAACCAATCATGCCAGACCAGCTGTGCTTTCATTTTTGAAAAGATTAAGTTTACTATTTATTGACAGCAACAATAAAAATAATTAACATTTATACAGTGCTCAGAGGTCTGCAAAGCACGTTACATAGATTATCTCATTTGGCCACAACAACCCGATGGAAGTAGGTATGATCATTATTTCCATTGTAGAGCGCTCCAACCTGAAGCACACAGAGGTTTAAATAATACTTAATAATAATATTTTTTTTAATGAATAAAAGCTTTAGCAGCTCTGTCTCTCTTTCCCCTCATCCCCTTTTCCCACTGGGGAGTTCCTTCCAGAATCTCCATTTTAAGAAAGGGTCTAGACCAGCCAGATTTTTCCACCATGGTTCAGCCTTTTCTCTTTTTCTTTTTCTCTCTTTTTTCTTTCTTCCAGCAGCAAAACCTTTCCCATTGATGAGTTTTTGGAACTCTCATTTTGAGAAAGGGCCCAGATCACCTATCCTTCATTTTTCTGACTTCATAGTCATTCCACTTTTCTTCCTCCTTTTTCGGCTCCCTGTTACTTGTCTTTCCCTGATTAGGATGGAAGTTTCTTTGTCAGAGATTGTCTTTTTTATTTTGTATTTGTAATCCTAAGACTGACATTGTAAGTGCTTGAAAATGCTTATTGATTTGACTTGTCTTGACCCTCTAAGAGGTAGGCACTGCTTAGGAATTCCTCTTCTTTTTTCAGAAGGATGGATTCATGGACTTTCAAATTTGGGGTCACTAGAGAGAAACCCTGAGGTTAGTGCTGCCCAGGCATATCCTTTCTCTTGCTAGAAGATTTGATTCTGGGATTCCACTGCTCAAGAACCAGTTGACTGGGGAATTCATCAAATTAGACATTGATAAAGTAGAATATATCTGTAGGAGAGTAACCAACATGTTCAGAGGACGGGAAACCATGTGATATGAGAATCAGTTAAAGGAACTGGGAATGTTTAACTTGAAGAGAAAGCATGTTGGGGGAGGACATTTTCAAGCAATTGAAGGGCAGTCATGTGGAAAAGAAATTAGTCTGGGTCAGTTTAACCCCAGAAGGCAGAATTAAGAACAATGACAGGAAGGCTCAAAGACAAATTTCTGTTCCACATAAGGAAAACTTTTGAACTAAGTTATCAAAAATATGATCAGAGAGTTGGAACTGGAAGGATTTGTCTGACTAAAGCCTTCTCTCCTTTCATCTCTCCATCTGTCTTGGTTCTCCCTCATCATGACCTCCAAACTCTTCCCCCTCAATACTTTTTCAGGCTGTTACCTCTGCTCTTACCTAACTATCCTTCCTTCCCAACTTTACAGTTAACCAATTCAACCCCACATTTTTCTCAATTCTTGAACTCCTTCCCACTTTGCATTATCTCCACTCATTCCTTGCCAAACCCCAGATCTGGATCATTCCTACCACCTGCCTCTTCCACATCTACTCAAATGCTGCTGAATGGAACTGGAGGGAGTAACACAACCAAGCTGATGGGCAAGCAATTTAAATTACATCACCTCGACTGGGCACTCACTGCAGCAAGGCAACCCTTTTATTTCTTCCAAATTGATTCCCTATCTCATTTTCCACATAAACCATTCCAAACTTTTTCTTTTTTCTTTAATCATCCTTCACCTCCTATTAGCAGAGAACTTCACACCTTATTTTACACTAAATAAATAAGTAAACAAATGGAGGCCCTTCTCCATGAGCTCCACCTTTCTTCTCAAAATCCCTTTACATCATTCCTGACTCCTCCTCTTCCTCCTTTCCTTTAGTTTTGGCTAAGGAGGTGGCACATCTCTTTGCCAAGGTCATCTTGTCTGCACATGCCTTTGATGCTATCTCCTCACAACTTCTCCATCGGATTGAAAGTCAACAAGCGTATGTACCTATTATGTGCTAGGAATTTTGCTAAAATTGCAACCTTAATGCAGAGTGAAATGAGCAGAACCAGGAGAACATTGTACACAGTAACAACCACATTGTATGATGACTGACCTTGACAGACTTAACCCTTCTCAGCAATGCGAGGATTTAAGACAACTCCAAAAGACTAACAATGGAAAATGCTGTCCACATCCAGAGAAAGAACTTTGGAGTCTGAATGCAGATCTCCTTTTCTTTTATTATTTTGTTTTTTCTTTCTCCTGGTTCCTCCCATTAGTTTTAACGCTTTTTTACTTCATGACTAATGTGAAAATATGTTTAATATGGATGTGTAAGTAGAACCTATATCAGATTGCACTCTGTCTTGAGGAGGAAGGAATGGTAAAATGGTAAAAACTAAAAATAAAGAAAAATAAACAAATCAAATAAAATTGCAACCTTAATCATCCTCACTCTCACTAAACTTCAGTATTTCTCTCTTTACTGGTTCCTTTCTTATTGCCTTCAAACACACCCAAGTGTCTCTCTACCTTAAAAAGCAAAACAAAACTTTAAAGAGACTATACCATCCTTTCAAGCGGTTAACTTACCCCTCTTCCCTTTCTTAACCAAATTCTTTAAAAAACGAACAAAAAAACTTAATCGCTTTCATAGTGTCTATTTCCTCTCACTCACTCTTTATGAACCCTTTGCAAACTGGTTTCTGATCTCATGGCTCAACTGAAATTACTCTCTCTAAAGTTACCTAGAATGTTTTAATTGTCAAATCTGATTTTTTCCCCCTTCTTCTTCTTGACCTGTTTGTTGTACTGGATTTTGATAACCGCCCTCTCCTCTGTTTGCTTTTTCCTCTTCTGGTTTTTGTGACTGTTCTCCTTATAACTCTCTGACCACTCCTGCTTAGTCTCCTTTTTTGGCTCCCTCATTCGTATTGTGCCCCCTAATTACGAATTTTCCCCAAGGATTTGTCCTAGGCTTTCTTCACTTCTCTTTCTGCATTCTCTCTGGGTGACTTCATTATTTCCAGTGATTTTATTTATTTTTTGAGGGAGATGACAAATAGATAGACAAATCCAGCCCTAGATTCTTCCCCTGAACTTTTTTCCATATAGTCAACTTCCTTTTGGGAATATCAAACTACATATTCCAGAAATATATCAAACACAACATGTTCAAAATGGAACCTATATGCAGACCCACCTCTTTTACAAATCTCCCTATTTTTGTCAAAGGCACCCCATTCTTCTAGTCTCCCAGATTTGTCATCTTGCCATGATACTTTTTCTCCATTGTCCTTAGTCACATCAACAAGCGTTCTTTTTCTTCCTTCACAACATCTCCCGTATCCAACCCCTTCTCTACCCTTACAGATCCATCACCTTAGTTTCAGGACATTACAGCATCTGCTTATTTTGTTCCGAGAGCCTTCTAATTTGTCTTCTGCCTCAAATCTCTTTCCACTTTAGCCCAGCCTTCACTCAGCTCCCAAAGTGACCTTCCTAAAGTACAGGTCTGATTACTGGGCTCTCACTGCTGCTAGGCAATCCTATCATGCCTGCTTTTTCAACTCAATATGTCATTTTTTGCAGTGGATTTTCTAAACCTGTTTACCCATTCTAACACCTCCTTTAACTCTCTCAGCTGAGAACACTGCCTAATATTTTACTAAAAAAATGGAGAGGGGAAATTAGGGGGCATAGTGAATAGAACACCAGCCCTGCAGTCAGGAGGACCTGAGTTCAAATGTGGCCTCAGACCCTTGACACACTCACTTGCTATGTGACCTTGGGCAAGTCACTTAACCCCAATTGCCTCGCTTCCCCCCCGCCTCAAAAAAACAAAATATAATGCTTGTTTTCTCAATGAGGGTGAGTGGGGAGGGAGGAAAGGAGAGAATATGGAACTCAAAGCTTTAAAAATGAATGCTAAAAAGTGTTTTTGCATGCAAGTGGGAAATAAGTTGTACAGGCAGTGGTATATAGAAATTAATTTTACCCTACAGGAAAATAGAGGGGAAGGGGATGGAGAAGGGGGGGTGATAGAAGGGAGGACAGACTGGGGAAAGGGGTGGATGGGGTGCACGCTATCCTGGGGTAGGGAGTGGGGAGAGATAGGGAGAAAATTTTGAATTCGAATTCTTGTGGAAGTGGATGTTGAAAACTGAAAAATAAGTAAATTATATATTTTTTAAAATGGAGGCCATTTACTGTGAACTTCCTCTTCTCCTATCAGAAGTCTTCTGCTACTATCTCCTCTTTCCTTCTTGTCTCCCAAAATGAAGTGGCCTTGTTTCTTACCAAGGCTTGTTCAAATGACTCCATTCTGTCCATCTCCTCCAAGGATGGCCTTACTCTTGTCATCCTCACTCTTTCACTTATTTTCAATCTTTCTCTCACTACTAGTTGATGCCCTATTGCCCACAAACATGCCCATGTTTCCCCTATCCTGAAAACACCCTCACTTGAGAATTCTATCCCTACAAACTAATTATCATCTTATATTTTCATATTTGCCCTTTGCAGTTAAACTCCTCAAAAAGGCAGTCTCTTATAGGTCACTCCTCCCTCCCTCCCTTTCTCTCTCTCTCCCCACCCCTTCTCTTCCTCCCTCCCTCTCTCTCCCTCCCCCTTTCTCTCCCTCTTTATTCCCTTCTCCCTCTCCCTCTTTCTCTCTCCCTCTCTCTCTCCTTTCCTCTCTCCCTCTCTCTCTCCTTCTCTTTCTCTTTTCCTCTTTCTCTCTCTCCCTCTCTCTCTCTCCCTTTCTCTGTCTCCACTTGCTTCTTAACCCCTTACAATCTGCCTTCCATCTCTTTCCGAAATTAACAATGATGTCTTAGCTGCCAAACTCAATGGCCTTTTCTCTACCCTTCTTCTCCTTGACCTCTCTCTTCAGCCTTTGACACTGCTGATCACACTCTCCTCTTTCTAGGTTTTGAGTTCATTCCTCTCTCTCCCCTGGTTCTCCTCCTATCTATGTGATTGCCCCTTCTCAGTTTCCTTTGCTGGATCCTCCTCCAGATCATGCCTTCTAAGAGTAGGTGTCTCTCAGGGTTCTGTCCTGAGTCTTCTTCTCCCTACTTGCCTTGATGATCTCATCGGCTCCTGTGGACTTAACGATATGCTCAGAATTCTCAAATCTACTTAACCTGCCTATCCTCTCTGCTGCACTCCAATCTCATATCTGCAAGTGCCTAATAGACATCTTGAACTCGATGTCCAATAGACATTTTAAACTCCACATAGCCAAAAGAACTCCTTATCTTCCCCGCCCCACCCCGCCCCAACTCTTCCCTCCCTCCACCTTCTCTATTACTGTGGAAGGCAACACTATCTTCCCAGTCTCTCAGGTTCACAACCTAGGAGTCTCCCTGAACTTCTCACCCTCTTTCCACTGATCTCCCCGCCCCATATCCATTCTCTTGCCAAGGCCTGTCAATTTCACTTTTGCACCATGTCTCCAACATGTCCCTTTCTCTCCTCTGACAATGCCCCCACTCTAGTGCAGCCCCTCTATTTTTCCAGTATATAGCTTGCTTTGTAAATATGTGTCCACATGTTTTCTCCCTTTTAGACTGTAAGCTTCTTCAGGGCAGGGACACTGTTTTCCTTCTTTTTTGGATCCCCAAATTTTAGTACAGTGATGAGCATAGGTTAAACTTTTAATATATGCTTTTTCACTGATTGATTTCCCTAGTGCCATTCACACTGTTATTTTAAAACCTATATTATGAATATGTCTTTGTGACAGCAAAATGAAATGTTTGAGCCATTTGATTCCTAGGGTACTTTTCCACTGTAACACTTCATGTTTCACAACTTCTCTCGGCTCTGACATCCTGGGTTCTAATGGCCTCCCCCAGCTCTGACATTCTGTGTTCTTAGGGCCCTCCCAGCCCTGATAATCTTATGATTTTCTTCTTCAATGTTTCTTTGATTTGGGATAGGCAGGAAAGCCCAGTTAGAACCTCGAGCCTCTAGGCCACAGCTCTTGATGTCCTGGAATTTTCCAGGAGGCTTCTCAGCCTGTGGGGAATGGCAGCTTCTGCAGTAGCTGTATCTGCTCTGTGTTCTCAGTGAAGCCACATCCTGCTCTCTGCTTTTGTTCAGCATTCTGGCAGCAGGAGATGTCAACACTTGATTCTATAAATACCCTGTCTTCAGGGCTGAGAACAGAGCTCAGCTTCCCCGGCTCTGCAGATCTGAGACAGAACCTTCTCTAATCGCCCCCTCTCCCCTCCTCCCTCTCCCCAGCACTTTCCTGGGTACAGCGCAGACTTGAAATAAAAAGCTCTGTCTGTTCTGAACAGCAGGTCCAGGCATTGCAGTTGTCAGAGATTTGACTTTGGTTGGGTATGTCTGTGCTGAGCAGCTGACCCCATTTACTGATCAGCTATGATCCAGTGAACTTAGCCTGCTCTAGTACATAGAGCACTAAGCCTGAGTCAGAAAGATGGGGGGGAGGGGATGGAGGGGTTTAGGGGGTGGTTAACTCCTGCCTCAGCTACTTCCTAGCTGTATGACCCTGGGCAAGTTGCTTAACTTCTCTGGGTCTGTACAGCCTCCTCTATCAAACGAAAAGGCTTGACTTGATGAGCTCCAGGGTCCTTTTTAGCTCTGAATCTATGATCCCATGAGCATCTGTTACGTATAAAACTTGTACTGGCTGCTTTGGAAGTGAGGGACAGGCACAAAATTATAGAAAATCACTCCTGGCCTCTGTTGTTGTTCAGCCGTTTCCGACTTTCTGTGACTCTATATTTGGGGTTTTCTTGGCAGAGATACTGGAGTGGTTTCCTCTTTCCTTCTCAAGCTGATTTTACAGATGAAGAAACTGAGGCAGGCAGAGGTTAAGTGACTTGCCCAGGGACACCTAGCTAGTAAGTGTCTGAGGTCATATTTGAACTCAGGTCTTCCTGTCTTCCAGCCCACCCCTCTATTCGCTGTGCCACGTAGCTGCCCTCACTACTTATGAACTGACCTGAATTACTTTCTCTAGACCTCAGTTTTCTTCTCCATAAAATAAAAGGGTTGAACCAACAACATTCCTATTTCTGCCATCTCACTTTATAAGGTGCCACTCAGCTCTGACATTCTCTGATCTAAAGTTCCTCTCAGCCTTGACATTCTGGGTTCTAAGGTTCCTTCTAGCTTTGATATTCCATGTTCTAAGGTCACTGCCTGCTTGGATAGTCTATGTTCTTTTAAAAAAAGTAGTATTTTATTTTTTCCCCTAGCTACATGTAAAGAAAATTTTTAGCATTCATTTTCCCAAGATTTTGAGTTCCTAATTTTTCTCCCTCCCTCCCCTCCCCTCTCCTGAAAATGGTAGGCAGTTTGATACAGTTTAGACTTTAGCTTATATAGTGCTGTCATGTAAAAAGCATTTCCATATTAGTCACAGTTGTGAAAGAAGAAACAGATCAAAAAACAAACAAACCTGAGAAAGAATAAAGTAAGTGAAAAAAATTCAATCTGCATTCAAGGCCCCTTAGTTCTTTATCTGGATATGGATGGCTTTTTCCTTTGTGAATCTTTTTGTATTTGTCTTGGATCATTGTATATTGCTGAGAAGAGCTGAGTTATTCATAACTGATAATCACAGAGTTGCTGATAAACGGTCTATGTGCTAAGGCCCCTCCTAGTTCTGATATTCTATGTTCGAAGGTTCCTCCCCAGCTCTGACATCCTGTGTTCTAAGGGCCCCCCCAGCTCTGACATCCTGTGTTCTAAGGGCCCTCCCAGCTCTGACATCCTGTGTTCTAAGGGCCCTCCCTGTTCTGGCATCCAGTGACTTGAGGACTAGTTAGAGGAAATGGGTCATAGAAAGGCATTTCCTGCAGCCCCGCCTGCTGGCTGGGTCAGACCCCTAACATCTGGGCTAGTGCTTATTAATGGCTATAGTTTCAGGCCTTTCCTACATACAGCACAACCCACATGGGAATCTGCTTCCACACTAGGGGAAGGAACCTACTCTCTGATCCATGAGATTGCATCTTAGGCATCCCGAACCAACATCCGAAGACTGAATATTTTCTTTCCTTTTAACTGTAAGGAATGGTCACCTCCCCTGTTAGTTATTTACTTGGCTTGGTGAGCATTGCTTAAGCTGATGGGACCGCAGAGCACTTATACAAGGGATTCAGTCTCTTCTGTGGGTCCCCCACTCTAGGGAAGTCAGATCCATTGATCAATTAATTAATCCTTCAATCTAGAAATATTTACTGAGCACTTATGATGCAAAAGATTCTGTCTCTGCACTCTAGGGAGTTTTTTTTTTTTTTTTACCTTGGGCAAGCTATTTCCTTTCTGAATCTCTTTCCTCATCTATATAATGAGGATAATAATATTTGCTTTTATAATAATATAGGCGAGGCATCTAGGTGGCAGTGGATAGAATGCTAGGCCTGGAGTCAGGAAGACCTGAGTTCAAATCCAACCTCAGACACTTACTAGTTATGTGACCCTGGACAAGTCACTTAGCACTATTTCTCTCAGTTTCCGTATCTGTAAAATAAACTGGAGAAGGAAATGGCAAACTACTCCAGTATCTCTGCCAAGAAAACCCCAAATAGGGTCATGAAGAGTCGAACGCAATGAAAATGACTGAACCACAACAACAATACAGCCAGTAAGTTGGGAAAGTGGAATTGCAGGATCAGAACATCGGATTTATAGCTGAAAGGGTCCTTGGAGATCATCTAGCCCAGGCGTCCTTAACCTGGGATCTCTGTACCCCCTCAGGATCTGTTAGGTAGATTTCAAGAGGTCTGTGAATTTGGGTGGGGAAAAGAATGACATCTTTATTTCAAGAGAATTGGTTTCCTTTGTGCTGCTGTGAATTTTATTTTGTGTTTTAAAGAATATTTATCTGAGAAGGTGTCTATAGGCTTCACTAGACTGAAAAAGGGGTCCATGACCCCAAAAAAGTTAAGAATCCCTTATCTAGTCCAATTCCTGCATTTCAGAGAAGAGGAAACAGGCTGAGAAGGTTCACCCAACATGGCCCACTTAGGATGCTGCCGCTGCTCAGCATTTTCTTTAGTCGCCATCTTCTCTTCTTTGTTACCAGATGGAGGTAGGCAAAGCAGGGGAGGTGGGAGTACAGGAAGGCAACAGCTTATTCAGCAATCGCTCTGAAGGATGGATGTGCTAACTTCTGTCCTACTCTGACATTGCCCATGGGCAGACTATAAATTCCAAGAGAAACCAGGTCCTGGGGCTGCTGAACCTTGATCTGGCCCATCTTATGACTCAAAGTTGGGTATTTTGACAAGAAGGGAAGCCAGAGGAGACTTTATCGTGGTGGAGAACAGAGGACAGCTCTGGGGAGACCATTCCCTTGCTCACTTTCTCTAAGTCCCCATTTTTTCATGTGCATACTTGGTGAATGTGTCACGTTTCAGACTTGTGAGTTGCCTGAATTTTTGGGCACAGAGACCAAGACAATTTTGTCACAGGGGCACATATCAGCCACATCCCAGATACTTCACTCTCCCTTTTTGTCTTAGGAGTGTCCAGATTGGAGGTTACAGGACCCTGGCAGTCAGCCGGTGTCTACAGGAGTTAGACACTAGTTCCTAGACCCTACCTTAGAAAAGAATTTGACATTCCTCATCAATTCTCCATAGAATCGAAGCACACCTGGATTCTCCCTTCTCTGCCATGGATGGAGTCTTCACAAAGTAACACTCTGACTCTTCCTCTTGGTATTTCTTACTTGTAGTGTTTGTTGAAGTGGAGGGAGAGTAGGGAAAGGAAAGAAATAAGAATTTCTATAGGACCTACTATGTGCTAGGCAAGGCCATCTCCAGTCACCCTGATCTATATCTGACCACTAGACCCAGATGGCTCCAGAGGAGAGAATGACTTTGCACAGCCCTCCCTCACTCCAATCCAATTCTCTTGCAAGTCATGACATCACCTTCCTTATGTCATGGTCTTTTTTTGAGAACAAAGGACAAGTAGCAGCCACTATGTGCTAGACACTATGCTAAGTGCTTTACCAATATTATTTCATGTTACAATCCTCACAACAACCCTGTGAGGTAGGCACTGTTCCTATCCTCATATTATAGTTAAGGAAACTGAGGCAGACAGAGAATAAATAACTTGCCCAAGGTCACATAAGTAGGAAGTGTCTGAGGTTGGATTTGAACTCAGGTCTTCAGGGTTCTGTCCTGGTGCCATCTAACTGCCTAGGTGCTATTTCTTGACCAGACCAAACTTCATGTTTGAGGTACCCTGCCAAGCCTCTAGTCCACAGTCACAACTGGACTAGACATGAGGGCCACCAAGTGCCAAAGATATGTCATTCATTTTTCTAGAAATGATTGGTGTAGATATAGGAATACAGCAGGAAGATAACGTGACAAGGCATGGCATGGACAGAAAATTGGTCCTAGAGTCTGGAAGATGTGGGTTGAGTCTTGCTTCTGTTATCTGTTGTTTTTGTTACCTTGGGCATGTTATTTTTGTCCTGAACAATTCTCTAACATGCAAAGTTTCAGAAGAGATGCCAGCTTGCAGTGGTACAGAGAGGGTGATTTTTTTCTTTTTCTTCATAATACAGTTCCCTGTGGTACATTGACCTTTAAGCTGGGGTTCTTTGCACTTTTGTGTGTGTCCTGGATCTCTGGTGAAACTCATGGATTTCTCAGAAAAACATTTTTATTTTTTCCAATTTATTTCATTTTAGTTTTCAATATTTACTTCCATAAGTTTTAAATTTTCTCCCACTCCCTCACTCCCCTCTCCCCCCTCCCTCCCCAAGATGACCTGCAATCTGATATGAACTCTACACATACATTCCTATCAAACACATTTTCACATTAGTCATATTGCATAGAAGGCTTATAATGAAGTGGAGAAACCATGAGAGAGAAACGAAACAAAACAAAATAAAACAAAAAAGAAAATAGTCTGCTTCATTCTTCATTTCAAGATGGCATTTTCCATCATGAGTCCTTTGGAATTGTTTGGTCCTTGCATTGCTGGGAAGGGCTAAGTCTATCAAAATTAGTCTTTGGACACTGTGGCTGTTTCTGTGAACAGCCTGGTTCTGCTCACTTCACTCAGCATCAGTTCATTTAAGTCTTTTCAGGATTTTCTGAAGTCTACTTGTTCACCATTTCTTATAGCACAATACTATTCCATTACAGTCATACGCCACAACTTGCTCAGCCGTTCCCCAAAGGATGGGCATCCCCTCAATTTCCAGTTCTTGGTCACCACAAAAAGAGCTGCTAGAAATATTTTTGTACACATGGGATCTTTTCCCATTTTTATAATCTCTTTGGGATACAACCCTAGAAGTGGTATTGTTGGGTCAAAAGGAAGAAAAAACCTTTTAAATACGCAGGATTACCAAAGAAAAGAATTATATTGAAATAAGGATGTAATTTCTTTCCCATCCAAGTTCACACACTCCCCTGAAATCCATCCATGCATCCTGAAGGATCCCTGGCACTCAACAAGAATACTTATGAGAGCTTGAGATGTCACTTGAACTTATTTTAAGGGAGATGTGTCATGCAGCGTTAGAGCTTACAGAAATTTGTTCTTATTTGAGAGGTAACTTTTGTTTTAAAAATGTAGAAAAAAAATTAAAAAATATATCACTAGTCATAAGACAGTGCAACAGAAAAAATTGTTCCTTCTTAGAGCTGAGTGTTTTTACTAGTTTTAACAGTGCCTTCAGAACAATTCTCATTTTAATTTAATCATTTCTATGGAGAAATGACATACGTTAATACCATAATTTATCCCCCTGTTCTTTCCCCTCTTCATTTCACATATGCTTCAGCAACCCGTAGGTATAATGGCATTCTGTTTCTTATCTGAAGGGTCCGCGGCTGAGAACCCCTGCTCTAGAATAAGAGTTACTGGGTTCAAATTCCTTCTTTGAATAATCCTAGCTGTGTGACCTTGGCTCAGTCACTTCATCTACTTGTTTCTCATCTGTAGAGTGAAAGGATTGAGCTGGACTGTATGACCTTGGGCAAATCATTTCACTGCCTGGGCCTTAGTTTCCCTATCTTTAAAATGAAGGGCTAAACTGGACAGTGTGACTTTTGAAAAGGCCCAGACCTCAATTTATCTATATCTATAAAATGGGGGAACACTAGATGATCTCTGAGGTCTCTTCCAACTCCATATCTTTGATCTTCTGGCTTTTGATAAACACTGAGTCTGGATTCCCCATATCCCTCCCCTCAAAAAAAATGGTGGATTGCATACTCCCAAGAGAACTGTGGCCTCTCAGTACCACATACCTAGTAAGAAGGAGGAATTGAGGGAATTCTTATGCATGATAACAGAATGCCTGACTGGTGAGTGGGTCTGCGTGGGAAATCAGCTGAAGAAAATGTTGTGCACGATTATAAAAACCAGAATGTTTGCCAAAATCTACTGCCTCTCCCCATCCCCCACTGACTTCCCTTTCACCATCCCCTCCCTCTGCATCAGCCATGAAACAAAACACACTGAACAGCTTGGCCTGCCTGGCTACCGGGTCAAGTTAGGAAGCAGGGTCCCAAGAGCTCAAGTTTCTGACCCCCGGAGTTGAATGAAAGGGACCTCAGAGGTCAGGAGGTCTGAGAGAGGCCCTGAGGGTTCCAGGACAAGGACAGGGTGACAAGGCCCAGATCCAGAGCTGGGAAGCCACCTCCGAGGCAGCTGAGTTCAACCCTCTTATTTTACAGAGGAAGAGACTGATGCCCCAGGAGAGGACATGATTTGCTCAAGATTATGCAGGTAGTAAGCCCCAGAGGTCATATTGCAAAGCTCCAGAGTTCTGTTGCTTCATCTTGGTGTGAAGGGCCTCCCAGGCTCTTGAAGGCTGGGACACAAGTTTGGGCAGGCCCTGGCAAACTGGAAAGGCCTTGAGTACGGACTGGGAGTCTCCAGGCCTGAGTGGCAGCCTACTTAGAAGCAGAGACCTAGAGACAGATGGTGTAGGAATAGTTGGAGTTTTATACCTAAACTCTCGAAAATCATTGACTAAAGGCAGAAAAGGGCTACAACCTATATGGCTGGATATGGCACCCACATAGTAAACAAACAAGAAAATCCACAAGTCTTCTGAAGTATTGGGGGTGGGGAGAGAGAGACAGAGAGAGAGAGAGACAGAGAGAGAGAGCAAGAGAGAGAGAGAGAGAGAGTGTGAGAAGGACAGACAGAGAGAGATGGATAGACAATGAGATAGAGAGACACACACACAGAAAGAGACACAGAGAGAGACAGACAGAGATGTAGAGATGGAGAGACAGGGAGATAGAGACAGAGAGAGACACACACACAGAGAAACAGACACACAGAGAGACAGATATTTGGAGACAGAGAGATACAGAGACAGAGAGACACACAGAGAGAAAGAGACACAGAGAGACAGGGAGATAGAGAGAGACAAAGACAGATAGAGATAGATGCAGAGACAGAGAGGAGAGAAGGAAGAGGAGAGTGGGGGAGGGAGAGAGTTGAGATAGGGGAGAGAGGATAGAAGGAGGGAGAAAGGGAGAGAGAGAGAGAGAGAGAGAGAGAGAGAGAGAGAGAGAGAGAGAGAGAGGCAATTAAAAAAAAATCTAGGATGGTAATGGGGTCTGGAGTCCATGCCATGAATATTGTTAGAAGGGACTGGGCATGTCCAGGCTAGAGAAGAGAAGACTGGGAGGAGTTTGGATGAGGATACAAGAGCATTTCAATTATTTGAAGGGCTGTCATGTGTGAGGGAGATTATCAGGTTTGTTTTGTTTGTTCCCAGATGGTGGAACCAAGAGCCACAATGAGTGGAAATGGCCAAGAGGCCAACCTCACCTTGGGGTCAGAGCAATGAATGTTTTCTGTACATGGGATGGGCTGCCTTAGATGGTGGTGGCCTCCTCATTTCTGACTTTAAGGAAATTCTCAGTAGCTCCACTTACCCAGTATGTTATAGTAGGGATGGATTCACCAAGACGGTCCCTTCTAATTTTAAAATTCTTGGTTTCTGTGAACCCATGAAAATTTCTGAGATGTTTCCATGGAAGTCTCACATAACCTGCCTCCCCTGCCCTTCTTTCCAATCTTCTATTGTCTTATATCCTCTCACCTACCTCTTCACCCCCTCCCTCCCAACCTTTACAATCCAAAACGCTGGCTTCCTTGCTGTTTCTTGACCAAGAAACTCCATCTCTTGACTGGGGCATTTTCTCTGGCTGTCTCCTATGCTTGGAATGCTCTCCCTTCTCATCTCCACCTACTGCCTTCCCTGCCTTTCTTCCAACCTCAGCTCAAATCCTGCCTTCTCCACGGAGACTTGCCCAATCTCCTCAGTTAAAAATATATCCGGTTTATCCTGTCTGACGTTTGTTTCTTTGTAGTTGTTTGCACACTGTCTCCCCATTAGCCTGTGAGCTCCGCTAGGGTAGGGACTGTCTTTTGCTATTTTTTTGTATCTGCATTTTGAAGGGAAACTGAGGCCCAGATTGGTGAAGTGACTTATCTAAGGGCAGGCAAGAGGTTGGTGAGCCGGGATTTGAACCCAGCTCCGTAGGCACTCTTTCCTACATAAGGCACCACCCTCCTCCCCTAATATAATAACATAGTAATTAATGAGAAGACACCTAGTGTTGGAATCAGAAGACATCTGTTTGAATTCCAGCTCTACCATTTGTTAGCTATGGAACTTCAGGCATATCATCTTCTCTGTCTGGGCGTCAGTTTTCTCCTCTGTAAAATGAAAGGACTGGACTAAATCAGGGACTACATCAACTTTTTGCTGTAGTCAGAAGTCTGTGGGTCTTTTCTCAGAATCATGTTTTTATAGAACTGAAGGAGATTTTAAATTTCAGTTAGAGGTTAAGGAAAGAAAGTAATGGTGGAATTTTCTCCCCATCTAAATTCACAGACCATTGCAATCTAGCCACAGACCCCTTGGTAGTCCTTGGACCTCAGGTTAAGAGCCTTTGGACTAGATGATTTCAAAGGGCCTTTGCATGTCTGAGATTCTGTGTTAAGTTAGAGCAAACTAGACTTCATGGTGAAAAATCTTTTGGAATCAGAAACTGGGTTCAGTTTGTCTCATTCTTTATGTCAACAATTGAGCAACACTACTTGGAAAACAGCTTGACCACATGCTCACTACTCAGTATGGGAAAGAGGAAGCTCTCAGTGCCCAAACATGGGGGCTGGAGGTGCTATGTAATTATTTTTAAGGTGGGGCTTTCCTTGAGAGAAATATCATGTGGTCACTTGTTTTTGACTAAGTGCCCTTCTGTGTTCTATTTGGCATAGAGAGTCTAACTCTGACACCATGAAACTGTACACACACACGCACACACACACACACACGCACACACACACACTTCGCCACAGTGGCTCCTTTCAGCCCAAAGCTGTGGGCAGAGACTGGTCAGTGACACTGCTTTCCGATGGGGGTGAGGAAGGAAATGCTTCTGCTCATGGGCTATTTCCTTCTTCTGTGTTGATGTGGAATAAAAGCCAGCATACAGAGCTTACCAAACCAAGGTGGAAGCCCAGCTTCTGAATGTCGAGCCAAGTACCCAGAATGCTTGTGAGGGAGCTCACTGATCTGCTGCTATGAGTCCCCAGACACATTAATGTCACTTTCCCTATTCGATAAACTCCTGTGGTTACCTGTCACCTCCAGGATCAAATACATAATCCCCTGTTCGGCTTTCTAAGTCTTACATAACCCCACCCCCTGCCCTTCTTTCCAGTCTTCTTTTGTCTTATATCCTCCCCCCACTTCCTCACACCCCATCCCCCACAATCCAAAATGCTGGCTTCCTTGCTGTTTCTTGGCCAAGAAATTCCATCTCCTGACTCGGGGCATTTTCTCTGGCTGTCTCCTATGCCTGGAATGCTCTCCCTTCTCATCTCCACCTCCTGCCTTCCCGGCTTTCTTCAAACTCCAGCTCAAATCTGCCTTCTGCAGGAAGCCTTGCCCAATCTCCTCGGTTAAAAATACATCCAGTTTATCCTGTCTGATGTTTGTTTGTTTTTAGCTGTTTGCACACTGTCTCCCCATGAGCTCCTCTAGGGTAGGGACTGCTATGTTTTGTATCTCGAGTCCAGTCCTACAATGCCTGGCACATTGTAGGTGCTTGTTTAATAGACACTTATTGATTGATTATGCCTTTTTCTGTGTGCCTAGTACTTAGCACAGTGCCTAGCACATAGTAAGTATTTAATAAATGTTTATTGATTGATTATACCCTCTTTTAGTGTTTCCAGTGCTCAGCAAGATGCGTGGTATATACTAGGTGCTTAATAAATGCTTACTGAGTGATTGACACAAAGAATCCTAGAGTTCCATTTCTAAAAGTTCTCCAAGGAGGCAGCTTGGTACAGGTTGGAAAAAGCTCTGATTCTGGAGTCTGAGAGCTAGGGTTTAAATTACGCCTCTGGTGTTCACTGCATGTGACCTTGGGCAAATCACTTCTCCCTGAACTTCAGTTTCCTCGTGTGCAAAATGAGGAGATTGAATCTCCCTCCCCTCCCTCCCTTCCTCTCCCCTCCCCATCCTTTCTCTTCCTTTCTCTTCTCTTCTCTTCCAACACACACTCTCTTTTGTTGGCCTCATCAGCTTTCCAGGGTGTAGTTATCACCTCTATAACAAAGATGTCCAGGTCTATGCTATGGATCCAGCCCTAGTCTCTCTTCTGTGTTCCAGTCCAGAATCACCATCTTCCTTTTGGATATCCTAAACTGGATGACCTGAAGAAACCTCCAATTCAAGATGTCCCAAACTCAACTGATTATCTTTCCCTCCAAATCCACCCCCCTTCTGAACAACTCTATTACTGTTTATGTCATCTTGCCAGTTAGCCAGACTTGCACACTCCATGTCATCCTGGATTCCTACCTCTTATCTCACTGATCCAATGCATTGATGGACCCGACATTTCTACACTCACATCTCTCCTAAGCATCCTTTTCTCTTAACTCACGTGGCTCTAGCCCTACTTGAAGTTCTTCCTTGCCTCTCTCCTGAACCACTGAAATCAATCATCTTCTAACTGCTCTGCCTGCCTCAAATCTCTTCCCATTCCAATCTATCCTTCACACCACTTCCAAAGTGATTTTTACTAAAGCACAGAGGTGACATGTTACCCCTATAATCACTATACTCCAGTTGTTCCCCATTTTCTCCATAAGAAGTCCTCTAATTGGCATTTGAGCTCTTCAAAACTGTTCCAATCTTCTTATACTTTAGACCCCATACTCTATAATCCAAAATATTACCGACTTTCTTAATGTTCCTC
This sequence comes from Notamacropus eugenii, assembly GCF_028372415.1. NCBI lineage: Eukaryota > Metazoa > Chordata > Mammalia > Diprotodontia > Macropodidae > Notamacropus > Notamacropus eugenii. Next base: position 64,380,350 of record NC_092876.1, read on the forward strand.
ATGCAAGACATTCCATCTCCCATATCCATACCTTTGCATTGGCTGGTCCTTTTACTAGGAATACTCTCCCTTTTCACCTTTGCCTCTTAATTTTCCTGACTTCCTTCAGACTCCTGGTCCCCTTAGCTACTAGTCCCTTCCCCTTGAAATTAATTCCCATCTCTTTCCTTCCTTCCTTCTTCTCTTCCTTTCTTCCTCCCTTCCTCCCTCCCTCTCTTCCTCTTTCTTTCTTTCCTTTTTTCTCTCTTTCTTTTTCTTTCTTTCCTTTCTTGGAGGCAATTGGGATTAAGTGACTTGCCCAGGGTCACATAGTTACTAAGTATCTTAGGCCTCATTTGAACTCAGGTTGTCCTGACTCCAGGGCATCTCCCATCTACTTTCTATGTATGTTGTAGGCATCTAGTGATTTGTATGTTGTCTCTTCCATCAGAATGTAACTTACTTGAGGATGGGGCTGTCTTTTGCCTTTCTTTGCATCCCCAGTCCTTAGTGCAGTGCCTGGTACATAGGAAGCACTTAATAGAAGATTGTTGACTATTGTCCTACTCTCTGTGGAAAGAAAAAACATAGTACCTAGCACATAGTAAGCATTTAATAAATGTTTTTTGATTGACTGACTGCCTGATAGCCGGGCTATTGTTTACCTGCTGAGCTTGAATTCTCATCTTAGAGGTTCCAAAGCTGAAAAGGGCTCTATCTGCTGAGTTTGACTGATGAGAAACTAGGCTTGTAAGAGAAGCAGCAATGTTCCCAAGAGAGAGTTGGGTGTTGGTGGTGAGTGGCAGGTCAAGGATCACAGCCCAGGCATTCTGAGCTCTTGCCACTGCACACCCTGCTGGCTCTTTGCTTTGGGAAAGCTTCTGTGTGGACTGCTTCCCTAACTCTGTTCACCAGAAACACATAGGCATGCCCCATAGCTCAGAATGCAGTAGCAGTTCAACTTGGGAAAATTCAAAGAAGCTCCTGGTGAGGGGGATACTGGGGACCACTGGCCCAGAGCCTTCTAGATTCACCAGGTGATTCTCACACAACTCCCACCTCTGCCACCTTTGCTTTGGCCCCCTGGGCTTGACTTTGCACTTCCATATGAAGGAGCTCTTTAGAATTTGTTTCCTGAGGTGATGCATTGGATAGAGCACTGGTCCTGAACTCAGGAGGATCTGAGTTCAAATGCATCCTCAGACACTTACTAGCTGTGTTTCCCTGGGCAACTCACGTAAACTTACTTGTCTCAGTTTCCTCAGAGGACAAATCAGTCCAGTGTCTTCGTCAAGAAAAGTTCAAGAAAAGTCCAAATGGGCTCACAGAGAGTTGGACATGAAGGAAAATGACTATCCAGCAGCAGCAGCAAAGTACTCCCTTCTGCCTCTACCCTCCCCTGCCATTAATCCCTCCCCGAGTCTGTCATCCATCCTTTTATTTCCACTTACAGAGCCACCACAGTAGCTTAGTTGTTCAAAATAAAAATAATAATAACAAGCATTTATATGGCAAATTAAGGTTTGCAAAGCATTTAACCTATTTTATCTCATCCGATCCTCTGTGTGGAAAATAAGGCTCAGAAACATCTGTGCAGTTTCACACCCAAACAAGGTCATACAGTGGCAAAGCCTAGGTTTGAGCCCAGGTTTTTGCAATTTATGCCTCCCAACCATTCAGTGACACTGCATTAGTCCCAGATACAATTCTGCCTTCAGGAAAGGAAGTCTTTTCTGGTTCCCTATAAAGCTAATGCCTTGCCTCTGTTGATATTCTCCAGTTTATCCCACTGACATCTTGTTTCTACATAGCTGCTTGGGTGTTGTCTGCTGGGTTTAGTCCAAGAGCTTCTTGAGATCAGAAATTGGCTTTTGCCTTTCTTTGTCCCCTGGGCTTAGATCAGTGTCTGGCAAGTGGTAGACACTTAACAAATGTTTGGTAACTGACTTTGAAAAACATTAAAAAGACTAATGTCCCTTTGATTTAGAGGTGCAAAGCCTGTTTTCCCTTTCTTTCATAGAGTCAGTTTAATTCTGTGGGAACATACAAAGCAAAGGAATTATAATGGACTGGGAAATAAGGAAACTGGGTTCTAGAGCTGGCTCTGCCATGCTCCAAGTAACCATTCCTGAGGACGTGAATGGGCAAGAAATGGAACATGTTAGTGAATGAGATGTCAGACCTTGAAGGCTCCTTGGAATACAGAATGTCAAAGCTGGAAGGATACTTAGAATGGCAGAACTGGAAAGAACTTTAGAACATAGATTCTCAAGGCTAAAAGAGTCCTTAAAAGGTGGAATATTGGAAGTGGAAGAATCCTTAGAATGTAGAATGTCAGAAATGGAGGGACTTCAGAACATAGAATGTTAGACATTGGTAAGTCCTTAGAAGTCTCAATTTTCTCAGTTGGTTAAATGGGGATAACATCACAATACTTGTATTATTTATCTCACAGGATTGAATAAGAATGTATAAGAAAGAATTATCTACATGACTCCTCAAGAGTTTATGACTTTATCTATGTGAATGTTCCATCTGCCTTTATGTTACCACCCTTCTCTGCCTCTGTGGATGACTTTGGGAATTCCTGTGGGCAAAAGAATCCATCGCCTGAAGCTTCCATGCTTTATTTGCTGCCTGAGAACTATTCTGATGAAGAGCAGAGCTGCTTGTTAACCTGGGGGTTGGCTGGCATTAAAAAATAGAATGGAAATGTTTAGCAGACACATGTATCAGAGTGTCTGTATGTGTGCATCTGCATGCATATTATGTATATGTATATGCATATATGCAAACACATGTATGTATGTGTGTTTGTATGTATACTTGTAAGGGTATGTGTTTGTATGTTTGCTTTTTCAAATTAATTAATTAATTTTTAGTTTTCAACATTCACTTCTATAAGATTTTGAGTTCTAAATTTTTCCCCTCTGCCTCCCCTCCCCCCTCCCCAAGATAGTGTGAAATCTGATATAGGCTCTACACATACATTCATATTAAACATATTTTCACATTAGTCATGTTGTAAAGAAGAATTAGAACTAATGTTAGGAACCATGAGAAAGAAGAAACAAATAAATAAAAGAGAGCAAATAGTATGCTGGGATCTGCATTCAGACTCCATAGCTCTTTTTCTAGATGTGGATAACATTTTCCATCATGAGTCTTTTGGAGTTGTCTTAGATCTTTGCATCACTAACAAGCGGTAAGTCTATTAAGGTCAGTCATCACACATTGTGGCTGTTACTATATACAGTGTTCTACTGGTTCTGCTCACATCACTCAGCATCAGTTCATATATGTCTTGCCAGGTTTTTCTGAAGTCTGACTGTTCGTCATTTCTTATGGAACAATAGTATGCCATTAAACTCATATACTACAACTTGTTCAGCCATTCCCCGATTGATAGGCATCCTGTCGATTTCCAGTTCTTGGCCACCACAAAAAGAGCTGCTATAAAATGTGTGTGTGTGTGTGTGTGTGTGTGTGTGTGTGAAGTATGGATCTGATGAATGCTTAAATTAGGGGATTGTAGCCCTGGATACATCAGCATTTAATGCAGATGGCTTACTGTCCTACAACCATGTCAGGATTCAAGTACTTTCCCCTCAAGAAGGCAGGATCTAGGGAAGCAGCAAAACAAGATCTGGATATGTAGAAAATGAAGCAAACCAGACTTGCTATGAAAGAGAAAAGAGCAATTGAAGGAAATATCAATAGTTCCAAACTATGTAGGTATGTCCTAATGGGCTATCTTAACTCTCTAGCTTACAAGTTTTCTGCTGGGAAGCCAGTTCCTTGAGTTTAGATCCTGAGGTTATCCGTCTTGTATGCTTCTTTCCCCAAACCAACTAAATATAGGGCTCTGTACACAACAAATGTTTGTGGAAGGAGGCATCCTCTAAAAGTGTCTACAAAATATAGGTAGTGCCAAGCCATAAAAGAGATGTTGATGAATTCACCTTTTCAGATTGCAACCCATCCCTTTAAAAGAAAATCACATGGGATTCTTGTCCATATTTTTCTGTAAATTCTTCTATGCAATTTCCTAAAGAATGTATTAGCGGGGCAGTGGCAAGTTAATCAGGACACAATTGACTAATTAATTTCCTCTGGCTCAGTTGGTAAAATTACAGACTATGAAGGAGGTTGATAACAAGGTCTTAAAGGAAGCACAAAGAAACAACCCTTTGGGGCATCTTCTTACATTTCCTATCCTTTTCCCAGGTGAAAAGTTCTTCAGTCTCGCTTGATAGAATTAGAGGTTGGACATCCATTGACTGGCTGAAGGATTGGTGACGGTGCTGATGACTTTTCCAAAAGCAAGATACATAGCTTCTAGGGAATAAATCCAGGCAAAAGATGTCTCCAAGTTAAGAAGAACAGTTAGAAGAGAGAGGACATTGAGACTCTACAGAGTTGGGGTGTGACTTGCCTTGGCCATATGTATTCCCTTTTTGTGTGCTTCTCTACTAATGTACTCTGTATTTGTGCCTACTGATGCTGTGGGTATTTGTGGGAGAATGTGTTCCAGGTTTATGGAGAGAATGTTTTATTACCACTGTCTTATGGTTACCATCTCATCTCTGATGCTTTGAATTAATTGTGCCTACTTGATGACTATTAAATGTATGTCCACTGGTGGGGGCTTATAAGTTCTAGTTTTAGGAAACTTGAACCTGGGGTAGCTACCCCTTGGGAAATCAACTTTAGAGTTCAAGCTGCAGAAAAGTAGCCCAGAAGTGTTGTTGTTTGGTGTTGTTTGACTCTTTGCAATGACATATGGGGTTTTCTTGTCAAAGATACTGGAGTGTTTTGCCATTTCCTTCTCCAACTCAACTTGTTCAGGGTCACATAGCTAGTAAGTGACTAAGGCTGGATTTGAACTCAGGTTGATGAGTCTTCCTGACTTTAGGTCCAGCACTCTCTCCAGTGTACCACCTAGCAGCATTGAAAAGATTAGCTTCTTGAGAACAGAGACTTTCATTTTTGTCTATCTTCAGAGCTTCACACACGAAAGTGTTTCTTAATGGTGGAATGACAATTGGAGACCTTTGTTTGTGTTTATGGGAATAATACTGTCATTTCAGGGACTCTTCATTTGTTATCTCTTCCTTTCTTTACCTTCACCCTTCTCCAATGCATTCTCTACTGGTAAAATAAGCTTCCTAAGGCAGTGGTCTGACTAAGTTTCTTCCTGGCTCAGTAATCTTCAGTGGCTCCCTAGTGCTTCTAGGGCAAAATACGAACTCCTAAGCAGGCATTTAAAGTCCTTTCCAGTTTGGCTCTAGCCTTTCTTCTTTAAAAAAAAGTTTTATTGATACTCCTAAAAAATAGTCCTGTCACTTCTCAGTGGCTATCTTTGCTTTTTCCCTCCCCCCACCTTCTTATGTCACTAAGATGTACAATGAAGCAAAACAAATCAATGCATTTGGCTTAACTTATGTCACATAATCTACATCCCATTTAAATTGGCCATCACCTACCTCTGTGTGTTTGCATGGGCTTACCTATATACATTCCTTAATCTTCTTGACCTCTGCAGAATTTTTATAAGAACATGTTTCAAGCTGGAAGGGATCTCAGACTTCAGCCTCTTTCATTCGTTCATTTTATTCATACAAATGAGGAAATGGAGATTCAGAAAAAGTGAAGGAACTTACCTAGTGTCACACAGGTAGTAAGTGGTACAGCTGGTACCCCAGTTCCCATCTTCTGACTCCAAACATGGTATTCTTTCTGCTGGACCTCTGCCACTCTGGACACCAGGCACTTGCTCCTCTGTCTTTTCATGCCGTTGTTCTGTCTAGGTTCTCCTTCTGTCTGCCAGGCAACTCCTTTGATGCATCACTATCCTTGACCCCCGACAGCTAGGTGGTGCAGAGGATAGAGCAGCAGTGCAGGAGTCAGGAGGACCTGAGTTCAAATCTCACCTCAGATACTTGACACTCACTAGCTGTCATGACCTTGGGCAAGTCACTTAATCCCAATTGCCTCATCCTGGGTCATCTCCAATCATCCTGATGAATATCTGGTCACTGGATTCAGATGACTCTGGAGGACAAGTGAGGCTGGTGACCTGCAGAGCCCTCCCTCACTCAAAACAAAGTCATGTGCATATCACAACATTATTTCTCTGATGGCTTGGTCTTCTTCAGCAATGAAGGATGAACACACACACACACATCCTTGACCCATTCCCTATACATGTGTGCACCTCTGTCCTGAGTCCCCTTTTCTTCTCTTTCTATATTCCTTTCTTGGTGCCTTCCTTAGTTCCCATGGGATTAATCATCACTTCTATGCTGATGACTCCCAGATGCCAATATCCAGCCTCATTATCTCTCCTGATTCAGTCTCTTATCATCAACTACCCATAGAACTGGAATTCCCTTAGGCTTCTCAAACTCCACACACCCCAAACAGAGCTCATCCTTCTCTACCAAATCTTCCTCTTCTCTCTCTTTCTAGTTTTTTGATTTCTATTGAGGATACCACCATACTTCTAGTCAACTAGGTTCACAATCTTGCCATCATCCCTGACTCTGCATTCTCTCTAACCCCCCATATCCAGCCAATTGCCAACTCTTATCTAGTCCACCTCCACACCATCTTTCAAATACCTCCCTTTCTCTCCATATACACTGTTTGCACCTTAGTTTACCTCTTACTATTACCGTAGTCTCTTTATTGATATCCCTGCCTCAGTTCCCTTCCCTCTCCTAGCCATCTTCCACATGGCTGTTAAAGTAATGACCGTGCTACTCCCTTGCTCAAAAAGGTGCAAAGCCTCCCTCTTACCTCTATGATAAAATACAGACTACATTGACATTTAAAGCCCTTTCCAACCAGGTTTCAGTTTACCTTTTCATTATTCTCCTTCATTCACTGTATTCTGACTGAACTAGCCTATTTGTTGTTCCTCATACATAATTCTTGATTTCCTGTGTCCATGTCTTTGCACATATCTGTCCCCCATATTCAGAATGCCCTTCCTCCTTACCTGTGCCTTTTAGAATCCCTCTCTTCCTTTAAAACTCTGTTCAAATGTCACCATCTACTGGATGCCTCCCCTGATTTTCTCTAGGTGCTTGTGCCCTCCCACTGGAAATGACTTCATATATAGTTAATATTTGCTTATATACATGTCGCCTCCAAAAAGAGTATAAGCTCCTTGAAGAGAGAGACTCCTCTAGCAACTGTCACTGTATCAGGGCACATGGTCTGTCCAGTGCTTCAAGCACTTGGTGAGTGAATGAACCTGGAATGAGCTCCTTCCTTGTCCTTGAATTTTTGAATCTTTAGCTTTCCCCAAGGCTCTGCCCTTTGGAGAGGCTGATTAAATTTTAGTGACACTTCCTCCCCTTAGGAGTTCTCCCTCCCTCCCAGCAGCTATCTCTGATGGGAAATGTTCCAAGTTTGGTTGATCAAGGGGCTTGGCGGTCAGAAGCTCTAGATTCCCATCCTACTTCTGCCATTACATAGACCTGGAAATGTTACCCCTACTCTCTGGACCCCCATCTATTCCTCTGTCAAAGGTGGAGGCTGAAGTAAATCATCCCTAAAGTCAATTTAACAATTCACCTCTAGCACTTGAGGTAGGTACTCCCCTGGGCCTAGAGGAAAGTTACCTGAGTGAAGTCATAGTAGGTTATGGAGCATGCTTCCGCAGTTGACTTCACTATCAGAAGGCAAAACCACATATATGTAGTAGACGGGTATGACTGGGTCTTATGACCATGAATTGGTTGTTTGTTAAATAGCTGGGTCTACTAGCTGGCCAGAAGAATGGAAGTGTGTTTGTGTATACAGTTTGTGTACAAGTTAGACCAAGAGGAAAGGAAATGGATTCACAGCCATCGGCGAATGCCTTCAATACCTCTGAGATAGTGACTCAAGAGGAAAGTGACTGCTGTCATTATGAAGCAAATCAAATATTTTGTGCCTGATAAATTCTCCTACTCACAAAGCTGAGGTAGTTTCATTTTAACCTTGTTTATTCAGAAGCTGATTTTTGGTTCTGGGGAGTATGCTGGCTTTGAATGTTTCATTAACACTGGGGATGTTTTGGTTATATAATTTGGTTGATATTTTTTTCTCAGTTCCACATTTGCACTGAAGGTGGACAATCCAGCTTACATCTTAATTTTGTAAAAAACTCCAACAAACCATGAACACGGAAGGCATACACAATAGGGAACATGTATGGCCATAGGAAAAAATAATAATATGAAGTATCATTTATATAGTACTATTATGTGCCAGGCACTGTACTGAGCACTTTATAATTATTATCTTATTTCATTCTCACAACAATCCTGCGAGAGAGGGACTTTTATTATCCCCATTTTATAGATGAAAAAACTGAGGCAAACAGACTCGAGCAGGGTCACACAGCTAGTATCTGAGGCTGAATTTGAACTTGGGTCTTCCTGACTCCAGGAACAATGGTTGGTTGTTGTGCTTCATTCTCAGAGAGGACCAAAATGACATCACCGCACTAGAGTTAAATTTCAGTGTGTCCTACCGTGGCCAATCAGACCAATTTGAGCTCGGAATGTTCTACCACAGTTTGAGCACAAAGAATCCGTGTGAACATTTGGGGTGGATTCTCTAAATTTGTGCATCTTTTGTTTCTTTTGAGCTACTCAATTCTGTTTTGCTCAAAGAGCATGGCACTTTCTTTGTGGGCATACCATGCTGAGCAGTCTTGTCTCAGTGTCTCTGTCACACAATCAATTCCAAAATTCTTGAGAGAGGTCTTGAAAGTGTCCTTGTATGGATTCTTCTGACCACTGTGTGAACACTTGCCCTGTCTGAGATCTCCACAAAATAGTCTTTTTGGCCAGTGTACATTTCAGGAACCCAAAGGGGTCAGGGCACATATATCGACACATGTATGGCCAAGGCACATGCATGGTCAGTGCAACACTCATCTTGTACGAGGTAGAATGTTTATCTATAAAAACCAAACCAAACAAACAAAACAAGTCGGGAGGCAGGGTGGTCTTTGGTGATTCTACTTTCAGCTAGGCTAGAAAATTTCAGGAAAAATCATCTGATTGTGAGTCTCTGTCCTTGAAATCTATATTGGGAATTCTGTAAAAAAACACACCAAACCAAACCTTTCAAACCTCCAGGAGCTGTATAGGGAGTTGATACAGGAGGTTAGTGATGGAGAAAATAAGGCTCAGAGAAGTGAGATGACTTGCCCAAGGTTACTTGGGGGTGGGGAGGGGAGTTTGAACCCTCTGGTCTGACTCCAAACTCACAGGGCAGTCCACAATTAGGGTTGTTGGTAGATAAATTCTGAGTTGGAAGGGACCTCTGAGGGTATTTACTTTTTTCAAGATTCTCTTTGATCAATAAGTAAATAAAGTTGGGCAAAAACAAAAAGACCAGATACAATACCTGGACCATATGCTCCCCTCAATTATGCATAAACCGCCAGGGACAAACAAACCCCTTGACTTTTGTGCTGAATTCTGTGCCCTCCAGTTGCTTTTTGGTATTCCGGGACAAGGATTACTTAGTAAGTGTCTACAATTAGTCGGCACGTGGGACATAAGATAATCGAAAAAATAATCTCTGCCTGAAGGAAATTGACCTACTGAGAGTTGTGGTACAGATAAGCCAATATGAAAGAGAGCTTAAATAGCATCGATCTCAGGAGTGCAGAGACCTAAGAGCAGAGGAGAGTGGGCAAAGTTTCTGCGGTAGATGACAGCTGAGGGGGGTCCTTTCTGTTTAATGTTCTATCTACCTGACTCTGGGCTTAATATGGATTAGTCTCTGTAATGGCAGCTGGCTTTTAATATTACCCCCATCTCTCTGACATCAAGGAAGGAGTTCTTCACCTTTTTGGTGTTGTGGGTGTAGCGGTGCATGGAATCTCTGGTTGAATTTTTAGTGTGAGCATTTATAGCTTGGGAATTGGTAAATGATACAATTTAGGTTGTTATTCCTTAACCAGATTAAGAAAACAATAGGGAAAATGTAAATGATACAGCTTAAATGTAAAAGTGTGTTGTAGATGCACATTCAGGATGCATGCTTTTCACAGGCTGTTGGGAACTATGGACCCTTTCTAAGAATAATGTTTTCAAACACATAAAATAATATGCATAATATTACAAAGGAAATAATTTATATGGAAATTGTGTTGTTCAGTTGTGTCTGACTCTCTGAGAACCCATTTTTGGGTTTTCTTGGCAGAGATATTGGAGCCATTCACAATTTCCTTCTCCAGCTTATTTTATAGACCATGAAACTGAGGCAAACAGGTTAAGTGACTTGCCCAGGATCATGTAGTTAATAAGCATCTAAGGCCAGGTTTGAACTCAAGATAAGATGAGTCTCTTCCTGATTCCAGGCCCAGTGCTCTATGTTATGTTGAAATACAGTTGTCAAAATATTTTTTAAAAGACAAGTACACATGCTTCAGGTTAAAAACTTATGATTTTGTAATCTTTCATTTGAGTAAATCAAGTAATTAAGTTCCTTGAGAGCACAGAATGTTTTTTCCTATATTTTCTTTTTTGCTCCAGGGGGTCTAGTTAATACTATGTTGGCTGTTGTCAGGAAGACCTGCTGTTTCGGACAGTAGGAGCTGTGCCATTCTGGATGAGTGACTTAATCAATTTATGACTTAGCTTCCTCTTCTGTTGAATAAGTGGGCTCATTTTCCATGGCCTCTAAGATCCCTTCCACTCTAAATCTAAGAACATATGATCAGTGAGATCCTTGTCCCTGGTAAGGTTTAATAAATATCTATAGAACTGAATTGAATTGGTTGGCCATGGTACTTGTAGTCCTTCACACTTTAGTGTGAATTGCTTTGATCAGCAGTACGATTAAGATCACTTTTAATGGGTCAGGTCAAAGAGCTAGGAGAAAGAGGAGGAGAACCAGAATCTGAGTTAGAGCCCTGTGTTGAGCAATGAACTCCGTGGTCCCTTTCTCAGTGTGGGCACGTTCTCTCTTGGGCACGTGGGTATCAGGGGAATCAAGAGGACTGCATTTTATCATACCTCCCTCTCCATGGTCAGCTCCCTCCCTGGCTGGTCTTGTGATCCAGCTTTGTGACTCTAGGGCAAGTCATTTCCTTCTCTGAGTATTAGTTTCCTCATTCATAAATAGAGGGGGACTGAACTAGAGATGACAATAGATTTAGAACAGCAAAGGACCTCAGAAGTCAATGAAGCACATATCCTTATTTTAGAGTTGAGGAAACTCTGGCTCAGAAATTTTAACTGAGTTGCCCAAGGCCACACAGACAGTCAGTAGCTGAGCTATATATATAATACCACTGGAATAGACAATGATACGATAAAATGAGTAGAATAATGTTTCACAGGATCAGTGTTGCAGAGCTGGGACATGTTATGATTTATCTAAATCAAAGTCATCATTTTGTAGAGGAAACAGACCTGGAGATTCCCAATATCATACATTGTTCCAATTGCCCAGTGTCACACAGCTCATTAGCATTCCTACTAAGATCAAGTACTCCCCCCAAACATTATAGGTACTTACATAATTTGTAATTTTCTTTTTCTTTCTATCTTATTTTCCAGTGGAATAAGATCTGAGTATTTGAGTCCTGAGCCACTTTCACTGGCAACAACTTTCTTGAATCCCTTAAGATTCTGACTAGACTCACCCAGAGTTACGTATCAATCCGTGGAACAATTCACCTAATTAAGGATGTTTCAACAATCTACTTCCTGCTTTGAACAAAGGTAACTTTGAAATAATTATCTCTGCCTAGATTTGTGAGAGACTTGTCATGGGAGAAACATTTGCTTTCTGAGCTCACATGGTAGTTAACTGTTGCCAAAATATATTTGCTGTTGTTGTTTAGCCATTTTATAGTCATTCAAACTCTTTATGACCCCATTTTGGGTTTTCTTGGCAAAGATACTGAAATGGTTTGCCTTTTTTTTTTCTTCATCTCATTTTGAAGGTGGGGAGCTGAGGCAAACAGGGTTAAGTGACTTTACCACAATGCGACTTTATCACAACTATAGTGACCCAAACCTAGTGATTATGCTCAAGCATAGTTACAGGTCTCAGAGAAAATTGTAAACCTGAACAATCATTAGGATTCTAATAAAGTTTCTTAGAAGCAAAATTATATTGGAGTGACAGAAATAACTATTTCACATATCACAGTCTTATATAGTCCTCTTAGGCTATAAAAGTTAAAGAAAAGACAGGTTTCCAATAGCATACTTCCTTCAATGTCATAAAAGTTAAAGAAATTTAATGAGTCATAATCTCATAAATCCCCTAAGGAAACAAACTTTGTCAAACATGCTCTATAGGTAATCTGAATCAGTTACAGATTAAACTCCATTTAAGGGGTTCACAAATAGGTTGAGTCAGAGACACTTGTGATTCTTCCTGTAGCTTCTCCTCTAAGGAATGTTTAAGGCCTTAAGTAAATTTTCACAACCAGCCAGTTCAACCACCTCTCAATTATTATTTAACTTTCCCTTAACATTATTATTTCATGATTCAGGTTTTGGTCAGGTGAGGTTAATATTAACTGAAGACAGGTTTTTAGTCAATAAAAATTTGCAGGAAGAATGGCCCTGAGCCTGGAATAACAGTAATTAATAAAAGGAAATAAAAAAATCCCATTACAGATCCAAGGAGAAAAAAAAGGGAAAGATTCTTGGAGATTAAAAAGAATTTCTTTCTCTTCAGGCTTTTAAGTTTAATCATATTTGGTCAAATCATCCAATACTTATTACTTCAAAGAAACATAATTCAATAAACTATTCCTATGTACCTATTTAAAGCATTGTGCTTTGCACGAGGGATGCTTAGGTTGGGAATCCATGACAAATGAAGGCTTAGCATAGTGAAGAAAGAACTAGCAAAGACTTCAGTTATCTGAAGGGCTGCCAAATAGAAGACAGAATAAATTTGCTGTTTGATCTCCAAAGGTAAAATACTTATGAGTGAAGTAAGTGGCATCACAGGTACCCAGCCTTCCCCAAGGCTTTAAGGTTTGCAAAATGCTTTACTTTGATCTTCATAATAACCCAGGGACATAAGTGCTACTATTATCTTCAGTTCACAGATGAGGAAATTGAGACACAGAGAGGTTAAGTGACTTTCCTAGGATCATACAGCCAGCAAATGTCTGAAGCAAGGTATGCATTTAGGTCTTCTTGACTTTAAATCTAACACTGTCCCTTGCTAACAATCAGAGCAGTCCCAAAGTAGAAAATGGCAGCTAGTATGAATACATAAATATGTGTGTTCATCCTTTGTTGCTGAAGACCATGCCATCAGTAAGATAATGACATGACTTGCACTTGACTTTGCCTTTTTTTTTTTTGAGTGAGTGAGGGCTGTACAGGTCACCAGTCTCACTTCTCCTCCAGAGCCATATGAATCCAGTGACCAGATATTCATCAGGATGACTGGAGATGACCCAGGATGAGGCAATTGGGGTTAAGTGACTTGCCCAAGGTCACAGAGCTAGTGAGTGTCAAGTGTCTGAGGTGAGATTTGAACTCAGGTCCTCCTGACTCCTGCACTGCTGCTCTATCCACTGCACCACCTAGCTACTCCTAAATACATAAATATAAAGCTAGTATAAATATATAAAGATACATAAATATAAAGCTAGTATAAATATATAAAGAAGTTTGTCAAATCTATAAGAAGGTGAGTCATCCCTCAACTGATAAATGTCAAAGGATATGAACAGGTAGTTTTTCGGTGAAGGCATCCAAATAATTTATAGTCATATGAAAAAATGCTCTAAGTCATTATTGATTAGAGAAATACAAATTAAAACAACCTTGAGATATTAATATTATACCTGTCAGATTGGCTAAAATGATAGAAGGGGAAAGTGACAAATGCTGGAGGGGATCAGGAAGAATTGGGATTTTAATTCATTGCGGGTGGATCTGTGAACTGGTCCAACAATTTTGGAGAGAGATTTGGAATTATGCCTAAAGAGTTATTAAACTGCACCTTATACCTTTTGACCCAGCATTCCCACTACTAGGTCTATTTCCAAAGATGATCAAGGAAAAAGGAAAATACCTATATATTCTAAAATATTTACAGCAGCTCTCTTTGTGGTGGCAAAGAACTGGAAATTGCAGGGATACCTGTTGTTGACCTGAAAACTTGGTTAAAGAAAAGGCAACAGGCTAAAGGCATACATTTTAGGATTAATTAATCAAACAATTCCCTATTAAAGAAAATGGTAACATAATGCATTATGGAGTCAGAAAAATATTCTGACTGCCTGGTACAGAAATCTTCTGGCTTATATACATTTTACCTTGAGAAAGGAACTCAGTTGGACAAATTGTAAATTTATTAAGACAAGACAATTAACAAAGTAGCGTGGGTTGGGATTTATGATCCCAAGCTGAGTTTCCTTTCTGTAGCATATATCTCTGTGACATAAGATAAGGAGAAAATCTCATCACTCTGATGGCAGGTATCCTACTGACACAGAAAAGGGTACCTTTAACACAGTTTCAATTGAAATTACAACCCAGGACATCTGTGTTTTTCCTGTTCACTAAGATGCCAGGAGAAGGGTCCGGTAAGGAAGTTACTAAGTCAGCCCATTTGCCTCACTGAGGCATTATCTGAATTTACTCTAGATAACAAAAGAGACCATTAGGTCCAGACTCCTCTTAATTCAAGCTCTGGCCCTTATTAAAGTCTAAAATTTATATTAAATATTATCACTGTCAATTGAGGAATGGCTAAACAAATTATGGTATATGTTCATGATGGAATATTACTCTGCTATAAGAAAGGATGAGCTGAATGATTTTTAGAAAAGCATAGAGAAACCTCCACAAAATAAAAAAAGAGTGAAATGAGCAGAGCCAAGAGAACATTGTATACAGTAACAAAAGTTTGAAGAACAACTTTGAGCAACCAATTCATTCTATTATAAATACCCAAATTAACCACAAAATCCAGTGAAGGAAGATGCTGTTTGCAACCAGAAAAAAAAACCTCACACACACACATACACACACACAGATTTGTGTTTAATGGTAGACATTGAAGTTTGGGGGGGAGGAAAAAGAGGGTTATATGATAACTTTGTTGTATATTTAAAAGGAATAGCAAATTGTACATAATGGATTTATAATTTCAGGGGCAATCCTCTGTTTTTCTATCCAACTTTGTTATGGAAATGTTTGTTTTATTTCTTAAGTTCAGGATAAAATAAACAAATAAAAAAACAGAAAGGAATAGCGTAGCTAGAGGTACAACGGATGAAGTGTGTAGTCTGGAAGCAGGAAGACTCATCTTCCTGAGCTGTGTGACTCTGGGCAAATCACTTGACCCTGTTTGCTTCAGTTTCCTCATCTGTAAAATGAGTTGGAGAAGCTAGTGGCAAATAACATTCAGTATCTTTGCCAAATGGGGTCATGAATAGTCAAACTTGATCGAAAAATGACCAAAACAGTAGGATGGGCTATTTCAGAGTTATGGGCTTACATATATTGCTTGAGTTTCCCCTCCCTGGGGATCCTGCTCAGACCTTATTAGACTGATTCCCTGCCATCTCTGAGATTCAGTGATTCTGTCTCCAACATCTGCACATAAAACATATTTAATAAATGTTTGCTCCCTTCCCCTTCCTTCTTCAAATCCTATGAATGGATTTAATTCTCTTTTAGCTACCTAGAGACCTTGGATCCATCTTGTGTCCAATTGAGCATTTGTTCCATTGGATAAACTTGAATCTCCCAAGACCACACAGCTGGTGAATGACAGAGAGGGAGGCAGTTTAGAGGTCATCTAGTTCCTCTCATTTTACAGAAGAAAAAGTGAGGTTAAGTGGCTTATCCAAAGTCACATAGGTGATAAGAGAAGGAAGTATCCTGCATCCTAAGACTCTAGGTTCAGGCCTATTCCTTTTGCAATACCGAGTCATTTCTATTGAGAGGGATTCTTAATTACAGGTCAGACTAAATACCCTTTGGAGGTCCCTTCCAACTCAGAATTTATCTACCAACAACCCTAATTATGGAATGCAGTATGAATTTAGAGTCAGAACAAGGGGTTCAAACTTCCTGCCCCCCGCCCCTCAGTAACCTGGGGCAAGTCATCTCACTTCTCTAGGTCTCATTTTCTCCATCATTAATATGGGGATGATACTTGGTGAACTTTTCTTATTAAATTCAGGAGAAAAGTGAGCCTGAGGAAAGAGGCAGAGGCAGCAGCTGCTAGCTCCCTCTTTGTCTCTGCCCTAAGTCTCCTTTGCAGTGGTGGGGCACATTCTGTTGCCATTCATCCATCAATCGACCAACAAATAATTGTTAAGCCCCTTTTATGAGATGGAGATACAAAAGCTAAGTGAAAAAAAAAAAGGAAACAGTCCCTGTCATCAAAGAATTTCTATAGTGGAGGGCTGTATATTTTATCTGTATTTTATGAAGTAGGCACTTCATAAATGATTTCTTATGATCATGAGGATGTTATGGCTATATACAGAATAAATACAGTCTTGGTGCAGTTTAAAGCTTTAACAGCTTAAAACTTATGGGACACTCTGTATACTATAAAATCCAAGATAGTTGTGTTTTTGGAGGGACGTGGGCACTACTAGCCAGAAAGAGAGATGCAATTTTCTGAATTTAAATTTTCATTAAAAAAAATTCTGAATTTGACACTCTAAATAAGCACATCTTCATATATAAACAAGGAGGATTATATGTGAAATTATGACTCTTCGTTACATGGTTTGCTTTTTCAAAAAAGGGCATAGAATCATTCCAAAAGGTTACTTTCAAGGCATTCCTACTTGTCTATCTCCGGGAAAAAAATTTTAAAATTACGTTACAAAAAAAAAAAAATGAACGAACCTTTAGTGCCCCTCCCATTTTCCCTGGGGGGAGGGGGAGAAAAAGAAAATTAAATCCTTGCAACAAATATATACAATGTGGCAAAACTGTCGCGTTGCACTTTTCTTGGCATTAAAAATTGCTTCAATGTTCATCTTTTCTTTTTTGGGAAGTGAGTGGGTGGGTAGGCAACATTGTTTCCACTTTCTCCATTCTCCCCACCCTCAGCCCGCTAACCCCCGAGGGGGAGAAGAAAAGACAAATACGCAGAGCCAAGACAGACAAATCCATCCAGCTGCCAAGTCCAAGAATGCACGCCTCCTTCCGCGCCCGGCGTCCATCCCCCGACCAGAGCCCCAGCGCAGCAGGGAGCCGCTGGGTCTGCCCCGCCGAGCGCCGAAGCTGCAGCCTGTGAATGACTCTTCCCGTCGTGCCCCTCAGAGGGAGCATTTCAAACTCTCAGCCACAACAACAATCCGCCCCCGCCTCCGCAGCCATAACTAGCAACAGGAGAGAGCTGCGGTCCCATTGGCTGAAAGAGGCATCGCCGCGCTCCCATTGGTCCACAGGAAAGCCTCCTTCCCATTGGTCGAGAGCGACAGCTCCGTGCGTCCATTGGCTAGCAGCACTCCAAGCCCCGCTCCGGGGCGGGGATTCCGCCATTTTGTCTGGGGTGGCGGAAGGAGGAGGTGGAAGAAGGCGGTGGCGCTGGGAAGGGTGGGAGCAGCTGGTCTTCGCGCCTCTGTTTAGTTCGGTTCGGTCTGGTCCGGTGCCGTGTGGTCCGCGCGCTCGCCCACTCGCCGTTTCTCGAGGAGGGGCCTCCGTCTCGAGGAGCTCGGAGTCGGTGAGTGGAGCCGGGGCAGCCGCCATGTTGTGTGGAGGTCGGAGTGCGCCTTTGTTGGGGGACACGCGGAGCCTGGGGCGCCTCCTTCCGGCTCCGGGGAGGGGGCGGTCTGGAAGCGCCTTGGGCGCCCTAAAGCCCCATCTGGATAGTGAGACTGGGGACCCTCCCGCCTCCGCACCTTTGCCCTTGCCGTGCCCTCTCGGCCTCTTCCCCTGCCCAGCCCACCCAATCTTATAAAGCCCGTTGCCGGGTCACCCCCTGGCTGGGCTTGATCTGCACGCGTCCCCTGGAGCGTTGAGTGTGAGTACCTTCTGCCCCTGGCTAATTATGACCACTGGGGTCCTACCTTACCTTCTGCCCCAAATCTGATTCTTATGCTAATAATCAGTTTTCTCCAATTTACCTTGATCTATTGTTTGCTATGGGTGCGCCGACCCCTGGTCTGCTATTGATGGTCCGACCTCTGGAGACCTGCTTTTGTCCTTTATAAAGTCTTGTTGATTCGGCTGATTTTACCAACTTCCGTCTCATTGGATCCACGCCCCAACCTTGGGAGACTGGAGCTGTTATTAATTAGTGGGCCCCATTTCTCTTTTTATTTTAAACAAACCATTATTTATTTTTAGCGTTTATTTTAAAATGGAGTTCCAAATTCTCCCCTTCCTGACTACCTCTCTTATCAATACCCCTTCCCCATTTTTACAGATAAAGAAACTGAGGTCAAGTGACCCCAGGGTCACAGAACTAGGAAGTATCCGAGGCTGAATTGGAATTCGGGTTTTCCATTCTTTGGGTCCAATGTTCTATTCACCGCGCTCCCAACTTGCGCAGTATTAGGCTAAATAAATGACTGGTGCCTCGGGGGAAGGCTGAGCCACCCACCCCCCAACGCCAAGGGAATGGTCCCTGGGAGCAGCCTGAGAGATCCAGGAAAATGAAGCTTCCTGGAGTTTCATAGATTATGGTGGAATTGATTTTACCCAGAGACCTGTGCAGTTTCGACTTTTGATTGAATTTGAGATTGTTATTTGTATGGAAAGTGGCCTTTACCTAACCTTTGAAAAGACCGGGGCACTTTGATAACAAAGGAAACATTTTCATAATGGAGAATGGAGTGGGATGTGGGGTCTTGCAGTTACACAGTAGCTGTAGCTTTTTGAGAGATGGTGTTATTTTGCAGGAAGTCAGTTCACATTCTCTCCCCTGGGAGAAAATGCAATTAATTAACAGACTCTTTGAAAAGTATCTGTGAGCAGTAGTGGATACACGTTGTAACAGTTTTTATTTCCATTGATCTGACTTAGTCTCACCTATCAGAGCTAGAAGGCCCGTTCCAGGTCATATTGGCCCAGCCCTATTATTTTCAGATTAAGGGAAGTAATTTGGCCAAGGTCACCCACACAGCCAGTGATGCAACGGACTCCACTGAGTCTATTTCCTGATCTCTAGAGTCGGGCGCATTTTACATTTCACGTTGCTGCTCCTTCAGAATTTGTAACATAAAATACTTCACTGTTTAAAGGCAAGTTCAGGCTTGCAAACTGAGCATCTAAAATGAATGCCCCTCTTAAAACTCAAGATAGTGGTCACCCTTCTGTGGTCTGATTGCCTTCCTTGTAATTGCTTTTTGTCTGTTTGTAGCTGGGACTTCTCCCCCCAACCTGGGTGCCGAGGAGACTCCGATGTTGAACTCAGCAGATCAGCCCATGAAAACTTCCATACTCAGACAAAGAAACAGATCTGGCAGAAAACAACACTTGTTATCCTGGGCCTGGCAGCAAGGAAGAAGACAAGTGGTGGAAATCTTACAGTCTGCAAAGCAGACAGAAAGGTATGAAGGGAAAGCATGAAGCCAACCTGTGTTGAGGTGGGCTCAGTAATTCTATGTTAGCTTGGTTTTGAATTGAAGAAAGGATTGAGCCTTTGTAAAGACATTGTTTAAACTTTAAGTATGCGGAAAATAAATTTTTTTGAGATCTGATATCAGAACAGGCTTCTTGAACTTAGGAATTTAGGTAGCTGATAACTTTAAAGTGGGGCAGCTAGGTGGTGCAGTGGATAGAGTATCAGTGCAGGAGTCAGGAGGACCTGAGTTCAAATCTCACCTCAGACACTTGACACTCACTAGCTGTGTGACCTTAACCCCACTTGCTTCATCCTGAGTCATGTCCAATCATCCTGATGAATATCTGGTCCCTGGATTTAGAAGACACTTTGGAGGAGAAGTGAGGCTGGTGACCTGCACAGCCCTCCCTCACTCAAAACAAAGTCAAGTGCAAGTCATGTCATTACTTCTCTCTGATAGCATGGTCTTTGTCAATGAAGGATGAACACACACACACACACACACACACACACACACACACACACACAACTTTAAAGTACATGCAAAATTGGTGATTTTTTTAAAACTTTAATTCTTTGTGACCTTTTTGAATGACCTGTTGTCTGCACTTTTTCTTCCTTGCTTTTTTCAAGGTGACATAGAAGCTGGAGATGGGTGGTGGAGAGAGATTCAACATTCCAGTTTCCCAGTCTAGAAATGTTAGTAAGAACCAGCAACAGCAGCTTAATAGGCAAAAGAACAAGGCTCAGAATTCCCAGATGAAGAATGTTCATAAGAAGAAAGAAAGAGGACATTCCTGTAATTCACCTGCAGTTGCATGGCAAGCTGTACAAAGTGGGAAGAATGGGCATTTCCCAAATAATCAAAACTGGAATTCCAGCTTAGGGAGTTCCACTTTATTTTTGAAATCCCAAACTAATCAGAACTATGCTGGAGCCAAATTTAGTGAGCCCCCATCACCAAGTGTTCTGCCTAAACCTCCCAGCCACTGGGTTCCAGTTTCCTTGAATCCTTCTGATAAAGAAATAATGACCTTTCAACTGAAAACCTTACTTAAAGTCCAGCTGTGATGTGAGATAATCAGATTACTGGTATTTAAATGTTCAAGGTTTCAGGTATTGGAGAGGAACAAATTAGTATTTGTTCCTAAACACAAAAACTAAATGGCTAGAGAATTTGTCTTTCATTTGTATAGAGCGGGTGGCAACTGTGGGTAATACTTGATGTAAAATTTCATCATGCTTGTGTGTGTGTGTGTGTGCGTGTGTGTGTGTGTGTGTGTGTGTGTGTGTGTGTGTGTGTGTGTGTGTGTGTGTGTGTGTGTGTTTGTGAGGGAGCGCTTGCATCGCCTCTGACTAAGGAGATATATGGCAGCATTACTTGGTAGTTTGAAATCAGTTACTTAGAGTATTTGGGCTTGATGTCAACTGTTCTTTTTGAATAGCAGCTCTTCCAAGTTTTGAACTTGAAATCATGGTTTAAATTGTAAAGGGGGATTTGTGGTATAGACTCATGGGCTTTTCTTAATTAGGGAAAGAAATTTTTGTATTATGTTTCTAGGCAAAAATAATAGTTCAGTGAACATTTATTGTGAGACAACAATAGACTTGTTATTTTTAGAAAATAAGCTAAAACCATTTCTGTTTCACTTTGGCTGGGATAAACGACTGGTTGAATACCAGCCATTTGTAACGGAATAGCAAACTGTACTGCCAAATCATATGTGAGCTTTCTGGAATAATGGTGTATGATAGGAATCCTTCCTTGGCAATGAACGAATTAAGGTTGGATTAATGTTTAAGGCTGCACATGGAGAGGGATGCTAGTCAACAAGGTGATGCTGGAATCAAAGGGACTTGTGGTTGATGATGGCATACAGAGGAAGGATTGAGGTTGAGTAGGGCAGAGAACATTGTCCTATTACCTGCCTCATCCCTCGGGGGTAACTGACTTTTGTAGAGGAGATATGCCAGATTTTCTAGGATACCCATTCTTTCTCAGTTGCTCGTGGTCAGGAACTACATGGGGCATGCCCTCAGGTACACACATAGGGACAGACAAAAGTATTGTTTTTTTTGTCAGGAGAATGTACCAAAAGCTTCTTAAAGATATTATAATCTTTATTCAATATTTGGCATCTTTTGAACAGTTTTCAAAATGAAAACTGTTGAAAAAAGGCACTGAGAAAAAGGCTGACAAAATTGGTATGGCCTCAAATAGGAGAATTCTCTGAGAATTTTAAAGTAGGGTAAGGTTGTAAATGACCTAGGAAAGAGAGAGCCATGTAAATAAATGTAAATCTTGTAGCATATGTAAAATTTTGCTGACATATTCTTCGAAGAGTATTTTTAATACAAAATTGCTGAATGTAAGGCAGACCATGGACCGAACTAAGACATGGCCTGATTTTAAAGGGATCAAAATATTTTTTTTAAAAGAAGCAGCATCCTTGCCCTAAGTTGCTTGCCAGTGCACATACATGTTAGATTGAGTTCTGAACTGTATTGCAAGAGACTTTTAACTTAGGACTATTAGGAAAAAACTAGAACT
This sequence comes from Notamacropus eugenii, assembly GCF_028372415.1. Taxonomy (NCBI): domain Eukaryota; kingdom Metazoa; phylum Chordata; class Mammalia; order Diprotodontia; family Macropodidae; genus Notamacropus; species Notamacropus eugenii. The sequence continues at coordinate 64,402,419 of NC_092876.1, forward strand.
GTGAAAGCTGCTGAGACTCAGTAGTGCTCTTATTTTGAACACAAAGGGATGTTGGATAAGAATACTATTAAAACAGGCCTAATTATTTTTTCAAAAAACCAAAAAAAAAAAAAGAGTCAACAATTAGATGATTTTAATTGAATGACAATCTTTTGCCAAAGGGTCCCTTCTCAAACAGAAAACAAGGTACTTCCTTTGGCTTTTTCCCATCAATGCGTCAAACTAAAGACTATTTACAAGATGATGGACTTTTTAAAGAAATGCAGGTGCTGTTATTTTTTAAGATTATGCAGTTACGATCCATATGAGCATTGATTTTTTAAAAACTCCAAATAGTAACCTAACAATGAATAAAGGGGAAAAAATTAGTATTTTAAAGCAGTAACTTGTCTAAGAAAATGTCTATACAAAAAAATGGCAGCTCCCTCCATGTTTACAGTTTTCTTTATAAAACTGGCATATGAATTGCATTTAAACTTTTCTCAATGGAAAAATATCTTAAGAACAGGTGTCCAAATAAATTTGGTGTTTAATCAACTTTTGTGAAATACTTATACGTATATGAATTTGAAACAAAACTGAAAATAAAACAATTCCTCCCCCAATGGCTTGGTTTCCTGTTTTTAAAAGTTGCTTAAATGTGCCAGACATGTGATAGCTTATTCTCAGTATTGATAGAAACACCACTGTTGGGGGTGGGGGTAAGAAAAGTTTAGGTAAGCAGTCCTCAAGTCACTTGAAGGCTAGCGGAGTTCACAAGCTGATCATCCCAGAGTGAGTGAAAATAGCCAACAACTTGAAATCAGCACGTAGACAGGTTCTTGCCTTTGTGAACTTGTTTCTGAAAAAGGAATGGGACAGGTCAGTCCATTCCTAAATTTTATGAAAGCCTGGCTTAGGTGTGACTGGCTTGGGAAGGTCAGAGAAGCTCCCTAGGTGTCTGGGCTACATCTCAAAAAAGTTATCCCTTGCAAATGAGTTCTGAATTACATTACCTGCTGGGGCAGATGGGGAGGTCATACTGTAAACAATCTAAGTGTAAAGAATGAAGGAGGATGCTTTGCAAGCCTGCAGCCAGGTTCTACCACCTCTCCATGGGGTACTGGGACAAAGACAGGAAATTCTCAGTCTTTCCTAGGGACTATCTTGCCTTGTGTTCCCAGTGCTTGGCAAGTGTGGTGCTATTGCTTGGTTAGTTTGACCTCAGCTATGTGCTGTAACTGTGAGACTCAAGGCCTTGTTTGCACTAAGCAAAAAGCTTGGGAGGTGGCTGAATATTTATTCCAAAAGCTTCTGAACTGACCAATTAAAGGTTAAGACAAGCCAGATTCTAGTCATTTTCCACTTTTGCTACCATTTTAATGTCACTCCAGTACCTCCTGTAAAAAATTTGAACTGGCATAAAGGATGGAATAGAAGGGTAGCGGTAAATGTTACAAAATTGTTCCCCCCCAAATAAAATAGCTTGAAGTAACAAGCCTGGCCTAGGGGGAAACCCTGGGAACCCGTTGGAAGACCTGGCTTCCAGCCTTGGTTCTGCTGACTTAGTTGTGTATCCTTGGTAAAGTTCCATCCCTTCGCTGAAATTTGGTTACGTTCAGTTGGCTCTGATGTCTTCCACAGCTAACAGACCTTACTGCTAGGAATTCCAAGGGAAAAAGGGTAGTAGAACCAGTCCAATGGAGAAAAATACTGAGATAGTCTTTGTGATGGGGGAGGCAGTGTAGTGCAGTGAGAATGGCTTGGGAATCACACCAAGTGTCAGAATTGGGAGACACCTCAGGGGTCACTAGCCAACCTCCAGTTTATGCAATGTTTCCAACAAGTGGTCAGGCTTCACTATCCAGCAGAGTAGGCTGACCTGGAAGCTCTCAAGTTCACTAGAGGTATTCCTGCAGAAGCTGGAGGATTCTTTATTGAGAATGTGGTAAAGGAGATTTTTGCTTAGGTTACCAGTTGAATTGGGCAGTTTACGTTCCTACAAGTGCTTTAAAGTTTCCAAAACATTTGGCACACACATTACCCAATTTGATCCTCATGGCAGCCGTTTTGAGGTGTAGGGTATGTATTTGGTGTTTCTTCCACTTTATAAACTGAAGTTTTCAGTGATTTGTTAAGTCACAGCTCTTGCCTCCAAATCCAGGACTTGTTCCATGACAACACTGCCCTTCCAAGATGACCTGGCAGCCTCTTTCCACTTTTGATTCTTTATGGACATGTGAAATCATGAATAAAAGACCTGAACCTCTCACCACTCCCTGCTTTACAGTCTTCAATGTATATACCATTTGGGATAAAACACAGCCCGAGCCTGGTCGCAGCTAAGGCCCTACATACAGTTCACCTCTCATCCATCTTTTCCCTCCAGAATTTGCACTCCTGCCAAACTGGTCTACTATTGGCAGATTCCCTTACAAAGAAACCTGTTTGCAAGGGAGCTCCAGCTCCACCTTTTGGGATTCCTGGTATCCAGCTAGCTTAGCTGTTATTTCCAAAAAAATATTTCCTAGTTACTTTCCTGTTAAGTGCTGCTTATTCCCCCCACCCCTCAGTTTTCATGGTTTGGCCAAACTGCCAAAATGGACTCCTCCCACTGGAGCAATCCAAGAAAAAGCAGTCTCTTTAGATGGTACATGGAGAAGTGAGACTCAAAATAGCTTGAGCACTGTGGGCCTGGGGAGCATTAGGGCTGTCACACTGATGAGACACTAATATCATCCCTCTAAGGACCCAGTGTGAGAAGTAACCCCACCTTAGTGAAGCCAAGAGGGGTCAACATGATTGGGAGTCAGAGTAAAATAGAGCATCTGCAGATTGTCTTTGTATCCACATTGGGCAGGATACCTTTGTGCAGAACATGCAAGTATCCCCTCATGGGAAAAACAAGAACCAAACTGGGAAATGACCTATGTGCCTGGCAATGAGAGGAGAGAGCCACACAAAGCCCCAGAACTTGAAACTTCTTGCTGGGGTGGTCATATGGACTGTTAAGAGGTAGGTCCCTTTAAGTTGGGGTGGGAGGTATCTGACTTACTGCTCAGACACTTCATCCTTCAGTTCTGTGTTTAGATGCCTCATTAGGTAGAGTACATGGCAAATATTCCAGTTCCCAGGTTCCAGTCTGGGTAATGATAATGACCCAGATAAGTGAAAGACACCCCTCCCAGCACCCCCAAAGTGTAATTTGGTTGTCCATGTGAAGGAGGGAATGTCTGACCCACAGGCTACTGTACTATTCCCAGTGCCTAGGGTATACATATGCACATGAGTAGGTGCCCAAGGATTGTGGGTTCAGCTAAGGCACACTGTTCTCACCATACCAGACACTTCCCCAAGGCTTTTTATAAACTTCAAACAGTAAAAATACTCTCAAGTGCTCATTGCTGTTCAGTTTACTCTTTATTCTCAGACTTTCAGAAGTCCTCCTTATGGTCTGCCAGGTGGGAGATTCTTTGGGCAGGAGTGATTGGAGCAATATTACCCTCCATGAGGATGAAACCAAGAGCCAAATCAAGTCTCAGGCCACATGTCTTCTACTCCTGAGAAAATGTAAGAGAAATCATGGAATCTTCTCTACAGCACTTTGCAAACAGGATTGAGGCAGAAAAAAATAACAATACAAAAGTCAGCAAAAACAAGACCGCCAAAGCTTTAGTTCCTGCGCCCTTTTGTTTCAAGAGTTATTTAATGCAACAAAGAAAATTGTTGTGACTTGGTTTGGATCTCTATCAATCTGCAGCTGTGGTCTGGTGTCAAGAACGTTGGGCTGGGGCTCAGAAGGGGCCCGAGTCTGAATCCTGCTTCCAATATTTACTAGCTGTGATCCTGGGAAAGTCCTGTTTCTTGGTTTGTAACATGAGGCTAAGAGGCGCATTACCTATTTGCACAGGGTTGTTGTGGAGCAAACACTTTGTAAGTTTTAAAGTTATACAGATTTTTGAGGTGAGGTTAGCTCACAAAACTGCCAAGGTGTAATTAGGACAGGGTGACTGGGTTTTGCACCAGGATGCCTCATACTTGAGCATATATGTACCTAATCCCTCACTAAGGATTTGTAGTGTCTTTGGGTTTCAGGCCCTGTCCCAGGCTCACTCTTTTCTGTTTGCTGCCTTTGCCTAGTATAAGCATACTTATACTTTTGCCCCTTCAAGTGTGGAAGGGCCGTTCCACAACGGTCGTCTCATTCACCTGTTGCCACTCTGTCTTCTTCCTGAGGCCACCCAGTGTGACTGCTGCTGTCCTCAGCACCCTCTGGTTTCTTCTACACTTCACCCCCAGAATTTGCACTACATCTGACTGGCCTGGATTATTCTATGCACTGCACTTTGCTGCCCCCTATTTTGACACAGGCACCAGAATTCATTCATAATATAGCCCTAGGGGTAGCTACAGGCCAGTGAAAAATACTGGTCTTGGGGGTCAGGAAGACAAGTAAAATTCTACCTCCTGACAAGCTGTATACATGGATAAGTTACTTACCTGTCAGAGCCTTAGTTTCCCCATTTATAAAAAGAGGATATTTACATTATCTATCTAGGGTTGTAGTAAGGAAAAATACTTTAAAAATACTTAAGTATTAAAGTTAGTAACATTCATAGACTTTTTTGAGGTATTGAATAAAGACATTGTCTTATTGATTAAACCAATCACTAACAGAGTATGCAATCTCTACCCCTAAACCTTTCCACACAATTAGAAGATGATCAGTTTAAATGTATAGAAACCTAAGATTTCTCTGGATCCATCTCTTATCATGTGACAATCTACAAATCCTTTTCCTTCTGAATGTCTTCTCACCTGTACTGTCCTGCCTCATAGGAATGTCAAAAGGAAAGCAGCGCACTATTATTTCTGACATTATTTTGAAGGGTATTAAAAGAAATCCTAGGGGATACATACTGTAATCCTATACATGAATTTTGGAATCAGGGCACCTGAATTTGAACCCCAAATGCATTCTTTACTATATGATCTTGGAGATGTAATTTGAACCTGTGGTCCTGTTTGTCACATCTGTGAAATGAGGGATATCAACTTATCCAAGTCTCTTTCAGATTTAATTCCTCTGAAAAGGGCAGAAGAAAACAGAATTCACAGCTAAGTCGTACTCATCCCACCACTAGGAGACACAGTACAAGGCTATAACCCTCCAGCTCTTCCCCTTTTTATCAAGTCCTGTATATCAAGTGGGGATAGATACAAATTGCTCTGCTGCTGAAGTCAGGAAAGGAGCACAGGAAATATATCTGGACTATTCTGGGTCACTTTTTTTGTTCAGAGACACAGGAATTCACATTTGACAGCGTGTGGCTTTTAAAGTCAACCACATCTGAACCTTACTACATTACTACTTAGTTGTTGCTAGGAGGAACTACGGACCTATATATCAAAGTCGCTAATAACATTAATTTTATTGGCTCTGTAAGAATGAAGCTGATTTGCTAACACTTAGCTATAGCTTTCTTCTGTATCTTACATGCTACAAAGTTATTCAGTTTATTTAAAACAAAACAAAAAAACCCTCAATTCTCATGAAAAAGGGTGACAGTAGATAGAATGCTAGCCTGGGAACCCGAACACTTGGGACCCAAATGCCAGTTCGGCCATTCTAACTGGGCCTCAGTCTCCTCAACTATAAAAGTAAAAACCCTGCCTTGCTTGCATCAGCGGTTCCCAAGTTGTGAAGCATGGAAACACATTACTTGATCTTCTTGATTACAACAACTCCATACAATAAAAGAAACATTTTACACCATTTCTTACACAAGTGCATTGCCATTTTCCCTGGTAATACAGATGCACTGATTAATAAGATACAAGTTACTGAATTAATAGTAGCTTTAGGTTGTGATATATTTTCTCCATCACCAAATTCCACAGTACAACTGCTAACAAATAGGGTGCTGTAAAGTTTTTCTTGATATTAAGTAGCCTTTATTTTGTAAAAGGTTGGGACTATTAAATTATCTCCTCTGGTTGAAAATGTTTATGATTCCAAGTGGCTGAAGTTTTCTCTCCAAAATAATCATTCCTTATTTTAGCTTTAATAAAACAAGAAAACTACTCAAAGTCAAATACTCCACTGCCTCTACCACTTTCTATAGGAGGTGACAGGAAAGCTCAAGCAACATGGATTCCCAACTTAAAACTGAATTTAACCAACTGGTAAATGACTAACATTCTAACAACTTTTAAGTTTGCCTTTGTTTTCAAGAGTGTGGGTGGAGCTATACTTAAGAAGGAAGTGCATGACAATGGAATGTGTGAACAGAATAGTTTTCAGGAGATCCCAGATGATGACACCCAGCCTCAGAACAGAGGAAACCAAATTTCTGGTATGTTGTACTATAGAACTTAGTACTTATTTATCACCAAGTGCGTCTTCTCTACAAAGATATATATGTAAATATTACTAAATTAGCACTCAAGTGTAGAACACCACTTCATCAAAGAGTATTTTCAATTCTAGGAAATAATCAGCAGGAGTATTAGCCCTGCCTCACAATGATGACTAGTTCAATTAAATTCAATTCTAAGCAAAGTACCCAGATGTTTCTCTCAAGGCTTCTTTGTTAAAAAAAAAAAAAAGATATTTGTTATTTTGGAAGAAAGTCAGATGTTCTAAAAGGGAGGGCCCAGCCATTCCAACCCATTATCTGATACAGTTTACTAGAAGGACCAGAAGGAGCAATAATCTGATGGACTTTCCAAGGCAGAGAGGACCAATAGGGGTGACAAATTTCAAAGGGAAGAGGATCAAGACTTACTTTCAATGACAAGGTTTGCTCTACTTTTATTTGGAGAACGGTATGTCTGATAATGGGAGAACACAGTCCTGATAAAATAATGAAGCCATGGTGAATGAGAAGCAGGATGGGGAGGAGAGTGGAAGGCACGCTGGACTAAAAGGCCATGCCTTCTCTTGTCCAGCTCTTGTCACTTACTTAGCTGTGTGACTGTGCAACTGATCAATCACTTCTCAGGGCCTGTTTTCCTTTTATGTAAAAGGAGTCACTTCACTAGCATGGTTTTTAGCTCCTTTCCAGATCTAACAAGTGGCAACAAAGTGACTTGAGAAGACAATGTGTATTCATGGAATAACTATGAAATACACTGTTGCTTAAGGTAATGTCAAGGTACCAATCAAGAGATGTATCCTTTTTAGTCTGTCACATTGAAAATCAAAAGTAGCTATGGTTAACAGACACTCATTACCAAGCCCATTTCACCATGGAATGATATTTAAAAAGAAGCTTCTATTACAGAATCATGGCTTAAAACTGTAATAATTCCAGTTGGTCATGATGTCCTTCATTTTGTTTTTATTATAGCATGTTTGCTTAATTTACAGCAAGCAGAAAATAAGCTGGGTCTTTTTGTTTTGATCCAAACATTGATGTTTTTAAAGGTTGTACACAATATTTGTTAAAAAGAACATATAAAAATACCTTTTTAGAAGCTTCTATAAGAAAGAAAATACAAAGTTTAACCCCACAACTTTCCTCTTTGCTAGAACTGCCAGCTACTGCTACAGTTTTAAATAGTCTTTTTTGTTGTTTTGAAACTATACATCCAGGAAAGTCTACAAAATTAAAGAAACGTGCATATAAATGATTGCATAGCAGAACATGAACATTAACTGCAAACAGTAAAGAAATAAAAGTTAGAAAGACTATCAAATATACAAAGGTTCTAGAATCAATCCCTTAAGTATGTTCCACAAATAATATTTTAAAACCATCGTTTGTTTGTTTTTTTACAGGCCTGGCCTAGATAACTAAAACCAAGATAGAATATTAAGAAGGTCTCTAAAAGGAAACTTTTCCCCACCAACATCTCTATGCTTATATTTAACAAGTGCTGTACTGATGCTAGCTCTTGTACTGAAATGAGGTTGGACCTTGTCAAAAGCGACTTTTGTTTGAAAAAATAAAAACAAAAACAAAACGACTTGTCTTTCAGAGAAATACTTGACATCATATGATGGTCTGGTACCATGTTCACATTTGTTTATAGTTGAGTACTGCACTTAAGATCAACTAAAAACCTGGAGATGCAGCTCTTGCTTACACCTAAAGCCTCCCTTGCCTCTAATTATTTTCCATTTTATGGCACCGAAATAACATTCGGTCTTAGGGGTGTTATCAGTGAAACTTGTCTCACTAAATAAACTGAAGTATAAAGAGGAAAGCCTCCCTCAGGAAGGGGTGGGCAGATTCTGATACAAATGAACACAACAAATGAATGTCATTGGCATCAAAATTGAGTTCTTAAACACTATGCACACACACACACATACATACACACACAAAACCTACTTTGAAACAACTTCCTTGCCTCTAACAGCAGTAAGAAAACTAAGCAATTTTATGATTAACAGCTCTCTAAAATTCAGAATAGCTACAAAAACAGCACACATTTTTCCTAAAAATATTTCTGCTATTATGACCTCAAATTTTAGCTAACATTACAGATGTTTTCATTTTTCAAAATATTCAGAAACCAGGCAAAAGTAGTTTCTGCTCTAGTCCAAAAGACATCACTCAAGCTCCCTGAAGACTCCCCCACCTGTCTCCTCTTCTGTGGGTACCATCTACCTGACATGGTTCAGTTGACAAGAAACTTTAACACCACATGCTCCATGTACTGATGAATGTTACAGCCACAGAAGTGTGAAAAACACACCTTTTCCCCTACCCCCAGGTCCACTGTAAACCTGAAATGCCATAGCAGTCAGTGTTATACTGTGGTTAGTTTTCCATTTTGTTTCACAACGTTTTAAGGAACAACCACCTAAACTTTCTAGTTTAAAACAGCTGTTCTGTCAAATTGATACCATTTTTGCTTCATGGATATGAACTTTATTTCTAATAGGACAATGTTGCAAATTATGGTCAACTAACAGCTTTTTACCAATATTTCAAGCATAAAAAAAGAGAATCTTTACAAAAATATACAGAGACACCACAATCAAATTGGTAGCTGCCCATGACATTTAACAAACTGGACTCTTAAGAGTGGCTTCTCAACAGTATATCATTTTAATTATAATAACCATTGTCTGCTACAGGGAAAACTGACAAAAGTAAAAGTTTTTTTTGGGGGGGCTTTTTTTTTGTCTTTTTTTAAAGCACTGTTGCAACATTGTGTTCCTGATAATTTAGTAAACTGAACTATGTAAATGAATGATACATGCCTAAAAACAATATGATTATGCTGTTAGTGGCCACTGGACTTTGGACTAGTCCAGGACCTCGATCTAGATTTTGACCTAGACCTAGACTGTGATCTTGACTGGGATTTGGATCTGGCTGGTTCTTTTTTCCTTGATTCCTTTTCGTATCTTGAGCCTGACTTATAATGTGTTTTGGAATCTGTTTTAGAAGTGCCTCTAGTTTTGGTGTGAGATGCAGACCTAGAACGTGACTTAGCCTTCATTTCTTTCTTGGGCTGGGACTTGGATCGTGATCTTGAATTGGATTTAGACCTCGAAAAAGACCGGTTTCGGTGTTTGAATCTTTCAAAAAAGAGGAGACATTAGATTAGCGTAAAAACACGGTTTCCTCCTAAATCTGATATTTATCATTCTTAGAGTAAATAATTTCCCCTGACATTGATTCATTATGTCTGCATTGTAATAGATCAGAACAAAACTAATTACCTATCATTGTCTGAATGGCTTCTGCTACGGCGTGGTCTTCCAGTAGGTCTACTGCTAAAAGGCACATCAGAAAAAGTAAAGAATGAGAAATGTCTACTTATGTAGATGATTAAAATACTGGCTTAAAAAAAGATATGCACTTAGAGCCAAATCATTATTTTAATGTCAATGAATCATGCAATATATGATAGTTCCTACATGTGGTTACAAGTAGAGTATACAAAAAATTCAGAGTATTTTAAAAACTCTTAACAGCCAAATAGTAAATGTGCTTTTGTTTTCCAATCAACTGCTATACAGTTAAAAACCACACATCAAACTTACTTTCTAGGACTATAAGATCTTCTGTAGTTGTAATCAAAAGAACGACTCCTAGACCTCCTCCTTTCGTAACTTCGGCTTCTGGATCGCCTATATCTGTCATAGTCATCATAGCGAGAAGAGCTGTATACATTTCTCCCTTCCTTGGCTTTCATTTGATTTGGTGCTGTGAAAAAAAGTTTTGTATTTAATGTCTCAAGTGATCACTTTCAAATTTTCATTATAAACAACCAGTGCTTTTTCATCTTTTTAATACCAATACTCAATATTTTTTTTTGCTACAAATGTGGTAGATGTGAAAACTACCTGAAAACAACCTAAGTAAAAGGTAGGTTTTAATTGTTTTACTTTCCAAAGCAGAGTAGAAAGTTGGCAATGCAAGACAGCTCTCTAAGACTATAGCTTACAAAGAACGTGCTAACCTTGCATTGTTAGAGGAAATGTCTTCACTGGGGAGTTTTCTATACTAAAGAAATCAGTGACCCATTCGCTATCCTTAGATAATTTTTCCCACAACTTTGTAATTTCAAAAATCCCAATTCCTTTCAGCTGCTTCCGCATATAGCCTGGATACGCTGTTGTTCAAGGTGAGACAATGACTTTCCCCAAAACACGAAGGAGGTAACTTCACTGCCCAAAATGATACAATATGTATAGCAGAGTGGAAAATGGTCAGATGCAGAGAGAGGGGGTGTGTGTGTGTCTGTGTGTGTTCGTGTCTCTGTCCATGTCTCTGTGTGTGTGTCATTTAGCAAAAATGTGCCATGCCTACGAAAACTGATGCCACCGAATTTTGGCCCTGAGTAATTAATGCTATACAGAATGCACTAGTTTCATTCTATCTACTTTACCATATGCTATGATTCAATCTTTTTTTTACAGTATGGAAAAATATTTACATAATCTCTGAGGTTGAAATTCAAAGCTTACTAAATATAACTACAAAAGATTTTTCTATTGGTTCCAAATATCAAGCAGTCTAAGAAAACATTTGTGGAATGAAGGAATCTCAGAATACAATAAATATATTTAGAAATGACTTCTCAAAAAGTTGTGTAGAGTCACACTTACTTTTGCGATCCCCTTGTGCAAACTGGATTTCAATCTGACGTCCACAAATCCATTTTCGGTCCAAATTATGCAGGGCATCTTCAGCATCACGAACATCTTCAAATGTGCTAAATGTTAAGGGGCTTGGGAAAGTTTTGCAAACTTTGATACACAACAAAAGCTTAACTGGCAAAAGTGGCACATTCCATGATCTGTCCATCTTTATTTTTTTTCCTCCAGAAAGCCAACTAGGTAATTGATACTTACTTCAAAATCAAGCCATCTGTTTTTAAAGTAAAAAAACTTAAAATATTTGCAAAGATAGATTATGAAGCCACTGTCAGAAAAAAAAATCCATTATTTTCCTAACTCAGTCTTTTCAGAAATAAAAACCAAAAGTTTAAAGATAGCAGAGAATCTTCCTAGTCTGAATTTCAGGACTGATCTTTTATGATAGCTGCTCAGCACTAAATGGAATTTCCTTAAAATTGTATCAAAAAGTATCCCCTTGTTTTCTCCATATACTAAATTAAAATATGCAAACACCAAAACCTCCTAGGTAAACAAATATAACAACCTATCTCACAAGATCTGAAAACTAAAAGTATAAGACCTCTACCTTTCTGGTGCTTTAGGCCCCTTGAACGTGTCTGATACCAGGGTTTCATCCACTTATCCATCTTGCAATGACTACAGAAGGGGAGTACAATGGCTGCCCTTCCACTGTGTACAAATATGAAATTACTGAGCAGATCCTCAATTAAGTCATGGTCAGAAGCATATGGTTCTGGCACAATTCTATCTAAGAGGTACTACAAAGAAATGAAGAAAGACCATTTTATGGGATCCTGGAATGGACAGCCAATTCCAGAATCCTGAGTCTGACACTAAAGTGCGCTTTTTCATGCAAATCAGTAGATTTGGGAATGATTTCTAGTTGGGATTTTCAGAATACTTCCATGCAGAACTTCTGATAACTGTTCAAAGTTTACTGGGGCTTGCTGCTTTGCCCTGAAAGCTCTCCATTTTAATAACAGGCAAAAAATGAGAACTACTGGACTTCCAAATAGCAGTTAACTCTATCATCCATATATAGCTCTACTCCCACTCCTCCACTCTGCTGCTATCCCAGAAACTCTCCATGTCGCTCAAAACCAGGTCAATACCCTGAAAAGTCTTTGACTTGGTGGCTATGGGAAAGATTAAGGGCTAGGTTTGAACGTTAAGTCTATCTACTATTCAAACGTCACAGTTTTGGACTCATCTTGCCACTTCTTTTGACATGAACTAGGGAGAAGTTGTATTTCTAGAGTTAGCCAGACATGACATCATGAAGAGACACACACACACCTCGGAGGTAGATCTCTGTAGGACTGAAAAAAAATTCTGGCATATTGTTGAGACCAAATGGTCTAATATGTAAATGATTACTAGCTTTCTTTCCTAATATGTAACAAGAATATTAGGCCTTATCATAAAATAATTATATAGAAGGGTTTTTAATAAGTCCTAAAAAAAAAAAAAAAGGCTCCTAACTTAAAATATTGGGGAGCTGAGAAGAAATTGTCTTACAATACTAGAAGTAAAAAGCACCCCTTTGAGAGCTTTCAGGGAATGATTTTAGGAAAATTAAAAACAGACTTTAATGTTTTATAAGCAGATTTATGGTAATATAGCCAGAGGCTATATTAATCAAAACCCAAACCAAAGAGTTATAAAGGATTTAGTAAAAAGAATAGAGCTTCTTAAGGGAAGCTAAGGATTTTTGTGGCACATTTCTAACCTATGAAGTGCTCCTTTTCATATCTACCCTGTTCTGTATGAACAGAAAATGAAGATAGACTGGCCAGATCCTGGCTTTACATACTGGCTTGGTGACAGGGAAGCAGGAGGGATAAGCAGGGTTGGGGGAAGGTTAGATATCATCATCATACCAGTCCTGAATAAAGATATGTTTAGGGAATTCTCCCAAATACAAAATCTGTCACTTTCCTTTCTTCATCACATTTTCTTTTAGAAATCAGAAACCACCAAGACAAAAATGTCTCGAGTAGTAGTAATTCATCGGACTTTAAATGTCTAGCTTTCTTGAAATAACTACCTTGCTCCTCTTCTGGTATAAAGGTAAATATTTTGTTTCTGCTTCAAGCACCATACATTTGAGTCAAACTACAGAAAACCATAATTCATTCACCTAACAAACAGGAAAAAGTGGAAGGTCAACCTTGTTGCCAGCGCATCCTATCTTTGCCATGCCAAACACCAATAGTTGTTTTGAAGGAACTGCCCCTGTCTTTCCTTAAGCAGAGCTTAAGTCCATTCACTGGACTCCAGGGAATTATACGATGCTCAATGAGGGCTTGATCCACACACTCCCACCCACCAAATCACAGGTTTTACAGGGAAATCATCAGGACAAGTAGGCTGACTCAGGGTGCCAGGAGGTCAGCATGGATCTAGCAGCTAGAATTTTTCCTTAAGAGACAGCTGGTACAAATGAGAGGAGGCCATAGCCATAGAAATACCATCATCTATGATGGGGCTAAGGTGAGGCAGGAAATATGGTGTTTATCTGAAACTCAGGCTCTGACATTTCAACCATGGCCAGCAGAGCCAAGCTACACAAGTGTGTATAGTTCCAGAAACCAAAGATTATTGTTACTAGTGTCATTTCTGGTGGCTCTAAGCCCAGACAATTACCAATGGTAAGTTTTCAAATGGCTGCTAGATCTACATTGACTTGCCACTTCTTGAAGAGATGGGTTCACCCTGGAGCTACGTATGCCCCCAAATGGTTTTTTGTTTGCTGTCCTGTGATATAAATGCTAACAACTGTCAAGCCCCAATCTAATACTTATATATTCTAAGCTAAAACTCAACTGTGTTATATGGCAGATACATTTATCTTGCAAGTTGAGAAAGAATGCATTTTTATACAAGACCACAATCACAATTACCAACAGCCCCCACAATTAAGATACAGGTTTTGTCATTAGACCAAACCAGAATCAGTTTGCAACTTTAACTGCTAACACAAAAACAAAAGGAAAATTGTTATTCCGTAGGATACATCAGGTATGACTCCTTTAATCTTGGCCATCATTCAACTTCATCTTGACCTTTAACTCTTTAAGTGCTTGTCAGAAGGACTTGTCATGAGATGCTTGGTCAAATATGACAGATGGCTTTATCTTTTACTTTGAAAAACAACCTTTTCCCCCTTTTGTAGATAAAGCGAAGCTTTGTCTCCCATTATGGCTTGTCCTTCTTCCAGCTTTTCTTTATTTTTTCTTTTCCCAAACTCTCCCTTCTCTTCAAGCCTGATCCTTAAGAGGTCTTTGGCTTGTCTACTTGCCTTAATTGTTGAACTCTACTCTAAAGGTTCTTTCATGCTTTCTCTTTGGGGTCGCCATAACTGTACAGCTTTACATTCTCTGAGGCAACAACAGAGGACAGTAAATTAGGGGACAATATTAAAGAAGTTTACCTCATTTTTAAACAATCTGTTTTGATCAAGTGTTTCAAATTATCAAAAGACAAGAAAACCAACCAACATTTTGCTAAGCACAAGAACATTACTTTTAGTTTGACTTACATTAAAAATGTGGTAGCAACCACGGAGTACACACACCAAAGCTTAAATCACACATTAGAATTATCGATTTGAGTTTCAGCAGCATGACTGGAAATTAATTTTAATACTATTTTTGATTAGATTTCATAGAAATAAATGATAGCAACGAGCAATGTATGAGTCAGTTAATTTCCAAAAATCTGACAACACAAAACACTCATTAGATACAGCACAAAAATAAACTACTTTTAGATGTGTTACCTCTTACACAAACTTGAATTTCAAACTTCAACACCCCTCACTACTCAGCCATCTGAAGAAAGGATATTGAACGTAAGCAAATCCTCTTGGACGACGAGTGTAGAAATCAAGTGGCACATACACATCAACTATGGGACCATAACGACCAAATTCCCGGCGCAAATCTTCAGACCTAGAATACCACCAAAGATACCTCAAATTTTTTTATGTTCTGTTACTACTAAGCATTTCTTTTAATTAAAAATTTCCCTTATGTAAACTATGGAATATTTGTATGTAAGCCAACTCCTCTTCCATAGAGACTGCGTGAAACTTTGAAGCGTATTGTTACTTTCAAAAAAAAGCTCAAAGGAGTCATGTAGCAGAGACTGGGAGCCAGGAGAAAGGATTCTCTGCTATTATTTACTAGCGGTGTGGTAACCTTGGCACTTAACCTTGCGAAGTCTCAGTTTCTTAATCCGAGGAATGCAAGGGTTAACATGTTCTTCAAATTCCCTTCCAGCTCGAAAAATGCACAAAAATGAATCAGCACAATATGGGAGAGAGACTGGATCTAAAATTTCCTAGATAAGGAGTACCTTCTCTGCAACTTATAGTCTAAGAGCATTGCCTATAAAACGTGGTGTGACCAGTCCAGGTCTTTCCTGGTCCCTAGATAGCCTAACTCAAAACATACCTTAAATAAAGTGGAAAATTAAGATGCTATTTTAATATGCAAACTCAGCTTACAATAAAAACTGAACGAACATATTTTATATTCTATTACCCTCAGGGACCAGAGGCATGAAGATGACTTCTATAAGGTTCCTTCCACCTCTGAAATATCTTTCTTTGATCTTATTTTGTAGGAAAATTAAATGACCACTACCCATAATTTACTAATCAATAAAATTTATTCATAATTGAAATTAATTTTGCTTTTTGCCACATTGTCAAATAAAAACAAGCCTAGACAATAAAAGACTTCTGATACTTTCCTTTTTGTCGCACCAAATAAGCTTAATTCTCAGGAAAACATTAAGCATTTTTATTATTGTTTGTAAAGATTAAAAAAATTCCAATGGTGGATAATTAGAAAAGATGAATTGTAACCAGCACAAAACTTAAAAAAAAAAAAATCCAAATCCTAAGTACTACGGAGTTCCAAATATTGATATATCACCCCCCCCCAATATGAAATCCTAAGCAATCTGTTAATGTGATTTTTTACATAAGTCCCATAAGGCCTAGTGGGGAAAAGGAAAAATTTAAGATTTTCTTTTTCCTCCGAGTCAAGGCAATGCCAATATAAACCACCCCCTGCTCTAATCCTTTTGAAGAAAACAAGGGACCCTAACATTTTTTCAAGCTGCATTTCATATCAGTATCCTCAAGGCAAGATCTTTAAAGAAAAAAAAAGATAGGGCTCTGATTCCATTAGCTGGAGTCATATCGTGCAATTCGAAGGAAGCCTATTTATGAAGTAGGCCATTTATAATCTCACAACTCTCCGGGGCCGTTTTAAGCTTTGCCAATCCCGTTAAAAAAAAAAGAACGTGAACCCTTCCCCCCCACCTCCCCAACACACAACTTAAATCCTTTGTCCCAAAGCTTGGATGGGGTGGGGAGTGATCACGTAAAAAATCAAACCCAGGCATTACAACAGGAGTGGCGCCCCCCCTCCCGCCGTTATTTTCACGCAAAGGCGGGCACCGTGGGGGCATTCTTTCCTCCCAGCAGTCCCCAGAACATCCCCCCCCCGCCCCACGAACGCGAGGTCGGGGAGGGGGGCCGCGGACGGCGGGCAAGGTGCCCTCGTGATCGAAGAGGCTGCGTTTTCGGGGAGGGCGGGCGTGCGTGAGGGTGGCTGAGTGTGAGGGTGAGTGTGCGCGTGCTCGCGCGCGGGAGGATGGGGGGGAGGAGGAGGCCGGGCCTGGGGCCTCGCCTGCGGCCTAGCTCGGGAGCCCGGGCCCGCCCGCCATGTTGCGCCTCGGCCTCGGCCGCCGCCCCCGCTCCTCCGGGCCCGGTTCTCGCCCCTACGGACGTCGCCACCGCGGCCCCCGCCCCTACGGCCGTCGCCGCCGCCTCCCGCTGCCTCCCGCGGTGCCCCGGGTTCCGCCACTTACACACACCTGGTGTCGTCGGCCACATTCCTCACGAACAGGGACGTGTTGGGC
The DNA here is from genome assembly GCF_028372415.1 of Notamacropus eugenii. Classification (NCBI taxonomy): domain Eukaryota; kingdom Metazoa; phylum Chordata; class Mammalia; order Diprotodontia; family Macropodidae; genus Notamacropus; species Notamacropus eugenii. Next base: position 64,419,442 of record NC_092876.1, read on the forward strand.
GGGCGCAAGTAGCGGGACATGGCGGTGGCGAGCGGGGCGCGAGGCGACGGCGACGGCAGCGACGGCGGCGGGACTGGCGCTAACGGGCGAGAGCAAACCGTCCGCGCGCGGCTGCTGCGGCTCCTCTCACACGCACGCACGCACGTACGTACGCACGCGCCCGCTTCCACCCAGCTCGCGTCGCCCTACTACGGCAACCGCCTATTCTCGCGAGACTGTCCCCCCCTTTCTCCTCCTTCCCCCTCCTCAAGCGTCTTCGCTTTGGCCGGAGCCTTTTCCTTCCCGAAGCCTTCCCTCCACCCCGCCCTCGCCGCTGCCTCTCCGAGATCAGGGGCTCTCCTGGGGGTCGCGTGCGCGGCTCCTTTTCTCGCGAGAGTGGGCTGGCGGGCGCGCCGCTCCTCCCCTCCCCCTCTCTCCCCGTCAGGTCTCGCGCTCGCTTATTCACTATTCATTCATTCATTGTTCTTTCTGCGTCCCCTTAACCGCCTCCGAATCCCGCCTTTTCTCCCCCTCCCCCACTCCCAGCAGTCTCGGGCGGTTAGTGACCCACATCCCGCATCCTGAAGCAAACTCCCTGCTCGTAGTTTCCCGCCAAATCCCAGACTCTCCAGGAACAATGGCGGGGGGGGGGGGGCGCTGCGGGCGTGCCGGTCCTGCGGAAACCCCTAAGTGGTCCCCTGCGTGCACTAACCCTGCGTGGCGGGGAGACCTGAAGTGACTTTCTAATGCGAGTTACACGGGGCCGTCCAACAGCCCCCCGCCGTTTCACGGATTGGAAAAGAGCGGAGATCCAGGATGGACGGCCTGAGTGCGGACGAGGAGTCCCCGGGAGCCCAGACCGGGCCGGCCTGATTCGTAGTGCTACAAATGTATCCCTGGCCGGTATCTCTGCGGGCGGCCGCGCTGGGCTGGAAACGCCCCCGCACTTTGTTAGTTTCGTAGTCTGGGAGTTCAGAGGCTTGGCCAGGGGTCACGAGAAGGCTGCTTAGTCTGGGGGCATCTATAATGGGGAGAGAGAGAGACAGAGAGAGAGAGAGACAGAGATCCCAAGACACGTATCGCCATAGGGGCCCAGACGGAAACCCCAGGAGCTAGGACAGGTTGGGTAAGGGCTGAGTGGGCTCATGGCACACTTAAGGTAGCTTCCCCGCAGATCACCCTGATAGAGATGTATGGATATTATTTACTTATCGATTTACGTGTTGTATCCCTCTGTGGAATGTAATTCCATTTTTGTCTTTGTCCGAACTTTTTCTAGATCAGGGTTCAGCTACAAGGCACAGATATTTCCTAACGGGACTTGGAATCTTGATCTCAGCTCCTTGTTGGCAGTCAAGCCATCGGCAGGCTGAGAGCAGGAAGACTAAACATAAAACAGCCACAGCCCTTGAGAATGCAGTCTAGCCAGTAAATACTTGTGTATTCATAGTTATGCGGAAACTAGATTGTGTGTCTATGTGTAGAGATGCATATAGTTAAATCTCTATATACTGCATATATGCTATGTATACTCTTTATCTAGATGTCTGTATGGATAGATATATACACACACTGTTTTCTGTATAACTATAGAGGCACATGTATTTTCTAGATAGACTGTAATTTCCTGAAGATTTGGGGCTGTATTGGCTGCTGTGTAGGTGGCACTGTGCAGGTGGCACAGTGGATAGAGTGTACCCTGGAGTCAGGAAGACTCATCTTCCTGAGTTTAAATCTAGCTTCAGATACTAACTAGCTGTGTGATCTCCAGGGCAAGTCACATAACCTTGTTTGCAAGCTGGAGAAGGGAAAGGAAAACCACTCCAGTATCTTTGCCAAGAAAACCTCAAATAGGGTCGCAAAGAGTCAGACATGATCGAGCAACAAAAGTCTTAGCACCTTAGCATTAGGACTGGGCTGGTTGCTGATTGCTTGATTGCAAACTAGGTGCTAGTCCAGTTGGGAAGTATTTGTGTCTGGAAGGTGGACCCTGCTTCCAAAGACAAAAATGAAATTAGTTAAGGAGCTTATGTTCAACTAGAGGGATAGATAGGTAAGTAGATAAGTCAATGATAATAGTAATTTGAGAAGAATGAATAGAAACAAAGGAGAGTGGTTAGCAAAAACTTCCTTGTGTGAATACACAGATTGCATCCAGCTTTCAAATCAAGCTCATTTGAATGCTCAATGCAATGTGTGTGTTGTGTGTGTGTGTATGTATGTATGTATGTGTACGTGTGGAAATCAGACTTGAGATTTCACTCACTGACAACTGAAACTTCTAATGCCCACCAGCACCTACGCTGCAACTTATAAGCTTATTCAAGAGTTGTTTGGGACCACTTAGAAATAAAGTGATTTGTCCAGGATCATATAACCAGTGTGTATCAGAGGCAGCACTTGATTCCAGATCATCCTAGCATCAAAGCGACTACCATGCCTCTCTGGGAGGTTGCATATTGTGTTAAGGGAAGAGCTGACAGAGCTTCTGGAGAGGTGTAATGGGAGATAAAGCAGGAGAGGGAGTCCCTGACAGTTTTGAGCTGGGGAGAAACATGATAATAATCTCTATTTTAGGAAGATTAATTTGTCAACTGAAGATTGGATTGGAGAAGGGAGAGATTGGAGGCAGTTTTCCTTTGGCCCTTCTCACTCAGACTTTATTAGATTAAAATTCAACAAATTTGTATTAAAAGTGCCTGCTATGTGCAGAGCACTGTATTAGTTGCTGGGGAATAAACCTTATTTCTATGCTTGAGGTTTACAGAGTGATTCCTTCACAACAACCCTGAGAGGCAGGTATTGTGTTATTATCCTCTTTTTGCTGAAAGGAAAATAAGGCTCTGAGAGATGAATGAATGGCTAAGGTCATCCAATTAGGAAGTTTGTCTGGGTAAGTATCATTTTCTTGGGTGTTCTCAGGATAATATTTTAGGAAGGACTTTGACAAGCTGTAGGGAAACAAGGATTGTGAGTGCTCTTGGAAACAATGTTACATAATCAGTTGAGGGAGCTGGAAATGCTTTGCCTGGAAAAGAGAAAACAATATCTGTCTTCAAAGGGTTCCCCTTGAAGACTGTCAAGAGGAAAAGGAATTTTATTTATTCTGATTTAATTTATTTCCAGTCACATTGGCCTACTTGCTGTTCCTTACCCTTGGTGTTCCATTTTGGGTCTTAATACTTTTGTACAAGCTATAAGATTATGAAGGTCACCCGATAAGAAAAGGTACTGTCAACTGGACCAGAACTGACATCCTCAATATCTTACCTGTGGGTGGCTGGGGCTGAACAAAGCAGGCCAGAGACAGGAGAGTCAGGAATCAAACAGAAGTTTAATTTCTAAGTGAGGAGAAGACTTGCAAGCAAGGATACATATTCTGGAGCCCTGCCCCTAGTGTGTGTAGGGATCCACTTTAGTGTGGGGAGATCTCAGTACTCATACCTCTGGCTATACAGTGAGCTGTAGCCCTGACAATGAGAGAGAATGGCAGCCATGTGACAAATTTGATTCATAGCAGGGCTTCATGACCAGAAACAGTTCTGGGATTTTACTGTGACTGAGATCATCCAGAGGGTGAGTGCAAAGGGTTGCTGTTATACCAAGTTCAGGGCACAGCCAGCTTGCTGGGCCTTAGCTCTAGAAAACAGGGTATCTCCCAATATCTTGACATTTCCCCCTTTTGACCAAAGGGAGGGGGTCTGAAAGAACTCCTATCCATATGACCAATAAAGGAGAGGCAGATTGAGAGGCCAGTTGAGCCAAGATGAGCATTTTTATCCCAGTGATGAGGGCTGGAAAGGGGGATGGGATAGATGAAATTCTGAAATCCCCCAAAGATGGGAGTACAGGGGCAGGTCACCTTGAATGAATCTGTTGACTCAAACATTCTTGAGGTCTAGGTAAAGATTTAGTATGCTTTTCAGCAGGCAAGAGTTCTTAAGGAAACTGTGATTTGAATGGGGTACAGGTAAAGTTTATATAGGATATTCTATAGTAAAACATGTGCCAAATATGCTGACTAGGTGATTCAGGGTGGGTTTAGGGAGATGTTAAGGAGTGGTTAGTTCTTAAAGGAACATGCACTTTTAGTATCTACTGTGCAGGTATTATACCTAGAGTTCATTGGGAAATAGTGGGGCTACATGGAGGTGTGGTTCTAGGCCTGAAATATCACTAAGGCCACTGATGGTCAGGACTGACTAAGGAATACCAGACTGCTCTCATCAATGTCTTGTTAGACAGGATAAATGTAAAGGAGTATACAAAAGTCTAAATCTAGGATACATATGATTGGTCAGTGAGTAGTAGATAGTATTATGACCCAGTACATAGCCTGTTTAACCAGTACCCAGCTGGTTCAGGCTAAGTTCTGTAGGTGCAGCTGGCTACTGTAGTAGGAGAAGAGATAAAAGTTTTGCTAGGGCAGGCTGTGTCCTAGGGCTGGGGAGAAACTGCCTGGGATAGTGTTTTGAGGCTAGGGAGAACTGTGATTTTTAGAGAGAAATGTGGTTTTAGAATTGGGGTCCAAGCATATACACTCAAGCACCCCATCATTAGGAGTGAACTGGGATGAACTGGGTCAAGAGATGGTCCTTGGAGTTTTCTTCACCAAGAAAGGTGAGCTCAACCAAAGTGTGAGTCTGGAGATGGAGCAGAAACATGGGCACGGAACTCACTAGACAAGGGTGGGGGAGTGGACTCTGGAGAAATAAGTCTGGTCATGCTTAGTCCATTCCCACTGGCATTGGAGAGTCTAATGATCCAGCTCTGTGTACATCCCACTTTTGACATCAATTTAAATGTCAGCTGGGCCAGAACTGGTCTCTTACCTGTGGGTGGCCAGAGCTGAACAAAACAGGCTGGACGGAAGAGTCAGGAATCAAACAGAAGTTTGATTTCAAAGTGAGGAAAGGGCTTGCAAGTCAGGACGTATGTGCTGAAGCCCTGCCCCTTGTGTGTGTAGGGGCATGCTTTAGTGTGGGGAGATCTCACTACTTATACCTATGGTTATGAAGTGACCTGTAGCCCTGACAGTGAGGGGTAATGGCAGCCATGTGACAAGTTTAGTTTATAGCAGAGTTTCATGACCAGAAACAATTCTGGGATTTTGCTGTGGCTGAGATCATCCAGAGGAGAAGTGCAAAGGATTGTTGTTATACCAAGTTCAGGGCACAGCCTGCTTGCTTGGCCTTAGCTCTGGAAAACAGGGTGTCTCCAAGTATCTTGATAGTACCAAATGCTGCTGAGGTGCTCTCTCAAGCTGAACTACCAAAGATTCAAACTCTACTGCAGAGGCACCATTCCAGTGGGCTGGCCATGTTGTTCAAATGCCAAACTTAAATTTAAAGACTATTTTATGGAGAACTCACACAAGGCAAGTGCTCACATGGAGGTCAGAAGAACTGATACAAGGATACTCTCAAGGTCTCTCTGAAGAATTTTGGAATTAATGGTGAGACATGGGAGACAATGGCACAGGACTGCCCAGCATGGTGTGCCCACATCAGAGAAGGTGTTATGCTCTATGAGCAAAGCAGAATTGTGGTAGCTCAAAAGAAATGTGAGATTTGCAAATTTTAGAGACATCTCCACTCCAGATGTTCATATGAACTATTTGTGCCCAACCTGTGGTAGAGCCTTTCGAGCTAGTATTAGTCTGATCACCCAGGCTGGACACACTGTACTTTGATCCCAACATAGTGATGTCATTTGGATCCTCTTTGAGAAAGAGAGACAACCACCACCACCCACAGGCTACCCTATACTTTGGATACACTCCTTTCTCACTTCTGTTTTTTAGAATCCTTAATTTTCACTGTTAGAAATGATAAAAAGGATAGATTCAGAGAAACCCAAGAAGACTTGTTTGAAATGATACACAGGAAAGAAAATTTATACAATGACCACAATAATGTAAAGGAAAACAACTTTGAAGGATTCAGGAACAGTGATCAATGACGAGTTACACTTCAGAAGACTAAAAATGAAACATGTACCTCATCTCTTGGCAGAGAAGTGATGGTCTATAAAATCTATTTTAAGACATGGTCAATGAGTAGATTTGTTTTCCTTGACTATACTTATTTACTATAAAGGATGGCTTTGGAGGGGGGGTGATGAAGTTGTTGACAAAAAGGAAGAAAAAATATCAGTGAAACATCTGAAAAATACTGGGTGTAGTGAATCAAGACTGTGAACCCTGTAACTGGAGAGGCAGGAGGCTGGAGCTGCAATAAGCTAAAGCCAATTGGATATGTGCATGGAGGAACAAGTTGGAAACTGAGCAGGTCAAAGCTCCCTAGCCAATCAGTAGTATTAGTGAGCCTCTAAGTGATTGTCCTGATCTATATTGACCACTAGACCCAGATGGCTTCAGAGGTGAGAGTGAGGCTGATGACTTTGCACAGCCCTCCCTCACTTATATCCAATTCACTTGCATGTCATGGTGTCATCTCCCTAATGTCATGGTTGTCTTGGGGAATTAAGGACAGATTGTTGTTCTTCCACTGTGGGTGAAGATAGGGAGTTCAAATCTCAAAAAGACACAGTCATTCAACCTTAGCATCCATCCTTAATTCCTTACCTTCATTTATCCCACGTATCCAATTAGTTGCTATTTCTTCCATCTTTTACATGTGCTCCTTTGTCTCTAATAGGTATTTATTACCCTTGTGTCTCATCACCTCATCCCTGGACTACTGCAGTAATTCACTGGTTGGTCTCCCTCCCTCTAGACTCTCCTCATTCCAATCCATCCTGCATACAGCTGCCAAAGTGATTTTCCTACAGTGCAGATCTGACCATGTTACCTGCCCTACTCCATAAATTCCAGTGACTCCTTATTAACCTCTAGAATCAAATACAAATACTTCTTTTTTAATGCCAGAACAAAATTTTATTTATTTTTTCGTTTATGGAATAAAACAAGCATTTTCATAACAGTATAATAAAAAAGATGGTTGCATATGAAACTACAAACCTATTATGTGTAATTTGCTTTGCTTTCAAATATATAATAAAGTTATCATGTAAATTTTCCCCCTTTTTTCCTTCCCTCCCTCCATCCTATAGATGGTCCCGTTAAATAAAATTGGTATGTATATGTAAAATTCTTCTATATACACTTCTATTTGTCTGTTCTTTCTCTGGATGCAGATAGCATCTTTCTTCATATGTCCTTTATAGATAATTTGGTCATTTATAATAGTTAAAATTACTTATTCACTCAAAGTCATTCTTAAAACAATATTGCTGTTACTGCATAAAATGTTCTCTTGGTTCTACTAATTTTGTTCTTTGTAATTTCGTGCAAATCTTTCCATATTTTTCCAAGATCCTTTCTTACGGCATAGACTAGTATTCCATCACAATCATATACCACAACTTGTTTATTCATTCCCCAATTGATGGGCATCCCTGAAATTTCCAGTTCTTTGACCCCAAAGAGAACTGCTGTAAACATCTTAGAACATATAAGTTCCTTTCTTTTTTCCCTCATCATCTTTGGAAATAAACCTAATAGTGGTATTGCTGGGTCAAAGGGTATAGGCAGTTTAATAATTCTTTTGGCATAATTTCAGATTGTTCTCTAAAGTGGTTGGATCAGTTCACAATTCCATCAACAATGAATTAGTGTCCTATTTTTTCCATTTCCCTTCCAACATTTGTCACTTTCCCCTTCAATCATTTTAGCCAATCTGATAGATATAAAATGATATCTCAAGGTTGTTTTAATTTGCATTTCTCTAATCAATAATAATTGAAAGAATTTCTTTCTTTTTTTTTTCTGCATCACTTTTTTTTTATTATTTTTTTAATGTTTAACAATCACTGCCATACAATTGCGATTTTATCCCTCCCCACCCACCCCCCTTTACCTCCCTCCCTCCCCACGACTGCATACAATTCTGTATAGATTCTACATATACTTTCCTATTGAGTATATTTTCACTATAGTCATGCTATGTAGTCAGACTAAGATAAATGAAAGAATCCGTATAACAAATCAGAACATGATACACAAACAGGTACACATACACAAACATGATCTGCTACATTATGTGAGTGACTTCCATATTTCTCTCTCTGAGTGTGGAAGGCATTTTGCCTTGAGGTCCACCATTGGGATTTTTTTTTTTTTCAGAAGTTCTTGTGTTATTACAAAAATCTAAGTCTACCAGAAAAAACTCTCACACACTGTGGTTGTTGCTGTGCATAAAGTTCTCCTGGTTCTGCTCCTTTCACTCAGCATCAGGTCATATAAGTCCTTCCAGGCCTCTCTGAAGTCTTCTTGTTCATCATTTCTTATGGCACAATAGTACTCCATTACATTCATATACCATAATTTATTCAGCCATTCCCCAATTGATGGACATCCCCCTGACTTCCAGTTTTTGGCAACTACATAGAGTGCTGCTATAAATATTTTTGTACATGTGGGACCCTTTCCCATTTTTATGATCTCTTGGGGATATAGTCCTAGTAGCGATATTGCTGGGTTAAAGGGTATGCACATTTTTGTAGCCCTTTGGGCATAGTTCCAAATTGCTCTCCAGAATGGTTGGATGCGCTCACAGCTCCACCAACAATGAATTAGTGTTCCAACTCTCCCACATCCTCTCCAGCATTTATCATTTTCTTGTTCTGTCATGTTTGCCAATCTTATAGGTGTGATGTGGTACCTCAGAGTTGTTTTGATTTGCATCTCTCTAACCAATAGTGATTTAGAGCATTTTTTCATATGATTATAGATATCTTTAATTTCTTCCTCTGAAAATTGCCTGTTCATATCCTTTGACCATTTTTCAATTGGGGAATGACTTGTATGATTATACATTTGGGTCAGTTCTCTATATATTCTAGAAATGAGGCCTTTATCCCTGAGCTTAGCTGTAAAAATTTTTTCCCAATTTACTACATCCCTCCGAATTTTGGTTGCATTGGGTTTGGTTGTGCAAAAACTTCTCAGTTTAATGTAATCAAAGTTATCCATTTTGCATTTCATAATGCATTCTATCTCTCCTTTAGTAAAGAATTCTTCCCTTCTCCATAGATCTGATAAATACACTATTCCTTGCTTCTCCAGTTTATTCATGGTATCAATCTTTATACCTAAATCATGTACCCATTTGGACTTTATTCTTGTGTACGGTGTCAGGTATGGGTCTATGCCTAATTTCCGCCACACTGTTATCCAGTTTTCCCAGCAATTTTTATCAAACAATGAGTTCTTATCCCAGAAGCTGGGGTCCTTGGGTTTATCAAACAGAAGGTTGCTATATTCCTTGCCTACTGCCTCTTGAGTGCCAAGTCTATTCCACTTGTCTACCTCTCTGTTTCTTAGCCAATACCAAGTGGTTTTGATAATTGCTGCTTTATAGTACAGTTTAAGGTCTGGTAGCGCTAGGCCACCTTCCCAGGCATTTCTTTTCATTAGTCCCTTTGATATTCTGGACCTTTTGTTTTTCCAAATGAATTTTGATATTATTTTATCCAGCTCTAGAAAGTAATTGTCTGATAGTTTAATTGGTATGGCACTAAATAAGTATATTAATTTGGGTAGAATTGTCATTTTTATTATATTAGCACGGCCTACCCATGAGCAACTAATGTTTTTCCACTTACTTAAATCTGACTTTATTTGTGCAAAAAGTGTCTTGTAATTGTGTTCATATAGTCCCTGGGTTTGTTTTGGCAGGTAGACTCCTAAGTATTTTATACTGTCTACCCTAACTTTAAATGGGATTTCTCTTTCTATCTCTTGCTGTTGAACTTTGTTGCTAATATATAGGAATGCAGAAGATTTGTGTGGGTTTATTTTGTATCCTGCAACTTTGCCAAAGTTGTTTATTAATTCAAGTAATTTTTTACTTGAATCTCTGGGATTCTCTAGGTAAATCATCATATCATCTGCAAAGAGTGATAACTTAGTTTCTTCTTTGGCTATTCTAATTCCTTGAATATCTTTATCTTGTCTAATTGCTACAGCTAACATTTCTAGTACCTCTAATTGCTACAGCTAACATTTCTAGTACCGAAAGAATTTCTTGAAATGATTATAAATTGTTTTGATTTCTCCATTGAAAAACTGTTCATATATTTTGATCATTTATCAATTGGGGAATGACTTCTTTTTCTTCATGTATTTTAGATATGAGACCTTTATCTGAGAAGCTGTTTATAAAATTTCCCCCCAACTGTCTGCTTTCCTCCTACCTTTGTTTTATTTGTATAAAATCTTTCAAATTTAATGTAATCAAAATTATCCATTTTATACTCATTTTTGCTTTCTATCTCTTGTAAGTTGTTGACCTCTCCATATGTCTCATATGTAGTATATCCTGTGTTCTTCTAATTTTCTTGTAATATTTCTCCTTATATCTAGATCATGTGTCCATTTTGACTTTATCTTGGTAAATATCATATGGTATTGGTCTATGCCCAGTTTCTGTCTCACTGCTTTCCAGTTTTCTCAACGGTTTTCACAGAATGAATTTCCTTCCTCAAATCTTAAGTCTTCACCTTTGTCAAATACAAGGGTATTATATTTATTTATTCATTTTAAAAATTATTTTATTTGTTTTCAGTGTTCTACCATCACTTCCATATATCTTAGATTTTTTTTCCCTTCCCTTCCCCTCCTTCCCCCTTGTCTCCCCTGCCACTCCCTGAGATGGTGTGCAATCTTATATAGGTTCTACACATATGTTCCAATGAAATACATTTTCACTTTAGTCATGTTGGATAGAAGAATTAAAATGAATGGGAGAAACCATAAAACAAAATAAAACATAATGCAAATAGCAGCTTCATTATAAATACTTTTTGTCATTTAAAAATCTTCTGACCCCACTCTACCTTCCCATATTTCTTACACATTACTCCATTTCATTCACCCTATGGTCCAGCCAAATCTATCTTCACATATTCCATTTTTGGTCTCCATATTTTTGCATTATCTGTCCCCCATACTTAGTACACATTCCCTTATCATCTAAACCTCTTGAAATCCTTGGCTTCCTTCAAGACTTAGCTCAAACACCACCACCAGTTTTCCTGATCCATTCAATTACGAGGGTCTTCTTCCCTCAGTCTCTTCCAAGGTTATTTTGTATATGTTTTGTATAGATCACTTCCATAGTGTTGTCAACAGACCATCATTAATCAGTGCTGAGGCCATTAACTGTTTACCTCAGGTTGAAGTCGATCCCTCCTTAGCTGAACTTCCAACTGAAGAAGAGGTTTTGAGGGCCATTAAGCTCCTTTCATGTGGGAAAGCACCTGGTGCTGATTTTATTCCAGCTGAGATTTACAAGGTACAGGGACCATTGCTTATACAAAAGCTGACTGAAGTTTTCCAGGTTATATGGCAAGAGGAGGTTATCCCCTAGGAGTTCAAGAATGCCTCCACTGTACATCTCTATAAGGGTAAAGGGAATAGATTGTTCTGTGACAATCACAGGGGGATCTCTGTCTTAGTCATTGATGGCAAAATTCTTGCTAGAGTCCTCCTTAATAGGTTGATCCTTCACCTGGAAGATGGTCATACACCTGAGAGCCAGTGTGGCTTCAGAAAGGGCTGAGGAACAGTTGATATGGTGTTTGCTGCCCCACAACTCCAGGAGAAATGCCAGGAGAACAGAGGTCTGTATGCAACATTTGTGGATCCGACCAAGGCCTTTGACACTGTTAATTGTGAGGGCTTATGGAAAATTATGTCAAAATGTGGTTGCCTGGAGAAGTTCATCAACACTGTACGTCAATTTCAAGATGGCATATTTACCCAGGTTCTGGACAATGGACAAAGCTCTCATGCCTTCCTAGTCACCAATGGAGTGAAACAGGGCTGTGTTCTTGCTTCCATGCTTTTTAGCATGATGTTTTCAGCCATATTGACAAATACTTTCAATGAGGATGAACATAGCATCAAGGTCAACTACTGTACTGATGGCAAGTTCTTCAGTTTGAAAAGGCTATAAGCCAAGACCAAAGTAGAGGGAGTGTTGATGCATGATTTTCTGTTTGCAGATGATTGTGCACTGAATGCAGGCTCTGAAGCCAAGATGCAACAAAGTGTGGATCAATTCTTTGCTCCCTGTTCTAATTTTGGCTTAATAATTAACACCAAGAAAACACAGGTGCTCCATCAGCCACCACCACACCATCCATACATGGAATCATTAGATACAACAAATGGAGAAGTTTTGAATGCCATGGATAAGTTCACTTACCTTGGTAGTGTACTTGCCAGGGATGTACACATTGACAATGAGGTTGATACACACATTGCCAGAGCTAACTTAGTGTTTGGGAGGCTCTGAAGAAAAGTTTGGGGAGAAGAGGTATTAGACTGACTACCAAACTGAAGGTCCATAGAGCAATTGTGCTGACCTCATTGTTATATGCTTGTGAAACATGGAAAGTATACCAGCACCATGCCAGGAAACTAAATCACTTCCATTTGAACTGTTTTAGAAAGATTTTGAGGATCACCTGGCAGGATAAGGTACCAGACACTGAAGTCCTTGCGTGAGCTGAACTGCCAAGTCTTCAAACCATGCTTCAGAGAGCACAACTCTGATGGACTGGTGACATTGTTTGAATGCAAAATGTACTCTTGCTGAAAAGACTGTTTTATGGAGAACTTGTATGGGGCAGGTGATCACATGGTGGCCAGAGGAAGTGTTGCAAGGACACTCTCAAGGTCTTTCTCAAGAACTTTGGATTTGATTGTGCAACATGGGAGACACTGGCTCAAGACTGCTCAGCATGGCGTGCCCACATCAGAAAGGGTGCTGTGCTCTTTGAATGAAGCAGAATTGAGACAGCACAAAGTAAACGCAGGATATGCAAATTTGGGATATCCACCCCAAATATTCACAAGGACTGTCTGTGCCCAACCTGTGGTAGAGCATTCTGAACTTGTATTGATCTGATTAGCCAGTCAGATGCTAGGAAAATGGAGCATTGTGTATAAAGAATAACAAGAAGGCTGGCTAGTTTGGGCAAACCATAGAGCATGGAAAGGGGAGTGAGATGTCATAAGGCTGGAAAAGTCGACTGGGACTGATTGGTCAAGGTCTTTTAATGCCAATCACAAGTCTTTGTGTTTTATCTTAGAGGCAACAGGAAGTCATTTGGAGTTTATTGAGTAGGAGAGTGACATGGTGAAGTACAATGCTAAGCAACAGGTTACCAGAAATGGACAAAAACATAGGTCCACCCTGACATCCTTAGCTCATAGCCTCCATTGTCTATTTTCTACTATTGAACATTTGGTCACATGCTGTTTTTCATGGTTACTGTTTCATCTTCTCCAAACAGACTTTAAACTCCATGAGATCATAGCTCTTAGTCCAGGGCTACATATTTAGCAGTAGCTCAATAATTTTGTACTGAATAAATGAACTTTGTATTCACAAAAGACTTCAGTCATGTCTGTGTTCACAGTAGAGTGAAAATAGCCTTGCATTTAGAACCAGCATTTTTGAACCCAATGCCTGAGTCTTCTGCTTACTATCTGTGGGATTATAGGTGGCACAATGGAAAGAACATTGGACTGGAAGTCAGAGAACCTGGGTTCATATTCTATCACTGTCAGTTTCCACCAGTGTAACCTTAGGCAAGCTACTTAACCTCTCTGAAGATCAATTTCCTTTTGTGTAAATTGAGGGATTGGAGTAGTTGGTCTCTTGAGGTCCTTTCCCATTTTTCACCTTAGATTGAAGGATCTGAAATTTAGTTGTTTTTTTTTTTAAGGGAATGCCCATCCTTTGGGGAATTATGGTATATGAAAGCGATGGGATACTCTTGTGCTTCAAGAAATGATGAAGGGCATGGTTTTAGAGAAATCTGGGAAAACTTATATGAACTGATGCAGAGTGAGGTGAGCAGAACTAGAACAATTTACTAAATAACAATATTATAAAGACAAGTAACTTTGAAAGACTTAAGAACTCTGATCAATGCAATGACCAGCATGTTCATGAAGTTCATGAAGCCTGGGAACATGGAATCCACTAATATAGGATGAGTGAGACACGGATTTTTTGGGGGCATGATCAGCTCAGGACCTGGTTTGCTTAATTAACTATGAATATTTGCTTAAGGATTTTGGTTTTCTTCTTTTTTTTTTCTTCATTGTGGTGGGAGATGAGAAGAAGGGAAAAAAGATCTTTGTTTATTAAAAAAAATCATTTAATTTAAAAAGGGAATAGTTTTCTTATCTCTACAAGGAGAAAGATGGTACTTCAACAATCTTCTTCCAGGATTAACACAAGCAAATTGTTTTGTATTGCTAAAACTCCTTTTCATGGGAGCAATTATCATCACAGATACCTCAAGATACTTTTGTTCTCCATGCAACTATTAACTGTTTTTATACATAGAGGAACCAGGACTACTTAGGAACTTTGAGTCATTGGCCCATTGGCAAATACTTTGTCCTCATCTAAAAGTCAATTAAATAAGTACATTTGATTTAATTTCTTTGAATATCTATCTGGTCTATGAGGATCATCTCTATGAGGAGCCTTCAATGTACCAGGCTGTTTTTGAAGATGTAAAATACTCTCAAAGCATCTCATGTAATTGAATGGGGAAAAGGACAAGTTTTCAAATTGTTATCAAACAAGAAAGAACGAGATGGATACATGGAAGGTAGACAGACAATGCCTTCCATTTAGAATGTGCTTTAAAGTTTGTAGATAACAACCTATTTTACAGCTATGAAGCCTGAGGAACCAAGAGATCCAGAAATGATTTACCCAGGTTCACACAGTCATGTAGCAATGTCTGAGCCAGGGATCAGAACTCACACCTCTTAATTCTGCGAGTATTCCCTTCTCCCTTATATTATGGTCCTTTGATGCTGTGACAGCCACACAAAGTGCTATGAAAAATTTCAGAGGGGAGGCATTTGAGCTTCTCTGTATTTTTTCTTCCGCTTCAATTTTAATGTAGTTTAACAATTTCTGGAGCCTTATTGACAGGAGTAAGCTGGTAAATATTTAACAACTGATTCTCTAGTGGGAAAAATGTATCCATAAAATACCTTTAAATTTAATCATTTTTCTCCATCACTTTCTTAAGTCTCAACAGTCAATAAAACAATAAATCAAGCCCTGATCTGTAGACTTTGCCAGTTCCTGAGATGTAAATGCTCACGTTTACACATTTACATCAGTGAGATGCCTCCAGTCCATCCCTGGTTATTAGTATAAAATTCCTGCAGACAGCCATGGGAGCACTCAGGGACAGACTAGCATAAAGTGCTATTCCTTTTAGTCCTACTGCAGAGTTTGTTAAAAAGCAAACAAACCGTAATCTCTTATTTTCGCATCAGTTTCAGTTCCATTTATAGCTCTTTCTTCTCTCCTACCAAGAGAGATATCCTCTGTAACAAGGAATAAGAAAGAAAGGGGGCTGGGGTGGGAAAGCAATTCAGCCAAATTATCCAGCATACCAGCTGACCCATATGTGATATTTGTGCCCTATGTGTGATATTCTGCTACCAATTGTCCCCAACCTTTGCAAAATGGAGGGAGGTTCATCTTCTCATCAGTTCTTCAGAATTGAGCTTAGTCATTCAGAGTTGATATTGGTTTTTGTTGTGGTGATTGTTACTCTTTCTATTTACCTTGTAGTCATTGTGCAAATTATTTTCCTGGTTCTAATGACTTCACTTTGTATCAGTTCCGTATTCTTCAAATTCATCATTTTTTACAGTACAGTAATATTCTATCACATTCATATACCACCATTCCCCAGCTTGTGGGAATCTACTTTGTTTCCGATTTCTTGCTACTATAAAAAAACTAATATAAATATTTTGGTAAATGTGAGTCCTCTCTGTCTTTGACCTCCTTGAAGTATATGCCCAGTAATATGATCTCTGGGTAGAAGCATTAATCACTTTTTTTTTAGCATGATTCAAAATGATTCTAAATCTCTTTCCAGGATGGTTAGACCACCTCACCTCTCTGCCAACAGTACATTAGTGTGCCTATCTTCCTACAATACTGATTATTCCCATCTTTTCAATTGACTGGATATGAGGTGAAACCTCAGAGTTGTATTGATTTGAATTTCTCTTATATTTAGTGATTTGGAGCTGTGATTCATATGATTGTTAATAATCTGCCATTCTTAGTTTGAGATGGGGAATTCTAACTTTGGAACCCTTCTTTGGAATATTTATGGTAGCTTGAATCTTGAATTCCTCATTCTGATTTGAGGTTTTGTTGTGGTTGCTGAGGTTATTGTTGTGCTATGTGGCCATTAGCAAATTTTACATCTTCCCTCTAAATAAAGTCTAGTTTCTAAGTGTAATTATCAGAATTATAGGGAGATACTTCTGCAAAATTCATGTACAACTTGCCATTCTCCCCACTCCCCAATCAACCAAACAACAAGGACTTATTAAACACCTACTCTGTGCCAGGGAATACAGAGAAAGAGAGACTCCCTGTCCTTAAAGAACTCACATGGGAGAGACAACATGTAAATGACCACATGGATATTATATATGTGATTATATATGTCTGTGTGTGTGTACACACACGCACAGAGGGAAGGAAAGGAAAAGGCATTTATATGGAGCCTACTATGTGCCAAGTGCTGTGCTAAGTGCTTATTAAATTACTATATCATTTGATTTTCACAATAGCTCTGTGAGGTAGGTGCTGGTACTAATTTTAACAGGCTTATAATTTTTTTAATGCCCCAAGCATTACTCTATGAATATTGTTTGTACAAACTATACCTGTTCTTGAAGAAACTGGTTTCCTAGGGCCTGGCTGTTAAAAAACCAGTTTTGCTGTGTCATGTTCTTCTGTTAAACTGGTAGCCTTATCAGTGCAGATTGAAAACATCTGAATTACAAATATGTGGCAACTAATTTTTTCTGTAGGGGATTGATTAAGGAATTTCTCTGATCAGCTTGGTGAGCACATGAGGGGAGGAGTCTTTTCTTTGGGGCTTTGAGTATATATTTTTTGTGGAGAGTATAGGACTGTCCCTTGGTATCTCCTAAAGGATGGCCGAATTGGTTGGAGGGCAGCCTCTTCTGGGAGCAGCCACCCATTTGTGCTGGCCTATAAAAGGCAGCTAGAAGATTAGCATTTTTCTTTTTTCCTTTTTCTGCTTTTTTCCCCAGTAAGATCCAGAGAATGTGGCAGAGTTAAGAATGGACAAGGTTTTGAGGTAAGGTTGGGAATAGGGACAGGTTCTTGCCCTCTCAGGAGCATGGCAGTATTGGACCAGAAGAACCTTGGGAATTCATTTGCTGGCCCATGTAACTTGTGAAGAGTCTTCCTGGATATTAAGATCCTGGGTCCAGCTTGAAAGGGGCAGTAGTATAACTTTTCACCAACATAGCACCTGTGGAGAAGGTAGTTACATGACTAGAGGGTGAAAGTTCTTGAAGATTTTGTCTCTAGCAGCCCTAAATTTAAGAGTAAACCAATCAATTAACAAACATTTATTAATACCTAATAGGTGCTAATCATCAGAGATAGGACAGAAGTAGAACAATCTTTGTCCTCAAGTAAATTGAATTTTATTGAATTCCAGGGTCTGACCTTCTAGCCACAAAAGGGGGATTTCCTAAGCAGTGTGATGCTAGAATCATCCTTCTAGTGAGAAAAGTTGGATTTACTGGGCAGTGCCTGCCTCAGATGTGGCTTTTAAGTAACCTCAAGTTTAAGAGTTCAGGAAATTATATTCTCTGAATGTGAGACACACACACACACACACACACACACACGATTCCTATGGACAAGTCAGAACTTGTTACTTATCTATCTATTTATCTATCTGTATGTATATATGTAAAGTGAATTTTAGTGTAAGATGGATTTTAGTATGCATAAAGTGAATTTTTGTTATTATTTCTAAGACTTCAGTTTCTCCAGATCCACAGACATAACAATCTGCAGTTCCCAGGTACTAGATATGAGTTCCCACAGTTATGGTTCAAAACATCTCTACGATGCTTGCACAGAGTTATATGATGGTAAATAATACAAACATCCACTGTGGCTGCGCAGTGAGATGCAGGGATGAGGTGATGTCAACTTGTGAGGCCATTGCTGGCAATATGCCTTCTTTGTCTGTTGGTCTATAAAACAGGTGATCACTAGACAGTGAATGGGAAACCCTTAGGGTTGAATGCACAAATGCTGTGTGTGACTCAACTTGCCCCCATTGAGGCTGGGGATTTAGGGGAAGCACAAGTTGTGTCTGTCTTGATTGACCCCGCTGAGACATAGGGGTAGTTGTTCCCCTCTTCTCACCAGCCCCTGCAAGAAGGGTCATTAGGGAATGCTGTAGGAGTTTGTGCTCCTGTTATCAGCAATCCTCTTCTGAGAAAACTCGACTAGAATAAGGTAAGATTATTAACCCCTGTTTAGTGTCTTTCCTGTCCAAATCAAGAGTGAACCTGTGCTAGTAGCTCTCCTCTGTGCTGTTTATCTGTCTTACACTATCTATCTATCTATCTATCTATCTATCTATCTATCTATCTATCTATCTATCTATCATCTATCTATCTATCTATCTATCTATCTATCTATCTATCTATCTATCGTCTATCTATCCTCTCTCTCTCTCTTCTCTCTCTCTCTCTCTCTCCTATCTAATCTATCTCTCTATCCAGTGAGAGAATGGCAAGTTCCTTAGCAGAGCAGCCTTTGGTGAGGGAAGAGGAAGACACACCTATGGTCCTACATGCTGGAGGAGCCATGGGACTAAAGCTATTATATAGGGGAGCCAGGGATTTGGACTTTGCATTCTGCTAGTATTGGGAGTGACTTGTATGGTGTGGGAACAATGGGAAGGAGGGCTGTTTGTCTAGCAGCCCTGCCTAAAGTACTTTCTTCTCTCAGCAAACAACACTGTGGCACTATGATTATATGGGACTTTAGGACCTTGTGGAAAGTAGCACACATCAGGAAGGGAAGATAGTTTTTTTGGTTATAGGCTACTGTGGGTCCTTGACATACTTTATACTTTGTGTATGAGTTCTTGTGAGTCCTTTGCACTGTCTAGTTTCTGTGGGTTGGAATAAAGGTTATCCTATACCCAGGGTAATATTATACAATACTCTGTTGAGTGCTGATATGGAGCTTATGAGAAATTATTTTACCCGTGTCTGTGCAGACATGAACAGTATTATGAGTTTTCTCAAAGTTAACTCTTTGAGATGATATATTAAATCAAAGAGTGGGTGATTGAGATTACACTCCACCCTCCCCACATCAGTTGATCTATGTAAGCCTAGATTATGGGGTGCTAGGCAATGGATTTCACTTCTTTCATCAAACATTTCTCTCCCAGTGTGTTGGGCATAAGTCATTGTATATATGTATAAGATAATTAGATAGACAGACAGAAAAAGAGAGAGAGATAGACAGATGAATAGACAGGTAGATAGATCAATAGACAGATGAACAGATAGGTAAATAGATAGATGAACAGACAGACAGATAGAGATAGATGAACAGACAGACAGGTAGGTAGATGAATAGATAGGTAAATAGATGAGCAGACAGATATATAGATAGGAAGAGATAGATGAACAGACAGGTAGATAGACAGATCGACAGACAGATAGGAAGAGAGATGAGCATACAGGTAGATAGACAGATAGACAGATGAGCAGATAGGTAGACAGATATACAGACAGATGAACAGATAGGTAGATAGATAGAAAGACAGAAAGATAGATTTGGAGAATAGTTCCCCAAAGTGCTGCTTATTGAAGAGGAAAATCAAATAGCAAGTTGTGAACTTTCAGTAGGAATTATGTGTGTTACTAGGAGCAGAATCCAACCCTCTCTGAGTAAAGACAACAACGCAGTTAACTGTGGAACTTGACACAACCTCATAATTTAGATAAGTATTGTCATGAAAAATGTTCACTGAACATGGACATAGTTTGAATGGACATAGTTTCCTGGAAGTATGTTCCCTCTAATCTCTCTAATTAATCAGATGGAGTTTTTCTGTAAGTCTTGTCAATGGAATGTGCCTGCAGGAAGCCAGGTTGACTAGACTGTACTGTTTGTGTTTGGATTTTTGTTTAAGTTTCCCAGCTTGAGTACACAGCCATCAGATTGGGCAGGTCCATAGAAATCATTATAGCACTACTAGTTACTTAACACATGTGAATGTACTTTCCTCTTCTCTGTCTCTTGAAATCTCTACTTATCCATGTGAAGGAAGGGTGAAGGAGTCTTCTTCAACCGCACCCCAAGATGTGAGAAAGTTCCTCAATCAGCTTGAGAGGATCACAAGGACTAGGCCATTGGATACTGACCACTGGTCAATTTATACAAGTTAGGAAATAGTTAATGATTGGCTGAAGGAATTAGTCAAGCTCTGTGGGACTTACTAAAAAGTAAGCTATCTAGCAATCTGAGATTTCAGCAGTTCTGATGAGTCTAGGCTAGGAAGAGAATTTTGGAGGGGTGAAAACGTTAATAAAAGGAGGTTTACTTAAGTGGGGGAAGGGATTTATTAGTCAATCTGAGGACACAGATGAATTCCAAGTAAGGACAATTAATGAAAAGACATCGTGAAAAAGTAGCAATAGAGTAGTTCCACAATGAACCTGGGGCACAAGCTCCATTGGTAGGAAGAGAGGACACATGTAGGAAATGTGTATGAAGAGGTTCATGAAAATAGTAGTAACTAATATTTATATGACACCTACTATGTACCAGGCTTTGTGCTTACAATCATTATCTCATTTGATCCTCACAACAACCCTGGGAAGTTGGGGCTATCATGGTCCCCATTTTACAGATGAGGAAACTGAGGCAAACAGAAGTTAAGTGCCTTTCCCAGAGTATCTGAGGCTAAATTTGAACTCAGGTCTTCCAGTTCCAGGGTTGGTTCTCTGTCCACTGTGCCATTATATGTAGGGAGCATGTAACCATGGCACATGAGTAGAGGGGCAACTCACACCTCTGACATTGTTTGCTTTCTCATGTCTTCTGTTAATGTTCCTGAATGCCTCTTCTTGGGCTTTCTCCTTGATTTCTACCAAACACATTGTTCCCACAGAATTGTTGTGTTTGTCTTTCATTCTCCAAGAGGACCACTCACTGCTTTGTTGGAAACGTAATTTCTACGGAATACATCTTTAACAGATGCATGCATATTTTTTGCTGGCCATTGAGACGCATTGCCTCTCCGGGCATGGAGTTGCAGAATTTGTCTGTTTTTACTTCTGACTTCTGTTGAGGACCTTAGCTAGAGTGTTACATCTTCCTCTAGAGAAAAGTGGACCCTGCCATACTTTTGTTGTTTAAAGCCTTAGGCTTTGTGGTAGGTATGTGCTAGAAAGATTCAGGCATTTTCTTTCCACAATGATGTTGGCCCGAGGCTAAAAGAAACTGAATAATTCTGAAAAGCAATTCCTAATAAGGTCAAAAGGAGACCGAGAGAAGCCCCGTGGGTGTGCAAAAGGAGGAAGAAGCTTGGGGAAGAAGCTTCCAGAGGAAGAAAGGGTTGGAGTAGACAAGAAGAAGGGAGTGGGCTAAAGAAACAACCAGACTGCCGAGTGACAATATTTAATATAAATTTTGGATTTTAATAAGGGCCAAAGCTTGAATTAAGAAGAGTCTGAACCCAATAGTCTACCTTGCTATCTTAAGTAAACTCAGAGAATGCCTTTTGGTGTCAGCAAACAAATGGGACTTCCTTACCAGACCCTTCCCCTGGCATCTTAGTGATAAGGAAAAAAAACACAGATGTCCTGGGTTGTAATTTCAATTGAAACTTTATTAAAGGTACCCTTTTCTGTGTTAGCAGGATGTTTGTCACCAGAGTGGTGGGATTTTCTCCTTATCTTATGTCACAGAGACATATGCTACAGAAAGGAAATTCACAGAGCTTGGAATCATAAATCTCAAGTGACACTATTTGGTTAATTGTCTTGTCTTACTAAGTAAGCCTTGTGTGGGAGGTAGCATCTTAGCTTTGAAGGAAACTAAAGAGTATATGAAGCAGAGGAGGGAAAGGTCATATAATCTAGGCATACATGGAGGGCCACTTGCACAAAGATTCAGAGGGAAAAAATAGAAAGCCATATTTGAGGATCATGGCTAGGTTTGTAACTTGTGACTTAGAACTCCAGCTTTGAGCTCACACTGATCACACTCAACTCTGAAGACTTTTGAATAATAATTCATATTGGCTCAGCCCCACCCTTAGAGCTTATTAGTTAAATTAGGCTCTCTGCTTGATTTCCATTAGGAGTCATCAATAATCACTGTAAAACATCAATCTAGCAAGCTAGTCATAAGCAGAGGACCAATTTATTAAAGATAGATTCAATAAATATTTACTCCACACATATTTTGTTCTAGTTGTTAGAGATACAGAGACAAAAACAACACTGCCTCTGCCTCTGCCTCCTCAAGGAATTTACATTCTGATGGTTTGGATATAACATATTCATGGATAAGTGAATAGAAAGTATGTAGAAAGTAATGACATTTATGTAGTATGTGGTACATACTATGTAGTATGTAGAAAGCATTAACATCTGGTGAGGATGCAATGGTGTTGGGAAAGGCCTTATGTTACAGTACCTAAGTTGTGTATGCTTTGAAGGAAGGGAAAAAATCTTGAGTTGAAGGCAAAATAAACAATTATCAAAGGGTCCATTGGCTAGATATTGGTGTTAATCATACAATCAACAATGCAGAGACAGTACAGCACTTTAATTTTGCTTGGGGTGCAGGTCTTCACTCTATTTAAGCTGTTGAGCCCACAGCATCAGTTTTAAGAATATTATTTAGAATATGAATACACAAGCAGGATGGGTACAATGGACTTTTACAGAAAGCAGAAGGGCAAGGTAAGGATTTATATTATGAGGAAACAATAGAAGGGGCACATAAGGATTGTGCATCAGGAAGGTCAGGGAATTAGCTTGTCAAAACTGGAATTTGAAATTTACATCCTAAGATGCATTTTGAAGACTTCAGCAGGATGTGTGCCTTGTTTGCTTCAAGCAAAAAGTGTCAGGAGACTCCAGGCAGAGCCTGGGGGAGAGTTTTCCTTAGGACAGTGGAGTCAAGAAGCCTATGCCTCAAATTTTCTTGTCATTAAGGTAAGCAGACAGTGCATTCCAGAGAGAGGAGTCATTCAGTGCAAAAAGAAGAGGGACAGGAGATGGCATGTCATTTATGGAGATCATTGAAGGGGACTGGGTTAGGGCACATGGCAAGGTCCAGTGATCTAGACTAAAGAGTGACCAGTGGAATGTTCCCCATGGCTGGGGCTGGCTAGGTTTAGTGGGCCATGAGACTTGTTCACCAATCAGGAAAGCACAGACTTCAAGGCAAGACTAGTTCCAGAGCTGAAAGGTGTAAATCCCCCAGAACTGTAGTTCTGGTCTTCTGAAGACTTCTCAATAAGAACTCAGCCCCTACTGAGGAAGCATCTGAATTCAGTGTATTTTTTAGCTCTCTACTATTGATCTTTGGAAGTCTTTCCTTAGGGATCATCAGAAGAACCACACAGGTGAAAAACCTAATACACGTGATGAATGTGCTAAAGACTTCATCCACATAAGTTTCCTCAGTGTTCACCAGAGAATCCAGACAGGAGAGAAATTATATATGTGTGTGATCATTGTGGGAGACGATTCACAACTGTCACACTTTGACAATCATCAGAAGGACCCATAGGAGAAGCACTATGTTTGTGAGCAGTATGGCAAAGGGTTCAAGAGGAAAATAACCCTTAGTGTTCTTCAGAAAATTCATTCAAGAAAGAAACTCTATACATGCAGTTGTTGAGGTCAAAGTACCAACACTCCAGGTCTTGCTTGAATGAATTCAACACAAGCCTTCTTACTGCCAAAGAAAAACAAAGTTTACTAAAGATTTGCCATACTGGGTTGACTCTTAAGGAGTCTAACCTTTTGTAACGCTTGTATTGACAAGCACACCAGGTAGAATCTCAGCTAGACAGAATCAGAGCTGGATTAAACCTGAGTCCCTACATGGAGGGGAGATGGAACTTAAATAAAGACTGAGGGAAGAATCCAGGTGTCACCAAGTAATCTGGGGTCCCAGGGATGATCTTGATAGATCAAATCCAGGGAGAACCTTGATGGGAGTGGCCAGTAGTTCAGACAGTCCACAATCCAGGCTGGGTGACTTGGACTTCAAGAGAATGCTAAATAGTCGAGAATATCAAAAAGATGCTAGGATCAAAGGAAGAGAATGCTAAATGGTGATCAGATAGGGCGTATCTTGGCTGAGAGAAATCGAACGGGAATTCAAGGAACCCCCACCCCCACCCCTGGCCAGATTTTCCAGCACCCTACAGACAAATGTGACAAAAGCCCTCCAGATCAAAGGGGAAAATGTCTTGGCTTGGGCTTGTGCCCCATCACAGTGACTGTGAGAGAAGGCTCAAGCAGTTCACACATTTTTATACACCTCAGATAATAAACATGGGAGAAACCCTATAAATGCAGCATTTGTGACCAAGGCATCCAGGAGTGAATAGACCTCACTGTTCACTGGAAAATGCACACCAGAAAAATTATAAGTATGAAATTCAGGAAAAGTTTTAGAGTTTGGATATTTGTGTTTGGGAATGAACATAGGGAGAAACTGGTTAAATGTGGTATTTGTGGGAAAGGCTTCATCTAGAGTTCATACCTTTAATGCTCATAATGAAGTATATCCAGGAATGAAATCTTGTATGATGAAAAAAACTGCAAACATCAGAAACATTTAAACATATAACAAGTTTATTCAAAGGTGCATCCTCATTCCATTAGGAAGGCCAAATTTCTCATTGCTTCTTTAGGTCAATTGCTTTTCTCACTACACAGAAGTTCAGTCTTGGTCCCTGCAAACCCACTCAGCACCAAATAATGAAGCCCTTGCACGATGAGTAAAAGATGAGGATCTAAGTCTATGGATAGGGCAAGGAGAGGTTCACCACTTTTCTCTCAGCCTCTGATTAATTGACATGGCTCCTGAGAGCTACAGGCTTCCCTTGCTCCAGTGAGCATGGTTTTCAATATGGCGTGCCTCCTTTACTCTCCCAGCACAGCACCAGGAATTTGTCCCTGGCTCTTGCCATAGCCAGTTGGCCTGAGGTTTCTCAGCATTTGCTCGTGTTGACCTGAAAACTTCATTAAAGAAAAGGCAACAGGCTAAATGCATACATTTTATGATTTAAACAATTTAACAATTTAAACAATTCCCTATTAAATAAAATGGTAACATTATGGAGTCAGAAAAATTGTCTGACTTAATCTCCATTTAAAATGAATTTGTATTACTTTGTATACATTGTGTATCTCCTAATCTGTCTTTGTGCTGTTTCCTCCCCACCCCCCATCTTCGTCCCCAATAAAATTTAAGTCCTTTTAGGGCAGGAAAGTGTCTTTAACCTTCACAGGACTTTATCATAGGTATAGTTACAAGCTCCTTGACCCACTCACAACTAGGGAGAAGGGAGCATGGAACAATAGAGTAGACTTTGACATTTGGATGGATGAATGGATAGATGGATGGTGGGGAACTCATTACCTACTGAGACAGTCCATTTCACTTTAGAATTGTCTCAGTCATAAACAGCATGACAGTCATCTTTGGGTATTTGCATAGCTGTTACATGGCAGAGGGATTAGATTTGTTCTACTTGATCTCAGAGGGAAGAATTAAGAGCAGAGGTGGGGATAGGGAAGGAAATTGCAAAGTGGCCAGTTGAGGTTTGGTATAAGGAACAATAGCTAACAGTTTAGAAATATTGCAAAGTGGGATGTGTCATCTTGGGAAATAATAGATTTTCTTTTCCTGGATTTGTTGGAGTAAAGACTGGATGAACATTTCCCAGGTATGTTGTAGAGATGATTCCTGTTCATGTGCTGGTTGGATGAAAAGGTTTCTGGGATCCCTTCCAACTCAGATTCTATGTGATTCTGCATAGATTATTAACCATCCAAGCCTTCTCCAATGGAATTCTCATCTACATCTTTTCATAAATTTTCTGCCAGGAATCTACCCATGCCTTCCTTTAGTTTGGGGAATATGTCATGGATACTAGTACAGCACTTGAGCCTTTGATCTTTCATTGACTATGTGGCTGGCCTTTTCCATCTTTGTCTCTCTTTCTCTGTCTCTTACTATTTTGTTGCTGTTCAGTTGTTTCAGTCATGTCTACCTCTTCATGACCCATTTGAGGTTTTCTTGGCAGAAATACTGAATAGTTTGTCATTTCCTTCTCCAGCTCATTGATGATGAGGAAATTAAGGCAAACAGGGTTAAGTGACTTGCTCAGGGTCATACAGTTAGAAGTTTCTGACGCTACATTTGAACTCATGAAGATGAGTTTTCCTAATTCCAGGCCCAGCACTCTATGCACTGTGCCACTTAGCTATTATACTACCTTTCTAAAATCAAAGGATCTGGGATTCAGTCATCATCATGCTACTAACTAGCTGTATGCCTTTGAGCAGGTCATTTCCTTTCATTTTGTCTGCACCTGTAAAATTGGGGGCTTAGGTTAGTTTGTCACTTGTAGCCCTTCCAGTTCTAAAATTCCGACTCCACGAAATATTGGTTTTAAGTCTTTGGCTATCTCCAGAAGAATCAGCAGATAGGGGTCCCCAGAGTCCATGCTGCCTCAGCTTTACTTCCCAAGTTTCACATCTGGTTTCACTTCTGTTTCCAATGCCAGGTTTTTAGATAATTAAAAAAAAATACCATCAAAGAAATAATCTCGTTAAAACCAGTGGTTCTCAAAAGAAGAAGTGCCAAATATTCATAAACATGTAAAAAAATGCTCCAAATCACTAATAATAAGGGAAATGGAAAACAAAACAACACTGAGATTTCATTTCATAGTCAGCAAAGTGGCAAAAAATGACAAAAAATGGCAACAGCAAATCTTGGAGTGGATGTGAGAAGAGAGGTACACTGATCATTGTTGGTGGAGCTATGAAATGGTACAGCCATTTTAGAAATCAATTTGAAATTTGGCAAATTAAGTGATTAAAATGTTCATACTCTTTGAATCAGAGACTCTATTACTGGGTTTATGCCTCAAGGAAATCAGTGATAAGAAAAAAGTTCCCACATACTCTAAAATATTTATAGCAGCACTTTTTGTAATAGCTAAGAATTGGAAAAAAAAAAGTAGAGGCTCTTTAATTGGAGAATAGCCAAACAAATAGCCAAGGATATAATGGAATGCTACTGTTTACTGTATACTATACATGTAAGAAATTATGTGTGTGATGATTACAGGGAAGCATGGAAAGATCTGTATGAACTGATGCAAAATGAAGTAAGCAGAGCCAAGAAAACAATGTACAAACATGACAACAGTGTAAATGGTGAGAACAAAAAATTAAAAAAATACCAAAAAAATTAAAAGTAAATATAACAAAATTAAAAAGATAAAGTGGGACTCAAATGAAGAGATCTGAGAGGATCCTCCCAACCTATTCCTTCATTGAGGTGGAGGGTCCACAGGTTTTTCAGATTTTTTTTTAATGCTGATTTTTTTCCACTTTAAGAAAAATGCCATTTGTCACATGGGATGACTTTCAGGAAAGGGGAGAGTGAGAAATACATAGTATACTTTGGTGACATAAGAAACAGAAAACATCAATAAAAACAGTAAAAAGAAAACTTGCCAGATTTGCTTTACACGGGAGAGACTTCATCCATATCTTTATTTTAATCAAGTATATTTCATAGTAGCCAAAGTGATTTTGAAGATGAGCAGGACACTTGGAAATAATAAACCTCTTCTGGTGGATTACACTTTTATGTATTTTCTGACTAATTTGTTTGGTCCAGAAATTATTGTCTGTAGAGAGAGAACATATTTTTCCTCCTGCTTAAACTTATAACAGTTTCAGGGAGCGGGGTGGGTACTGAAGACATTTATACATTTGACAAATGACATATGTCATTTTAATCCTTATGGGAATGCAACAGGAAATACGTTGGGGATATCCTGAAAAAAGCTTGGGGAGAAGGGTTGATAATAATTACATTCCATAGAAATGGTGGTCAACCAATCCACAAAAATTTTTTGAGGATCTACTATGTACTTATTCATGTGCTAGAAGAAATTGGGGAATTGGAAGATGTACTGGCAGTCAGTACACATTTATTAAGCACCCAATACGTGTCAGGTATTTTTCTAAGAAATGGAAAATATTAGCAGGCAATGTGAAAATGTGTCAATTTGAGTGGCGCTAACTGTAAAGGCTATGGAAGTTGGTATTTACAGAATCATTGCAGAAAGGATGTTAGCTCAGAAGGGTAGTTAGAATGTAAAATGGCAGAACTTAAAGGGAACTTAGAACAGGGTATGTATATAAATATTACAGATGGATCCCTCTGGCCTCAACACAAGATGATGTCTTCCCATAGCTTGCTTTTATTGCAATGGGCTCCTAATTGGGTTTCCCTGCAACAAGTCTCACCCCAGCCCCACCCTCTTCTACTTTGTTCTTGACGTAGCTACCAAACTGATAGTGCTTTATTTTTTTAGTGTTAAACATAACAGTTTTTTAAATGTTTTAATATTCTTAGAACTTCTTTTTAGTAAATTTTAAAACTTTAAACTTAAATACAAAATAAGAAAAGAAAAAATAAACAAACTTAAATATTAAAACTAAAATAATACAAAACAAGAAAAGAAAAAAATATGGCCATGTGCACAGCAGAGCATGAGAGAGGATTCAAAATATACAGCAATAAATTTCCATTTCAAGAAAGCCTGTATAATAAATACTACTCATTGTATTCAGAGCTGTCCATCTTTGCTTTCTTGTAAGTTTTCTTTTGTCATCTGCTGTGTACTTTTTACATTGTTCTCTCCTCTCTCCCCCTCCTCACTCTCCGAGGCTATAGTGAAGCATCTATATATTTATACATAGATACAAACTGGTATTCCTAACAGTGGTTCTGACCATGTTATTCCCCTAGTCAAGATGTTTCAGTGGCTCCCTGTTGTCTTTAGGATGAACTACAAATCTCTCTGATATTTAAAACCCTTTATATTGTGACTCCAACTTATCTTTCTGGGTTGGTTTCATTTTATACACCTTCTTGATATCTGCATTTCAGTCAACCTGGCTGTTCCCCATGTATGATGTCCAAACCCTCGTCTCTATGCTTTTCTATAGATCTGGATTCCCTCCATTCTTATTGTCATCTCATAGGATCTCTGGCTTCATTCAAGGCTCAGGTCAGGTGTCACTTGTTGAAGATCCTAAACCAGCCTTTCCTGATTTCCCTAGGTGTTAGTGCTTTCCCCTTTTGACAGGAATTCCTTTGTATTTATTTGTGTTCATGTTGCAGTAGAATATAAGCTCCCTGAGGGCAAGGCTCAGTTAATTTTTGTCTGTGTTCTCCAAGTGACTCCTAAGAATGAAATGTTCATTGTTCTTTGAATGAATGAATGAACTGGACTCTAAGTACACATGGAACTAAAGCTGAGAAATTAGAGATCAAGGAATACGTTCTCCTGGCAAGTGTGTATGTGATATCTTTCCATGATAGTAACTGACACTGATATTGTATGCCAACACTGGAGAGTGATTGTCCCAAAGCAACCTTGTGGGGCTAGGTAGCACTAGTGCTACTATCTCTTTATTGCAGATGAATAGACTCCAATGAGTTAAATAACTTGCCCCTGGATACACTGTAAGTAAATGGAAGAGAAGAAATTTGAACACAGTTTTTTCTGGTGCTTAGTTCTGTGTGCTAAACACTGAAATCTATGCTTCCTCTTTTTAAGAATTAAGCAATTCACTTCAGCTCTCTGGGCCTTACTTTATTCTTTTGTAAAATGAGGTGATTGTATTAGATGAGCCCTAAAATCACTTCCAGATCTAACATTCAATATTCTAAGGACCCTTCTTCAGCTCTGACATTCTTTGTTCTAAGGGCCCTCTTAGCTCGACATCCTGTGTTCTAAGGGCCTTCCCAGCTCACACATACTGTGTTAGTCTAAGGGCCCCCCCAGCTCAGACATCCTACGTTCTAAGGCCCCTCACAACTCTGTTATTCCGCATTCTCAGTTTTCCTTTGACATTCATTTCTCATTACCTTTTCTCTACTTCTTCCTAAACCTTCTCCCCATCCAAAAAAAAATTCTCTGCCTCCCCTCAGGTGTCCAGACTCTGTTAGGGTGCCTGAGTGGGAATGGCAGCATGGTTGTTGGGCACCTTCAGCTTCACTCCTTCCAAAGGACTCCTGGCCTGGCTATCTACCTGCATCTGAACTCTTTTATATACGTTGTCTTCTTTAATTGAGGTGTAGGCTCCTGGAGAGAAGATACTATCTTCCTTTTTCTATTTCTATCCTTAGCACTCCACACAGCGCTTGGAGCAGAGGAAGCACTTAAAAATGCTCATTCATTCAGTACTTACATTTATCATTTCATTTCTTCAAACTTCTTGTTCAAAGTAAGTGTTATCTTTTATGGTCAAAATCTTCCTATCAGTCAGGTAAAAAAGTATAGTAGAAAGATTATAGATTTTAAAAATCCACTTATTAATTCAAAACTCATAATATCACTATTGACTTCCATTCACCAGGTACCAGAACTTTTCAATGCACTAAGTGAATGATTAAGGAATCTGTCACTCAGTGAACAAGCATTTATCAAGTGTTTACTATGTTCAAATCTAAGCATGGTACTAAATACTGGGAATGGATATAAAGGTAAACACTCTGTTCCTTTCTTCAGGGAGCTCACATTTTAATGGAGGAGACAGAATGTAAGTAATCCTAGCTTGTACAAACAAGCTATATATACAGGATAAATTGGAGGTGATCTCAGGAGAGCCCTGCTAGCCTTAATCACTGAACTGGTATTGTCTCAAACTGAGACCTTAAAGACCTTAGCTTAAAAAGGCCAAGGTCCCCTACTGTATCCTGGGTCATCTCCAGTCGTCCTGATCCATATCTGGCCATTGGATCCAGATGGCTCTGGAGGAGAAAGTGAGACTGATGACTCTGCCCAGCCCTCCCTCACTGTAATCCAATTCACTTGCAAATCAAGACATCACCTTCCTGAGATCACAGTCCTCTTTGAGAATGAAGGACAGACAACAACAGCCACTCCTCTACTGCTGACCTCATCCCTTCATACCTGGACTATGGTGGGTCTGCCTGCCTCAAGTCTCTCACCACTCCAATCCATCCTCTGCAGGTTCAACCATATCACTCACCCCCTCTTACTCAATAAACTCCAGTGGCTCCCTATGATTGCCAATACTTTGGCATTCAAAGCCCTTTGTAACCTAACTCTCTCCCACCTTACCTTTCTTCTTATACTTTTCTCCCCAACATGTACATTTTTATCCAGTAACACTGGTATCCTCACTGTTTCATGAACAAGACACTCCATTTCTCAGCCCTGGGCATTTTTTCTAGCTGTTTTCCATGCTTGGAAGGTTCTTCCTCCTCATCTTCTCTCCTGGCTTCTCTGGCTTCCTTCAAGTCCCAGCCAACATCCTATCTTCTACAGGAAGCCTTCCTACTTCCTCAGTTCCAGTGCCATTGTATAGAGGTTTTTTGTACATTGTTGTTTGTATATCATCTCTTCCATTAGACTGTGAGCTCCTTGAAAGCGGAGACTGTCTTTTGCCTCTTTTTGTATACCCAGAATCTAGCACAGTGCCTGGTATTAATACAAAATTATTGACTGACTAAAGAAAGTGATGAAGAAAAATAAATTAGTACTTTAGATTAAACTTAAAAGTATGTCATATATACATTTTGGGGGGGGCTAGAGTTGGTTGTTAAACATTCGCTGGTACACCCTTGCATAAAACTTTTATTTTCAAAGTTTGTAGTAATGAATTTGTCTTTGAAATTGATTTGTTGATAGGTTACAGATAAGCTGTGAATCTTTTAGTAGAGGGAGTTTCTACACCAGGCGTCCCTCATTCTGATGAAAACATAAGTCTGTATTGAGAACAACATTAATAATTATCACTGTAGAGGATTAAGAACAGTTGGAATCATAACAACATAGATTTTGGAGCTGGAAAAGGACTCCACAGATTACTGAGATTAAACCTCCCCATTTGACAGATGGGGAGAATGAGGCCTAAAGATGTTAAATGACATGTTCTAGGTCACACAAAAAACAACTCTAGTGTAGATCCAGAGTTCATTCCATTGTATCAGGCTGCATAGACCTAAGGGGCCCCTCTCCATTCAGAAATTATCATACTGTTCAACACACTTTGTCATGTAAACATTTTTCAGTATGTTAGATGTGTTTTTGGATGCAAATTTAAAAATGCATATGGAATCCTATCACCCTGTTATAGAACAAAATGTGAATTTTGACATTCATATTGACATATTCTCATATTCATGAGAGAGTATATTTTGGTGGGAGCTTGGGAGTGGTATGAAGCCACCATTTGGCTTACACTTGTATGTGAGGTGAAGTCCAGACTCATATGACATGTGTCAAAACAGGCTGGAATACCTCCATGTATGTCCAGTAAGGCAATGAAGACTTCAGTATGCGTCTGACTGTCCTGTCAGTCACGTTCTGGGCATCATCTGACAAATATCATCCTTCTTTCTATGTTCATTGGCTCAGTATTTTGTATTTGGTAGGTATTGGTGTAGATTGCCAAAGTTCTTGGGGTTCCTCTTTTGTTTGTTAATCATCTGATGAGTTTTTGTTAACATAAATGGTGAGTTAAATTTAAACCTCTGACGTGAAATTTGACTTTTTTAGCTAAGAAAGCATATGAATTCTATTCTGTACAAAGGTTAGGATTCGATTTGTATTGACTTTCTTGGGTTAGACCACAAAGTGGTGGGATATATGGATCTCATCACACTCTATTGAGGGAGAGGGGAGGAGGGAAGGAGGGGGGAGGGAGAGAGAGAGAGAGAGAGAGAAAGGGGGAGAGAGAGAGAGAGAGAGAGAGAGAGAGAGAGAGAGAGAGAGAGAGAGAGAGAGAGAGAGAGAGCATTTGACTAATTAAGAGATAGCATAGCATAAGGGCAAAGAACACTACATTGGGTATGAGAAGAACTGGGCTCAAATTCTGTTTCACAATTTCCTGGTTGTGTGAGTCAGGACAAGTTGTTTCACTTTGTCCAGCCTCAGTTTCCTCATCTATAAAGTGACAAAGGCTTGTTGACCTCTGGAGTACCTTCCTGCTCTTAAGCTATGATCCTGTGATGACTTTCTTTTCTTTTATGAAAGACTTACCTCTAAGTTTAAACATACCCCACCCTATCCAAATCTACCATCATTATTTTGTTATGGTGTTGTTGTATTTGTCCTTCATTCTCGAAGAAGACCGTGACATCAAGATGGTGACAGAACTTGCAGTTGACTTTGATTTGAGTGAGGGAGGGCTGTGCAAGGTCACCAACCTCACTTTCTTCTCCTGAGCCATCTGGGTCCAGTGACCTGATATACATCAGGACAGCTGGAGATAGCCCAGGATGCAATGTGAGACCCCGGGTCTTATCACATTCTCACTTTGAGTAAGATACACTCATTCAATGAATAGGCTTCTTTAAGTAGTTGCTCAAGAGAGTGGATATAATTACTAAATAGTAATTGAATAAAAATAATGTACTCAGCAAAGCTGAGTATAATCTCAAATAAAAAAATGAATATTTAATGAAGTGAGAAAGATATTCAGGTATTTATGAGTAAAAGAGCAGGACTCAATGGAAAATTGAACATGGAAGATCCAGGAGAAACATAAGGTAAACATTAAAGACCAATTATAAAGGACTCAAAAAGGTCAAACTCTTTAGTTTTTATATATGAATATGTTATCAGTATGCCTAATTTGTTTTGTAAATCAATGAAGATTGACCTGTACCCAAACCACTGGCACTCAGATAACTAAGATGAACCTGGTGATTGAGATGGTCATGCTGAAGTCTGTCTTGACAAGACAGGAGCCCCCAAAGGTGCCAATCACCTGCTTGAAGTAACTTTTCCATCCTCTAACACAACAAATGGCCATCTCTGTGATCTTCAAAAGTAGAGCTGAATTTTCAGGTGCTAGCACAAAAAGGATGAACTTTCCTGGGCACCAAATCATATTCAAAACATGAAGTTTCTCTTGAGAAGCACTAGGTATTGAAACTGAGCACATTTTCCTTGTCTGAAAAAATTAGTTTCCAAGAATTGGTGATGCTAAGCATCATAAAAGTGGATTATTTGTGGATCCTCAAGAAGGGACTATGATGAATGATGAATATTAAGGAGAACAGTTAAATGAAACTGAAAGAATTTCAGAGAAATAGCTTTTGAAAAACAAACAAAACTTTTTTTGGGAAGCTATAAGACAGGAAATTACCAAGAAATTGTCAATAATCTTCTCAAAGCCTTGGAAAGTCATGAAATACAACATATCACTCAAAATCCACTCTTTGGATGCACATTTGGAATTCTTCCCAGAAAACCTAGGGGCTGTCAGTGATGAGCCAGGGAATGCTTCCATTAAGAAATAGCCAACATTCAGAGATTGACCCCCCAAATACTTAAAAGTAGCACCAGATCAAAGAAAGACTAAATTTCTGACTGTTGGAAGCTGTTGGGCGCTGAGCAGGGATGCTGTAAGCAAGTCAAGTACAATGGTAAATGAGACCTGCTTCAGACATTTACTGTGTGGCCCTGGGTAAGTCACTGAATCTCCCTTGTTCTGTTTCCTCATCTGTGACTTAAGTGGGTTAGTCAGTGACCCAATCAACGTGCATCTCTGTGCCAGGTACTGTGCCAAATGCTAGGGATACAAAGGGAGGCAAAAGACAGTTCCTGCTCTCAAGGTACATGCAGTGTACTTGGGACGACAATAGGCAAAGAGACATGTACAAACAAGATATATACAGGATAGATGGAGGGGCACTGAGGAAAGACTTCCTATAGATGGTGGCATTTTCAGGGGCTTTAGGAAGTCAGAGAAGAAAAAGGAGAGAATTCCAGGTATGGCGGACAGCCAGTGAAAATGCCCAGAGTCAGTAGATGTAGGGTCTTGTTCATAGAACAGCCAGGAGGCTGTTCACTGGACCAAGAAGATGCAACAGGTAGTAAGGAGACTGGAAAGGTAGAGGAAGACCAGGTTAGGAAGGACTTTGAGTGTCAAATAGAGGATTTTACATCTGATTTTGGAGGTGATGGGTAACCATGGGAATTTGTTGAGTAAGGGGGTGACATGGTCTGATCTACACTTTAGGAACTTTTCTTTGATGACTGAGTGGAAGATAGACTGGAATGGAAAGAGACAAGCCAGGGAAACTGATCCAGCTCCAAATCTATGGTCACCCCAAACGTGGCTTTGCAACCTTCAAAGTGTCATAGAAATGCTATCAATAATACCAATAACTGTTATCATTATTATTGTTAATTTCTTGGACTTAAAAAATAGATAGGTGATTTATTGTTCTAAGGAGATCAGGATAGGACATTCATGCTACCAGGGCAGATTAGCAATTGTCCTACAATTTCTAATTCCAGAGGGTTGCTGAGGGTCACTGAGAGTCACGCACAGTTACACAGCTAGGATATCATAGTGATGAGGCTTGAAATGAGGTTGTCCTGACTTCCAGGTCAGCATCCTGTCTACTATTCCACTCTACCTCTTACATTGGGATTTAAAGAAGAAAGTCATTTAAACTAATTCTAGACTCCTCTGGAAAACGGAGCTGGGAAAATGATAAGAAGTAAAAAATATACCTTGATCTTGTCTGTATCATTTTTTGCGAAGTTGGTTATCTCTGCCTCTCTCCCAAGAATAAATGAATTAATTATTGATTGATCTGGCTTTGTTACAATATTCACAAAGTTGTCTCCATTTTGCTGAATTTCAATAGATAGTTGGATATTTTTATTTTTCTTGATGAAGTCTTCAGATTTTCTTATGAAGGGGAAAAAAGTGAGTCAACATTCACACTGAGTTTTGAGGAAGGGGTGAAATCTCAGTTCTCCTATTTGGGATAGGACGTAATATGCTAAGTGACAGTAGAGATCCAATGTAAATAGAGGCATCAAATGAGAGAATACGAGAGCTGGGAGGATCCTTAGAATATAGGATGTCAGAGCTGGGAGGGTCCTTAGAACACAGAATGTCAGAGCTGGGAGGGCCCTTAGAACACAGGATGTCAGAGCTGGGAGGGCCCTTAGAACACAGGATGTCAGAGCTGGGAGGGCCCTTAGAACACAGGATGTCAGAGCTGGGAGGGACCTTAGAACACAGGATGTCAGAGCTGGGAGGGCCCTTAGAACACAGGATGTCAGAGCTATAGAATACAACTTGGAATATATAATATCAGAAAGGTTTTAAAACATCTAATGTAACAACACAAAACATTAAAGCTGAAAAAAATCTTGTAGATCATTTAGTTCAACTCCCTCATTTTGAAGTTAAGGAAATGAATGTCTGGAGCATTAAATTCATGAATGACCAATAAATAAACAAATGTATAAGGGCCTACTGTGTGCCAGGCTCTGCACTTTGCAGCTGGAGATACAAAAAAAGTAATGGATGGATTAGTCTTTGCCTTCAAGGAGCTTATGTTCCGTTGTGGAACTTTTTCCATCACTTTGTGCTGGATTTGGTTGGTAATATACAGAAATACGGATCCCATACCTTCATTCCACAGGTGTTTTCCATTGTCGTTAGGCTCAGTTATGAGCTTCCCTATCTTGCTTTTAAAGCCCTTCACAATCTAGGCCTATGATCGGGCTGCCTTCTTTTTGGATCATACATTTCTTTGATGACATCCTTTGCCCCTGTCTGTTCATGTCCATAATATTAGAGAGAATGCTTTCTCTCTAATATTAATTTTTAATTCTGTTTTTAAAATTCAGGAGAAATTATATGATTTCATAATTTTTAACCATGGAAAAATGTTGGTTACTAAGAAAATAAAACTTTATTTCAGGGAAGAATTTAGGGTATTTTGGGATATTTACAAGTATCTATCTATCTATCTATCTATCTATCTATCTATCTATCTATCTATCTATCTATTCTGTGTGTATATATATATATATATATGTATATAAATCTGTGTCTGACTGGTAATCTATATTTATTGGAACATCTAGGTAGCACAGTGAACAGAATGCTGGGTCTGAAGTTAGGAAGACCTGAATTCAAATTTGGCCTCAGATATTTAATAACTATGTAACCTTGGAAAACCCTTTTTGCCTCAGTTTCCTCTTCTGTAAAATGAGCTGGAGAAGGAAATGGAAAACTGCTCCAGTATTTCTGCCAAGAAAACCCCAAGTGGGGTCACAGAAAGTCAGAAACAACTGAAAAGACTGAACTGCTATAATAATATTTCTATCTGCCTACATTTACGTCCATTTCTATATCTTTGCTTATGCCTATGTCTCCCTCTGTATCTACCTCTGTGTCCCCCTTGATGTTCTTAAGATGTAGATGCCCTTAGATCACTGATGTACTCTTAAGTCAACAGAGAGAGAGAAAGGAAAGAAACATTCCAGCGCTGGCTTCGTAATTATTTGTACATTTAATATCCTCACATGGGATCGTGGCCTTACAATTAGAGAGTAGCTCAGAGGCAGTCTAGACCAACCTCCTCGTTTTATAGATGAGGAAACTGAGGCCTAGAGAAGTTAAGTGACTTGCCCAAGGTCATACAGATAGCAGGATTCAAACCCATGTCCTCTGGCTTTAAACCAAGTGATAAGCATTTATTCCTTCTCTGATGTAGGAAAGGTACTATGCTAGGTCCTGGAGATCTAAAGGAACCTGAAACTATCTCTACCTTCAAGGAACTTACTTAATTGTGTGTGTGTGTGTGTGTGTGTATGTTGGTTGGTTATTGTCCTTCATCCTTGAAGAGGACCAAAATGACATCACCATGATAAAGTGAAGTTTCAGTGTGTCCAACTGTGGCTGATCAGACCAATACGAGTTCAGAATGCTGTACCACAGGTTGGGCACAGAGAGTCTATGTGAATATTTGAGGTGGTTACTCCAAATTTGCTCATCCTATGTTTCCTTTGTGCTGTTTCAATTATGCTCATAGAGCACAGCACCCTTTCTGATGTGGGCACACCATGCTGAGTGATCCTGTGCCAATGTCTCCCATGTCCCATAATCAAATCCAAAGTTCTTGAGAGAGACCTTGAGAGTGTCCTTGTATCGCTTCTTCTGACCACCATACGATTGCCTGCCCTATGCGAGTTCGCCATAAAATAGGCTTTTTGGTAAGCGTACATTTTGCATTCGAGCAAGGACTTCAGTGTCTGGTACCTTATCCTTCCAGGCGATCTTCAGAACCTTCCTAAGACAGTTCCAATGGAAGTGATTCAGTTTCCCGGCATGGCGCTGGTAGACTGTCCATGTTTCACAGGCATACAACAATGAGGTCAGCACAATAGCTCTGTAGACCTTCAGTTTGGTAGTCAGAATAATACTTCTTCTCTCCCAAACCTTTCTTCGGAGCCTTCCCAACACTGAGCTAGCTCTGGCAGTGTGCATCAACCTCTTTGTCAATATGTATATCCCTGGAAAGTATACTGCCAAGGTAACTTCTCCATTTGTTGTAACCAATGGCTCTATGTATATTGGTGTGGTGGTGCCTGATGGAGCACCTGTGTTTTCTTGGTGTTAATTATCAAGCCAAAATTAGCACAGGTAGCAGAGAACTGCTTCATACTTTGTTGCATTTCAGCTTCAGAGGCTGCACCGAGTGCACAATCATCTGCAAACAGAAAATCATGCACCAACACTCCCTCTACTTTGATCTTGGCTTGTAGCCTTTTCAAATTGAAGAATTTACCATCAGTCCGGTAACTGACCTTGATGCTGTGTGTACATACACACACACACAATACACATACATACACATACACACACATATATGTGTATACACACATACATACATATGTATACACACACATATATATGTGCACACATACATATACATAGTACCTATTATACAGCAAAGTGCTTAATTAATACTTATCACTTCTTTGGTTTAGAGTCAGAGGCCATGGATCTGAATCCTGGCTATTTGCATGACCTTGGGCAAGTCACTTAACTTCTGTAGGGCTCAGTTTTTTCATCTATAAAATGAGGAGGTTGGTCTAGTTCGGGCTTCTTAGACTTTTTCCACTTCTTACCCCTTCAGTGCTTCTTAATCTGCGAGTCATGACCCCATATAGGGGGATCTAGATAGCTTCTGAACTCCTTTCCACATATACATGTATGTGTGTGTGTATGTGTGTGTGTGTGTGTGTGTGTGTGTGTGTGTATGAAGGATTAGTATAATCATTTTGAAGATGAAGAAAGTCACCATAAAGTGCTGATCACTCTGCTCCTGGGTGGCAGAGCCAAATTTCCTGGCTCTAAGGTCAGTAATCTTTCTAGGACACTTTGATGCCAGATAATTATACTAGCCTCAAGCTGTGCCTTGCACCTGTCAAATTATGGGAAGAGATGTAAGAGATTTGCCATCTGATCTCAAGTTTTCAAGGTTTTCTTGGGCACCTTGGCCATTTCCCATTGTGTGCCATTTTGGGAATAGCAGGTGGCAGGAGGCACAGATGGAAGGTCAACAGATGGACCGGTGTTAAGGGATGTCAGGTGTTTCTGATAAGTAGATGGGAGGCACTTGTGGGACATCAGGAGAGAATCTGCCAGTGATTAATAAATAAGTGTATATGTTTTCTAGAAAACCAAATCAAATTATTTTATCACCTATTTTCCAGTACTGTGACTTATTAACAAGATATTGGCTAAAATGCCTTGGATTGATGCCATGTGGGAGTTGGATTGATGCCACATGGGAGTCATCTTTAGACTGTGCCTTCAATAGGCAGTCACTCTCCTAGGCTTGGAGGGCATGCCCTCCTTATCGCCACCACTTAGAATCCCAATTCTAATGTCCAATTCTTTATGACCCCATTTGGGGTTTTCTTGACAGAAATACTGGAATGGCTTGCCATTTCCTTCTCCATCTCATTTTACAGATGAGGAAATTGAGGCGAACAGGGTGAAATGACTTTTCAAGGGTCACACAGTCGTTAAGTGAGGTTGGATTTGAACTCAAGTATTCCAAGCAGGGCACATTATCCACTATGGCGCCACCTAGCTGTTAGAATCCCTAGCTCCTTTCAAAGCCGAACTTAAGGCCTGTGTATTAAGTGAGGTATTTCCTGATTTCCCCAGTTGTGCCACTATTTCCATTATCTTCTGTATACTTTCCATTTGCTTATTTTTACCCATGTTGTTTTTCCCATCCGAGCCAAGGGCAGGAACTATTTGTACCTTCATATTCTCCAGCTGCTGGCAATTTCTTAATACATAAGAGGTGCTCTAATCATTGTTTATCGATTGATTGGTCTGCCCGGGTTACATCCTGAAACGACTGAAAAATGTCTTTACCTTCAAAAAGTGTATCTTGTGAAAACAGAAACTTTTTAGACACGCTATTATTAGGTTTCACATGTTAGAAATAAGGAAGAAATACATTCCAGGGTAATTGGAGTCATTTGGGCTTTTTCCAATGATGAAATGGATCATGTCTTCATTTTTTTTTTGAGGAAGGAGGAAATTTTTCACCAAATCTTTCTGACTTCTGTTTTCCTACCTAAAAATTCTGATAACATCAGCATCCAGTTCCCACCTCTCACAAAACACTTCTGACTCTTTCCTTGACCCAGGGAAACCTTGAAATATCAGATAGCTGATTCATTTTGCGCTCCATCAAAAGGTCTACAGATCTTCTACAAGTGCCCAGCCTATCAAGACATCAAATATTGGGCAGGTTCCATTTATTTCATTACACCAAACACATTATAGCCAAGTCCCTCAACTGTGAGGAAGGCTCTTTCCTTCCCACAGGGATTTCCATGGTCCTTCAAACTTATAATACTATATTATACGGCTCAGGAAAGGAGGGAAAGAAAGAAACAAATATTTATGTAACTTCTAGTATGTGCTGGGTACCGTGCTTACTTGTAAAGCACTTGTAAAGTGCCTACTTTATGTGTGTTATCTCATTTGATCCTTACTACAACCCTGGGAAGTAGGTGTTATCAATATCCCCAATTTACCCTTGAGGAAACTTGAGGCAGACAGAAGTAAGACTTGCCCATAGTCACCCAGCTTGTTAGTGTCTGAGGTTGAATTTGAACTCAAGTCCTCCTGATTCTAGATCTACTACACTATCCGATTGCC
Organism: Notamacropus eugenii; assembly: GCF_028372415.1. Lineage (NCBI taxonomy): Eukaryota > Metazoa > Chordata > Mammalia > Diprotodontia > Macropodidae > Notamacropus > Notamacropus eugenii. The sequence continues at coordinate 64,460,645 of NC_092876.1, forward strand.
TCGGAGTTATTAGAGAATCCATTTTCATCTACCCACTTGCCTGGGTACATCAAAGAAACTGACTCAGGTTGCTCCTCTGTTCCTGTGGGTATTAGTCATGGTTTTATGACCTGCCCAACTTGAGCACATGTTGTTAATTGTCATATTAATCCACATATTCTTAACCATTATTCTTAATAATGTACTTATTTTAAAATTATTTTGACACCAATTTCAGTATAATTGGTTTCCTTTGCAATTCAATGTATTTTATTGTTCATTTAAAAACATGATTCTGAGAAGGGGCTCTTGCCATAAACAAAGTGAAGAGTGGTCCCCCCCTCCCAAATTTGAAATAGTCAAGGAACTGTTTTTTTTTTTATTCAAATGAATAATTTATTATGATCAACTTTGATTTTCACCAGGGATTCAATGATGGTGTAATATTAGAAAAATGCACTGTATAATCATAGTAAAAATAAAGATATTCAATATCTTGTGATTATCTCAATAAATAGAGAATAAATCTTTTACAGAATATATTCATTTATTAAGGAACTGTTGCATTGTGGGATTTGTGGGCTGGTTGTGGGAAATCGCTCTGGCCCAGGGAAATGATTGTTGGTAAGCTACCGTCCCCCCTCCCTTCCCACTTGTGATTTATGCATAAAATTTCCCTGTCTTCACTTAAAGCAAGTGGAATTCTGATCAGGAGAATTCCTGATTTGCAAATCTGTTCCTCCTACTGAAAGTAGTTAATTAAACTGCTACTTGATTACTGGAACTTTGTCTCTGGCCTGCTGTTCTGTCATTCTCAGATTAGAGACTGGTTCAGTAAAATCCTGTTAACATTCATTGATGTCAGAAGTTTTTAAGGGGTGGACTTAGGGTGAAGCCTTGAGCTCTCCAGTAACTGGAAGAAAGGACCAGGCACCACTGGATTTTTTTTTCCAGGGTCCCAACTCACCTGGTCTGGCAGGTTCACTGTTCCCACTCTCACTTCGTACTGGCTCAGCCTTTCAGTGATTCATTATGAGGAATTTTCCTGGGATCTGTACTTGGCCTGGATTAATCTGGTAAGGCCTGCTAGCACAGGGATTTGGCTTTTGTGTGCATCTTTTCTCTTATAATGCAGGGCCACCTATGGCCTGTGGTTTTTCCTCTTTTCTCTTTGATAAGGTCACACCAGCTATGGTCTGTGGGTTTTATTTCTGCACATGATAAATTTTATTTGTGTAAGGATTGCTTTCATGGTCCTGCAGTTAAATCGGTTAGAGTTGTAGAATGTTTTACTTCTAGAATTTAAGTGATTTGCCAGCAGAGTGTATTTTGTGTATTTGTAACATCCCCTTATAGTGGATTTGTCTTTGTGTGTACTTGTTAGTTGAGTGGTGTTGTTATCTTTGAGTGTATACCTTTAAAATGGGATAGATGTGTGGTAAAGGCAAGGGGGAATTTACAGTAGTTCCTATTAACAAACTCCCAGAACAAACAAGTACCCTTCAAATGTGTAAGATATGGTCCTGACTGTCCAGTCCCTGACTGCCAGGATTGGGTTGATTTGATTAGTGATGATCCTAAATTTTGCTGGCCCCACTGGGGCAGCTTTGATAAGACCAAATTAGAGAATTTAAGGCAGAAACTGATGAATTAGGAAATTCAGCCTCTTGAGCTATAATAAATGATACTCAAAGGCAAGGAAAAAGAGCATAGATCTAAATTAGAATTAGAATAGATCTAAATTAGAATCAATGAAAGAAGGGATTAAATCATTTGAAAACCTTCTCCTTAACAACCCCCAAACTATCCAACCAAGTAGAACTATCCACTTGTACCAAAAGACTGAACTAGCTCCCCAACTTCTATATTTTCATTCAAAGTGCAAGCTGGGGAAAGTAGCTTGATCAGAACCTATGTATTTAAGCCCTGGCATTGTGGAGAACTCCAGGCTATTCCCAGCCCCAGGGAGGACCCTATAGGCTTTGATGGATGCATACAGACCTCAGTATCTGGATCTATATCAACTCATGGTTGTCTTAGTTGGGAAAGGGAGACTAGGAGCTGGTGCCATAAAGCACCCCAGGAGGCACTGAACACCCTCCCTGCTATCCCAATCATTCAGCACTAGACTTCAGGGAGGGCTGGCAGGAGGGGTGGCAAAAGGAGGGAGATGTATGGATATCTACTCTAGTTGACACTGGTGCCACACTCTCAATTTTAAACCCCCTTTAAGTCTTCCCTACTTCCCTCCTTTGGAGTCAGGAATGTATCTCAGTTGTCGAGATTGCTAATAAGACCATTATAGCCCATATCTCAGAACCACACTCCCTTTTTATTGGAGAGATTAGAGCCTCTCATCCTTTTGTCCTGGTCTCTGAGGCCCCTAGACAGGCCACTGTTTCATTTGACCCAGGAGGGATCACTTCATTGTGTCTTTTATCCCCAATATCTTCCTTAACCCCTTCCAGCCATCTGACTCTCAACCAAGTTCCCTCTATCTCGTGGGCTTCAGATGTTACCAATATTGGGTTAGTTGTCAGTGCGCCACCTATTGTGCAGTTAACTGTCCCATCTGATTTATTCACCTCTGAGCAAGGAGAGAATGTAGTTGGTGAAAGTATCTACCTGAAATGAAAAGAGAGGATGAGACTTTGGAACATGACTTTGGGTTGCTATAGTGCTCCCTTACCTCCTCATGACAGCCCATTAAAAATCAGAAATTGGTTTCTATTCTATTATACTGTTTACTGCTTCCCCAAGCTATAGCAGGAATTAAAATTCCAGGGCACAGTCAAGAAAACAGCATTCATCACCATGGAAATGACTTGGCTGACCAAGCAGCCAAAAGACAACCACAGCTTTCACTCCTCAAACTCCTGAGGGAGAGGCTCCCATAGTACAAATCCCTATTGAACTTTTCACCCATAAGGACAGCCTTAATATATCAGAGCAAGAAAAGCTTCAAAAGGAAGGATGTAAACTTGTTAAGACCATGGGACTATAGGTCAAGAGTTTTCACAGGCTCCTATCAACACTTAAGAGACATGTCCCACCTGCCTCAAGCACAATGCAGCCAAGCCTTTGAAGCCTGCTTGTGGGCAGTCTCCTCTCCCAGATGCACTTTTTGAAACCTGGCAGATTGACTTCAATCAATTGCCACCTGTCCTTGATTATAAATATGGTTACAAATAAATATTTTTAAAATCAATTTTTATAAATATAAATATTTTTGTTGTGGTCTGTATGTTTTTGTAGTGGATAGAAGTGTTCTCCTGTCATACTGTCACAACCTCTGGGGTAGCAAAAATTCTCTTAGAAAAAATCATTCCATTATGGGGAGTTCCTAAGGAAATCCATTGTGTTTATTACCCTTAGCAGCAATGGTTGAGAGAGGTGGTGGGTGTAGGGTAGGGAACTCCCTTGGCTGGGGAACTCTGTGCATTTCCAAAGGTCAGCATCCCCATACACTGGAATATTCTTGGTCTCCCGAATCAGAGGAGTTAATTTTATACAGGAGAAAGAGGCTGAGGGCTCCATTATGATTAAATATAGAGTTTAATAAATGGTTTTAAGAATCATAATGAGTTGCTTACAATAGAGGCCAATCTGGGGTGGCTGCCAGATGAAAACGGTCTCAAAAATGGGTCAGTCCCCCACAAAGACCCTAGGAAAACCCAGTGGTAATTATAGAAATCAAACAAAGGGGAGCTGGAGCCAGAGTACATCACTACTAATTGGTTTCTGTTTAGTTATAGGCTCATTTCTGAGCTTGGACATTATGCCAATGTTATTAGCTAAAATGCTCAAACACAAGTTGGTGTATTGATCATGTATGGGCCACTGTATTTATGTTATGACCTTAACTGACACATTTATCTAAATTATGACTCAGTGTCTTAGTTAGAATTTTTAACAGGTCACCACTTCCAGGCTTCCATCTTTCAGAGTTTAAGTTATGACTTTCACTTCTTACTGTGTCTTATGATTTTTCCCCAATTGGTATGTGTTCAAGGAGGACCAGTACCTTTGGTATGATGGCTGCTGAGCCCTTTTTGGGGCTCTTTCCACATTTGGTGTTCACCTGTTCTACCCAACTCTCACCTGTGGCTCCAAGAAGCTGCAGCATGCTCAGCAGCCACACCCCAGTAAACTGTTTCAGCAGGTGGGCCAAACCTGGTTGAGCATAACCAAGGGGTCTCAGACTCACTGGAGAGTTAGGGAGGTGTCTACCCCAAACATGTGAAGACCTCCCCTGGTGGAGTGGGCGGATGAGAACAATTTGTTCCAACGGCCATGAAGGCAGCTGAAGCAGGCAATGTGGAGTTCTTAGGGCTTGGTTAGACACCGAAGATGCCAAGGTCATCCACTGCATTCTGAGCCATTGCCAACCATCTTGATTCTGTCCTGCCACTGGACCATGATGACTCTGGGGGAGAGAGTGAGGCTGATGACTTCGCACAACTCTGCCTCACTTAAATCCAATTTACGCATGAATCAAAAGACATCACCCATACCACTTTGCTCTTATGCCTCAAAGTCCTGTGGCCACAGGCAAGTGAAACTTCACTTTTTCATGGTGATGTCATTTTGGTACTCTTTAAGAACGAAGGACAACAACCAACCAACCAACCAATCCCACAATGGGATACTTAAAACCTCCCTTGCTAAATTCTCTGAGGAGCTGGGTATCCCCTGGCTCAAAGCCCTTCCTTTAGCACTTCTGAGCCTTAGATCTAGACCATCTGGTTCCCATAAACTCAGTCCCTTTGAGATAGTGACAGGATGCCCAATACTTCTGTACCCGTAGGTAGGAAGCATAACAGCCAAAGGATTCCTTCTACAATACTGTATTGGATTGGCTCAGAAAATACCAGAGACTTAGCAACTTGTTTCATGGTCCTATTCTCTAGAAATTTTAACCAAGACTCAGTGCTTGATCCAACTCCAGGTTGATGTCTACTGGAAACATCTCCAAAAACACTCCCATCTTTTACTGGAAGTCTTCCCTAACCTCTCTTAATTTTAGTACCTTCCCTCTGTCAATTATTTTCTACTTATCCTGTACATAACTTGCTATGTATATGTTTGTTTGCATGTTCTCTCCTTCATTAGATTGTAAGATCCTTGAGGGCAGGAACTATATTTTGCTTCTATTTTTTTTATCCCTAGCACTTAGCACAGTGTGATACATAGCAGACACTAACTAAATGTATATTGATTGCTTGAGCCAGTGCAAAGGCATGAAGATGAGAGATGAAGCATGATATGTGAGAAACAACAAGGAGACCAGTGTCACTGGATGGAGAGTAAAGTACATGGAGGAAGTCAGGTGTAAGAATCCTGGAAGATAGAAGGAGGTCAGATTGGGAAGAGCTTTAAATGCCAGACAGAAGACTTTCTTCTTGGTCCTAGAGGTAACAGAGGACATCTGTAATTTATTGGGTAAGGAGGGTAGCATAGGCACACCTTTGCCATAAGAAAATCATTTTGGCAGCTGAGTAGGGACTAGATTGTGTGTGGGATGACCCCCTTAATAAAATTCGAATCTTGACCAAAGGAGTAAAAAGGAAAGATATTTATTCAGCTTTCTTGAGAAAGGGCACTCCTGCCTATGCTCAAGATGGTGATGGTTGAGGAGGGTGAGGGTGTGCCCTGCACAGAAGTTTTTATAGATCCTGACCACAACACCCTCACCCTAATCCCCTTCCTCTTAGCCTATTAGCTGAGCCTTGAGGATATAGTCTATCCATGGAAAATCTACCCCAGCAACAAGGAATAAATATACAAGAATAATTTTTAGAAAAAGTGGCGGGGGAGAGTAGGGGAATGAGCAACTTGTGTTCAAGGACTGTCACATAACATGGAGTAATGTGTAGGAAAGGAGATAAGGGAGTGAGTAAAGGCAGTCTCTGTCCAGGACTATCTTGTAGCACAAAAAAATTTTTAAGAAAAAAACCAGAGTCTATATTGTTCAATTTCTCACGGCTGGGTGAGACAAACAGGGCTGATACAAGGGGCCCCTGAGAGGTTCTCACTAAATATACTTGTTCTACTCCCTGAGAGGTCTTTACTAAATACACCTGTTCCATTCGGATTGGAGCAGAGGGAGACTTGAGGCAGGGAGACCAATTAGGAATCTATTGCAATAGTCTAGGGAAGAGGTGACGAAGGTCTGAATGAGATGGTGGTTGTGTGAATGGAGAGGACACATGTGAGAGCAAAAAGGTACAAAAAATGTTGAGTTTTTTGCTCATGTTTGACTCATTTGGGGTTTTCTTGGCAAAGTTCCTGGAGTGGTTTGCCATTTCCTTCTCCAACTCATTTTATAGATGAACAAACTGAGGTAAAGAGTTAAGGGACTTGCCCAGGGTCACACAGCTAGTACACATCTGAGGCCAGATTTGAACTAGTGAAGATGAGTCTTCTTGATTCCAAGTCTACTACTCTATGCACTATGGTGCCACCTAGCTGCCCAGAAACAATAGATTTGACAGCAGATTGGAGACAGAGAGTTGGGGTGAGGAGCAGAGGATGATACCAAAATTGTAAGTCTGGATAACTGAGAGGAGGGTAATGCCCTTGACAGTAACAGGGAAATTCAGAAAAAGATAGAGTTTGGAGAGAAAAGAATGAGTTCTGTTGAGTTTGAGATGTGCATAGGACATCCAGCTTGAAATGTCCAAAAGATAATTTAAGTTGGGGGCAAAGGCTTAAAAGAGAGATGAGGTCTGGAAATATGGATCTGGGACTCATCTACAAAGAGATGATTATTCATCCCATGAGAGCTGGTGAGATTACCAAGTGAGATCATATAGAACAGGAGTCCTTAACTTAACTAAGGTGTTATGGACACCTTTGACAATTGGGTGCGACTCATGGACCCTGTATCAGAATAAAGTTTTTAAAAAAACATTAAATAAAATTTCTAGGACCACAAAGGAAAAAAAAGATTAGTGAAAATAAAAAATGTAACCCCCCCCAGTGTAAAGGGAAAAGAAAACGGGACCTAGGACAGAACCTTGGGAAACATGCATGGGTGGATGTGATATGGATGAAGATCCAGTAGAAAGAAGGAATGTTTAGACAAGAAGGAGAAGAATCAGGAGTGACCAATGTCAAAAAAACCCAGAGATCAGAAGATATCAAGATTAAGAAGGTGATTAACAGCATGAAATTCTGCACAGAAGTCAAGAAAGATGAAGATAAAAGCGAGTGTGATCCTATGAAGACATCTAGAGACATTCAAGTTCCTCATGGTCCTCCTGGAGGCAGATCAGTCCACACACCAAAACATGGAGGGAATCAGGAGGAAAAATGGTGGACCACTATAGCCATGACACTCCACACTTCCTGCAGCTTTTCCTTCTGTCTGCTTTCCCACTCTTCCAAACAGCACACCATAATCCTTGCAAGGGTGGAGCTGGTCTGACTGGGGTAGATTAGTACTGAAATCAGTGCAAAACTGGCATAAATACCTATTTCCGCCTTCAGGTACGGGTAGAGTCCCTGGGGCTCATTTCCATGCTTGGCTTGACTGACAGACTTTGTGTGCTATCATTATAATAGTTTTTATTTCTGCTCTTCTCCCAGATTACTTTGTAATTACTCCGTCTGTACTGTTCAGATATTGTATATACACTTATGTGTACATGCTCCCAGTAGAACATAAAGGCTTTGAGGTTGAGATTATTTTGTTTTCATGTCTAGTACTCTATAAATATTGAATTGAATTGCAATAGGTACTAGTAATAAAGAAAGCAAAAATGGAACAGGCTCTGCCCACAAAGAGGTTATATTCTACTGGAAAGAAAATGGTTTATTGAAAGAAGGAAAAAATAAGACAGAAACCCTTGAGTGAATTAGTCTCATGGGTCCCACAATGATCCCCAGTGACTCATAATGCCTTAGCTGAGGGAGTTTTTCTTGCAGATGCCCCAGGGAACTCTTGTGTATGATTTCTAGTTGTGTCAGAATTAGAGTGATAATTTCTAACTCTTAAGGACAAAAGTCTTTGGGTGCTGTTTCTATAGATATAGGCACAGGCAGCTAGGTGGCACCATGGAGCACTGGAGTCAGAAAGACCTGAGTTTAAATCCTGCCTCAGACTATTAGCTGTGTGGCCCTGAGAAAAGTCACTTTGCCTCTGCCTGCCTCAGTTTTCTCATCTGTAAAATGGGGATAATCACAGCACCTACCTATTTCAGTGTTATCATGAAGATCAAATAAAAAAACATAACATAAAATGTTTGTAAACCTTAAAGTGTAATATAAATGTTAACTGTTACTACTATTATTTAATGGATGCATCAAACAGCATGTAGTTTATAAAAATTCTTATTAAAAATAGTGTCAGATTTTAATAATGTTATTGTTAGTATTTCCAGTGATGTGCATCAGATTTCAACATGTCACCCAGAGATCCTCCCATTACTTTACTGTGTTCCTATATTTGGCTCCTGTCTAGACCACTTCTCCATCCCACTTCTGCAAAACAGCACCTGAACATCTGCTGTCCTTGGCTGTACTTCTCCTTTCTTTACTATGTAAAGGTCAGTCCAAATCTGGCTGACTTCATGAGAATGACAGAATTTTTAAAGTGGCAAAGGTCCTCAGAGGCTCCATTGTCTGAGCCACTTTTAATCAGGAATCCTTTGTACAGCAGTGGCAGCAGCAGAATGGGGTGGGAGAAGCACTATATTTGGAGTTAGAAGATACGGATTCCAATCCTAAGACCAATCCTTCAATAGCTGTATGATGTCGGGTTGGTCAGATAACCTCTCTGGACCTTGGTTTCTTAATCTGTGAAATGAGGGGTTTGGGTTAGAGAATAAGATCATAGATCCAGAGCTGTAAGAGACCTTGGGAGTCCAATCCACTCAGTCTATTGATGAGGAAATTAGGGTCTAGAGAGATGATTGCTAAGGTCTCTATATCTAGGATGTTATAAAAAGCTCTGACAAGTATTATTTGGTCTTTATAAGAAGACACCTTACATGTACTAGGGAAAAATAAAATACTTTTAAAAACCAAAAAGAAAGCACCAGAAAAGGGGAGCTCCCATATTTTAGGATAGCACATTCTCTCTAGACAGCTCGGACTGTTGGAAGGAATAGGTAGCTAGGTGATGACTTAAGAGGGAGGATAACTGGTTAGGAGTTCCTCTCTGCAAATATTTTTCCTGTCTCCTATGCCTCACAGGTGCCAGAAATTTATTTCAATTTAACAAAGATTTATTAGTACTTATTGTCTGCAAGGAATCATGATTGGTGTTGGGAAAACAAAGATAATTATGATAGAGACTCTGCTCCCAAGGAACTTGCTATTTAACTGGGGGTGGGGAGGAGGAGAAGAGTCCTTTCTTACCATGTGAGTGGGGGTAGCCTACTTCAGTTGGGTGTACAGCCAGAACAGACTGAATCTTTACAAATAGCCAGACTGGGAAAGTCTCTCATTTTCCTGCTGCATCCAGAAGGTGAAGATTGCACATGGCTTGTCCACAGAATGGATGCCATGAACTGACTTTGGGAGTAGGGAGAGTAGAGTGGCCAGTCTTTGGCCCCAACTTCCTACTTCCCTTCCTGGAAGGAATCAAAAGGCTTCCTGGCGGAAAGACAGGGGAATGAGATGCTAGAAACATCTCTTCTTGCCTCCCTGTGACCTACATTTAGATGAAGCAGCATATGCAAAGATGAAACAGTACTTACACACATTGCCCTTACAGGTGGTAATCCAGGATTGCCAGAGGCACCTGAAACAGAGAAGGACAGAAACAGAAACACGCCAGGCCCATTTCTTGGAGCCAAGTTAAAGGAGAGGTTGAGGGGGTGGGGAGGAAGCGGTATCCCCTCTCTCTGTTCAGTTCATGGTGCTTGAGTTATGGGAGAACTGTATGTGATCGTCACCTTGATGCAAGAAAAGAGCATGCAGAAGAAAGAGACTGTCATTTTCTGGCCACGTTTAAAGATGCAGCCCATTCTGGCTATGCATCCAATCAAACGAAGTTACTCCCATCCATATAGAGGTAAGATGCCTCCATGTTAGGTGATTTGGGAATGCTCTGAAGTCCCATTACATCTGTATTCCTTGCACTTGGCACTATTTGTATTTACTCCTAGAGGTAATGTAGTTGTTATTCAATAGTGTCCTACTCTTTGTGACTCTATGGATCATATTGTTCATGGGGTTTTCTTGGTAAAGATACTGGAGTGGTTTGCCCTTGCCTTCTTCAGTGGATTAAGGTATACAGAGGTTAAGTGACTTTCCCAGGTCACACTGCTCATAGTAAGTGTCTGAGGCCAGATTTGAACTCAGATTGGAACTTCCTGACTTCAGACTCATTGCACTATTCACTGAACCACCTTTATTCAGGAAGGACTAGCACCTCTGGTGTGAGGTCTGACCAAGCCTTTTTCAGGGCTGCTTACCCACCTTTGCTATCCACCTGTCATCTAACTCTTACCGGTGGTTCCAGGAAGCTATAATGTGCACTGTAGTCAGACCCCAGTAAAACCATCTCAGCAGATGGGCTAAACCAGGTTTGGGGTGACCAACAGACCTCAATACCCATTGATGAGTTAGGGATATGTCTATCCCAAGCAGATGAAGACTTCCCCTGGCAGAATGGGCAGATGAGAATAATTTGTTCTAGTGGCCATGAAGGTGGCTGAAGCAGGAGCTGTGGAACCTTAACACTTGGTCAGACATCAAAGATGCCAAGGTTATCTGCTGCATCCTGGGCCATTGCCAGTCATCTTGCCTTTTGTCTTACCACTGTTCTTTGATAACTCTGGGAGAGAGATTGATTATTTTGCACAATCCAATCCAATCCATGAACAAGTCAAGTCATCCCTCCATGATGCCATTGGTCCCTTCAAAAATGAAGGACAAGCAACAACTCATCACTGTCAGTTGCATGATAATATTCTATCATTTCAATGTACCTTGATTCATTCGACTGTTCCCCTATTGGACGACTTTTAGTTTGCTCCTCATTTGTTTATTTGATTTGCAACTGCATATAATGATGCTTAAAATATTTAACTTTCCTTTAAAAAAAGTTTCCAGGTATATTCCCAACAATGGAATTATTGGGTGAAAGGGCATGGATGTTTTTGAGTAACTTCTGCTGCAAACTGTTAGATTGTTCTCCAAAAAAAAATTCTGCAAGCTTGTCACTTCACCAGCAATGAATTACTTCTTTAGGATTCTGCCAGCATTTCATTTTATTGCTTTTAATTAATTTTACCCATTTGACAGACTGCAAGGGGATGCCTCAGAGTTACTTTAATTTTGCTGTCTTTGAGGATGAGTACAGTTAGCCATTTTTCAAGTGATTATTGATAATTTATGTTTCCTCATTTGGAAATTGTCCATATCCTTTGTTTATTATGGAGTTTATGTTATTCTGTTTTCAATTATAACTGATGAAGAATTATAATTCAATTACTTTTTCATTACAGTGCAATAACAGGGCCAGTGAGTTGACTTGGGAGCTCCAGTAAGGATGCTTTTTCCAGGACAGGCCATTTAGACTCTTAGAGCATTTGCCTAGAGCAGTGGGGTCAAACTCAAGTAGAAACAGATCCTATAGTACACTGACTTGGACAACCGCAAATTAACATTATTTATGTTATATTGTATTTTTACTAATTTTGTTCAATATCTCCCAATTGCATTCTAATCTGGTTTGGATGCGTCTGGGGGTTGACTTGCAGGCAACGAGATGATTCCATCCTGTGCCTGACTCCTGATGATTCAGTCTCTGCCTCCAGCTGATGGAGAGATGATGTCATCCGACACTGATGTCAAGAGGGGAAGTCTGACATCCTTCAAGACTCTCTGAAGTTGGAAGGCCTTCTCTGGGTAAAGCAGACGAGGGAGGAAGTCTAGCCAAAGGCCAGGCTTCTCTTTCCCACATGCCTGATGCTTCCTTGTCAGTGAGCTAGAAAGCCGTACACTCCAGTTTGTAGGAAAGCTTCCATTTAGCTAACTTGATGCTTTTATACAGGACTCAGGAGGCACAACACAGTCGAAGTAGACCTCTTGTCTAGCATCATTTTGTTTCATCAAATGACTTTCCAAGACTTCTTGCACTTAGTCCAAGGTCTATAAGTGACTGATTATAGAGGTGTGTACTCACCTAGTTAGGACATCAAGGTTGAAATAGGGTGGGGTATTTTCAATCCCACTTTTAAAATGAATAGGATCTTAGGTTTAGAGCTAAAAGAGATCTTAGGGGTCATTGAGTATTGTACAAGAAACATCCAGGAACCCCAATGTCCCTGGAACTTATGAAGATGTGGATGGGGTTAACATATAAGAAGAGACTGGAAAGGTAGAGAGGGAACAGATTATGAAGGGCTTTAGCTATCAGAGGATTTTGTGTTTGGTCCTGGAGATAATGGGGAGCCATGGTGGTTATTGACTAGGGGGAGTGACACAGCCAGGCTGTAATTTAGGAAGATCGTTTTGGTCATGGAATGGAGGGAGATCTGGAGTGGGAAGAAATTTGAGTCAGGGAGAGCCACCAGCAGGCTAGTACAATGGTCCACGTGTGAGGTGATGAGAACTTGTACCAGAGTGCAGAAGAGATGGAGGCAAGAGTTGTCATGAAGGTAGAATTGATGGGACTTTGCAACTGATTGGATATGAGGTGAGAAAGGCTGAGCAGGTGAAGATGACATCTAAGTTGTGAGCCTGGTGGTGCTCTGGATAGGACATGTGAATTCAGGAAAGGGGAAAGGTTTTAAAGGAAAGATAAGGAGTCCAGTTTTGGACAAGTTGAGTAGATTCAAAGCAGAACTGGAACTAGATCCCATGTCCTGGCTCATAGGATCATGTTGCTGTCATCATAACTCTAGAGCTAGAAGGATATTCAGAGGCCATATAGTCCAGCACCCCCATTTTATAGGAAACTGAAGCACATAGAGGGAAAATAACTTTAAGATGTCTATAGGACATCTAGTTCAAGATTCCAATAGGTCATGGGAGATGTGAAAATGGAGGTCAGGAGAGAAGAATAGAGAGATCCAAGAACCACCTATCATGATAGATGTACTAATTAAATCCATGGGAGCTGATGCAATTTCCAAGTGAAGTATTATAGACAGAGAAGAGCACCTAGGACAGTACCTTGGGGGACACCCACAGTTGGCAGGTGATACCTGGATGAAAATCCAGGAAAGGAGAACAAGTAGTAGTCAGAGAGACAGGAGAAGCAGAGACAGAGCAGTGTCATAGAGAGAGAATAGAACATGAGGGAGAAAAGGGTTAAGAAGGAGGATGACTGAGAAAAGGATAGTAAAGCTGGTACTTAAGACATCATTGGGACCTTTGGAGAGAATAGTCTTGGTTGAATGAGAGAGTTTAGACAAGAGTGTGGGAAGTGGAAGTGGAGATACCAGATGGGTTCTCAGGAGTTGTTACAAAAGGGATCAGAAGCTAATGGCTGGATCAAATGAGGGATTTACAAGTATAGAAGAGATATGTGGTTTTCCCTTTTGTTCTGATTCTTCTTTCACAACATGAATATTGTGAAAATATATTTACTATGACTGTACATATATAGCCTATAACTGATTGCATGCCATCTTGGGGAGGGGGGAGGCAAGAGAGGGGGGAAATTTAGAACTCATCTTCTAAAAGTGAATGTTGAAAGCTAAAAATAAACAAATAAATTAATAAAAAATCAATTTTAAGTGGCTATCTTAGAAGATTCCACTATAAATAGAACAGAAGCTTGAGTAAATACTCTAGAATTCCTTTTTTCCAGGACTTTTATGCCTCCTGTGGAACTTGTTCACTTTTAACAAACATGTTAAAATATATCAATGGAAGCATGCACTTTTTTGTAGGAATCATGAATTATATACCCTTTTTGAATCCACTTTCTCCATCCCTATTACCTATCTTAATACCAAGCTCATTGGATTGTAAAAAAAAAAAAAAAGAATAGAGGAGACATGGGTGTATTTTTAGGCAGAAGGGAAACAGCCCTTTAGACAGAAAGCAATTATTTAGGGAGAGTGTGGATGATACAAGGGAAGACAGGATGGAACGTGATGATGTGGGCATACATAGTGCCTTGGATAATGCTTCAGATAAATGCATAGATACTAATGTGAAATTTCTAGAATTAGTCGGAAATTTATTTTCCTTATGTCCTTAATACCAGCTCCTTGTCTCTGAAACCATTTGACCTACCAGAGAGACTTGTGGAAAACCTGGCATCTCTCCCGAACATAACTGTTTATTTGCCTATCAACCCAAATCGGGGAACACCAGAAGAAGAGATTCTCTCCACTCATTTGTTTTTTTCCATTCCTGGAACTTAGACTCTCTCCACTCTGGGTAGACTTCAACATGTCTCTCACAGGCTTCAGCCAAGTCTCTGCCTTCCATGATACATCTGGGAAGTGTTGATTTAGAGACTATTTTTTTCCCCTTGTAAATGTTACTACCCAGCTTTGCTTTAAGTAGATTTTCAATGTGATTTGCATTGAGTTACTTGGAGCTTTTCAGGTATTTAAGGCATCTGGTTTTTCAAAAATTTTGGGTCCCAAGGGTGCAGTGAAAGCTATAACTGGCTCATGATCAGTCTTTTTGGATTAGGAGATGATGCTTTAGAGGATCAGCCTGTAACTGGCAGAAATACCTCATTTGTATACAATGCTTTAGGGCTCATGAAAAGTTTCACATTCATGAGTTCTTTTGAACTTCCCAATAACCTTGTGAGGTCAGGAAGGGCAGGAATTTTTCTTTAACCTCATGTTACAGATGAGGAAACTGAGAGCCCAAAGTACTAGCCTGGTGCAGTGTGGCACAGTAAAGTCAGAGACCTTGGATTCAAATCTTGCCTCTGAGGCTACCTATGAGACCCTAAGTAAGTCACTTTCCCTCTTTGTGCCTCTGTTTCCTCCTCTGTAAAATGAGAGAGGGTTGTATGAGATGACCTCTGAGTCCCCTTCCAATTCTAGAATTATGATCTGATGATATTAACATGATCCTGTGAACCAGGAGACTTGGGTTCTAGTCCTAGTTGTTTCTGTGAATCTACTCACCTAGCGATTCCCATCACACATTCCATGTTTTGGCAAAGTTAGAAAGCTCACTACTCCTTGTTTTCTGTGCCTTTGCTCCTCTCCATCCCTTGTCCTTGGAATGAACTCCCTTATTTTCAGCAGTTGAGATTGTTCCTACAGAATCTAGCTCAGATAGCACCTCCTCCAGGAAACCTTTCTTGATTCTCCCCAGGGCAAGTGAAGTGTGCTCTCACTTCTTACAAGTCTCCTACTACCTGGCCCTGGCCTCTCCTTTGTACTTATTTCCCTCCACCTTGGGTTTAAACCATACTTTACATTCCTTTAAGTCAACCATCCAGAAGACCATCTGATCATCTGCCCTGCCACTGCTTGTCCCATCACCACCCTGGCCAGTCCTCTCTTCTACCTCTTCCTCTTAGCACAATAGGGTATTGATTGATACTAGACCTGTGATTTCATGGGCATGGGGAACTCCCAAATGAGACAACTCTCTTTACCAATGCAGATTGGCATATTTTCTTCAGCTTACCATCTTATAGAGTTCATTAGAGGGCTAAGAGGTTTAGTGACTTACCCATGGTCACACAGACCAATTAGGGGCAGGACTTGAACCAACCCAAGCCTTCCTGATTATTTTTAAAAAATTGATTAATTTTTAATTTTCAACATTCACTTTTATAAGAGTTTGAGTTCTAAGATTTTCCCCTTTCCTGCCCTCTCCTCTCCCCAATATATAGATTATATATTGATATAGATTATACATGTACAATCATATTAAACATATTTCTATATTAGACATATTATAAAGAAGAATCAGAACCAAAGGGAAAAACCACAAGAAAAAAAAAAGAGAAAATAGTGTGTTTTGGTCTGCATTCAGACTCCATACTTCTTTCTCTGGATGTGGATAGCATTTTCCATCTTTAGTTTTGGAATTATCTTAGATCCTTGTGTTGCTGAGAAGAGCCAAGTCTATCAAAGTTGGTCATCGCACAAAGTTGCTGTTACAATGTTGCAATGTTCTCCTGGTTCTGCTCATTTCACTCAGTGTCAGTTCATGTAAGTCTTTCCAGGTTTTTCTGAAGTCAGCCTCCTCATCATTTCTTATAGCACAATAGTATTAGATTATATTCATATACCACAACTTGTTCAGCCATTTCTCAATTGATGGGCATCCCCTCAAATTCTAATTCTTTGCTACCACAAAAAGAGCTGCTATAAATATTTTTGTACATGTGGGTCTTTTCCCCATTTTTGTGATCTCTTTGGGATGCAGACCTAAAAGTGGTATTGGTGGGTCCAAGGGGATGCAGTTTTATGGCTTTTTGGTCATAGTTGCAATTTGCTCTCCAGAATGGTTGGATCAGTTCACAACTCCACTAACAATGAATTAGTGTTCCAATTTTCTCACATCTTCTCTGACATTTGTCATTTTCCTGTTTTTTCATGTTAGACAATCAGATAGGTGTAATGTGGTACCTTAGAGTTGTTTTAATTTACACTTCTCTAATCAATAGTGATTTAGGACACCTTTTTATATGACTATAGATAGCTTTAGTTTCTTCATCTGAAAACTGCCTGTTCATATCCTTTGACCATTTATCAGTTGGGGAAACTTTCCTTATTCTAAGGCCAGTTCTCTACCAACTGCTCCACAAATAATATTAACATTACTTCTGGAAAGGATATGTCAGTTGACTGTCTCATGGGCCCCACTACTGCCCAAATTGCTTTCTCCAGTTTCCCTTTATATGTTATCTATCAACTCTGCCAGGCGGGCCCGAGGCAAGACAATTTTTTCTCTTCTCTTGTTTCTCCTTCAGAATCCAGTATAGGGATGGAGATGTACTAGGTACCCTACATTCTTTTGATGATGGTGAGCCTTAAATGTCAAGGATAATTATTATTCAAGGATGGCTTAATGGAAGAGGCAGTTTGTCCCAGTGGAAAGAGCACTGGATCTGTGGTCATAAGAGACCTGAGTTTGAATTGTACTGGCTAAACCCATGCCTGGAGTGTACTCCAGCATCACCTTTGCCTTTCAGAATGCCTGATTTCCTTCAAGTCTTTACTAGGGAGCCACCTTTGGAGGCTTTTTCTGATAAACCCTCCCCACGTACTAGTGGTCTCCTTCCCAGAATTACTTTGTACTCATTTTGTGTATAATATGTATTTATACAATACAAACATGCATAGACTGCATATATTAATGCATGTATACACATGGATATGCGTAAAACTTTTGCTTAGCCCAGAGTCTAGCACATAGAAGGTCCCCAATAAAAATACTTGCTGATGGATGGGTTGAATCCTGCCTGCAACACTTAACTTACCATATGACCATATGCATGTCATAAAACTCCTTTGAGCCATAGCTTTTTAATCTTTAAAGTAGAAGTAATGGTTTTCAATTCAATTCAATTAGCATTTATTAAGTGCCTACTGAGTGCTAGTACTAGAGATACCAATAAGAAAAAGGGACCATCCTTGCCCTAAAGGAGATTATAGTCTAGTGTGTGTGGGGAAGATACCACACAAAAGGAAGCTGAAAAGCAGACTGGGGGGATCCAAGGAGTGCCTGGGATATAGTACCAGTACTTGATATTCCATTGAGTCAAAACCTAGCAAAGCTACTGATAGAGAATGGGGCTATCTGGAAGTTTGTGAGCCCTCTATAAAGGAAAGCTTTGGGAAAGTTTAGTACTTTATCCTCCAGTTCTCTAAATGGAGGAGAGAGGTAAGTGAGGGTAACTTGAGAATGTATAGTGGTCTGAATTTGGGTGAGACATTTCTCCTCTCTGGGCCTCAGTGTTCCCATCTGTAAAACAGGACCTCATAGGATTATTGTGATGATCAAGTGTGGTCACTACTGCCCTCTTGCTTCCGTGTGTGTGTGTGTGTGTATGTTCGTCCTTTGTTGCTGAAGAAGACCATGCCATCAGAGAAATAATGACATGACTTTCACTTAACTTTGTTTTAAGCGAGGGAGGGTTGTACAGGTTATCAGCCTCACTTCTCCTCCAGAGCCTTCTGAATCCAGTGACCAGATATTCATCAGGATGACTGGACATGACCTAGGATGAGGCAGTTGGGGTTAAGTGACTTGCCCAAGGTCACACAACTAGTGCGTATCAAGTGTCTGAGGTGAGATTTGAACTCAGGTCCTCCTGACTCCTGCACTGGTGCTCTATCCACTGCACCACCTAGCTGCCCCTGCTTCCCTCTAGTTTCCATAGACTCAACATCTGCTCTGTAATTGGAGGGATAATATGGGGCACCTTCTCACCAGAATTCAAAGTGACTGTGTGAGATTAAGTCTGCCTTTACGGGGGGCGGAGCCAAGATGGCGGAGTAGAAAGACGCACATACACATAGCTCCAAACCCACAACCCATAGAACATCTACAAAGAAGTAACTCACGGCGAATTCTGCACCCAGAGGCCACAGAACATTGGAGCGAGGGAGATTTCTGTTCTGGAGAGACCTGCAAACCTCTCGCAAAAGGTCCTTCGCACTGCGGACTGGGCGCCGGGACTGGGAGCTGAGTACAGCCCTGCCGTGGCTGAGGCACTGAGAGGAAAAGATCCGAGCGGGCTTCAGGGACGGGATCTCCAGCGGCCACACGGGTCCCTCCACCCACAGGTGACAGGGGTCGGTGAGAGGGTCTCTTTGGCAGGTCGAGAGGGGAGTGGGGTGCCCCCATAACTCAGGCCCCCTCGGGAGGCAACAGCGGAGGCGGGAGCAGACCAGGGCTCCCCAAGCAGGCAGGAGCCCAGATCCATTGTTGAAGGTCTCTGCATAAACCCCCTGAGGGAACTGAGCCTGTGAAGCGGCCCTGCCCCGACCTGAGCACCTGAACTTAATCTCACACTGAACAGCAGCCCTGCCCCGCCCAAAGCACTGAGGCTGGGAAGCAGCATTTGATTCTCAGACCCCAAGCGTGGGCTGGGAGGATCCGGAGGCGAGGTGGGTGTGAGGAGAATATTCAGAGCTCAAGTCGCTGGCTGGGAAAATGCCCAGAAAAGGGAAAAAAACCAAGACTATTGAGGGTTACTTTCTTGGTGAGTGGGTTTCTCCTCCCCTCCCTTCTGATGAGGAAGAGCGGTGCTCACCATCAGGGGAAGACACGGAAGTCAGTGCTTCTACATCCCAGCCCACTCAATGGGATCAGTTCTGGGAAAAGGTCTTAAAGAGCCCAATTTTCAAAATCATGATAGAGAGGTGGAGGAAAAACTGGGAAGAGTAATAAAAGACTTGCAAGCAAAGTATGAACAACAAATCAGCACCCTGCTAAATGAGACCCCAAAAAATGCGGAAGAAAATAACACCCTGAAAAATAGGCTAACTCAATTGGCAAAAGGAGGTTCAAGAAGCCAAGGAGGAGAAGAATGCTTTCAAAAGCAGAATTAGCCAAATGGAAAAGGAGATTCAAAAGCTCACTGAAGAAAATAATTCTTTCAAAATTAGAATGGAACAGATGGAGGGTAATGACTTTATGAGAAACCAAGAAATCACAAAACAAAACCAAAAGAATGAAAAAATGGAAGATAATGTGAAATATCTCATTGGAAAAACAACTGACCTGGAGAATAAATCCAGGAGAGACAATTTAAAAATTATGGGCCTACCTGAAAGCCAGGATCAAAAAAAGAGCCAAGACATCATCTTTCATGAAATTATCAAGGAAAACTGCCCTGAGATTCTAGAACCAGAGGGCAAAATAAGTATTCAAGGAATCCACAGATCACCTCCTGAAAGAGATCCAAAAAGAGAAACTCCTAGGAACATTGTGGCCAAATTCCAGAGTTCCCAGATCAAGGAGAAAATATTGCAAGCAGCTAGAAAGAAACAATTCAAGTATTGTGGAAATACAATCAGGATAACACAAGATCTAGCAGCTTCCACATTAAGGGATCGAAGGGCGTGGAATAGGATATTCCAGAAGTCAAAGGAACTAGGACTAAAACCAAGAATCACCTACCCAGCAAAACTGAATATAATACTTCAGGGGAAAAATTGGTCTTTCAATGAAATAGAGGACTTTTAAGCATTCTTGATGAAAAGACCAGAACTGAAAAGAAAATTTGACTTTCAAACACAAGAATGAAGAGAAGCATGAAAAAGTAAATAGCAAAGAGAAGTCATAAGGGACTTTACAAAAGTTGAACTGTTTACATTCTTACATGGAAAGACAATATTTGTAACTCTTGAAACTATTCAGCATCTGGGTACAGGGTGGGATAACACACACACACATGCACACGCACACGCACACACACATAGAGACAGAATGCACAGAGTGAACTGAAGAGGAGGGGATCATATCTTAAAAAAAAATGAAATCAAGCAGTGAGAGAGAAATATATTGGGAGGAGAAAGGGAGAAATGGAATGGGGCAAATTATTGCTCATAAAAGAGGCAAGTAAAAGACTTTTTAGTGAAGGGAAAAAGAGGGGAGGTGAGAGAAAAACATGAAGTTTACTCTCATCACATTCCACTAAAGGAAGGAATAAAATTCACAGTCATTTTGGTATGAACACCTATCTTACAATACAGGAAAGTGGGGGATAAGGGGATAAGCAGGGTGGGGGGGATGATGGAAGGGAGGGCACGGGGAGGAGGGAGCAATTTGAGGTCAACACTCATGGGGAGGGACAGGATCAAAAGAGAGAGCAGAAGTAATGGGGGACAGGATAGGATGGAGGGAAATATAATTAGTTCTTACACAACACTACTATTATGGAAGTCATTTGCAAAACTACACAGATCTGGCCTATATTGAATTGCTTGCCTTCCAAAGGGAAGGGGTGGGGAGGGAGGGAGGGCAGATTGGCAGACAGGGGCAATTAGAACGCTAGGTGTTTTGGGGTGGGGGGAGGGGACAAAAGGGGAGAAAATGTGGAACCCAAAATTTTGTGAAAATGAATGTTAAAAGTTAAATAAATTAATTAAAAAAAAAAAGAAAATAAGGGCCACAAATGAAGTGGATAATGAATTTCTTTGAAGAAAATAAAGTAGGAGATGAGAAATCAAAAAAAAAAAAGTCTGCCTTTATGTTTCTGAACTGTATTCCCTCCAGAATTCCCAAGAATCTTCTTAATCTTTTCTGTCTTAAGAGTCTCTCATAGCTTTCCGCTATTTATCCTTGGTCTTCCTTCTCTTGTGTGGGGAAGTTCTTCCTCCCATCCCACCCACATCTATCTCTCTTAGTCCAGAATGTGTGACCCTTTTGGTGAGAATGGAGAGGGCTGTGTTGCCCTCTCCTTTATGTAGTATTTTTCAGTGACTTTTCACAATAATCCTGCTTTATTGCAGGAGTTTTCCCTTCCAAGATCCATTTTTATGTTCCATCCCAGCCATTCCTGGCTTGAAACATGGGATTGAATGTCCCTTGGAGCCCCATATACCAGTCACATCTAGAAATGAAAAAAAAATTTACTATCTAATTGCAGTTAATAACTTCCTTTTGCCTGAGCTTTCCAAAACACTTTAAAGACTTTATTTCATTAGAGCCTCACAATAGCCATGTGAGGTAAAATCTGAGGGTATTATGATTCTCATTTGAACATATGAGGAAAATGAGTCTCACAGAGGTAAAGTGACTTAAGGTCACACACATAGTAAATATCTCTGATGGGTTTGAATCAAGCTCCTGTGACTCCAGAGCCAAAATTTTCTCCCCTGTACCATGTCGAACTTGTCCAGAGTGACACAGCCAGTAAAGGTCGGTGGTGAGATTTTAATCTAAATCTTCCTGGCTCTAAATCTAACACACTTATCCACTATACTATACAGCCCCTCAACAAAGAAGCTGAGCATGTCAGTGGGAAATCCCTTGAGCTATCATGTGGCCAAAGCTCTATTTTCTCATTTGCTGTCATTTTTGTTCAGTCACTTTCAGTTATATCTAACTCTTCATAACCCCATTTGGAGTTTTCTTGGCAAAGACACTGGAGTGGTTTGCCATTTCCTTCTCCAGCTCATTTTACAGATGAGGAAACTGAAGCAAATGAGGTTAAGTGACTTGCCCAAAGTCACACAGCTAATGAGTATCTTAAGGCTGAATTTGAACTCAGGAAGATGAATCTTCCTGACTCCAGGCACAGCACTCTATGTACTATGGCACCACCTAGATGTCCATCTTCTCATTAGAGACCTTGTTTTCTGCTCTATTACATTTTCTTGACTATCAAATATCACTACCTAGCTATGTGGCCTTGGTGAGGGCACTCCTCTCCCGGTTTCAGTTTCACATTTTAAAAATGAGGGGTTTGGATGAAATGGTTTCTCAGGCTCCTTTGAATTCTAGATCCTCTAATACTAGGATGACAATTACCACTGAATGGAAGCTTTCTTCCCTGATTTAGAGCTTGATTTTGCATCATGGGGAGAAGATGTAGAATCACAGATCAACGTCTGGAAGGGAACTGAAAACTAATCTACTCCATTAAGTTTTCCAGATGGGTAAACTGAGGCCCAAGGAGGGGAAAGGTCTTGTGCATTCAGTATTTGGAAGAGTCAGGACTTCCACAGGTGCCTTGACTCCAAGTCAATATGGCCAGGAAATGTATGCTTAGGCAAACACCTCCCATTTGACCTCCCTATCTCCAGCTTCTCCCCCCTCCAATCTCTTCTCCATATAACTGACACTTGAAGCTGCTTTGACAATGTCATTTCTACATTCAGAAGGCTTCAGTGCCTCTAGGATAAGATATGAACTTATCTTTTTGGTACTTGACACAAGCTGCCTCTAGCCCAGCTTTCAGACTGATAACACATTAGTCTCCTCCAGTCAAGCTGGTCTATTTGCCATTTCCTATGTGGTATTGTTGGGCAGCTAGGTGGTGCCCTAGTGGATAGAGTGTTGGGCATGGAGTCAAGAAGACTTATCTGCCTGAGTTCAAATATCACCTCAGACACTTACTACTTGGGTGGCCCTGGGCACGTCATTTGCCTCAGTTTCCTCATCTATAAAATGAGCTGGAGAAGGAAATGGCAAACCACTCCAGTGTCTTTGCCAAGAAAACCCCAAATGGAGTCATGAAGAATCAGACACAGCTGAACAAGAAGTCCATATGTGATATTCCATTTCCTGCCTCCAATTCCTTTGCATAGGTTGTCCCAGAAATGATCCTCCTCCTCACCTCTGCCTCTTGATTTTCCTGGGTTCTTTCAAGGCTTAGCTCAAGTATTGTGTTTTTCAAGAGGCATTTCATGAACCCTCTAATTGCTAGCACATTCCCCTTATCCCTCCCACTCCTCTGCTACTAAGATAGTTTTGCATTTATTCATTGGTAGGGATTTTGTAGTTTTTCTATCTATGGAAATGTTGTGTTTGACTCTACTTCCCCTTTTATCCTCTCCCCTTTAGAATATAAGCTTCTATGTGGGAAAATTGAAACACTAATGCACTGGTGGTGGAGTTGTGAACTTATCCAACCATTCTGGAGAGCAATTTGGAACTATGCCCAAAGGGATATAAAGCTGTGCATACCTTTTGATCCAGTAATACCACTTCTAGGTCTGTATCCCAAAGAGATTATAAAAATAGGAAAAGGACCCACATGTACAAAAATATTTATAGCAGCTCTTTTTGTAGCAGCTGCCCTAGGAGTGATGGAGGTCTGGCCCTACGACATAATAAGTATCCCTCTCTAGCTTTATTTTAATATGCGTATCTAGGAAAGATCAAATAAGATATTTATAAATTGATTGACATAGTATCTGGCACATAGTAGGCAGTATATGAATGCTACTTATTATGTTATATAATAATAATTACATAATATAATTTTGTTTTATAAATATGATGATGATAATGTTATCAGTGTGGTATAGTGGATAGTGGGCTGCCCTCAGAGCTAGAAAGACCTAGGTTCTAGTCTGGCCTATGAGACACCCTGGCTGTGTGGTCCTGGGGCTAATCCTAACTTCTCAATGCTCTAGGAAACTCTTCCAGAGTATGGTTGCAGAGAAGGTGCCAATCAACATTGGTAGAGGGAGTTCCCTCATCTGGGAGTTCCCTATGCCAATGAAATTACAAGTATAGTCCCTGCTCTTTTCATGTAGGTGAAATCAAGTTAGGATGCAGAATGAGGGTAGCCAGGAAAGAGAAGAGGAGGAGATGGCATTCCAGGGCAGCCTAAGTGTGCTGTTCCAAAGAGGAAATAAGGAGGATGTGGGTTGGAGTACTGGCTCCAAAAGTCATTATCTATAGGATTTTAGGCAAATATCTCTGAACCTGAGTTTCCTCATATGTAAAATGGGGATGTTCAAGAGGAGGGTATTCAAGAAGCAGTCCTGGCATAACAGATAGAGGGCCAGTCTAGCAGTCAGAAAGACTTGGGTCCAAGTTCCCGGCTCTGACTCACGCTGGGTGATTCCAGACAAGTCACTTCACCTCTCAGGGCAACTCTCTCAGACTATGAATTGTCTTGCAGTTTTTTTGTAGGCATTGGTGGAGGGAAACTCCTTCCTTGGAGAGCCCCCTCAATAAAATTACATTTTTGTGTCAAAAATGGGCAGAATAACATTTCTAGTTATTGTGAAGAAAGCTTTGTGATAAAAATAAAGTTATCCATATTGTAGAGAGGGAGGCTAGGGGTTCTCCTTCCTACTTGATCTTTGGTTGTTAAAGCAAGCCTGGGGCTCAAGACCCGATTGTCCAGAGGATCTAAGGATTTAGAACCAGAGACTTTCAAGATTGCTTTTTTCTGACCCTCCTCCTTCTGCCTACTATTGTTCCTAGACCTTGACCTGCCTTCTGCATGAATGCATTTACTCCTCACCTCAGCCTTGTAGAATCTCTAGCTTCCTTCAGGCCTCAACTCAAGCCCTACCTTTTACAAAGAGCATTTCCTGATCCTCCCAGTCCTTAGTGAGCTCTTTCTCCTCAAATTATTATCATTTACTTACCTTGGGGCGTGTTGTATCCACCTAGTACAATGTAGGTTCCTAAAGGGACTTTTAGGTTTTTGTCCTGTATCAGGTTTAAAACATAGTAGGCACTTAATAAAATTTGTTACATTAAAGAAAATGGAAGCCAGAGAAGAGTTAAATATTAAGGTTACATTGGCAGTAAGAGGTGGAACCAGGATTTAAACCTAAGTCCTCTATATTCAGTTCCACTGATCTCCCCTCTATTTCCACATGGTTCATGTGGATTAATCCTATATGATGAATCTTATAATAATAGCTTTTTTTCTGAGTTATTTTAGAACTCTCATTTACAAAGCACTTTCCTGACCATAACTGGGTGAGGTGAACTTAGCAATTTTTATTTATTCTCATTTTGCTGATGAGAAAACTGAGACTCAGAAAGAAAGAGTGACTTGCCCAAAGTTACAAAGCTACTAAGCCTCCAAGTTTAGCCTTCTTTCCACTATACCACACAGGCTCCATTGGGGTCTGGCCCAGCAGCTGGACATTTGGAAAACTCCTATTTTTGCCCCTTCAGCTCCTTGGGCTCTTCACCATGCTTGAATACACTGACGGTGACTAGCCCAGTTTCAGAACCATATTTGTTCTTGACGAAGATGCCATAGCGCCCGCTGTCTTGACTGCAGACTTTCTCGATGGTGATGGTGACCACAGTCCCCTTTACTTCCATCCGATAACGGTCACGGAAGGCCACAGGTTGGTCATTTTTCAGCCAGGTGATTTCTGGGGATGGATCTCCTGAGATGATGCATGTCAAGCACAGGGTCTGTTTTGAGAGATGGCAAGAGTCCTGTGTCAACCTGGGAGTTATATGATTCTGTGATGGAGAAACATACCCTAATTCCTAGGTGAGCAGTAAGAGTGAGGGTCTACTTCTATAGAGAGACAGGCGGAGGGGATGAAAGCAATGGGGGAGGGTGAATGAAAAATGGAAGACTTGGAGTGTGGAGACCTATGGTCCTTTCCAACTCTAACATTTTGTTTTCTAAAAGCTTTTCCATCTCTGACATTTTATGTTTTAGGGTCCCTTATACTCTGACATTCTATGATCTAAGGTCCCTCTCAAGTCTGATATTCTATGTTCTACATAACATTCTGTGTTATATTCCAAGGCCCCTTTCAGTTCTAACATTTATGAGAACCCAATGGATTTGCAGAATGTGTTTAGAATTGACTGAACTCTTACCTTATCTTCCATGATAGTGGCAACATCTGGCAGGCCTTTTACAACTTTAGCACGATCTGTAAAGAAATAAGTGGAATAAAAGTAAAATCCAGGTTTGTCTGGGTTTTCCCTACAATATTTGTTACATAGAAATGAATTTTTCAGAAAACTGATGCTCACTCTTTTAAGCACTAAAACTTTTAAAAAACAAGAAATGGAAATAAAATTTTACTCATCACTAAAAGCAGTTAAGGGCTGTTTGCATGCCAAAAATGAAGGCTAATCTCCTGGAATCCACCTGACAACCATCAAATTGGCAAAGGTAAAAGAACACAAAACTCAGTGATGGAAGGACTATGGCAAAATAGTCCCATAGAACAAAGCTGCTCAAGTCGGTAGATTGATCCAAGTGAACATAACCTCCTTTTCTCATGGTGACTCAGGGTCATGTTGATGAACATTAGTTTTTAAGTGGTGTGTGGTATGGTAGGAAGAGAACTAGCTTTGGTGGCAGAGTATCTGAGTTCTAGATCTGCCGTGTGTGGCCTTAGGCCAAATCCCATAATTCTCTGGACCTTAGTTTTTTCATCAGCAAAATAGGGATATATTACCAACCTCAAAGGATTGTTTTAAAGCAAAAATAAGCTGGTACATGTGACAGAGAGGTAGCTGGGTGGTGCCATGGTACACAGAGTGCTGAGTCTGAAGTCATGAAGACTTGAGTTAAAATCCAGCCTCAGACATTTACTAGCTTTGTGACACTGGACAAATCATTTAATCCTGTTGGCCTCAGTTTCCTCATCTGTCAAGTGAATTAGAGAGGGAAATAGTAAACCCCTTTAGTATCTCTTCCAAGAAAACCTCAAATGGGGTCACGAAGAGACAAACATGACTCCAAGGACTAAATAACAAAATGTGACGGGGATTGGCAGTAGTACAGTGCCATAGAAATGCTAGGTGAACCACAGTGTCATAGATTTAGAGTTGGAATGGACCCCACAGGCCATCTGTCCAACCTCCTGTATTTTAGAGATAGAGGCTTGAGGTCCAGAGACGACTTTCCCAGGGTTACAGAGGTGGTAAAGGAGGAGTCAGTATTCTAACCCAGATCCTTGGCCATAGCACACTTATGACCTCAGGTTCTCCTGAGGTGTGTGGCCTCTTTGTTCATATTCTAGATGTCTCCAGCCTGCTGAGCTTTGGGAGGTCTGGTTTCTGCTTCCTGTTGTCTCTCTGCATCCTCCCCTCTCTGACATTTCAGTTGTCACTTCTCTCTTGGCAAAGTACTTTTGAAATGATCCTAGATTTTTTTTTTTTAATTTGCCCCTTCTAATCTATTGCAAGATGGGAAAGCAGATAATGAAATTTGTTTCAATGGTGCATAAAATAAAAATAAACAAGCTCTGACTGGGGGCCTGAGGGGCTTTTCTGTGAGTAATGCCCGTGGGTTTTGTGATAGCTAGTTGAGGTGTTCAGAGACTGCTAGGTGGGCTGGCAGATGGAGCACCGCACCTACAGTCAGGAAGACTTACATTCAAATCCAGCCTCAGACATTTACTTGCTGTATGACTTGGCAAATCACTTAACCTCTGCCTTCACGGTGCGTCTAAGAGCATTTGCTTAGCACAGTGTCTGGAATAGTAGGTGCCTAAGAAAGATTTCTTCTCTTGCTTTTTTAGGATTCCCTTCCCAATTCTCAGTTATAGTCTGATTGGGGATATTTGAGGTAGCAATGATCAAATGAGGTAGTATTTGTAAAGCTTGACAGTAGTTGCTTAGTAAATGCCCCTCCCCTCCCCTCCCCTCCCCTCCCCTCCCCTCCCCTTCCCTCCCCTCCCCTCCCCTCCCCTCCCCTCCCTCCCCTTTCCTCCCCTTCCCTTCCCTTCCCTTCCCTTCCCTTCCCTTCCCTTCCCTTCCCTTCCCTTCCCTTCCCTTCCCTTCCCTTCCCTTCCCTTCCCTTCCCTTCCTTTCCCTTCCCTTCCCTTCTCTTCCCTTCCCTTCCCTTCTCTTGCCTTCCCTTCCCCAACCAAGTAAGTGAGATTGTCATATTGATTTTCTTGTGGGGTCACCTGGGTGTCTAGATAGAACCAATTTTGGTCAAACCTGGCTTCTGGACAGCAGTTTTTGAAGTTCTCAGCTTCAAACACTTTCCCCACAAAGTCCTACTAAGACCCGTGGCTCCTTATTCTCTTCCTTTCCCTTTTTTCCATTGATCTGTCCTCTGTATACCACTTTCCTTCATTCCCCTGGCACAATTCTATGAACCATCTCCCTCATCTCTCTTATGAGGAATGGTTTTGCACCCCCAGCGCACTGGAAGAACAAGGAATGATAGGCAAGGTGACTTAGCCAACACTGGGGACATTTTCTCCCTTGGAGTACTTTGCTTCTAACATGAGAATGGAAAGAAATGTAGACATCGGTGGACTTACTCTTCTCTATGATAGCAGCCTCCCTGGAAAACAGAAATGGGGGAAAAGAGAATGAGTTTCCATTTGTTAAATCAATTGTCCTGTTTTATCGTATCTAACAGCTCTACCAATAGCGATGGTAATAAAAGCCCAGTTATCCAGACTCCTTTGCAGTCTGCTAACTGTGTCTCAGGTAGCAACTGAAGCAAATATCCCTGGTACAAGCTTGGCTTAGGAACATATAGATCTGGTCATGTACCTCTTCTGCTCCCAAGTCTTTAGTGGCTCCCTATTGCCAAATGGGTAAAGTTCAGACTCCTTTGGCAAGTAACAAACTAGCACTACCCTACTACAAGAGGAAGCATGGTATAATGATAGATCACTGTTTGTGGAGTCAGAAAGACTTGGGTTCAGATCCCACCTCAGACACTTATTAGTTGTGTGGCTCAGAGTAAATCATTTCAGATCTCAGTTTCCTCATCTGTGAGATGAGGGAGTTGGACATGATGACCACTAAGGTCTTCTAGGTCTAAGGCCATGTTATAGTATTTATTTCTTATAAGCTTTTTCTTATATTACTCCTTTCCACATAGTTGGTGCTCCAACCAAACCAGAATATAATCTCCCCATATGTGTTGTATTCTCCCACTTCCAGGTCTTTGCTTCTGCTGTTCAAATGCCAGAATGTCTTTTATTCCCTCTTTGATTATTGAATGCTTTCCAGTCCTTTAAAGCCCAGGTCAAATGGAACCTCTTCCAGGAGGTCTTCTCTGACTCTGCTGGTTGGCCATGATCTTTCCCCTCAACCTTCATAGGTATTTTGCACTTTTTAATGTTTATTATATAATGTTTGTATTATGATTGTGTGTCATCTCTCTACTAGACTGTGAGTTTAATGAACACTGGTATCCCATCTTATCTAAACATTGTGTTTCCTTGCCCCCAAGGTCCCCAGTCCCAATAGCATTGAACTTGGCACACAGTAGGTGCCTTAGAAACATTTGTTTAAGGGCATCAAGGAATGAAATGTCAGTGGAAACTTACTTCAGTTTCCGATGTTCAGCCAGTGCATCATCAAAAGCTGTAAAAAGAAAAGGTGGGTGAGAGAGTGAATGCCTTATTTAATTTGATCACCCAATTCAGGGCCTTCAATGAGAATATTTTAATAGTAATTAATATGAGATGATAATAATGTTAGCTGATTTTTAAAGAGCATTTTAAAATGGATAGAGTACTTTTAATATATTATCTTTTAAAATTACTTAATTTTTTTTAATGCATTGAGGTCTTGAAAGATGAGATATAGTGGATAGAGCACAGGGCCTGGAGTCTGAAAGATCTGGGTTCAAATCCTACCTCACGCACTTACTAATTTTATGACAGTCCACCTCTCTCAGGCTCAGTTTCCTCATCTGTAAAATGAGGATCATAACAGCGCTTACCATTCAGGGTGGCTGTGAGGGTCAGATGAGGTAATATTTGTAAAGTACTTTGCAGACCTTCAAAGGGTACATGTTGGCTATTATCTCACTGGATCTATGGTTTTTCTTGTGTTGTGTTTTCCCTTTAGCTTGGGCAGGAGAACACTTTACAGTGATGACCATGATAATGTCAAAAGAAATAACACCAAAAGATTTTCATCTCCTATCTATGCAGTCGTGGCTTCAGAGAACTGAAGGCAAATGACAAAGCATGGCAGAGAGGTGGTGCACTATGGATGTAGAATGAAGCATACCTTGCCTTGAGTGGTGAATATAATCATTTAACAGTATCTATTTGTTACAAAAGAAAGTTTTGTTGCAGATGGGGGTGGGGAGAGTTATCAGAAAGTAACTACAAAAATACCACTCATGTTAAAAAAAAAAGACCAGATGAACAAGATGGGAGGAGGTGAAGGGGAGAGAATAGGGACTCAGAGAAGACCAGGGGCTTTTCTGAAGACATGTTTGGACAGGCCAGCGGACAGACAAACGAGTAAGTCCTGCTCACCTTGGCCTGACAAGTCAGCTGTGAGTTTACGAATGTCCTTCCCGGTTGAGATTTCTAGGGTGTATTTACCCTTATCAGAGTCTTTGGGATCTAGAATATGGAGCCAGATTTCATCCAAAGTACTTCCTGCCTTTAGCCGATCACCACTTTCCAGTCGCTTTTCTCTGAAGATAAAAGTTACCAAATGGTTAACTTGGTTTGTCTGATTGGTGATGGTGGGGTTAGCTCCTCCAGTTCCACCTTCATTTCCTCCCTAATGTTGCTAGATAGATTTTCAGATTGTCTGGCTTCCTTGCTTCCCATGTGGCTAGACAGAGGGTGAGGGTGGAAGGTAGTAGTCATCCATGTGGTAGTCAGGGCACTTGACTTGATGTCAGAAAGACCTGAGTTCAAATCCTGACTCAGATACTTACTAGCTATGTGACCCTTGGCAAGTCTCCTAATCTCTCTAGGACATCAGTTTCCAATTGGACTCAATGATTTGAACTCAGTCACTTCCATCTCTCAATCTAGGATCCTATGATCAATAATAAGGTCCCCTTTACATATTTCTGGCTCAGCCTCTCTGAAGGAAATGGCACAACTCCCACTCCTAATTCTGGCCGTATCTGATCACCCAGAAACCAATCTCACAGATCCCATTCAAAACCCAGAAAACAAAGTTTGACTTATCTTTCCTTTCCTCTACAATTTTGACCCCTTCCTCTTTCTTCACCAGGGAATTAAAGGTAGAGGGGATGTTAGTTGTCAATAATCTATACCAAAGACCCCATTTTACAGAGGAGAGAATTGAGGCCTCAGGGTGTGAAGTGACTTGTCAAGATAACGTAAGTGGCCAAGCTGAGATTTGAACCCAGGTCCTCTGACTCCATTTACTTCCAGGTCCACTTCTCTGCTTCCTTTCCTTTCAATCCTCGTTCTTTTTTCTTTCTCTCATTCTTCTGTAGCCTCTCCTCATGACCACAACCTACTAGTTCTTTCCATTTGTACAGACTCAATTCCATCCCTTGGCCTCAGCTCAGATTTCACTCTGAGGAGATGGTGGGGGATGGGAGATGGAGACCAGTAGAATAAGTTACAGCCTGGGCAACATTGGTCTAGAGAAGCCAGGGCATCTGACCTCACACTTGTGGCCTCAGTTCATTTTTAAGATATGGCCAAGACATTCCCATAGTTAGTCCCCATCTGCCAAAGGACAGGGCCAATAATACTTGTTCTATCAGAGGTGTTGGGGTCAAGGGGACAGGCATACTTGTGGTACCAGCAGGTCTTCATGTAGTCTACATCATAGAACTTCACTTTGCTAAAGATCCGGATGCCTTCTTCAGTGCCCTGTATTTTCAGTGGGGTGGCAGAAAAGGCTGATGGGAAAAACAGAATTAGTTTTACACACATTGCTTTTATTTTTACACATTAAAAAGCAAAGGTTGTTTCCTCTGTCCTTTTTTTTTTTTTAACATCACCATAGTTTTCCCCTGTATCCTTTCTCCTACTCAAACCAGATCGCTATCGCAAAGGACAAACACTTTTAAGACAAGACAAAAATTAGTATAACTGATAAATATATCAAAAGAAGGTTGAAAAATGAAAATTGTACAACACTTGTGGACCTCTGATCTCTGCCACTAGGTGTGTGGAAGTCTGGCCCCAGAAAGCTAATTTTTAGATTTTCTTTGTGAACATTTATACTTTACAAATCAGCCAATCAGGCTTGATTTATTATTTGTTGACTGTCTAGACTTAAGAAAGTGATGGAGAAAATGCAAGGAGTTCAGAATAAACTTTAAAATGTGTCTGCACCCTTTTTGAAGAGTCAGATTTTAAACATTTACCAGCATACTCCTGCGTCTAAATATCACATCTCTTTTTTTAAGCCATGCTTATTCTTTATAATTTTGTATTTTATTTTTCATTTTGTGGTGTGCTTGTTCTTTCCATTTGCAGTGTATGTAGTTAAATATCATTGCGTCATTGTGTATGTCATTTTCTTGTCTCTGCTTACTTTGCATTAGTTCATGTAATTCTTCTCATGTTTTTCTATATTCAACCAAATTCAGCATTTCTTATAACACAGTGAAATTCCATTACATTCACATACCACAATATGTTTAACCCAGAGGTAGGGAACCTGCAGCCTTGGGCTGCATGTGACGCTCAAGTACAGCTCTTTGACTGAAGCCAAACTTCACAGAACAAATTCCCTTAATAAAAGGATGTGGCCTCAAGGCTGCAGGTTCCCCACCCCTGGTTTAGCCATTCTCCAGTTGATGGGCATCTACTTTGTTTCTAGTTCTTTGCTGTCCCCAAAAGTGATGCTATTAAATATTTTGGTGTATGTGAGGACTCTCTTCTTATCAAAAAACCATTCCACAGTAGATAAGTAGTCAAAGGACATGCACAAATAGCTCTTATAAAAGGAATAGCAAACTGTTAGTAGCCACATGGAAAAATGCTCCAAATCATTGGTAATAAGACAAATTCAAATCAAAACAACTCCCAGTTTCCACTCACCCCCTATAAATTGGCAAAGATGACAAAATGTGAGAATAATCAGTATTGGAGGGGTTGTGGTCACTCTAATGCACTATTGGTGAAGCTTTGCAGCCTTTGTGCTGAATCAGGACATTTTTTGAAGAGCCATTGGGAATTATGTAAATAAAGTGACTGAAATGTCCATGAGCCAGAGATTCCATGACCTCTCTGTCTGTCTTATAATCCTTCATGACTGGATCCCCAACCTACCTTTCTAATGTTGTTACTACGACTTCCCTTCCTGGTCTGGAGGTTCAGCCAGGCTAGACTTCTTACCATTCTTACTATTCTATATTGTGCTTCCTATTTCCCTCTTCCCTTTTCTGTATTCCTGTGCTTTTGTGCAGACTGCCTGCCCATATAGAAATGTGCTTCCTTCTTCCTGCTACCTCTTTAAATTCCTGTTTCCTTCAACATTCTCCTCCATTCCTACCTTTTATGTGAACTTTCCCCCAGCATTCCCAGATGCTACTGCATTCCTCACAAAACCACAGATATTTTGTGCATATCTTTATATGTACATATTATCTTCCTAAACAGGTTATAAGCTCCTTGAGTATAGGGGCTATGTTGTTTCTTCTGTCTTTGTATCCTCAGAGCTTAGCACAGGATTTGGTGCATACTCAGCATTTAATAAATGCTTGTCAATGGACTGACAGAAGTCTGAATTAGCCTTTTTACAAATCCACCTGTTGCTCTCAGTGTTTCACTCTGGGGCTGCTACAACAAATATATTTCCTTTATACTGTGGGCTCTTTTTTATGTATTAGAGAGTTCTTAACCTGGGATCCATTGATCCATAACAGTACATATGTAGATTTCAATTATGTCTTTATTTTTACTAGCTTCTAACTGAAATTTATCAATTCCTTCAATTATGAATTTTCTTTTTAGAAAAATGCATTATTCTGTGAAGGTGTCTAGAGGCTTCACCAAAGGAGTCCATGACACCAAAAAGGGGAAAAAGCCCTGATCTAAATGATAGTCCCTCCACTAATGGAAACCACATAACACGTCTCTCCTAACTCTTTTCCATGATGAACATCCCTGGTTACTTCCAATGTTCCCCACTGAATGAATGAACTGGAATCCCTTCCTCATTCTGGTTGCCCTCCTAGGAATGCTCCCCACTTTCCCAATGTCTTTCCTAAATGACAATGTTCAGAACTTAGCAAGATCTTCTAAATGTATCCATGGAGAGGGTGTCTACATCAACAGCTCATTGAGACTTCTGTTTCCCTGTCTTGATCATCCTGAGAGCATTGCTTGGAGTTAACAAAGTGCTATGGGAGTCATTTCTGTTTTTATTAACATCTCTGTCCCATTCCAGCTCTACAAATAGAAGGCAATGCAGTCAATATTTGTAGATCGACTCTCTTAATAGGGATGCTGATCCAGCTGGTGCTTTTTTCTTCATTCCATGCTTGGCTGAGTAAGTGACACTGCAGAACCTAACACACACAGCCTTGCATATGGCAGGCATTTAACAAGTATTTGTTGGACCCAATTCTCATCCAACTTCATAGGATTATAAACTCTTAGACCAATGGAACTAGAAAGGCCCTTAGAGGCAAGAAAGAAATGATCCTCATGTCAAACTGAATTGGATCGGGTCCAGTGGCCCTCGTTTTAGAAATGAATATAATGAAGTCCAGGAAAGATAAATGAATGACCCAACTCTCTCTCTCTCTCTCTCTCTCTCTCTCTCTCTCTCTCTCTCTCTCTTTCTCTCTCTCTTTCTTTCTTTCTTTCTCTCTCTCTTCCCAAAACTGAATGCCTTAGATAGAGGATAAAACATGGGACTGAATCCAATGAGATGAAATTTAATAGAGATGAATTTAGAATCTTATACTTGGGTCCAAAAAATTAGTTTCACTAGTACAAGATGGGAGCTAAAAGGCAGTTCAGTTTGAAAAAGATCTGAGGTTTCCAGTGGACCACAAGTTCAGAATGAGTCTATAGTGGGATACAGCAGCCAAGAAAGAAAGTGTAATTTTGGGGTGCATTGAGTGTCATAGCATCCAGGACTAAGGAGAGGGCAGTCCCACCATCTTCCATTAGGGTCAGAACACATCTGAGTGACTGTGCTCAGTTCTGGGTGTCACATTTTAGGAAGAGAGTACCCAGAGAAAGAGCTAGCGGGTCAGAGACTTAAAACTAGAAGGGAATTTAAAGGGCATGTAGTCCAACCCTCTCATTTTACAAATGAGGAAACTGAGATTGAACAAAGAAGATGGTGAAGGAAGGGTCTTTCATTCATGCCATAGGAGCACATGTTGAGGGAACTTGGAATCTTGAGGTTGAGAAGGCAAGTCTTAGGTGAGTAGTGAGAGTTGGCTTCAAATGTTTGATTTGAACATCGTGGAAGGAATTAGATTTGGTTAGTTTGGCCTTAGAGGGCAGAACTGGATCAATAGACTGAAGGTGAGAAAGGAAACAGTAGGCTTGAGGTTAGGAAAACAAGCAGAATTAGTTGAAAGTAGAATTTGCTGCCTCGGGATGTAATCTCTTCTCTTTGGAGATCCTTAAGCAGAGGCGGGATGATCATTTGCCAGGTACAATGTAAGGGGGATTCCTTTTTGGGTATAGGTCAGAATCCAGGGGTATGTTGGCAAATGTTTAACAACTGGCTCTCCAAAAAAAATGGAAGCATGACATACTTTTAAACTTAATCTATATTATTGACATTTCCCCCCAGTTTTTTCTTAAGTCTAGAAACCAAAAAAACCAATAAACCAAGCCCTGATTTCTGGCATTTGCTGATTTCTGAGGTGTAAATGCTCACGCTGGATATTTAACAACTGGCTCTCTGAAAAGTAGGACCTGGCATAAGCACACCCCTGACGGAACAGATG
The DNA here is from genome assembly GCF_028372415.1 of Notamacropus eugenii. Taxonomy (NCBI): domain Eukaryota; kingdom Metazoa; phylum Chordata; class Mammalia; order Diprotodontia; family Macropodidae; genus Notamacropus; species Notamacropus eugenii. The sequence continues at coordinate 64,496,556 of NC_092876.1, forward strand.
AACACAGAAGCTCCTTCCAACTCTCAAATTCTGTGATTCTGGAATTCTGCCTTGGATTCAAATCCTGGCTTTGCTAGGCAAATCACTCCCTCTTTCTGAACCTCAGTTTCTATCCAAGAAGATGATTGGAGTAGGTGGGTTCTGAAGTTCTTCCCAGCCCTAAATTCTAGAAAACTTTTCTGAATAAATTCTGAAAACTTTTCTTGTCTGAATAATTATAACAATTAATATGTACATGTATATAGCACTTTGGGCTCCAGGCCTGGAGTCAGGAAGACCTCCAGCCTCAGACGCTGTGACCCTGGGCAAGTCATTTAACCTTATTTGCCTCGGTTTCCTCATCAGTAAAATGAGTTGGAGAAGGAAACCACAAACCACTATAGTATCTTTGCCAAGAAAACCCCAAAAGAGTCAGACTCAACTGATACAATTGAATAATAATATGCCTCTGGAAAGTTTGCACAACACTTTACATATATTATCTTCCTTTCAGCTTCAGAATAATCCTATGAGGTAAATATTGTCATTATCCCATTTTACAGATGAGCAGATTAAGTGACTTGCCTGGGGTCAGAGTGATTAAGAGTCAGAGACATGATTTGAACTTCAGTCTTCTGGACTTCAAGTCACACTTGCAATCTACTCCAGTCCATAGCTCCCCTTAAGCAGTTAGCCTAGTGTGTAAACAGCAGACCCAGGGACATTCATAGCCATTCTGGGGCATTACACTGATAAATCCATGCTCCACATAAGGAAGATTTCATGTGGGTGTTACCCATGAGGTTTTGCACTGTGTTCCATGGTCATCCATGCAGGGATTGAATAAATAAGGCTTGAGGCTGGTCTGTCCTTTGGGTGTGAAAGTTCACCCTGGCATCAGGTGACCAGACTGTTGGGGTTCCCTATGTACCATTAACTTCCTAGCAGGGTTCACGCAGGAGATAGGACTTACCGCTGATCCTGCAGAGCTCGTTTAGGATGGCATCATACCCTACACAAGGAAGGAGACGGAGAGGTCACTGTTCAGGGTGTGTCTCTCACGGTGAGAGGGCATTGTGAGAAAATAACTTTGTAATTATAAATACTAGAGGAACATGAGTGCTTTCGCTGAAGTGGGACAAGTGCCCAGAAACTGGGATGTGATAGGTAGAACCTGCAACTAGGGTGGGGAGGCTTTGTCCCTGGGGGCCAACATGGGAGAAGGGTTCATTTCTTTCCTTTGGGGGTACTCCATGTTGCACAGTATGTCTGCCTCTACTCCCTTATCCCTCCTGGGTGGCAGTTCCACATCTTTCTAAATCTCTTTGGAATCACACTTCTCTATTGAGTCCTGCCTTCTTCTACCATCAAAGCAGTGCAGTATGAATGACCCTAAAAGAAGTAGGGCAATCCTGTCATGCCACTGGGCTTAGGGTTGCCTGGGATCAGTGGTGATATCAGGACATGCTGGCCAAAGTGAGATTCTGAGACCTGTCTGACCCATTCCCCTGTGGTCCCTTCCTTGGTGACCTTCCTGACAGTGGCATTGAAATATCTCTGTCTGCCCTGGCACCACTGAGTTTGTCCCAGATACCAGGATTCCTGACTCTGGCACTGGTGGCATGGTGGGGTTTGGGTGGGATTGGAAGTTCTAACAAGGGGAGCATTGATTGTGCCAGCATCTTCACTGGGAGCTTTAAGGGTCCTGGATGGTGAGTGTAGTCACTAGCTATCATTTAAAGGCATGGAATGGATGCAGCTGAGGGTTAATCATTCCGCATAAAAGTGCTTTGTGAAGTTGGATGAGGGGAGAGCAGGAGGCTTTGGGGGTGGCTCCCATAGCACTTCTCTCCTTGGATTATTACTGTGATATTGGGGTAGCTAGGTGGTTCAGTGTAAAGAGTGCTGGACTTGGAGTCAGGAAGACGTGAGTTCAAATTCAGCCTTGAACATATACTAGCTGTGTGACCCTGGGCAAGTCATGTAACATCTGTTTGCCTCAGTTTTCTCATCTACAAAATGGGAATAATAATAGTGCCTCCCAGGGTTGTTGTGGGGCTCAAATGAGATAATATTTGTAGCTTAACAAAGTGCCTGGTATGCTGTAAACACTACGTAAATATTAGCGATGATGATGATGTGGTGGTGGCTATTTGAGGGAGTCTGAGTTGGGGAGGATTTGTGGCCCATGCTATCCTGGCACTGCCCTCTTCTCTACCCTGACACACTCAGTGTACGTTCAAATGGGAGGGGGAGAGGGAGGCTGGCACAAGGGTCAGATCCATAAGGTGCTGCCTGTTGGAGTAGTTTGAGCCTTTTAATTTCCTGTACCTAGAGAAGGATGTTTAGGGCATCAGGACAATGTGCCAGCAAGACACTACTACTACTACTACTACTACTACTACTACTACTACTACTACTACTACTACTACTACTGCTACTACTACTACTACTACTACTACTACCACCACTACTACTACTACCACTACTACCACTACTACTACTGGTAATAATAATATTGATAACTAACATTCACGTAGCACTTTATATATATTATCTCATTTGGCTCTCACAAAGACCCTATGAGGTGGGGGTTGTGATTATCCTGATTTTGCAGAGAGGGGAAATTGAGGCTCAGAGAGGTTAGGCGATTTGCCCAAGGCGATTGTGCACAGCTAGTAAGTGTCTGAGACAGGTTTTGGATTCAGGTCTTCTTGTTTCCAGATTGCTGTTGATTGCACCATCAATCAACAAACATTTATTAAGTGCCTACTATGTGATAGGACTTTGGCAGTTGTCTCTAGCTAGATGGCCAGGGGGCCCCAAGTGGGAATGCTTGGCTAATTCTCTCTGTGGGAATGGGAACCTCTGCGTATATGTGCCTGGTGCTCTATCATTTGTCAGGGTTGCAGAGACAGACTATAGGGTCATGAAGCAGCTGGAGGGGTGGGGAGGGCAAGGAGGGGATAGTCCCAACAGGGAGAATAGGGCAGCTAGGGATGAAGACAAACTGTCTACTTCACAGATTTGCCAGGGTGGGGTGGGGACCCTTAGAGGAGTTGTTGTGTGTGTCAAGCCCTTCCTGCCCCCAGGGCTCTACCCTTACCTGGACTCAGAGGTGCCTACCTTCACCTGTGAGGTCAAGAATGGTGTCATCTTCCCCTCGGTCATCTGAAATCACAGCCATGTATGTGCCCTTGTCTTTTTTGGACATCTAGGAAGAGTGTTGAGAACATGTATGAAAGAAGAAAACAGAAACCTGGCATTCAAGGCTCCTGAGGAGCTAGTGACACCTCTGCCTTCCTCATCTTCTCTCACACAACAGCCCAGCAGGTAACCTGTGCTCCAGACAAACCAGGCAACTCCCATCCCTAGCCTGGAGGTTTTAGGTCTCCTGCCAACTCAGTCAGAATACCTTTCTCCCCATCTCTGCCAATTGGAATCCTTCAAGACCCAGGTCAATACCAGCTTCACCATTAATTTCAATATCAAGATTGGGATAGGGACTGAGCCTCTAACTTTATTCCTATGGGGAACCTCCAGGTGAGGAAATTCCTTTCCCTTTGTACATAGTAGGTGCCAAATAAATGATTGCTGAGAGACTGTTTGATTCAATGCCTACTGTGTGATATACCAGATATAAAAGACAAAAAAGAAACAGTTCCTTCACTCAAAGAGCTTACATTCCCCAGGGCATATGTGACACGTTCATAGATCCACATAGAGTAATACAAAGCCATTTCAAAAGAGAGAGGAAACTAGCTGGGGAGGTCAGAAAAGGTCTCCCATAGGTGATGACTGCTCAGCAAGGCTTTGAAAGCAAGCAGGGATCTTGTAAGATCAAGGGGAGGAGGGAGTGCATTCCAGACCCTTCTCTGGGACCCAGTTACCCAGGCCACAAAGTTGTGGGGTGGGGATGAACTAGATGAACCCTAAGGACCGGCTCAGACATGCCAATTTTACAGTTCATGACCAGCTAGTCAACTAAGGACCTCTCCTTTTTTTTTTTTTTTTTTTTTAAGTTTTAACAAAGGAATGCTTCTTTCAAAGGTATGGCAAGGATAAATACACAAACATTTCCTCCAACACCTCAAGGCCTCACTCACCCTTGCACCATCTCATCCTCTGGGGAGTGGAAGGGGATTTAGCTTCCCAGCCTAGATCACTTCCTATATAGCACAGTCCCAGATTCCAAATTCTAAGTTCCCCCTAATCCCCCTGTGCCTCCATGGGCCTGGGTCCTAGGCCCCTGGCTTCGCAGAGCTTTCTTGCTGGATTGGTGGGCTGCACATTTGTCCTGGCATACTGGCTCAAAGGTCACCATGGCTAGAGTGCTACGTGCGCATTTTACCCAAGGACGGAGGGTGTACATTGTTTATTCTGCAAGTTCACAAAGGTCCTTGATCACAATTTGCTCCAGAGCCCAAATTTAGACCTCCATCCCTGGAAATTAGGAAAACAAAGGACTAGGCTTTTTTTTTTTTTTTTAAGTCAATGATTTCCACATTTTCCTGGTCCTAAAATTCAGAAGCCTCTGGGGGATGGGAGGGGAGCTGTCCAAGGGATCATTGGATTTGGAACAGAAGGGACCTTAGGGGTGGTCTCATCCTGCCTCCTCATTTGGCAGAGAGGAAAAATGAGGCTCCACAAAGGGAAGAAATTTGAATGAAGTCACACAGAGAGTAAGAAGTAGGGCCAGGATATGAACCCAAAATCTTCTCATCTTGAAATCTCAAACTAGGTCTGCTGCACAGGCCTCTGAAGAGGTGATGGAAGCAGCTGGGTAAGGGCCTGTGAATCATTCTGGTGGGGGTGGGAAGGATGGGAGAATATAGAGCTCAGAGGAACCTGGAGATCAGTGCTCTTCTCCCTCACAGCTCCCTACCCCCATCCCATTCAGCTGGGCCTGCCATCAGTCTCTGCAGGGCTCACCACCAGCTAAGGAAAACATCTCAGATCCATGGACACAGGGCTCATCACAAAGAACAAGGGCCAGGGTGAGGCGGGGGGAAGATTCATAACCATTTTTCTCCCCTTTATAACTGCTATATTTACTTAGCTCCCTTGCAGGAGAGAAGTTAGCACCAGTGAAGCAAAAGGTTTGGTTTTTTTTTAAACTTTTTTCAGAAGAGGAATCATATTTCTTACCTAACCAGACCTCCACCAGGAAGATTTTTCTGAAGGCCACAGGGAGGTCCAGAAGGGGGAACTAAGTGTGATCAGCTTTCAATGTTAGAGACAAATAAGGATCATTAAGTCACTTGGCCCTGGTATCAAGGCTTAGAATGTCAGAGCTGGGAGGGTCCTTTGAACCCAGAATGTCAGAGCTAGGAGGGCCCTTAGAACAGAGAATGTCAGAGCTAGAAGGGACCTGAAAACATACAATTCTTAGTGACAATTTAGACTGACCCCCTCATTTTTGCAGAAGAGGAAAGTGAGACCCAGAAAAGGGAAGCAACTCGTCCAAGATCACACAACGAGTTAGAAGCACAGCTGGGATTAGAACCTTGGTTATGTAACCCCACTTACCCTGTTCCTCCTGATTCATCCCATTGCCAGCCTGCTCATGCCCCATCACCCTAGCCCGGACTCTCTGGTGCCATATTTACCTGTGGGATCACTAGAAGGCCAGCTCCTGTCTCAGCATTGTACTGGCCCTTTGGATTCTCCTTCTTCTGAAAGAACCACTGAAATCGAGACTCCTTTTTGGTGTTTGTTACCTGGGAAATGAGAAAGAGCCCAGAGGACAGAAGTAAGGGTTTCCCTTCAGGGAAGTTGTGTTTTTTCCTATTTTATAGGGGAAACTTCAGAGTACTGTTCCCTGCCCTTGGTTTCTAAGAACAGGGCAAAAAAGCAAGCTGATTCTTTATTTGAAGGACTCATCTGGCCTTTAACATAAATTGTTCTATGCTGTGCCTTTCTGCAGTTGGGTCTTATCTGCCAGGCAGTCCTGTAAAGTTGCGTTGAGGGTGGGGCCCAGACCCCTCATATCTCTTAGTCCTCTCAGTGCTTACTAAGTTAAAAAAAAAAAAAGACTAGATCTCCCTGTCACTACCAGGCTGGAAGTGCAGAGGTCATTCCCAGGCCTGGTTCTACAGTCTCAGACTCTCAGGTAGTTGGGATTATATGTCTATACCTGTCCTTAATAAATATTTGTTACTTGTCATATCAGAAATTCAGTCAAAAGAAACTTCTAAATCAGTTATTAATCTTTTCCTTCTCCCTGCTTTGGCAGTCTGGTGAAGCTTATGGATTCAGAATCTATACACACACATATACATATGTGTATATATATGTATATGTATGTATATATACACACATGTGTGTGTATATATATATATATACACACATATATTCTTACTCAAAGGTAGTCAGATGTTAATGAAAATAAAAATACATTTTTTTCTTATCCAAGTTCAGAGACCCCCTGAAATCTATCCAAGGGCTCACTAGGGGTCTGTCAACTCATTTGAAGAACTTAAGTCTGTTCTAGGCTACAGTTTAGTCAGAGTCAGTGAAATTAATCGAACAATAAATCAATCCACAAGCATTTTGTCTACTTTGGGTCAGTCACTGGCCAAGGTGCTGGTGATACAAAGGCAAAAATGAGACTGTCCTGCCCCTGGGTGGCTTAGAAAGCTTCCAGGTTCACAAGGCAGTTTCCTCCCAACCATCTCTGGAGGGAGGGGGTAGCAATGAGAGCTGATATCTCCATGGTGATTTAAGGTTTTGAAAAATACTTTTTTATATTATCTCACTGATTCTCCTAACAACTCTGTGAGGTAGGTGCTAGAGATAGGAAATGGGCCTGGGATTTTATTGATATTGGGAACTCTATCATGAGGGAGCTCTTTTTACAGGTATTATTATTCCTAGTTTATATATAGAGAAACTGAGGTTCAAAGAAGTTGTAACTTGCTGCTTCTTTCCTCTTGGGAAAAGGGCCATAAGACAAATTCTCTATCCCTTTAGCCTCCCTCCCCCCCAATTTGGGGTCTATTATATTTCATTGCCTTTCAGAAAAGTCCTTCACTAAGTTATATCCCAGTTTATCCTGAGGTACATACCCACTTAATCATATCCAGAGGAATCCCATTACCCTTGAAATAATTCCTTTCCCCCTCCCCCTTATATTGACCACTTCCTCTTATGTGCCCAAGAATCTCCTCTGCTTTGCAATGAGACCATCCCTCTCACATTGCTTTGAGGTAGGGGTCCCTTGTTCCCTCTTAGACCTTTCCTGGATTCTGCTCTCCTCCCGTTATGCCCTTTGGAGTACTTTCCCCAATTTTGTTCATTGTTCTTGAATTGTTTCATACATGACTCTTTGTGATTCCATTTGGGGTTTTCTTGGGAAAGACACTGGAGCGGCTTGCCATTTCCTTCTCCAGTGCATCCATTTTGTCAGGCAATCAGAAGTTAAGTGACTTGCTCAGGGTCACAAAACTAGGGTTGGATTTGAACTCAGGTCTTCCTGACTCCAGGTCTCACTGAGCCACTAGCTGCCTCTTCTCTCCAATTAGCTTGGTTTATAATCCCATCGGCCCTCAAAGAATCTTCTTTTGTCAACTTCTCCCATTTTCATCTTAAGGTTCTCCACTTTCCTCACCCTGAAACTTGCCCACTAAGTTCCAGGGGGAATTTCTTCCACCTCAAGGTAACATTCAAATATGATCTCCCTTCTGGGAACATATACATTACACCTCTCCTCCTAGAAGGTAGAAGGACCAGTCCTTGAAATGGTCTCCTCTCCTCCCCTCTCCTCACCGATCACCTCACCCAGGGAAGTCAGTAGCATCAGTTTTCTGGGTTGTAGTTTCAACCAGACCTATTTGGGGATTATTTCCCAAACTGGACTATAGACTGAAGGCTGTAATTTCTTGTCCTGGGAAAAAATATACAGTAGACTCCCTAATTAAGAGATGGCAAGAAGGACCATTGGGTTTGGATGGGGAAAATCTTTGTCTCCCACCCTGAAGCCAGAAAGGGAAAGAACAGAGGCAGAAGTGTCATACTTGCCTTGCAAGTCAGAACCACTTTACAGTCTTCAGTGACCTTCCACTTCAATGGTTCAACAAAATGGGGGCCTGCCAATGCAAACATACCCACCCACGTTCATTAGAACTGGAGGACTGCCTACCTGGCATCAATCAGCCCTGATTTGCCTCTGTGTTTTAGTACCCACATATCACCCCCATCTTTGATTTAATCTTTTGTTTTGTTGAGGGACACTGAATTAAAGTCCACACAGAAGTGAAAAAAAGTAATTGAATGTATTTGTGACAGATGGTTGAATAGAACTGAATTGAACTGAATTCTCTCTCAAGCCTAACAACAGAAACCTGATGCTCAGTAACTATTCACCAGCCATCATCGTTGTCATCATCCTCACCATCACCACCATGACTTCCTTCAAGAAGTCATCTTGAATGCCATCTTTATCAGAAGGCCCTTTCCAGTTCTCCCAGGTCAGGTACCCTCCTCTCTCAGGTTACCTTGAGTGTATTTTGTTTTTATCTATTTACCTGCATGCTTTCTTTCCCATTAGACTGTGAAGGCAAGGACTTTCTGCTTTTTCTTTGTATGTCTAATGCTTACATGGTGTCTAGCACATATTAAATATTTGTTGATATATTATTAATAATCACATCAGAGAAAAGAATGTAATAATCTTTATGTTAAGGATATCATAGGACTATAAATCTAGAATTAGAAGGGACCTCAGAGACCATCTTAGATCAACCTCTTTATTTTATAGGTGAGGAAACTGAGGCCCAGTGAAGTTAATCTATTTGCTTAAGGCCACAAAACTAATAAGTGTCAGAGGTGGAACCCAAGTCTTTTGACTCTAGAATAACAACATAGATTAGCTTTTTCCAAACAGTACTCTACAGAACCCTGGTAGTCTGCAGGATGTAAAATTTAGGTCCTGTGATATTTTCCCTTTAAAATATTAAATATAAAATCATGTACTTCAATAGACAAATGATCTCTGATTTTTTGGTGTAGATATTCTCTTTAAAGTTTCAGTTGTCAACTCCTCTGTATTTCAGTAGATGGTTTTCAAGAATTTCTGGGCCCAAAAAAGTTCCATCACCCAAGGGGCAACTTGATGCTCTTACCTTGTTTTCTCTTCCAGTCTCTCCGTTTAGCAGCTGAAGCCCTCAGAAGTTTATCAAAATCTGTAAAGGCCGAGATGGAGGGGAATGTCATTAGCCAAGTTGGAGGACCTTATCAAGGTCAGAAGTAGCAGAGAACATGACTGCAGTAAGTATTCTAAATCAGAAGATTAATTGTAAACTCCTTAAGAGCAGAATGTTTAGTTTTGCCTTTGTAGGCTGTCTAGTACAGTGCTTGGTAGAGTGTTAAGTATACAATAAGGGTTTGTTGATTGGATCTGAACTGAGTCCTTGCTCTAAGTAGAGATTTTGCTGGAAGGAAGCCTGGGTAATCACAGGAATCTTCCTGGGTGGGTGGAATCAACTTAAATCCCACTTTAGTCTTATTATCCCTGGCACAGTGCCATGCATATGATAGGCTCTTAATACACATTTGTTGGTTGCGCATCAGCTAATGTGTTATAGTTGACAGATGATACACCTGGTTGTTCACTTATCAGTTAATACATCAGTTGGAGTGAAAATCTTAGTTTTCAGATAACCTTGGTTCTCAGCGATACTTTGGTCATTAATTGTCACTTCATTTATTACCTAGCACCTTAGAGGGCTCAACTTTGCCTCCTTCCCAATCTTTCCTGGACAGTGTTGCTCAGAGGAGGGAGTGGAATTGATGTGGATACAAGGGTCAGTAAAGGTCACTTTCCCAGCCTCTCTGAAGGGATATGAGGCTCATTCTATAGCCTATCCTGTAACTTAGAGTATCCTAGTACCCTTTCCCCCTTATCTTGAAATGCTATATAACTTGGTCGAAAAGAATTGCTTTTGTCCCCTCTATCCTGTATTCCCTATCCTGACATTCATCATCCCCATCCTGTGTCATGACAACTTTTCCTTATTTTGCAAGTAACCACCTTCCTCACTTTGCCATAAAAGTTATATCATCATCCTACAGGCTGTGTAGCTTTCTGTCTACTTAAGTCTGGTTCTTTTCCTATATCAGTGCCTTTGTTTCGCTCCTTGCTAGATCTCAGGTCTGGGTGCTTTTGCGTCAATAAAGTTCCCATTGGCTAAAGAGAAGATCTAAGTGAATCCTTTCAAATCTGAACCAGCTCTCCCATCTCTGACCTCAAGAGAATGGTGAAATGAGACTTGTCTTGTGAGGAGAGGGTACTATGTGTGGAAAGCTGGCTTAGGTGAAGTGGAAGAGGTTCCAGGGGACCACAAAGGATGCCTGGGAGGTCAGGCTTGTCTCAGGGGTGGTAGAAGAAGAGGGAGGGAGCAACTCCCTCCTCATAGATTTATTGGCATTTTTTCTATGCTGTGAGCAATCCCTGCCAAAAGTTAGTCAGGAATGTGTCTGCTTTTACTTACCATCACCAACCAGGGCCAGAGTGATCTGATTCTTAGCTTTTCCATCCTGCAGCTGAGCTGTGTATGTTCCCATGTCTTCATCAGAGAAATCCTGAATAGTCAGTTCCACAAGTCCCTTTTCTCTGTCAAAATTGATTTTGTGTGTCTGGGAAAACAAAACAGAGGAAAAAGGACTGTAATGAAAGTCAGGAGAACTGGGTTTGAGTCTCATTCCTGCCACTTACAAGGGAGTGACTTTGGGCAAGGCACTCAACCTTTATAAGCTTCAGTTTTGTCAGTTTTTAAGACAAAGGGTTGAACTAGATGGTTTCTAAGATCTAAATCCCCCATCCCTCCCCTCTCCCCCCATCCCCAACTTCAATTCAGCTTCTGGCATGCCCAATTCCACAAACATTTATTAAGCACTTGCTACATGCAGGGAACCGCCCTGGGTACTGGGGATGCAAAAACAAAAATAATATCATCCCTGCCCCCCATCCCGGTAGCTTATAGTCTGCTTAATACAAGTGTTGAACTGTTTAACATCTATTCCAGCATAAAAACTGAATTACATTGCATGATAATTGTCAGACTACTATATATGTAAAAAGATTCCCCCTTCTCCCAATTCACATGCAAAAAATTCCAGCAACCCAGGTCCTCCGACTCCTGGTCTAGGATGGTTTCTGTTATTCTACACTGCCTCCATACTGATCTCTGTTAGTGATAATGCCCAGGGAGCAAAGGGAATTAGGGAGGGAAGGTGAGTTGGAGGAGGGGAACCTGTGTTTGGGAATTCTGAGCACACACTTACTGGAGAGCTGATGAGCTCTTTGTCATTGAAGATTAAATGCAGCTCAGCTGCAGGAGATAATTTTTCAACCTGGAGCCACAGACGAACCTCTCCTTGGTCAAGGATATCAATGTTCCAGCCAGATATCAGCTTAATCACTAGGAAACAGAAGGAAAGGACGTGTTCTTTTGGCTCTGCCATCCCTTCCTTCTCCTATTCCTTCTTCCTTATCACTTTGATACCACCTTTGAGCTCATCCTTAGCATTCAATAATTAAGATGGTATTGGGAGTCTTTTCTAAGTTTTGGAGTTCTGAGCTCCAGCCCAGGAAGGTCAGCTTCAGAACCAGGCCCAGTGATATCTTTGCCCAGAACATTGATCCTATACTCACCTGGGTTTTTGATCTCATGACTCAATTTCTTCAGTTTGTCCAGTTCTAGAGCAGGGAAGAGTAAGGGGGAGAAAAAGTTGAAGTCACAAATCAACAGCCCAAATGCCATCCCAAGTGAGATGTCCCCTAAATCTCATGCAGGGCAAGGTGGCTTATAATTTGTCAAATGCCTTCGTATGCATAGTAAGGTCTCTCCAGGATACGTTCCTTATTCTTTGGAGTTTCTCTACTATCCTGGTCTCACCTATGGAGACCTGCTGGGCTCAATATCTTCTCCAACCTGCCCTTTTCAGTTTTCTTTTTATGTCTTATCTTCCTTCATTGGAATATAAGCTCCTTGAGGGCAGGGACTAGCTTTCTTTTTGTTTGAATTTGTAACCGCAGCTTTTAGCACAGCAATTAATAAGCACTTAGTAAATGTTTGTTGATTCAACTCAATGGAAAGAGTTTTGGGTTTGGTGTAGAACTAGGGCCAAATCCAAGTTCTGATACTTGTAACCTGTGTGACTTTAAGTCATTTCATTTCTTAGAACCTCTGTTTTCTCATCTGTGAAATAATGTGATTGGATGAGATGGTCTCTAAGGGATGTCTAGTCAATTCTGCAATCCTGTGCTCTGCTTTGAGTCTCGCAGAATCTCAGAGCAAAAGGAAGATCAGAGTCCACTGGTACCTGAACAATAATTCCCTCTACTGCCCATCCGTAAAGTGGTCTGCTGCCTTTTCTTGGACACTTCCAGTAGGAAGGGGTTACCAGGAGAATAGGGGGAGGACTCACCTGAAGAAGCCTGTTCCACTTTGGAGTAGTTCTACCTGTCTAAAAGTGCTTCTTTATAATGTCCATTGCTTCTGGTTCTGCCCTCTGGGCCAAGCATTTCTCTCCTATGTGATCGTTCTTGAGGTACTTGAAGACAGTGATCATGTCCTCTGTTAACTCCTACTCCTACTCACCTTACCCTGCCAAGTCTTATTCTCTCAATGCTAAACATTCCTAGGTCATTCAATGGATTTTTTTGTGATGTGATCTTTTGGCCAGTCCTTCATAATGAATGACTTGGAGTCAGGAAGACTCAAATTTGACCTCAGATACTAGCTGTATAAGCCCGAGCAAGTCACTGAACCCAGTTTGCCTCAGTTTCCTCATTTCTAAAATAAGCTGGAAAAGGAAATGGCATATCACTCCAGTATGTTTGCCAAGAAAACCCCAAAGGAGTCACAAAGAAATGATTAAATAACAACAAATCATCCTGGTTGCCTTCTCCTGGATACTCACTTGCTTATCAATGTCCTTCAGAAAATTGGTACCTAGAACTAAACATGGTCTACTCTAGACGTGGTCTGATCAGACCAGATTACAGCAGGACTGTCCCATCTCCAGTTCTAGACAGCAGGTCTCAATTAATGCAGTCTTGGGTAACCTTGACCTTCTTCTGGGCTACAGTAAGTCATGTTGTAGACTCATACTAATGGAGCTTGACATTCACCAAAATGCTCAGTCAGCTAGGTGTCACAGTGCTGACCTGGAGTCAAGAAAATCCAAGTTCAGATCTGGCCTCAGATACTTATTAGCTGTGTTAACCTGGACAAGTCACTTAACTTCTGTCTCCCTCACTTTCCTCATCTGTAAAATGTTGATAATAATAGCACCTACATTACAGGTTGCTGTGAGGATCAAACGAGATAATATTTGTAAAGTGCATAGCACAATGCCTGGCACGTAGTAGGTATTATACAAATGTTCGCTATTGTTATTATAGTCTTTTTCAGAGGGACTGCTATGCCTATTGGGGGGAAGGAGAGGAATGTAGGACTTCATACTGATCACTATCAAATTTCATGAGGCTGGATTTGACCCAACATTCTAGGCTCCTGAGATGTTTTTGGATTCAGATTCTGTCATCCAGCATGTCAGCAGTACTTCCCACTTCTGAGTCATAAGGATATCATCTATGTCTTTATTCAAGTCAATGATAAAAATATTAAGGTCAAGAGTAGAACCCTGGGGCACTTCACTAAAGACCTTAAAAGCTGACATTGATTCATTAATTACTACTCTTTGAGTATGGCCATCCAATCACTTCTGAATCCACCTAACAATATCATAGCTGAGATCGAATATCTCTGTATTGTCAATAAAAATAATATGATGTATTTTGTTAAAATATAGGTAAACTATACCCATATCATTCAGCTAATCTACAAATTTGTTTATCTTGTAAAAAAAAAAAAAGACATGAAACTAGTCTAGTATGAATGATTTCTGATAATGTCATGTTGACCCTTAGTCGTCACTATTCTTTTTCTACATGTTCACCATCTAGCCCTTTACTCAGACCTGTAACTAAGGTGGACTGGCCAGGCTTTTGTCCATGGGTGCTAAAATTTATAGAGTGCTTACAAAGTACCCAGGGCATGCTTCTTTTTTCTAGTGAGCGAGCCTCTCTTCTCATCCATATCCTCCTCAGTGGCTAGTCCTTTGAGTCATAGAGAAATCTGACAGTATTCTGGGATGCACATCCTCTAACCTAGCAGCCACATCCCTGGCCCCTTGTATTCTTGGAGCCTATTACATGCCTTCTTCTTGCCCCAGGTACACAAATTTCTACATATATCTTTGCCTTTAGTAGTACAATCCCAGTCTTTCCAGGAAGCCCAGAAAAGAAGCAAGTCAAGTGTCATTAGGCTGCATTCTCCTCCTGGCTCAGTTCCTGACTTCCTTGGACATCTAACCCATGCCCTTACTACTACTGGCTCATCCTGGAATTTCCCTGAGTTCCTGGGACCTCCTTGCCTAGAAACCTACCATACCCAAGGCTCTCCCCATGGAATAGCCCTCTGCAAGATCTCTACTTTTCTCACTGATGAGTTGTTCCTGGGCTGGGCTGCCTTCACTGTCCTCCTGTTTTTATTGCCAATTTCTTCTGGACTTCAAAATCTTACCCTGTGCTAGATACCTTCATTCTCCTCTTCCCACTCTCCTCACTTTTCTTACCTCATTAGGATGTAAGCTTCTTGAGGGCAGGGACTGTCTTTTTGCATATATTTATATTCTGAGCCTGTAGTAAGAGCTGACACAGTACCTGGCACATAGTAAGTGCTTCAAAAATATTTATTTCATTTCATTCATTTTCATTATCTCCATTTTACAGATGAGGAAACTGAGGCTTAGCATGGTGAAGTGGTTTGCCCAGTATCAAACAGTGAATTAGGGGCAAAGTTAGGACTAGAACCTATGACTCCTGAGAGCAGCAGCTTAGGAGATTTGTGCATGTTCCAAATAGAAAGTTCATTGCTCTCTCATAGAATCCCATAACGTTGCAATGTTCACTGAGCCCAATTCTCTCATCTTATAGAGAATGCAGGGAATTGACATGCCAATGCTCACACGTCTGGGATTCCAGATTTATTTAGCACCACCTGTTTGCCAGAAAGGCATAAGATGGTCCCTGCTTTCAAGGAACTCATAGTATAATGGGGGAATTATTCCGTTGTTTTTCAGTCATGTCTGACTCTTCATGACCCCATCTGGGGTTTTCTTGGCCGTGGTTTGCCATTTTCTCCCCCAACTCATTTTACAGATGAGGAAACTCAGGCAAATAGAATTAAGTGACTTGCCCAGGGTCACACAGCTAGTAAGTGTCTGAGGCCAGACTTGAACTCAGATCCTCTTGACTCCAGGCTTGGCACTCTGTTCACTATACCACCTAGCTGCATGATGCAGGAGATAACAAAGGAAGTATCACACACTAAGCCAGTGTCTTTTTCACTAGCCCACACTATCAGGGTGGGGACAGCTTACCTTCCTCAGTCAGAGTATGACTTGCTGAAATGTCTTCATCTGCATCTGTGACCGTCACTGAATAGGTTCCTAAGTCCTCTTTGCTTGGGTCCTTTAGGATAATCTTAGAACTAGAAGGGAATGAAATAGGAGACTCCATGATTAGGCTCTTAGATACCCAGCAGACCATTTCCTTGGGCTCTCAAACATATCCCACTTCCCTTCACCTCGATCTCAAGGCATGTTAGTTGGCCCTACAAAGACATGAAGGCAGTGTGGTACAGGGGAAAGTCAGGGGACTTAGGTTCAGTCCTTGGCTTTCGAACTTATCAAGTGACCTCTAGCTAATGCCTTCCTCTCTCTGGGATTCAGTACTCCATCTGTAAAATGAGGTAATTGGGCTAGATAGCCTTGGCGATCTCTTCTAACTCATAATCTATGATGGGGGTGGTGCAGTGGATAGAGCACCAGTGCAAGAGTCAGGAGGACCTGAGTTCAAATCTCAGACACTTGACACTCACTAGCTGTGTGACCTTGTCACTTAACCTCAACTGCCTCATCCTGGGTCATCTCCAGTCATCCTGATGAATATCTGGTCACTGGATTCAGATAGCTCTGGAGGAGAAGTGAAGCTGGTGATCTGCACAGCCCTCCCTCACTCAAAACAAAGTCAAGTGCAAGTCATGTCATTATTTCTCTGATGGCATGTTCTTCTTTGACAACAAAGGATGAAAACACACATACAATCTATGATCCCATGAAATAGGACTGCAGAACACAGGACTAGCAGGGACCTCAGAGATCAAATAGTGAAGAGCCATGGGCAGCAGTTTTGGAGCCTTGGGCAAGAATGAAAAGTACTCTTAAATCAACCTTGGAATTCATAATGGAAAATTAATACAAGAAGTAAATTAGGACAAGTTCAGTTGAGCAGGATAGGTAATTAATAATAATAGCTAGCATTTATTTAGCATTTTAAAGATTGCAAAGCTCTTTATAAATATTTCATTTTTATTTTCACAACAACACTGGGAGGTGGGTGCTATTATACACATTTTATTTTGTTTAGCCATCTTTCAATCGTGTCCAACCCCTTTGAGATTTTCTTGGCAAAGATACTGGAGTGGTTTGCCATTTCCTTCTCCAGCTCATTTTACAAATGAGGAAACTGAGGCAAACAGGGTTAAATGACTTGCCTAGGGTTACATGGCTAGTGACTGAGGCTAGAATTGAAGTCTGGAAGGTGAATCTTCCTGACTCCAGGCCTGGGGTTCTATGCACTATGGCACCACTTAGCTGCCCGTCCCACATCTTTTACAGATAATTCTAATCCTCTGAGTTTATGAGTTTTGAGTTCAGAACTCAAATTGACAGTGAAAGAAAGACTTGTTACATTTTGCAGATGAAAGGGGAGTAACACAGGCCCATTTACAACAAATCAGTTCTCATCTGCTGTCTTCTCTGTAAAATGGAGGTTATAATAATGGCACTCCCTTTCCCTCCTCTGTATTCTCTCCCTTCTTCTACATCTTCCCTCCACTACTGTGAGGATAAAGTGAGATAATGGATGTAATGTGCTATTATAAACTATAACATGCACATGATTGTGGCAGATCTTATATGTATATTATATGCAGATTTTATATATGTGTAACGGCTATAAGTTGGTTATCCTGTATATTTTTATATATAATATATATAATATACCAACATGGCTATAAGAAATCATGAGAAGGATGGTTTCAGAAAAACATAGCAAGACCTGTATGAACTGATACAACGTGAAGTGAGAAGAACCCAGAGATCATTGTGCATAGTAACAACAAAATTGTAATGATGATCGACTGTGAAAGTCTTGGCTACTCTGACCAATACAATGATCCAAGACAATTCCAAAGGACTCGTGATGAGAAAATGCTCTCCACCTCCAGAAAGAGAACTGATGAACTCCGACTCCTAACTGAAGTCTAATTTTTTCACTTTATTTTTCTTGCTTTTTTTTGTGAAATACAGTAGGTTTTACATGATTGTTACATAATTGTTAAATTGGGTGGAAGAGGCTGTGGGAGGGAGAGAGAGAATCTGGGACTCAAAATTTAGAAAGAAAAGAACAAACAAATAAACAAATAAATGATTTTAAAAAACTTATGAAGTGGCAGCTAGGTGGCACCACAGTGAACAAGAACTCTGGACCTGGAATCAGTGAGATGTCAGACTAAATCTTGCTTCAAACATTTACTAGCTGAGAAACCCTGGGCAAGTCTCTCTGCCTCAGTTTTCTCATGTAAAATGGGAACAATAACCTACCTCACAGGGTGATTGTGAAGATCAAATGAGATATTGCAAAGCATTTAGTATCTGTCACAGAGTAATAATAAATGTTAATAAATAAATGAAATTAAATTTAGTAAATGCTTGGTTCCTCTCTTCTCTCTCTATAGAAACGTGAGTGTGGCTATTCCTCTTTTTATTGTCTCAGTGCAATGAACAGAGGTGGTTTGGGAGTCAGAAGGACCTGACTTTGCGTTCTACCATTGATAAATTCTAACTGTGTGAAGCTGGGTAGGTGACTTAGCCTCTTGGTGCCTCCCTCAAGCTCCTAAGAAAAGGTTTTGATCTACATTGGCAGACTGAGAATGCCATACCTGAAATCATTATCAGGGTCAAGAAGGAAATATTGCAATAAGGGCTTTCTGGAAGTCAGACCACCTACCTTTGTGGTTCCTTGTTATTAATAGGGAAGTTCAGAATAACGTTTGGATGGGCATGTCAGGCCTCATCAGAAGAGGAAGAAGGCAGCACTCTAGTAGGACAGGTGAGGCCTTAGGGTGCCCTGAAGATTCCCCTTGAGTAGGCAGCCACACACCACATGGGGGAGCATGGAGCTCTGATGTTCTATCCCCATCAAGCTAAGCCAGATGGGGGCTCATCCAGGGTTTGCTGGACAAGATAGGCACAGCCACAGGCCTTGAAATTAGGGATATTAGCCTCAGGATGGTTCTTTGATTCTATGTCTACTTGGGATCTCTGATTCACAGCCCTCCCCTTCCATCCACCCTCCATGATTATTCTTCTAGCAAGGAAAATAGTTCTGTATTTCTTTACATTTAATACTCTGGATGAACAATGCCGATGGATGAGTGCCTGTGTGTCTCCTGTGTTGGCTCCTGGAGAGAAGTGACCCTATCATCCTCATCCTCGAGTCCCTGTCTTCCCAGAGCTTAGTATGAGGGATCTGCACACAATGGGATGTACTCAGTAGATGATGTAAATAACAAGAATGGATTTTTCCATTTCAGTCCTTGTTTTTTGTGCTGACCTCTTCCCTGCTGCTTGAAACCCAGGACTGGACAGACAAAATAAAAGGACCTGTTTCAACAGGATCAAATAGTAAAATCATAAGACGGTCAGAGATGGAAAGGGTTTTAAAACAGAAGATAGGAAGGCTAGAAAAGAACTTAGAACATAAGGATTGGAAGAGCTCTTGGATTTAGACCTGGTAGTGATCTTAGAGTTCATCTCAGTCAATTTTCTCCCACCCCTCCCCAATTTGCAGATGAGGAAAGTGAGACCCAAAGAAATTATATGACTTGTCCTAGGTCACATGTGTAAGAAGTGTTTGAGGCAGGATTTGAACCTGTGTCCTCTCATGTTGAAATCAGCTCTCTTTGCACCATGACCAGTCTGCCTCTAACAGAATGGTTTGAACTGGAGGGGACCTTAGAATATAGAATATCGTAGGAGAGAAGTTTAGTTAGTGGAAGAGACCTTAGGATAATCCGAGGTCAGATCTAGAAGGTGTCATGGTGGCCAAAGGGACATCCCAGGCTAGGGAGACGGGGAAGTGGCTGGTTTCAGTCTTAGGAAGCAGTCTGATGATGCTCCTGATGGTCTAAAAGAACCAGGGAGAGCTACTCTTTCATTTCCTCCCTAAACCCTTGTTTATTAGGATACATGTCTCTGGTCATGTGGGAAATGGAATAGACTGGAGAAGAAAGGTCAAAGGCATTAATGAGCAGGAATTAGAGCTCCTGTCCATCCTGGGAGGTGAGGATGAACTTTCTTAGATAAACAAGCTTTATCCCAAAGACAGAGAGAGACAGGACCATGCTAACACAAGTCAAAGGCTACATAGCAATGGTAAAGAACACTTAAGGCAGGATATCTGGGGCTGGTGACTGAGCTGGGAAGAATAAGGAAGGCACTAACCCCATGACCATCAGGATAGGGGAGAGGAGGGGAACTTCTTGGTTTGGTAAATGGCTACTGTTCCATTCTAAGGACTTGAGCTGTGTATGCAGCATGCCCAAACCTCATCCCTTACATCCAAAGCTACAGAGGCTCAATAAAGGGCTTAGATAAACCCAGGTTTCCTCTAAGTTACTTTGTGTCCTTGGAAGGGAAGGTCAGGGAGCAATAGAAAGCATCTGAGAACATACAATGCTAGACTTGAAAGGGACCTTAGAACAGAGAATATCAGATCTGGGAGGGCCCTTGGAACACAGGATGTCAGAGCTGGGAGGGCCCTTAGAACACTGGAGGTTGGAGCTGGAAGGACTCTTAGAACACAGGAGGTCAGAGCTGGGAGGATCCTAAGAACATATAATGTTAGAGCTGAGAAGGGCCTTAGAACCCAGAATGTCAGAACTTGAACCCTTAGAACATAGAATGTCAGAACTGGGAGGGCCCTTAGAATACAGGAGGTCAGAGCTGGGAGGGCCCTTAGAACACAGGATGTCAGAACTGGGAGGGACCTTGGAACATAAAATGTCAGAGCTGGGTGGGCCTTTAGTACATAGGATGTCAGAACTGGAAAGCGTGTCAGAATACAGAATGTCAGAGCTGGGAGGGCCAGTAGACCAGAGACTACCAGAGCTGGGACGAGTATTAGAATATAAGATGTTAGTTCTGAAAGTTATATTATCAGATTGTATAATATAACTCCTTTATTTTACATGGATGAGGATTGAGACTAAGAGACTCAAGTGGCTTGCCCAAGGTCACTCTCTAGCTGGGACTAACTTCCCTACAGTGGCAGTGAAAAGCAACTGATGGGTGAATTGTTCCCCACATATACCTGCAGATGTCATCTTTCACTGTGACTCTCTGTGGGTCTGGAGGCCCCTCATAATCCTTTGCCCATTCAAACTCTGAAGAATCTGGAGCCTCAGGGGCCTCAAAAGCCATGAAGACAGAGCCTTCTTCATCCACACCAACCTTGATTTCCCTGGCATCTGAGGAAAGACACAACACCTCAGTCCTCCATGGTGCTTGTGAGCTGTGCCAAGTCCCCATTCATGCTCCCAGGGCTTGCTTGTGCACAACAGCCAAGGCCACGCACCAGAAGAAACAAAAGTAAAGACTGGGACCTCCCTCCCTCTCAAAGTCAAAAGCACTTCCTTAAGGTCACATTGCAAGTCACTGGTACAGTCAGTAGTAGAGCCCAGGCATAATGATTCCCAGCCCAATGCTTTATGTATTGAGCTATGCTGATGGAAAGGGGGGCAAAATGAAGAGAAGAGAGAGAAGGAGGCTCAGAACTCCTTGGTACAAGATGGAAGATTGAAAGGAGACTCAGCATATATTGGCAGAGGATCCTTAGAACCCACAGTGTCCCACTTGGAAGGGATCTTAAAGTACTGGATTTCTGAGACGGAAGGGACTTTAGAACACAGAAGGTCAGAGTTGTCATCTTATAACAGGTAATGTCGGGACTAGGAGGGATCTTAGAATGTCAGAGTTGGAAGGAGCCTTAGAACATCAGAGAAACCTCAGAACATAGAATATCACATGGAGATGGAAGATAAGGGGGTAAACCTTAGAACATAGAATATCAGAGCTTGAAGGAACCTTAGAATGTAAAACATCAGATCTGCAAAGTGCCTTAGAACATAGAACATGTCTGGGAGGGGGAAACCTTAGAATGTTGGAGCTGGAAGGGGTCTTAGAATATAGAATAGGATAATAGACTCATAAATTTGGGGCTGCAAAGGACCTTAGAGGTCAGCTAATACAACTCCTTTTTACAGATGAGGAAACTGAGTCCAAGAGCAGGACTCCAAGGACTGGGGGAGAGGGAGACGCCAGACTGCATCTAAACATGGGGTTGTATATAATGTCCAAAGTGAACATGGAGAGGAAAATATGAAATGTAGAAGGAGAAGATGGGGGTAAGGGGAAAGTTGGGAGGTGGTGTGGGGTATGGAGGTGTTGAGGTGGGATTTGGAAAAAAGAAGAGAGCAGAGAAGGAAAAAAATATATGGAGTGGGGTGGGGGGGACCCTTGACAATGGTCTCGGTGTGACTCAGCACCCTTCTGCCTCAGAATAGCCTTCTCAGTCTTGACCACCCCCACTTTTAATGTACACTCCTCTAAGCCCCCCTACCTGGTTTATCTTCCATGAATACAGGGTCAGAAGGCAGAGATGGCTGCCCCATCCCAGCTGAATTCATAGCCTGTACTTGAAATTTGTAGCTTTTTCCTGGTTCCAAATCTGAAACCTGGGGAGACCAAGAAAGCCGCATCACCAACAGCAGAGAACCAATTCTCCATCCCCAGGAAAATATCCATCATGTTAATGGAGTGGGTGAAAACTAGGTGTCCTGTGGCTGGGGGCAGGTAGGGCCCTGATGTGCTGCAGGTATCTCAGTGTATTATGCCCAAGGACATGTGGCCAAGGGAAATGGGAACAAAATCATTGATTGCTGCTTCTTTGCCCTCCATGAGGGGCATTAGCTGTCCCTAATGAGGGCATTGAAGACTAATTATTTAGTTACATAGATCTATGTAGACAGGCAGGACTAAAAGGGACCTTAGAATACAAAATGTCAGAATTGGAAGGGACATTGGAATATAGAATTTTAGAAGTGGGAGGACTCTTAGAACCCAGAATGTCAAATCTGGAAGGGATATCAGAACATAGAATGTTAGAGATGGGAGGGATCTTAGAACATAGAATGTTAGAAGGGATATAGAATGTTAGAACTGTCAGGGACTTTAGAACATTGATGCTGGGAAGGATCTTAGGACACATGTCAGAGCTGAAAGGGACATTAGAATGTAAAATATCAGAGCTAAAAAGGACCTCAGGACAGAGAATGGGGAGGGACTTTAGATGGAGAATGCTGGGAAAGAAATTAGAACACAGAATTATAAAAAGTAGGACAGGTCTTAGAAAAGAGAATATTAAAAGTGGGAGGCACTTTAGAACATAGGATGTCAGAGCTGGGAAGGTTCTTAGAACACAGAATGTCAGAACTGGGAGGGCCCTTAGAACATAAGATGTCAGAAACTGGGTGGGACCTTAGAGAAGAGAAAGTCAGCATTGCTTGGGACCTCACAGATCATAATCCAGCCTCCTCTCTCATTTTGCAGATGAAAAAACTGAGGTCCAAAAATGTGAAATTATTCAAGGTCACACAATCTATTAATTGAAGAGCTAGGATTAGGTCTCAGGACTTTTGGCTGCCAATTTCTGTCCCTTGACATTGGTCCATGGTACTAACGTGCAGAATAAAACCTCAGTTTACTGGACTCTTGAGTTTGGCACTTTTAAGTAGCCTCTTCTTGGTTATCTGTGCTATCAGAGGCCTTCTGGCATAGAGAATCCAAAACAGGAATAGGTCATGTCCAAGTGTTTCTATTTGACTATGAAATCCCTCCTATGATTTGGATGGAAGAGGTGGTGGCAAGAGTTTTATCTTCCTAATGCTTTCTCATTGATATTCATTTTCAAATGAGCTGATATTTCCTGAGCTCACACCAGTTGATCTCTGAAAATGTGGTCTGGAGCAGGCTGGGGGACTGGCAGATGCTCTCCTGGGTTTGCACATTGGCCACAGAAAGGCATCAAAGAGACAGTTGTCTCCTGCGAGGTCGTCTTTGATTACTGTCTGCTGGAACAGCCATTCTCATAAGCAATTCTCCCTCCTCCCCATCCAGGGCTGGTCCCCTTAGAGAATCATTACCTTCTCAACCTGGGAGTCAGGAATTTTGAGTTCTATTCTGGATCTTGACGTGCCATACTGGTTAACCTCCTGACTCTCTGGGCTTCCATTTCTCTCAGTACAGAGTAAGGGTGGGGAGTGGGAAAGTAAGAGACTGATCATGGGGAAAACAAATCAGTGGAGTGGAGACCCCACAAAACATTTGATGAGAACCTTTATAACACAGGGGAACATACCTCTCATGGAACCACTCTATCCAAAATTGCCCACCATGTAAAGTCACCAAGTCGACTGAGAGCACTCATTTGGTCGGGGGGATGATCAACTTCCCACTTCACCAATGAGATCTTACATGCTGGGGGAAATATGGAATCATGAATGCTCTGAGCAGGGAACAGGTACTCACTCTCAGGTGGGTGTTGGTGACAGGACCTGGGACAAGTGCCTTCCATTTCTCAGAGCCTTCTTCTTGGACACTCACATGGTAGCCAGTGATGGGCCCTGCTCCTTTGTACAGTGGGGGCTCCCAACGAAGCATTAGGGAACTGGCCCTCACCTCAGAAGCCCTCACATCATATGGGGGTCCTGTAGGAGAGGAGAGGGAGATATAGGAAGGGAGGGGAGGTTTGTCAACCAGTCAATGTGCCTGCCACTGGAGAACTCACCTGGGATGGTGAGGGTAGTGGGTGGTAGTAGTCATAGTAGCAGTAGTAGTAGCAATAGTAGTAGTAGTAGCGATAGTAATAGTAGTGATAGTAGTGGCAGATTAGTAGCAGACTCTTACTACTGGTGGTAAACTATTATTACTAGTAGTGGACGAATAGTAGTAGTAGACAATTACTACTAGTAATAGTCTAGTAATACTGTAGTAGGAATAGTAGCAGCAGCAGCAGTAGTATAGTATTTATTTAACACTTTAAACATACTATTTCATTTAATTCTTACAACATTCCTGTGAGGTAGGTGCCACTATTATTCCTTTTTTATAGATAAGGAAACCGAGGCAGACAGAAATTAAGTGACTTGCCCATAGTCACACCCCTAGTAAGTGTCTGAGGCTGGATTTTCCTGACTTCAAAGTCTAATGCTCTTTGTTGGAGTGACATAGAACTAGCTCAGCTTTGGAAAATTGTGGAACTGAAATGAGCCTGGTGATTGCAACTGAATGTCAGGTTCTGAGTACCTAAGACTGTACTTCGTCTCAAACAATGGTCAAGGCCCAGGTTGCTGCAGGAGGTAATGGGTCAACCCATTAATTGGGAATAGTTTTGCTTTGTTTTGTTTTTTTCCACTCTGAAACTCATTGCTTCATCTATGGATTGAACTTACAACCCTGATCTCCAGTAGATTGTAAGGTTCTTGAAGGCAGGGATGATTTTTCTTTGCATTCTCCATGATGATCACAATGTCTTGCACATGGTAGCTATATAATGAATATTTGTTAAACTGAAGTAAGTTGAGTTAAGAATTCAGAACTATGGACAGGAGTAGCTTGGTTATACAGACAGGGAAAGGGAGAGTGGAGATGGGACCTGGTGGCCTCCTCTTCCTTTGGCCCAGGGAGATGTGCTGGGCTGAGGCAGAGCCTTACCTGGCTGGGCCATGGTCCACTCCTTACATTCAAACAGGTCACTGGGTTCTGAGAGCTCACCCACACCTGCCCAGTTGGTTGCTCGAGCACGGAACTCATAGAAATGTCCCTCCTGGAGGTCAGTGATCTTCAGGGAAGAAAAAACATGGGACACACAAGTGTGAGGGCAATAAAGGGCTGAGGCACTGAGGAGCTATGGAAGAATGAGGGATAAAGAAGAAAGGGCAGGTAGATTTATGGGAGAGTTCAAAAAGCCTCTCAAAGTGAGAATCCTTTCAAGGCTCAGCTCCAGGGTCACTGCATACATGATCTCCCAGGAGTTACTTTGTATACATCTAGTACTGACTTATTTGCATATTTTTTTTCTCTTCTCAATAGATTGTAGGCTTCTTTAGGGAAGGTTCACTCACCCACCATATGTCAGAGGCTAGACTTGAATCTAGGTCTTATCTTTCTGACTCTATCCAGTATCTGCACTTCCTCTCACCTTATGCATAGTAGACCCTTGATAAATGCTTGTTGAATTGAATCAAAATCAAAATTCAATCAAAACTTTGGGATGGTTTCCTTTGGTCCAATCAAGGCGAATTAAGAGGAGACAGATTTATGGCAGTCAACATAGAGAGCACACACCTGTGCCCAATCTGAAACTTTTGGTTTCTCTGTTGTCTTAGAGGACCGGATCAGAAGAAGTAGCGTAGATACTTGAGAGTTGGCTGACCCTATTCAATTAACTCCCGTCGTTCCCTATGACTTCCAGGATCAGATATAAAATCCTCTGCTTGGCTATTTAAGTCCTTCATAACCTGGCCCCTCTCTACCTTCCCTGGGCCCCTCCTACTTCCCCATGCCCCGCCTACCCTCCCTGGTCCCTCCTACCTTCCCTGGCTTCTTACACCTTAAGGTACTCTCCATCATGAATTCTGATCCCGTGCCATTGGGCTCCTTCCTGTTCCTCACACAGGGCGCTCCACCTCCCAATGCCAGGACTTTTTCCTGACTGTATTCGAAGCCTAGGACTCTTTCCTTCCTCTGCCTTGTCTCCTGTTTCCTTCGTGTCTCCATAAAAGTCCCGCCTTCTGCAAGAAGTGTGTTCTAGTCCTCCTTAATCACAGTGCCCGCCCTCTGAGGCTACCCCTATGTTAACCTGTACGCATGTTGTTTGTACACAGGTTTTTGTATGCTGTCTCCCGCATTAGATTATAAGGCCCTTGAAGACAGGGACGGCCCGTTACCTTTCTTTGTATCCCCAGCATTTAGCCCAGTGCCCAGCACTTAGCCCAGTGCCCAGCACATAGTAGTTGTTCAATGAACGCTAAGCTACTTTTCCGGCTGAATACCTTACAGACTCGGGTAGGCACCGGCTGCTGGTTGACTGGCTGCCAGTTGGGCTCTGACTCATCGTGCTGGTCCAGGAAGTAGCCCAGGATCTTGCCTCCTCCTCGGCGCTTTGGGGGCTTCCACCCAATAACCATGTCATTCTTCCCACAGACCAGGAGGGCAAATCCATAGGGAGCAGAGGGTGTGGCTGGGGATGAGAGAGGAAAGACAGATTCAAGGCCAGCTGTTTTCTCCAGACAGCTCCAGACACCCATTTTACAGAAGAAGAAACTGAGTCCTGGGGGAGAAGGGGAGCAGGCCAAGTGTAGTGTCACGGAAATGCACTCAACTTGGAGTTAGAGGTTGTGGGTTTGAATTCTGATCCTGCTACACTTTAATGTGTGACCTTGGCCACATTATTTCTATAGTTATCCCTTTTACATTGCAGGGATTAGGGGCGAGGTACCCCCATGATCTGGAAAATCTGCATAAAATTTTTTGGCCCTCCCTTCATACCAAAGAAGTCTGAATTTTTTCTTTTTCTTTTATGGGATATTTATAATACCTTATTGTAAAATTTGGGGTGATATTATACAATACTGTACACATATTTATGCATTTCTGAGTTTCTAAACTTTTTCTATGTCTCCAGTTGGCCTTCCACAAAACTGGCCTAAAAGTCCCATTTAATTTCTTATGCTGCCCCGTGATATAGCGAAACCTCAATGGGGAAAGCCATGATGTGGAAGGGATCACTGTATTGCCCAGGGGGTCATTTTCCACCTCAAATACAAGAAGAACCTTCCAGTTCTGAACCTTATGAACCTGTGAAATCACTTACCTCAAATCACTACAAGTAATAAGAGACAGAGCCTAGATTAAAGTCAACTCCCTTGTCTCCCCAGCCCAATGATCTTGCCTCTAACCAGGAGGATCCTTGATGCAGAGCTGGGAAGGATACCAGGAGGTTCAGGGAGCTTAAGTGACTTGCCTAAAGTGATGCAGATCAAGCTGTTTCCTCTGTCAGCAGGATCTTGTGAGCAGCAGTGTAGACCTCACTTGTAACCTCTCAAAGATAATTGGAACCAACCCAGGCTTCTAAAGTCTAGGTAGTATAGAAGTAACATCTCCCAAAGCCAGTCAAGAGATCAGGTCACAGGACACAATACCCAGGGATTCTGCTCCACTCTGTTCCTCATCCTTATGCTCTAGCCTCTTATTGGATTATCCATACAACCCCAAAATAGATCTTTTTCCTGCCCTGTGGCTCTCTGAACTGGGGAGACAGTAAAGCTGCATTGGTACTGTGTACATACCGAGGGCCTGTTTGACGGTGATAGGGTCGGTTTCTGCTGACCTCTCTCCCACACCAGCTTCACTGACTGACCGGACACAGAACACATATTCCTTCCCTGTTTTTAGTCCAGGGACCGAAAACCTGTGAGAGGAACACATGACCTTCAAGAGTCCTAGGTGCACAGTATCAAAGCAACATTGATGGACCCAGTGTGGCCTGATAAATATATGGAAAAACTTGAGGGCTACAGTCTGGACCAGGCTCCTCACTGATGACTGGCAAAGTCCAGTTCCTCAAGATCAGTATTTTCCCCGAGATGTCTTAAATCTACAAATCACGGACCTCTTTATCTTCAAAAT
Organism: Notamacropus eugenii; assembly: GCF_028372415.1. Taxonomy (NCBI): domain Eukaryota; kingdom Metazoa; phylum Chordata; class Mammalia; order Diprotodontia; family Macropodidae; genus Notamacropus; species Notamacropus eugenii. Next base: position 64,524,477 of record NC_092876.1, read on the forward strand.
CATGAAAATAGCAAATAGCCCAAATATGTATGGTAGAGGTGTACAGGCCATAGCATGCCTTCAATATGATGACCATCATTGGGGGTGACTGGAGAATAAGGGGGCATGGCATTAGGGAAGTCTCTGCCTCCACAGGATTATAGACTTAAACTGAGGAAGACCTGAGGGCCATTTTACAGATAAGGAAACTGAGTCCTAAAGAAGCTACATGATTTGCCTGGGGTGTGAAAAAGACAGGATCCCAGCCCAGAAACTCTGACTCCAAATCCAGCTTTATTTTTACTATGATACACAGCCATGCTCTCTAAGGCCCTTCTGATATAATGTATTCTGAGACCTCTCCCAACTCTGACATCCTGTGTTCTAATTGCCCTCCTAGATCTGACACCCTATGTTCTAAGGGCTCTTCCAGTTGACATTCTGTGTTCTAAGACTCCTCCTATCTCTGACATTTTATGTTCTAGGGCCCTTTACAATGCTAAATTTTATGGAATACAAATGCAAATATAGTTCATAGGAATAGGAATAGGAATAGGAATCCTAGAATAATGGATAATTTTAGAGCTGGAAGGGATTTCTAAGACCAGTCTAAGACCAGTCTGCTCACTTGTGTGAGCAGAAAGCCTCAGACAGTACCTTAATATCCCTAAGATACTAAGAGAATAAGAGGGAGCCCACTAATGCCTTCTGTAGATGATTATTTGGAGGATCTATGGGGAAATGACATAAATTTAAAAAGGATGGAAAGAGATGTAAACTCCTTTGATTCTATTAGGCCTATACTCCCCAAAAGATCAAACATGGAGGGAAAAAACCCTACATATGCAAAAATATATAAAGCAATTTTTTCTGTGGTAGCAAAGAGATAGACACTAAGGAGATACCTTACATTCTGTCAGGTGAATGGCTGAACAAATTTTGGCATATGGATATAAGTATCTGGTATATGGACAGTAGAGAATACTATTGGGTTGTGAGAAATGATGAAATGGACATTTTCAGAGAAATCTGGGAAGCCTTGTATGAACTAATGCAGAGTAAAGCGAGCAGGACCAGGAGAACAACTTGATAACAGCAATACCATAAAAAGAAATAATTATGAAAGATTTAAAGGCTTAAGAGCTCTGATCCATGCAGTGACTAACCATAATTCCAAAGGACCAATAATGAGGCCTGCTACCCATATCTCTTGACAGGGAGGGGATAGACTCCAGGTGGAGAATCCTGTTCTACATTATTCAAGGTTCTAGCACATTGAGTTTGGCCTCAAAATCTGAACTCAAAAGGTCCTTTCCAGTGTCAACACTACAAGGCCAGATGAAACTGACCAAAGCATAATTCTGTTAATGACTGCCAAGGATGAGGCGCCTTGATTAGACACCACCTTGAATAATGGGACTTTTCTTATCTTAATATTTTATGGACATAAATACTATGCTATGTCATGTTAATGGTAAAGGAAATACAGATGTCCTGGGTTATAATTTCAGTCAATACTGTGTCAACTTTCCTATCTCATTGAATTTACAACTTACTCAATTAAGAAAATTCCTTTGTCATGCTATGGTTAAACACATATGGAGATCATAAATTTGAGTGACATAGACATCCTGAGTTGGGATTGTTCTAAAATGTGTTTACGACTTCTTATCTTTTTATGAGTCAAAGTTAATGCTCTGGCTCTGTGTGTGTGTGTGTGTGTGTGTGTGTGTGTGTGTGTGTGTGTGTGTGTGTGTGTATAGTTAGCTGTAAGGGAATAAACAACATGAATTTGTATACCACCTAGCCTGTTTGTCTCTTTTAACCAAACTTTCAGGTCAACAACATACACACGTACACACTCACACATGCACACAGAGGAACATGGACAGAGAAACCCTCCTAAATGCATCAGATTCCCACCCAGAGTCTCAAGGCACTGCTGTGAAGAGGTCTCACCTGGTTCATTGTCTCTCACTCCATCCATGACAAACAGCTTCATGACAATACAATGGACCAACAAGCACCAGCCCAGACGTTCTTCTTCTGGGTTCAGATCCCAGTTCTGTTTTCTGCATGACCTTAAGCCTATCACAAGTTCTAATGGATCTCAGTTTTCTTTTTCTTTTTTTAAAATAAGCATGAAATGAGGTTGGGTAATGTAATCTCTAAAGTTTCATCCAAGCTCTAAGTCAATAATCTAAGTCAGTGATATCTGTATCTGGACTCTATGCTAGAATCCAGAATTCTAGGTTCTGTCTGCTAACTATAGGCATCTCCAGAATGGGAGAGAAGCTGGTGGTGCCCTGTTCAAAGCAACTGCCCCAGCTGCTACTCACCAGCTCAGATGCCCTGGCTGCCTTCATGTGGAAGTGATATACTTTGGGAAGGAAGGACATAGGGAGGACTTACTTGTTACTCTTGATGGGTTTGTTGTTAACGGTTTGCCATTCAGAAGTGCCCGCTTCCCGAGAATATATGTAATAGCCCAGGAGCTCAGAGTCGCCTTTCACATGGTCCCACTTCAGGAAGACAGAGGTTTTTGTGTCTCTGAAAACTTGGACTTGAGCCGGAGGGGGAAGAGTAGCTAGAAGAACAAAAGGAACCAAAACTCCAAGATGAGTAAGGGGAGAGGGGAGAGGAGGGTTGTGTCCTATGGAGTCATGGCAGTGGAGGTGGAGAGCTGGCCTATCCTCTCCCTCCTTGTTCTGAGGCAGGATGTACGCTCCTGCCCTCTGCCCACTCATAATACCTGGCTGACTCCCGAGGGTGATTGGTTCGCTGGGCTCTGAAGGCTCGCTCAGACCATACCGGTTTGCTGCTCGGACTCTGAATCGATACGCCTTCCCTTTCTCCAGATCCAAGAGTGCGAATCTTGGGGACTTCACAGGGGTCTCCGAACTCACTGCCTCCCAAGCATTGCTGCCTGCGACTGACTATAAGGTAAGCAGTCAATCTCTGCCTTACTTTCCAGGGTGATGAGACAGTGCACAGTCATACAGCAAATATAGGAAAATGGTGAATTGCCCAAAAATGTTTTTACTGAGCTTTGGAGGTTAACCCGATAGTCAAACATACAAAAAAGAGCCCTGGATGTGGTAAGCTCAAATCTTAGCTCTGAAACTGTCTGGCTGTAAGCTAGACTGTAAGCAAATCATTCAAGCTTCACCAGGACTCAGTTTTTCTTCTCTAAAATGGGGATGATAATATTTGTACTATCTCCGTCACAGGGTAACTGTAAGGAGAAATGCTTTTCAGCCTTAAAGTTCTATAGAAATACTAAACTGACGTTATTCCTCAGTCACTCTAGCCTAGGAGAGTGGGATCTTGTCTTAGGCTGATTCTTAGAGGCTTGGGATAAGGGAGACTTCTGTTTTCTAAAGGCCTCCTCAGATGAAAGCTCTGCCTACCCTATTGGATTGCATGATCCAACCCTCCATCTTGGTGAGGTGCCCATGAAGAGGGGGAACTTCAGGGTCTCCTCACCTTCTCCAGCAGGTAGGTCAGGTCCTCTTTGCCTCGAGGGCATGGCTCATCCCAGGACAGGAGGACATAAGCCTGCCGAGTCTCACTGGCTCGGACATTGGTGGGAGGGAAGGGGATGATCACCGAATCTACAAGGAATCCAAAAAGTATTGATCAGCTGATGGCTGGTTGTCTTTAAGCTGGCTCCTCCCTCACCATCCCAAACACATCATTTGAACCTATTCTATCCTTTTGATTTTGGCTGTTTAATTGAGTAGCCTTCAGGGAGGAGGTCATTCAATGTTTTAAATAGTCTAGGGAACAGGACATTCTTATATTTTCAAGTGAGTGTATTGGATTAGATAATTTCTAAGGCCTTTTCTAGATTGGAATAGTCTATGTTCTGACTAGCTCTGACATTCTATGCTCTAAGGTCCTATCTGGTCTAAAATTCTTTGTTTTTGATATTCTAGTTCTGACATGCTATGTTTTGAGGTCCCTTCTACCTCTAACATTCTATGTTCTAAAATTCCCCTCAGTTCTAATATTCTCTATTCTAAGGTTCCTCCAAGCTCTGACATTCTGTCTTCTAAAGTCCTATGTAGCTTAAAATTCTATATTTTAAAGACCCTTCCAAATTTGGCATTCGATGTTTTACCTAACATTTCTCTAAGGTTCCTTCTAAGGAACCTTAATGGTTCCTTCTAATTTTGACATTCTCTGTTCTAAAGTTCCTCCCAATTTGGACATTCTAGGTTCTCAGGTCCCTTCCACAATAAAACTCTATCTCCCTCAAGAAAATCTATGCTTCTTGAGAGCAGGAACTGTTTTCATTTTTATCTTTGTGTCTTCAGTACCTGACAGAGAGTAAGCTCTTAATGAGTGATCTAGAGAGCTTGCTTCTTCCTAAGGGAATCTGGACTGGAATGAAAAATCATCTGCAGACAATTGAGAATCAACAAGTAGGGATATGGGGCAGAACCTATTTTTTGGTCTGGGGTGATTTTGTTGGTGGAGGGGATTTCTGGGTAAAGAAACTCCCTGTACCAATCCAAGCCAGCTGCTTTTCTGTAAAGTATAGTCTTAGAGAGAGCCTAGGACAGTGAGGGAGATATGTCCGATTACAAAGAGACTGAGCAAGTTTTCCTGGCTCTGAGGTATATTCTCTATCCATCATGCCACACTACCTTTTTCATATTCCCTCTATCACTGTTCTAATAGCTAGAAATGGAAAAGAAAAGCCTTCTTTCGGAAACTCCATAAAGCTGTTTGAACTCAGGCTCCTGGGGTCTTGCCCCACCTGGAAATGCTTTTCCATTCTCATTCCTGAATACTGTCACTTCTCTGGGTATAGTCAAGACCCAAAGGAAATGCAGCTTTAGCTAAAGGGAAGTCTTCTGCCCTCCTTCTGGGCACATGCAGCCTCCTGAGACAGCATGTTGGCATTCCTGTGGCCTTTATTTTAACAGTGCATACCTCTGCTAAAATGACAACAGCCTTAGTCTGGAAATAGAAAGATTCAAGTCCTGGCTCTGACACTGACAAGCTGTATGACCTTGGGTTAACTCTCTGAGCCTCAGTTTTCCCCTTTATAGAATGATTAGAAATGCTTGTCCTGGTTTTACTCTGTTGTGAAGGTCAACTAGGACAATCTATGTAAATTGATTTTGTAACCTGTTAAGTACTACATAACTGTTAGCCACCACCACCACCACCATCATCTCAGTGTGGGGGCATTGGTTTGTACGGAGCACACTAGATTCTCATTTGCCTAGATTTGAGTTTCATGCTTGCTGTGGATGATGTTGGACCTCAGACTTCCTCAGTATCCTTCTAGACTGCACTTCCACTAAGGATGGTGATAAAATCTCATGTTCTCTGCCATGGTTTGATATTACCTTCAGTATCAGTTTTGCTGATTGTGATGTTCCTCCCGAAATCAAAAGGGATCACTAGGACAGAGAATAGATTTGTATTAGGGGTATGTGAGTGTCTGTGATGGAAATCAAGTCCATTAGTTCTGCTAATGCTGATTTCACTTGCTTTTTCTGGGTCACAGTGATCTTCTCTGCAAAATAAATGGCTTGGAATAGATATTGGTTAAGGCCCCTCCCAGCTCTGATATCCTGTGTTCTAAGGGTCCTCCCTGCTCTGTGTGCTCTTACATTTTAGGATTTAGAAAGGGGCTCTTAGGATAGGAAATAGGATAAGTGGAATACTCACACTGGAAGTTTGTTGGGCAAACACACACTCTGAGAATGTTCTGTGCCTTAGTAGAATGTGTCCAGCCAGCTGCATCTTCTCTATAGCTCTTATAGCTCTTCTTTTATTGGTCATTTATTCAAATACTACTTGTCTCAGTGTTTCAGGTGTGTGCATGTGTGTGTGTGTGTGTGTGTGCATGTGTGCGTGTGTGTGTGTGTATGTGGTATCTCTAATGAGAATAGGGGCCCCCTGGAGACAGGGACTATGAATCTCTAAGGCTGTGATTCTGGTTCACTGGGATCCTTGTACTTACCTGTCTTCTTCTCAACTTCCCTGATGTCTTTCATGGTGACCAACTCTGAGGCCTTGGAAGGGAGGCTAGTGCCTGCTTTGTTGATGGCTCTCACCCGGAAGCGGTAGCTTTGTCCCTCAACAAGTCCTCGAACAGGGCACCGGCAGGTTCCTCCAGGGGCCTCATGGCAGGCCTCCCATACCCCAGACTCTCCCTGGCACCTGTTATCAGAGATAACACAAGTTCTAGGCTCTCCAACATGGGCGCTGTGCCCCAATCTGAAAAAACAAGTCCCATCTATTAAATGCCCAGAGCCTTTAGATATCATACTGATAATGTGTGTCCCTCCCTGGAAATACAGGCTCCTTTCCTCTCATCTCCCCTGTAACCCAGGCCCCTCCTATCTTTCAAACTGTGGATTAAATCTTACCTCCTCTAAAAAAGTTCAATTTGCTTAGCCCTCCCTCCATCAACAGCCTTGTCTGCATTTCTGATCTGTTTGCCCTAAAATACATCTTGATCTGCATTTGCTGCCTTGGAGACCCCATTCCTCATGCCCTTGCCCCTATTGTTAGGCACTAGATTGACTAAAGCAAGGCAGGGCCCTGTTTGTGTGACTTTCCCCCCCATTAAATGTCCCATCCCCCACAGATCTCCAGGGCTCTCTCCACCATATCCTCTGACTTGATTCCATTCTGCCTTTGTAGAAAACTAGCCTTTTGTAAAGACTGGGAGATAGGGAAGTAATTTTCCTTTTCCTTAGTTTTCCCATTGAAGAGTCAAATGTCAAAATGATCCATGAAGTCCCCTCTGACATTCTGTGCTCTAAGGTCTCCAACTTCCACACTCAGTGTTCTAAGGTCCCTCCCAGATCTAATATATTATGTTTTAAGGTCTCTCCAGCTCTGACATTTAATGTTCCAAGCTCACTTCTAGGTCTGACATTCTGAGTCCTAAGGGCTCTTCAAACTCTGACATCCTGGATTCTAATACTCCTCCTTCCAGCTCTGACATTCTGAGTTCTAAAGTCCCTCCCAGCTCTGAATTCTCTTTTCTAAGGTCCCTCCCATTGTCTACATTCTGTTCTAAGGTCCCTCCCAGGTCTGGTATTCTATGGTCCAAGGTTTTTTCCAAGCTCTGACATTCTTTACTCCAAAGTCTGTTCCAACCCTGATAGTCTATGTTCTAAAGTTCACCTGGTATTCTGTGTTCTAAAGTCTTTTTAATCTCTATCGTTGTGAGTTCTCCTCCAGCAGGGATTGTGTCCTCATTTCCTGTGTCCCCCCACAGTGAATAAGACACAAATCTTCCCGTGTATAAGGTAGGCTCTTACTTCTGGTCATTGGCCCATGCTACAGCACCCACCTCTCAATGGTATAGCCAATGATGGGGCTGCCCCGGGTGTCACTGGGTGGGACCCAGGTCAGAATCAGACAATCTCTATTCACATCATGGCACTGGACGTTCAGTGGGGATCCTGGAGCCCCAGCTTTCTCCGCAGGGGCATCTGAAATAGAATGCTCTTCAGACTGACTCATTTTATAGGGCATCTCTAATCCCCTGCATCATCTCTCCATCCTTCACCTCCCCTCCACCATCATCCCTCCATTTTCCAGATCATTGGTGCTTTAGGAGGAGGGGAGGCAGTGATGTTTGTGACAAGACTAGATCCTATCCCACCCTTTCCGCTCCTACTCTGTTTGGGATTCTTGATGCCAAACATCTCAGACCTGCTCTCTCCCCCAGGCCAGGCCCTCCAGTACTCCTTCTCTGCATCCCCACAGCTTACCTCTCACAAACACATAGGCACTCTGCTCCTTGGAGCCCAAGGGAGAGGGCACTTGGATCATGTACAGTCCTTCATCCTCTTTATAAGCACAAGACACTCTCACAGACGCCTGGCGGTCCAAGTACTGGATCTGGCGCCTCTTGGAGATCTGTAGCAGCAAACCTGAAGCAGTCAACCAGCAAGCACATAGTCAGCACTTTCCGTTTGCCAGCCACTAAGCTAGCTGCTGGGGACACAGGAGCAAAGGTAAAACAGGTCTACTCCTGAGGAACTTACATCCAAATGGGGGAGATATTGTGCACATATAGTTTCTAAAGAATAAATTCTTATAGAAACTTGAACATTTTTTAGGGGATGGAATGAGGAAGAAGATCCAGAGAGACATTTTACTAAGGGTAGTATCTGAGCTGAATTTTTGAGGAAACAAGAATTCTAAAGCAAAAGTGAGGAGTTAGTGCATTCTAGGCACAGAGGACAGTGGTGGGAGAGGAAGGACTGTGTGTGGAGCAACAAAAAAGCTGATCTGACTGAACCACAGAGAGTGAAGGGGAGGTGATGTGTAAGAAGGCTGCAAAAGGAGATTTAGAGACAAGCTGCGAAGATGAGGAGTTTCTACTTGAAGGAAAGGGCCGTCTTGCCTTTGGGACTGGAAGGAGGGGGAGAGAGGGTGTCTCTGTTCAGCATTAGTGGGAAACCTTGTATCTGTCAAAGACAAGTTTGGAAGTAAAAATACTGGTGTCTCAAAAGTATACATTACTGAAAGTAAGGCATAAGGTTTACCCCCAAATTACTAGGAATCTACATGTAAAAGCCACTGTTTCTGATCAAAACAAAAAAGCCTACATGCCAAAGCAAACCTGCACATGCTGTAAGACACCAGAAGAGAATGCCATTTTTAAATGACCAGACAAAAATGAAGTTTGTTCTCATAAAGACTCCTACTCTGTGCGTATTTGTGATATCCTTTGCTCATCCTATAAGTACTATGTGCCAGGATCTGTGCTAAGTACTTTTACAAATACTATCTCATTTGATCCTCACCGTAACCCTAAGTCATCCCAGGTTCCATGGGGAACTTGACCTTCTAGGTCCTTGGGTGTGGCCTTTTGACTAAGTCCAAGTTTTATAGAACAAATCTTTTTTTAAGGTGGTTAAAATGGCCCCCATTTTACAGTTGAGGAAACTGAGGCAAACAGAGGTTAAATAACCTGTCCAGGGTCACACAACTAGTTGGTGAGTGAGGCCAAATTTGAACTCAGGTCTTCCTGATTCCCAGCACAGCACTCTATCCACTGTGTGACCAGCTGGCTGTAAGTCACTGAAGTGGTATGATATCATTAAGATCTAATATCACAAATCATATCTTTGGCTTGTTTTCCCCTTCCATTTTTTACCGACACACTGTTCTGGATTTGTAACCTTAAGGCAACCTCTTTTCTTCAATGTGAAATAATTTCTAGAACTTTCTATAACATTCTAGAAGGATTTCCACTAGCATATGTCAGACCTAGACTTCTTGAGTCATAGGAGGCCACTTTACCTCCTCTTTATCAGATGACTTGGATGCATTGGATTTAACTGATAAAAAATATTGTTTCTAAGAGATCTGATCACTGAGCACAACTCATTTTACTTGTTGCAACAGAATGGTGCCTTAGATTCAGATTTAGTCTAATTCTGAGGAAGATATTGGGTTGGACTTTTCTTTACTGAACTCCACAGGCCCAGTTACCAGAGGGCTCAAATCTCTCTAGATGTTTTTCAAGTGGGAAATTGTCTAAATGTGGTAGAATTTGCTCAGATCTGTGCCAGAACAATTTTATATAAATCAGGTCTGCGGGAATCCATGTTGAAATGAAAAGTTAAGAGAGTATTTCACCATAGCAGGATATTGAGCTCAGGCCTTGGAGTCAAATAAGGATTTTTCTCTATAGTAGGACGTTAAAATTATGCTGGTTTCTTTCAGTTGTAGTCAGTGAATGTTCCTCCATTTGAACTGAATTTTCCTAACCTGTCACCAGTCTTAAGTGAAATGAGTTGCAAGGGCCACTACATGGTACAGCCAGCCTGGAGTCAGGAAGACCCAAGTTCAGCTCCAGCCACTGCCTAGCTGTGTGACCCTGGGTAAGTCACTTAATTCTGTTTGCCACAGTTTCCTCATCTGTAAAATGATCTGGAGAAGGAAATGGCACACCACACCAGTACTTCTGGCAAGAAAACCTCCAAATGGGGTTACGAAGAGTCAGATGCAGCTAAACAACAATGGCAAATTTCCAAATGTTTTTCACACCAGTGTGAATCATGTTTTCTCTGAATGAACTGAGATTGTACATCTTGATGCTGACCATAAGTGATTTATCTTTTCTAGTCTGGGAATAAGTATCTCTCCAGGAATGAGGAACCTGGCCTTCTAGGTCCTTGGGTGTGGCCTTTTGACTAAGTCCAAGTTTAACAGAACAAATCTTTTTTTTTAAGGTGGTTTGTTCTGTGAAACTTGAATTCAGTCAAAGGGCTGCACTTGTGGACCTAGAGGGTCACCTGTGACCTCAAGGCTGCAGGTTCCTTACCCCTGATACCCTGAGAGCCATATCTGTGGTAACTTTTCTTTTAGCAATATAAATCTCGTGACCAGATTTAACTCAAACTAACATTAGCCTTACTTATCTTCTGTGATTATAGAAAATTAAAAAGCTTTGCACAAACAAAACCAATGCAACCAAAATTAAAAGGAAAGCAGAAAACAGAAAAAAAAATTAAAGCAAGTGTCTCTGATAAAATTCTTGTTTCTCAAATATATAGAGATCTGAGTCAAATAAATAAGAATACAAGCCATATCCCAATTGATAAATGGTCAAAGGACATGAACAAGCAGTTTTCAGAAAAAGTAATAAAAGCTATCTATAGTCATGTGAAAAAATGCTCTAAATCACTATTAATTAAAGAAATGTAAATTAAAACAACTCTGAGGCATCACCTCCCACATCAGATTGGCTAATATTAAAGAAAAAGAAAATGATAAATGTTGAAGGGGATATGGGAAAACTAGAACAGAACCAACCATTCTGGAGAGCATATTCTTTGATACAGCAATATCCCTACTAAGTCTGTATCCCAGCACGATTTTAAAATGGGAAAAGGAACAATTTGTACAAAAATATTTATAGCAGCTCTTTTTTTTGTTGTGACTAAGAATTGGAAACTGAGGGGATGCTCATCAATTAAGGAATGGTTGAACAAGTTGTGGTATATGAATGTAATGGGATACTATTGTGCTATGAGAAATGACAAGCAGGATGATTTCAGAAAAACTTTGAAAGACTTACATAAACTGATGCAGAGTAAAATGAGTAGAACTAGGAGAACATTGTATACAGTAATAGCAATATTTTATGATGAATAACTGTGAATGACAGCTATTCTTAGAAATATAATGATTTAAGACAATCTCAAAGGACTCATGATGAAGAATACTATCTGCTTCCAGGGAAAGCATTGACGGTGTCTAAATGCACACTGAAGCATATTTCTTCTTTCTCCCTGCCTTCTTTCTTCACTTCCTCCTTTCCTTTCCTTTCCTTTCCTTTCCTTTCCTTTCCTTTCCTTTCCTTTCCTTTCCTTTCCTTTCCTTTCCTTTCCTTTCCTTTCCTTTCCTTTCCTTTCCTTTCCTTCCCTTCCCTTCCCTTCCCTTCCCTTCCCTTCCCTTCCCTTCCCTTCCCTTCCCTTCCCTTCCCTTCCCTTCCCTTCCCTTCCCTTCCTTTCCTTTCCTTTCCTTTCCTTTCCTTTCCTTTCCTTTCCTTTCCTTTCCTTTCCTTTCCTTTCCTTTCCTTTCCTTTCCTTTCCTTTCCTTTCCTTTCCTTTCCTTTCCTTTCCTTTCCTTCCTTCTTTTCTTCCACAAAATGATTAATATCAGCTTGCTTACTGACTCAGAGAAGGTGAAGGGGATTGAGGGAGGTATAGAATTTGGAATTCAGAACTTAAAAAAAAATGTTAAAAGTTGTTTCAAATACAATTGGAAAAAATAAAATATTATTTTAAAAAAGACAGAAGCCTAAATTTTGTCATTTTATAGACTTCTAAGATACATGAAAAGATAAAGATTTTAAAACAAAATATTAAATCTATGTATTAAGTTTAATAATATCCAGGATTCATAAAGTGGAATGCTTTACTAATATAATATCATTTTACCCTTATGAACAATAGCATTATTGTAGCCTCAATTGCTAAAATATATCAATATCAAGAAAAATAGCCCTGCTCTTTTAGGCAAATTGTCCAGGTGTTCTGAAATGGACACTTCTGACATAATTCCTATTGCCTTCTCTTCATCTTAACCTATACCATCCTATACAGAATGTGATTTCAGCCTCATCTCCTTGCACAGTTGTGGAAATATTACCTTTTCTTGACAAAATTTAGAAAATACAACAAAGCAAAAACAAAAATAAAATAAACTAATTAACAAAAAACCCTCAACAGGACAAAAAGTGCTTAGCTGAAGGAAGGAAGAAATACTTTCCCAGACTATTAAGAACAGAATTTAATTGTTTCAGAAATTTTCCAACTGTGAAGGACTGCGAATTTGCCTAAAAAAGGAAGAAGGGAAATTTAATAGATAAGAGAGTCTGCTGGAGAAAGTTGTATGATCTGGCTTGTGTCCCAGGAAAGAAAGAAAACTTTGTAGCAAAGTCTGTATTTTGTGGAAACAAAATACAAGTGTTTGCTTCATCATGGTTTTTTGTTTTGTTTTGTTTTTGTTAATGGTCTGCCAGTCTTAAAGGAGATCAAAGAGGTGGAGATTAGACAGTCCAGATTCCCTTGCTCCCTCAAACCCTGCATTGGCTACATTTCCAGCCAGGGTTTGAAGGAAGTTCTGAACTTGACAATCTGTCTTTCTAATATCGAAAACTTATGATATTAGCCAAAAGAAGGTGAAGAATGTCAGAATAGAATGCTCATAAGGTAGGGTGCAAATATTTGAATTTCATTGCTTACATGTGATTTCCCCACAACAGGTGAGGCACCTTTAGGACTCTGTCTTGGAGCAGAAACACTGGAGTTATGTAATTCATCACTAGAAACTGTTTAGAATAATTTCATCGTGCGGATAGCACATTGATTATATTAATCTTAATTTTTGTTTAATGATTACTTGTGTTACCTATTGTATTATTGTATTATTTTGTAATGACTACTTATATTACCTATTGTATTACCTTTGAATTGGGATTTTGAAAAATGTGATCAAGATATATTTTGTTTCTGAAATTTTTCATTCTTACCAAACTCATACACACAACATGGATGTCAGTCACTTTTATATGTGTATGTGTGTATGTGACTCATACCATAATTTCCTGACATCAGTGAAAATTACATATATGTCCTGGACAAAGATTTTGAAAGTTGTGACTTTATGTACTTATGTTATAATTTCGAAATGAGAAGTCAAGTGATCATGAGCTGGTAATAATAAATTAGACTAAATCTGTGTGTTCCCAATACAGACATTTAAAAGTTGTGATGGAAGAAGTTATCATATGGACAAATAATAAATTTCAGAAATATAAAGTTATGATATAATTATTTCCTCAAATGATACAATTGTATATATTTGAAAATGTGTGCCTTCTCTGATAAGTCATCTAAATATTAAAATGCATGTCTAGTTCTGACAAAATATAAGAATTGTTTGAAAAATTAATTTTTTATAATTTTCTAATTTTGAGAAATAATTTCTGTGAAAGTGAGACTATTTCATGATGTGAAGCCTGAAACTAATTGAAATGAGAACTTATATGTGTGTGTGTATACTTTGTTCATATTTGAGTCTGAATCTTTACTGGTCCTCTACATGATGATAAAGAAAATTGTCTTTTGGCTAATTGTGGCTGAAAGTCTACATAGATACTATAAGCATATAGTTGGACATAATTTTGTATAAATGATTTCCTTCTATATACAGAAGTGAAAGCTTTTTGCTGCCCCATCAGAATTAGAGGACAATTTTATAACACCTTATTGAAATATTCTTTTCTGGATTGAAAAAAATTGTAAACATATATGACTTGGAAAATGGAAAATTTTCTACACCTGTAACTAGATATGATCCCTGCCAGAAAATCATATGCTATATTGCTTCATAACTGTATGTAACATATATACTGTATATATATGATTTTCAGATATACTAGGATCTGAAAAATGTGAATTTTGACTAATGGGATGTATCTTCATGTTACACCCTGTTTAAAAGTTATTTTGCCTCTCATTTTCTGTGTAAAATCTTGCAATGCTACTGTTATACTTTTTATTGCAATTGTCCATTTGTATCACTGATGTTTGATTTGGAAAAGATGACAGAAAAGTGTGCACTACATTGTGTGGGAAAGAGAGATAGAGGCTGGAAATTTAGAAAGGTAAGCAAAATGGGGCCAAAAATATTAAAGACTTTGTGTCAAGATCTAAGACAATTGTGAAGAACCTATGATGAAAAATGCCATCCACCACCAGAAAAAGGGCTGATGGAGTCTGAATGCAGACCAAAGCATACTTAAAAAACCAAATAACAACTTTGTTTATCTTGGTCTATTTTTTTTTCACAACATGGCTAGTAGGAAATGTGCAGCTATGAAAACATATTTCCATATAACCCTTATCAAATTGCTTGCCTTCTCAATGATGGAGGAGGTGATGGAGGATGGGAGAGAATTTGGAACTCCACATTGTAAAAAAAAAAGAAAGAAAGAAAGAAAAAAGAAAATAAAAAAGAAAAAGGGTTAAAAATTGTTTTTACTTGTAATTGGAAAAAATAAAACATTAATTTTTTTTTTAAAAAATGACTTTGTATCAACAGAATGAACCTAAAGATGGATATTAAATGATTATCATGTATCATTCTATATATTTAGTCCAATCCAATTCTTGTTCATACTAATGTTAACTTAAAGGATAATTCAGTCAGTCATTTTTTCAGTCATGTTCAATCATCATGACTCCATTTGGGGATTTTTTTGGTAAAGATACAGGAGTGGTTTGCCATTTCCTTCCCCATCTTATTTTACAGATGAAGAAACTGAAGCAAACAGGGTGAAATGACTTGCCCAGGATCACACAACTAGTATCTGAGGCAGGATTATAAACCCCCCCAAAAAGAGTGTCTTCCTGACTCCAAGTCTGGCACTCAGTGTATTCTGGCTCCACCTAGCATCATAAAGGATAATTATCTTTACTTTAATTGTAAGCACTGGAATTTGCTGGGTGAAATCTCTTTTGACTGAAACTTTTACAAATCTATTGCCTATAACTTTATTTTGATCCTGAAAAATACAGGTCCTTAGGCTAACGAATCAGCAAACCCATAAATAAGAAGAGAATGTTTTCAGGCTTCACCTGGGATGTTATGGAGAAGTGTGAAAAGCACTTCTAGGTAGATATTATTCTGAGTTGCTATCATATACTTTACATGATGTACAATTTCAATACATAAATTAGCAACTTAATTTCTCAGATCTTTGCCCAGAATCCAACAGGACTGAGAAAATTGTATTCTGGACTACCAGCAAGAGGTCACTCTATAACTTGTAGACTTAGACCTGATAAAATAATGTCAGTTTTCTTTTGTATAGTACAGGGTGTCCCAAAAGTCTTAGTGCAGTTTTATAACAGCTTTAATAGCTTAAGATGTAAGCTTTAAAAACTTAGACTAAGGCTTTTGGGACATCCTCTGCATAGATTTATTACAGAATCAAATGAGGGAGCCTAGGGAAAGTGCTTTATAAACCTTAAAGCTCTATATAATAGTTGTTATGGTTATTATTAATACCTACAACCTTTTATATGTTGAGTCTTGCTGTGTCCTTAAATTCACTGTGATCTGAACACAGGGGCAGGATAATCTTGTTGAAAAAAGTCACACATTTCCTAACTGTTGTATGTGCCAAAGATTTGTTATCTCCATGCTCAAAGATATTAATGTGAGATTCCTGGTTTAGCAAAAGAAGCCTTAGTCCATAAAGTCCATAGGGCAGGGATAGGGAACCTGTGACCTGTAGGCCACATGTGGCCTCTAGGTCCTCAAGTGTGGCCCTTGACTGAGCCCAAGTTTTACACAACAAATCCTTTTATGAAGGGGATTTGTTCTGTGAGGTTTGGATTCAGTCAAAGGGCCGTACTTGAGGACATGGCCTGGAGGCCACAGGTTTCCCATCCCTGGCCTAGAGTCTGTCCTGATTCCAGAACCCCTTTCCTCCTCTCTTTCATTAACTCTTGTTCACTCTGAAATAGCACATGCAAATAAAGGATGGAAGAAATGGAGGAGAAATGACTGAAAATGGCTCTAAGTATTTGAAAAGAGTTAAAGAACATTATTTTGATTCAAATTTCTTTCTGTGACCACTCCCACTTCCAAAGAGCCTAGTATAGAGTAGGGTACTTATTTAAAAATTTTCCAAAGTCCTTGGTTCAATTCATGTGGGTACTCTCTCCACCTACAAAGAGTTCACCCCCACCCCACCATGGCTTAGAAGGTCTTCACGACTTATTATAGCTAAAAGTATTCACCTCTTGGTGACCTACCTTCTGGTGATAAATCCTTCTACTCAGTTCATCCTTGAATGTCAGACCCAGTCTGTTTCCAGGCCTTTCCAGTGAGGTAAGACCTTCCTGGGGAAGCTAAGTGGCACAATGGATAGAGTGCCAGGTCTGGAATCAGGAAAACTCATCTTTCTGAATTAAAATCTGACCTCAGACACTTCCTAGCTGTGTAATCCTGGGCAAGACACTTAACCCTGTTTACCTCAGTTTCCTCATCTGTAAAATGAGCTGGAGAAGGAAAAGGCAAACCACTCCAGGAACTTTGGCAAGAAAATCTTAATGGAGTCACAAAGAGTCAAACGTGACTGAAATGGACCTGCCAGTGTATGCTCATCATTGGTAGTCTTTGAGAACTCAGGGTCCCCAAAACCATGAGGAGGCTCTGAAGGAGAGCTTGAGTGAGGCTGGGCATAGCATCAAGGTTTGGTGTCCTTAGGGTATTTTTTAAGATAGTAATTACATTGAGGGCTGTACCTATGTCCTGTCTGACTCTGTATCCCCAATCCTGAGACCAGAGCTCAGCGCACAGCAAGTGCCTGAAAAATATTTGTTGAATTGAACTGAATAGAACACTGCCTCAGGAACAGAGGGCTGTGTAGGGGAGCAGTGTGTGACCATGGTCATGGGGGAAGTGCAGGCAGAGAGGAGGCAGGGCTATTCTGTGGCTTTGCCAAGATGAGTGAGGACCTCTGTGCTAGAAGATTTTTCATGTAATTCCAATCCTAGGGCATGGGGACTCAGTGAGAATGTGGTCAGAGGACCACAGTGAGGAGGACTGGATCATGGGATCATAGATTTTAGAGCTGAAAGAGATCTTAGAGGTTGTGGAGTCCGATGCTCTCATTTTATAAATAATAATAGCTAGCATTTATAGCCTTTAAGGTTTAAAAAAATGCATGACACATATTTTCTTATTTTATCCTTACAATAATCCTGTGAGATAGATGCTGTTGTCATTCCCATTTTGCAGATGAGAAAACTGAGGTTGGAAGAGATTAGATGACTTGCTCATTGTATTAGGTAACCTGTCACATATCTAGTAAGTATTGGAGGCAAGATTTGAAGTTGGGTCTTCCTGACTCCAAGTCCTGCCCAGGAAAGGCATGGGCTCTCAGTGAGGGGCAGGAATTCAGTGAGAGCATCAGGATTCAGTGAAGTAGTTAGGGGCTTTGGGGGTGGTACTGGGGATCAGTGAGGGATGGGAGTTTGGTGAGTGAGCTGGGGATCTAGCACAGTCCTTAGCACATAATGGATAGTTATTATTAATGACCCCCTGATTGATTGATTGGGAGACCCAGAGAGAGAGGATGGAAGACTCAGGGAGTGGGGTAGGGGCTCAGCAAAAGGATGAGTGTTCCTTGAGGGAGGGAGAAGGGACTCAGTGACAGGCTGAGGAGCTCAGTAAGGAGATGTCAGTCCATTAAAGGGATAGGGCCTCAGTGAGAGGGCCAAGGGTTCTGGCAGGGGGTGGGACTCAGTGAAAGATGAGAGAGATGGAGGCTGGGTGAAGGGTTAGAAGCTCAGGGAAGAGGCTGGAGGCTCATGAATCCAATCTGGCTCTTGTCTATTTCTCCCTCTATGCTCATTATTATTCTCTACCTGCCCAGACTCCCCTCCCAAACCCTGATCTGCACCTCCCTGCACTAACCCCTGTACAGTCCAGCCTGCATTCCTTAGCTCAGCATCCAGGATTCTGGCTGCCCTCTGTGTTCCTGAAAATATCCCAAGCCTTGTTTTTACAGCTGCTTCTGGGGGCTCCTTGGGGGCCATGTCCCACCCCCTAAAAGACAGGTGCTGGCTTTCTGGGCTCAAGAGCTTGGGGGGGAGGTTAGTGAATGGCCTTCTCCTTGTCCTTGGGGCTTCAGCACAGACTGGAGGAGAACAGTGTCCAAAAGAAAGGGGCACTCATGCTTCCTTTGGCCCACACTGCTTTGCTGAGGCTCTGCTAGGTAAGATAGTCAGTACTGATGATTAGCGCCCTCTCCAAAGCAGCTTTGGGCTCCTCCCTAGGCAGGGCTGAAGGTTTGTCTCAGTTATTTGGATGGGCAAACTGAGTGTGGGACCCTGAAATGACTGGGTTCAAGGTCACACTGGAGAGCTGAGAGCAGGATTTAAGGAAGTCAGTTAATGCTGCCCTGGCCACCTTTCCCCCACAGTCTTCCTGTGACTAGAATCCTTTACAGTAGGTGGAGAGATGGCAGCAGTAGTGTAGTGGAAAGAATGTGGAATCTCGAGTCATGGGATCACTGAATCATCATTTAGAGCCCAAAGGGCCTTAGAGGTCAACTTGGCCAATCCTTCATTTTACAAATGAGGAAACTGAGGCTCAGAGATATAAAGCAACTTGCTTAAGGGCCCGCATATCAGAGTTCAAATTCAAACTCAATCCATCATTCTTCCCACTGTACTACACTACGGAAAGACCTAGGTTCACTTTGGACACCCTCTCTGTGGCCATTAGCTCAGTGACAACGTCTCCTAGCCTTCAATTCTTCAGCTATAAAATAGGGATATTAATAATTATAGCGCCGACCTCACAGGGTTGTTGGGAGAGGATCAAATGAGCTGAAAGATGTACAGTTCTTTGCAAACTTTACATATAATTCTCAATTATTAATTCTGAAGTCTGGCCTTGGGAAGCACTCTGTGATAGACCTCTTATCTCCTTTATTTGTGTCCTTTAATTGGCTGGTTTGTACTGGAATCAAAGAACTTGGAAAACTGCCTTCCTTTGACCCATCAGACTGGAACTCCCTGAGGGCAGGGGCTTTCTTCCTCCCATTGGATTGGAAGCCTTCTGAGGGAAGGGATTGCATCTCCCTGGAAGACTGGGGGTGTGGTATACTCCTGGAGCCATCCCCAGGCTCTGCCCTCAAGGGGTATAAACCATTCCTACAGCTGGTGAGTTGGGAAAACTGAAGAGATGGGCTCAAACTGAAAGGAAGTGCTAAATACATACCATCTCTGAACCACTGGATGTTTCTCTGGCCATCAGGCACATCTTTAGTGAAAGTACATGCCAAGATGAAAGGCTCCTTCTCCCTGGCAAAAACAGGTCTCAGTACAGATTCGAACTCAACATCTGAACCAAGAAGAAACCCTGGAGAGAGAACACATACCCTCAGGCCTGCCCCAGAGGATGGATGGGGTGGAGAGGGGTAGGAGGGTGGGGGGGAGGTACTGCTACAGGGGGATCTAATCTGCCCTTGTCCAGGCCATGGATAACTCAAGCATCAATTTCTGGACCGATTGTCCCAGGATACTGAAGTCATTTCGTTTGAAATTTTCTATAGATGAAACTCAGACACTGTAAACTTTGTAAGGGTAGGCATGATAGTGTTTTTATTTTTGTGTTTTCAGACTTGAGCATTGTGCCTGGCACTTAGCAGATGCTTGAGCAAACATATGAAGAATTGTTCAATTGAATGTGACACTTTGTAAGAGGTAACTTAGCAGCTCCCCCCCCCCCCCCCCCCCCCCCCCCGACTCCTTTGGTTTGTTTGGGCAGTCCTGAAGCATGCTGGGTACCCGTGAGAAGCCAGCCTATAAGATTTCTGTCAGGTAAGTCACAAATAGATAAGAAAGCACACTGAATTCTAATGGGAGGCAGCTATATGGAAAATCTTAGACCTTACGACAAAGGTGTCTACAACTCTACTTAGCTGCCCCTTCCCCCTTCCCAGCCTCTTCTTCCCTCCCACCCCATCCCATCCTTACTTTTAAATATCTCTGAATCGAAGCCAGCTTCTTTCCCCAGATATTCTGCAAAACCAAGAAAGATGATCAGGGCTCTGAATAGACCACAGCCTCAGATTCCTATGGGGTCAAGAGCTAGGGCTGGGAATCAGGATCCTTAACTGCTCAAACTTCTAGCTAGGACATAGGACAGCAGGGAGAGAACAGGAGAAGCCTTTGGACAGGGTGAGGAAATAGTCTTTTATCCAAGGACACCCATCCGGGGGCCAGGTTGATGACGAGCAGATTCATTGTCTAGAGGGATTGCTTTTTCCATTTAGTGGACCGGAGGTGAATGTTCCACTGAGGGCATTTAAGGGCTCAATTTGTCTGAGGGAGTGGGGCAGGGAAGGGCAGAATTCTAGAACATAAAAGGTTAGAAGTATGAGGCACCTTAAGATATAGAATGTCAGAGCTAGAAGGGTCCTTAGAACGTAGAATGTTAAAGCTGGAAGGGATCCTGGGATCACCTAATCCATATTCTTCATTTTATTGATGGAGAAGTTGAGGTACAGAGAGGTCAGTTAGTTGCCCAAGGTCACACAGTGAGTTAGTATAAACTCATACCTTCTGAATTCTACCAAGTTCAATATTTTTAAACAACAGTCTAGAATCCCTCCCTTCTTCCCTCCCTCCCTCCCTCCCTTCCTTCCTTCCTTCCTTCCTTCCTTCCTTCCTTCCTTCCTTCCTTCCTTCCTTCCTTCCTCCCTCCCTCCCTTCCTTCCTCCTTCCCTCCCTTCCTTCTTTTGGAGGCAATTGGGGTTAAATGAATTGCCCAGGGTCACACAGCAAGAAAGTGTCTGTGGCCAAATTTGAACACAGGTCCTCTTGACTCTATCCACTGGGCCACCTAGCTACCTTGTCACTGTCTTTCTCTAGTCTTGAAGTGAATCTATTGGGATTGGTGAGCCTGTCTCTCTTACTGATTTTGCCAGGGACTGTCATGAGTCCATAAAGCAAGGAGGGTCCTTGACAGTCAATTAATCTATCCCTTTGCCACCAAATCCATTCTTCCAGAGGGAGCTCAGCTTGGTGTAGAGGAAGGCATATGAAATTTCTAATCTGAGGAATATTAACTCAAATTGTAACTCTGCTGCTTACTACCTATGTGACCTTGGGAAAGTCCCTTTACCTCTCTGGAGGGGGCTAGACTTGATCTCTAAGACTTCTTTCAGCTTTAAATCCTGTGATTTTATGACTGTTGGTAGGTGACACAGTGGATAGAGCACATGGCCTAGAGGCAGGAAGACCTGAGTTCAAATCCAGCCTCAGACACTTACTAGCTGTGTGACTCTGGACCTGCCTTAAACCCATAAACTTAAACCCTATTTGCTTCAGTTCCTCATCTATAAAATGGTGTCTCATTGGAAAAGGAAAGGGCAAACCATTCCAGTATCTTTGCAAAGAAAACTGCAAATGAGGTCATGAAGAATCAGACATAACTCATAACAACATACTCTGTAGTCCCCAGGGAAGGAAGTTCTGTGCCCATCTAGACCATCCATTCCTGTGCATAAAGGAAGTCCTTCCTCATATCTGGCCACAGGCCCATTTTCACATCTGGTCATTGACAGACAGACACTGCAAGGATCTCTATTAACATTAGGCCAGTGCGGGGAAAGACTTACTCCGAACAAGGACTTTTGCAAAAGAGGAGGCTTGGCCATAGGCATTCTTCACCTTTACTGTGTAGGTGGCTGAATCCTCTACTGTGCATCTGGAAGGGAGGAAAAACTGAGGGGGATGGTAATAGGTGCATGGGATCTCAGTTGTTGCCCTTTGGGTCTCCAAGGGAAATTGAACCTGGACTTAAAAGCTTAGTTTTGTTTCTAAAATGTGTTCAATATAAGTTCACCACACCCATCCCTCATCCTGGGCCTGGACAGTGGATGAATTAGAATATCACAGATTCTTTGATCTGGGGCAAACCTTTGAGATCATCTTGACACAACCCCTCATTTTACAAATGAGGAAACTTGGGCCAAGAGTTCTGTGATTTACTAATGGTCACTAAAGAACAACCAGGTTTGGAACCCAGCTCCCAATCACATCCTACCCCACCCTATCCCAAATACCCTCTCCTGGAATTCCACCAATCTGTGTCTTGCGTCCCCTACAGGAAGATCAAGATTCTTTCTTGAGAAAGCTTTTCCTGATCAGTCCCACTAGACTCTGAACGTTCTTCCAGATTGGAAGCTAGTTCTCCTCATTTTTTATATTGAACAGAGCTATAACTAGCACTTTCTTGTGCTAGTCAAGCATCACTGGGGGGAGGAAAAGGGAAGATGCACCAAGAGATAGCGCAGAGAAGAACTCACCTGGGGTGCTTGTTCTTGGGGAAGAAGCCTGTTCTAGGACATCATGAGGCCAATGCTGGGGAAACCATTGTCTGGGGCATGGGCTAGGCTAGAGAGAAGCTCACTTAGGGAAAGGAGGAATGTTTTCCCAGAAGACCATGAGGTTTCTACAATTTCTGTGGTTGAAGGACTTCAAGTGCTATTAGGGACCTTTAAATTTCAGATTCCAGGAACAAAGCTCCAATTGCACCACCCTAGTTACACCTTTATTCTTTCATCATCTTGTTACCTGTCAATGCTACCTCTCACTTGAAGAAACTGTTTCTGTAGAAATGACATTACAGTTATTCCTTTGGAGAAATAGATAATTGGTGAAAACAACTTTGGGTACAATGTATTTGATTTGATGGTTTGGATGCAATAATTTAGATACAATATATTTTTGACATTGAGACAGCTTTAAGAGGGATAAACATGCAGAGATCTCTGGACACGTGTTTGTTTCCCTCTTCTCAGTCCAGAGTTACCCTGTAAGCAAGAGCCCTAGTTTGGCTTCTTTTACTCAGTGTCTAGCCTGAGACACCCTAATCTCGATGGATTTTTCTAAGAGCAGGCTTTTCAAGAGAGGTCTTGGTTTTACTTAAAGTGCCAAGTCCTGAGGAGTTGGTGAGGAAAGAGAGACAGGCAGAAAAGATCTATCACCTCCTAATCTCCAAGGTGAGCAAGCCAAAACGATTCTTCATGATGTACTTCCCAGCAGGAAAGAGGCGGGGATCAATCTTAACATCATTTTTGTACCTGTGGAAACAAGACCATTTGACAGTGAGGGTGGAAGGGGTAGGTATACATATTTGGAGAGGCCCTGGTGTAGTATAATGGAAAGAGTAGCAGATTTGAAGACAAAAGACCTTGGCTGGACTCCCAGTACTGACATTTACTGCTTGTATGACTTTGGACAGGTCACTTAACTATGCTAAGCCTCAGTTTCTGCGTCTGTAAAATGGGGATAATAGTACTAGCAATTCTTGACTCTGCCTGTTGTGAGGAAAGTACATTGTAAACCCTAATACCGTTAGAAATGTGTGTTATTACTACTAGGGAGTGGAGAATTGATCCTTCCCCAGGCTGATCAAGTCTAAAATATCAGGACAGTAGGAAAAAAGCTACTGTACTGAACTGCTGATAAGAACTGGAATTAGGATGGTGACCAGACAGCATTATTTCAGGTGGTAAAATTTAGAGGGTGCCACTTCCTTTACTAACAGGTAGCTAAGACAATTTCACTAAGACATCAGATACATAAATATCCAGACCATCAAAGTCTGACTGTTCTCTATTTCTCAAAACAACTTGTGGATTGGGCTTCCTCCTTCACCCTTCTTCTACTGTTCTCAACCCCCTTCAAATGCAAATGGTTCTTTTTTTTTTTTTTTTTTTTTGTGGTGGGAAAAAAATGGAAACTAAGAGGATGTCTACCAATTGAAGAATCGACTGGATAGATGGTGGTGTGGAGTGGAATACTATTGTGCCGCAGTGGCAGCTAGGTGGTGCCATAGTGCACAGAGTTCTGTGCTTGAAACTGTGTGACCCTGGGCAAGTCACTTAACCCTGTTTGCCTCAGTTTTCTCATCTGTAAAATGAGCTAAAGAAGGAAATTGCAAACCACACCAGTATCTTTGCCAAGAAAACCCTAAATGGGGTCACAAAGAGTCAGACTAGACTGAAACAACTAAACAAAAAAAAAATGTGCTGGAAGAAATGGGGAAATAGATCATTTCAAAGGAAGGTGCAAAGACATATGTGAATGGAGAATAATTTATTCTAGAATATCAATATTATAAAAATGATCAGTTTTGAGGACTTTTATAAACTGATGGCAAATGAAATGAGCAGAGCCAGGAGACACAAGGACAAAACCATAAGAATGAATACCTTTTAAAGTCATAGGAACTCTGGTCTATTCAAGACTATCAAGGATTCCCCAGGGTGGATCATGAAATGTTCTATCCATTAGAAAGGGATGATAGATTCAGGGTGCAGGATGAGACACATATTTTTGTATACAACTATTGAAGGAGTTTATTTTGCTTGATGGTTCAAATTTCAAATTATTCTTTGCTTTTTGAAAAATTGGGGGGGTAGGAAAGGGAGAAATTTGACTTATGTTAAATTTTAAAAATTAGAGATATGGATATGAATAATTTAGTGGCACCATATGATTAGTTTTTAGGGTTAACTGTTTTATTTTTTTGTAAGAGACCTCTCTAGAAGTGGGAGTAATCCAGAAATGTTAGCAATGCTTTTTTAAAAAGAGCATTTTTTTTTTTTACATTCCTCAAAGTATCACATTTCAAAACTACATTTCTGTTTACTTGGAAACCCCATAGCAAATCTCATTAATTTTCAGTTACAATTGAGATTCTTGCCTAAATTGTGGGTAACCTCCCTACAGAGTCTGTTCCAAAATTTACATTCAATTTCTTGTCTTCTTTTGCAAGAGAACTGGAAAATCATCCAAGGTGTGAAGAAACCATAATCCTGACAAAACATTTTTTGACTCTGTGCTTAGCAAGCCCCTGGGAAGGGATGCTTTATTTCCGTGATATGAACCTTTTTTTTCTAGCCATCCAAATCCAAACATCCAAGGTGAGCCAAGGGCAAGATTTTCAAAAAAGTTTCATTTTTAACAATCTGTCCAAGACACCTCAACAAGAGGGGAGTTAATAGAATGGGGAATGAAGGAGGGGGAGGAGGAAGGGAAGGTATCAAAGGAGACAGGAGTACTGGGGACTTGAGGCATAAACTGAGATCCATTCTCTGGCTCTGGGCCCCATGCCATTCTTAGGCTACCTGCCCTGTACCTTGCCACTGCCTCCTATCCAACACCTCCCTGTAGCTCACCAAACAGATGTGTCTGACACATGTTCTCATGTCAAAGAGAACAAATTCTTCCCCTTCCTCACTTCTCTGCCCTCCTGGTGAGCTGTGGGTGGGCAGGGTTAGGGGAGAAATTAAGCATGATCAGTTGTGTTGCATGGGGCAACAATGTGGCTCCAGTTAGAGCAGGGATCCTTAACTTTTTGTGTGTCTTTCATAGTCTGGTGAAACCTAACTCTGCCATGGTTTGTTGCCACCATTCATAATTGAAGGTTATACTAAATTTCAGTTAGAGGTAGATAGAAGTCAAGATGTCATTTTTGTCCCATTCAAGTTCCTAGATCCCCTGAAATCTATTCACAGACCCCTTGGAGGTCTGTGGACCCCAGCTTAAAAAACCCTGAATTAGAGGATGGGCATTCAAATCCTCCTCTGAGATTTATTGCTTCTGTGACCTCAGACAAATTACTTAACCTCCTTGAGCCTCAGTTTCTTTATCTGTAAAATGAGTGGATTAGATTAGACAACTTCTGAGGTCCCTTCACTCTCTGGATCTACGACTATGACATTCTGTGAGGTTCCTGCATCCCAGGGGTGTTGTGACAGATATAGATATGAGATGCTTAGAAGACCTTAAAGGGTTTTCTAAATGCTTATTTTTATTATTTTTCTTTCCCAGCCAATGGCCACTATCCTAGTACAAACCTTCTTTACCAGCTCCAGGGACTCTTGGGAAGTGACACTTGGGAATAGTGTTGGATCTACACAACTTTATTTCTAATCCCACCTTTGATACTGGCTGTATGAGATGACACATGGAAACATTTTGCAATTATAAGGTACTGTATAAATGGATTATGATGATGATTACAATAGGCTTCCAACAAGTCTTCACATTTCTATGCTCTCTCCTGCCAATCTATTCCTTCATATCACAGCTAGTATAATTTTTCTTGAGAATAAGTTGAGTCATGTCACTCCTTTGCTCAAAAATCTTCAATGACTCCCTACTACCTACTGAACAAACTTCAGAGTCCTTTGCTTAGCAATTTAGGCTCCCTCTAGCTTGGGACCACACTCATTTTTCCAGCTTTTTCTCCCTTTCCTCCTTTCCTTCATTCATTCTGTACTCCAGTCAAACAGGTATGTTCTCTGTCCCTGAAACTTGCTGCTGGTTCTTCTACCTCTGTGCCCCTCTCATCCTTTTACTTTGGTTTACCCTCTGGGCTCCCCAGCCTTCCTTGAAAGTCTTTCCTGATGCCCATTAATGCCAGTGCTTTCCTTCTGTTGATTGTCTTCCTTTTATCCTAATACTTGTATGAACATAGTTTTTTGCATGTTGTCTACCCAATTAGACTGTGAGCTTTTGAGAAAAGAGATTAACTTTTCCCCCCTCTTTTTTTTTCTTTTGGATTCCCAGTAGTTAAACGGTGCTTGGAAAATAGTGATTGCTCAGTAGTTTTTTAGTGATGTCTGATTCTTTGTGACCCCATTTGGGGTTTTCTTTGCAAAGATACTGGAGTAGTTTGCCATTTCCTTCTCCAGCTCATTTTTACAGATGAGGAAACTGAGGTAAACAGGGTTAAGTGATTTGCCCAGCTAGTAAGTGTCTGAGACCATATTTGAACTCAGGAATATGAGTCATCCTGATTCTAGGTCTGGTGCTCTATCCACTGTACCACCTAGCTGCTGGTACATAGTAGGGGTTTATTAAATGCAGATTGACTGACTGACTTATATGTCACCACCTCCAGGAAGCCTTCCCTGGTGTCCCCAGGTCAGTAACAACCTTAGCCTTAAACTTCCTGTGGCATCTTGTTTGTATCTCTCTAATGAGTTGATAGAGGAGCAGTATGGTATAATGATGGAGAGCCTTATCTCCTTACCTGACTATTAGTTCCATAAAGGCAGGAATTATGCTTTATCTGACTTTTTTTTGCTCTCACAGTGCTTGTGCACATAGTAGGTGCCTAATAAATGCTTGTTAAATGAATGAACAAATAAATGATCTATCAGGATTGCTGTGATTAGTTTATAGATTAAAAAAAAAACAAAACAAAAACAAGGCCAAGGAGGGAAATGTCTTATAGAATCCAGAGTTGTAAATGAGCTTAGAAATGGTTTTGTCTGCTCACCTCATTTTACAGATGAGGAGGAAAGTGGATTATCTATGGATCTAGGTCTCAACAGTGGCTGAGCTGGGAACAGCCCCTAGGTCTCCTGGCACCATCACCTCCAGCTGCCTCTTTGTGGCTCCCTAGCAAGTGGGGAGGGGGGGCAACTGCCAGGATGGGAAACGCCCTCTTCTCTCTCCCTGCCTGGAAATCTACTGGAGCTTCAGTTAAGCTCCTTCAGGGCTACTTTGTTTCCCATAGAGTTCAAAGATGGAAAAGGGAGCTGCTATGCCCAGACCTGGCCAAGACATCTCCAGGGCTCCTGAATCACTCCCATGTGGCCGTGGGTACAATCTTGGTCCTGAGCCAGGAATCTTTCTGAATGTGTTATGGCAACCGAGTCCTCAGAAACAGCCCCTCTGGTATTAATCTTTCAGGAGACACCCGTGACTTATGGCCACAGGGCTGGGAGGGAGCCAGGTTTGGCTGCTGGAATTCTGGCTGCTGAGAGGTGGTTGCTGCCGCTCCCTACTCCCACCGAGAGAGCATCAGCCCAAGAGTGGGTTGGGAAAGGCCAAGAGGGACCAACATCCCCACAAATAACTAGAGCTATCCTAAGGTAGAATGGGCTGACCCAAGAAGGCCCTCCACTGGCCTTCAGGCAGAGGCTGACGGGCCACCTGAGAGCTATACTAGGGGTTCCTTGTTAGTATGGATTGGTCTGTTCTTCCACCTCTCAAAGTCTATGATTCATCTTCATGATAGCCCTGTGAGATAAGCAGGGCACAGGGCAGTATGGTACTCTGGACACTGGTGATCACAGAGCTAGAAGACTAGATTAGAGCTAGAGGAGATCTGGGAGACCATAGAGTACAATCTCTCCATTTTACAAATGGGGAAACTGAGGCACAGAGAAGTTAAGTGACTTGCCCACAGTCATACAGATAGGGGTCAGGAAAAATCAGACATAACTAAAAAATGACTGAATAAAAGGGGTTCTGAGACCCAAAAGTTTAAGAACCACTCACTGCTCTGTCCCTATAGTGCCTCTTTGAGACAAGAGAGCTGGGTTTTGAGGACCAGCTTTGCCACTAATTAGCTGTACAGCTTTGATCAGGACATATGACTTCCCATAGTCCTTACAGGCTATAAATTTTAAGGGTAAAGAATGTTTCCCTTTTGTATTCATGGCTTCAGTGCCTTGCACAAAATCCTAGCTTAAGAAATAGTGAGTAAGTGGATGAATAAAATCAGTGTTTATTGAACTGGAAATGGGACTAATGATATTTTATGCTACTGGACAAGGAACTAGGATAATAGATGCAACAGGATAATTGGATGTAGTAGGATAATAGATGGTAAAGTAGTAAATTGCCCTGCAAGTAGGAGTTATTGTTATTATTATCTTTACCAAGCGGGAAACCGAGGCTCAGATTGATAAAATAGCTTACCCAGGAATCCACAGTATTTTAACCGTGGAACCTAGAGGAGAATCCTCCTGTATCTCTCCCTTTTTATAGTCTCTTGTTATGCCTCTGGTCTAATGTGTTAGCTTTCAGCCCCACCCCACTCACCATTGGAGCCCATCAATTCATCCTCAATGGCCAACCCTTCTGGGTCACAGGACTATAGATCTGGTGCTGGATAGGAAAACTGAAGGCCAGAGAAGGAAAGTGATTTGTTGAAATTCCTGCAGTAGAGTGAGGAACAGAGGTGGGGAAATTCAAACCCAGGTCCCTGCCTCTAAATTCAGTGCTTCTTCACTGTTTCCTCCAACTCACTCTCCCCAGCTTTCCCCATCCCTAAAGGG